>NC_141693.1:1732216625-1732835687 GCF_964263255.1 Lissotriton vulgaris
TGTGCTTGCTTCCCTGCCCCCTCGCTGTGCTTGCTTCCCCTGCACCCTCGCTGTGCTTGCTTCCCTGCCCCCTCGCTGTGCTTGCTTCCCTGCCCCCTCGCTGTGCTTGCATCCCTGCCCCCTCGCTGTGCTTGCTTCCCTGCCCCCTCGCTGTGCTTGCTCTCCTGAGTGTGTGTGTGGCTCTGGGTGGGTGTGTGTGGCTCTGGGTGGGTGTGTGTGGCTCTGGGTGGGTGTGTGTGTGTGGCTCTGGGTGGGTGTGTGTGTGTGGCTCTGGGTGTGTGTGTGTGTCTCTGGGTGTGTGTGTGTGTGTGTGTGTGGCTCTGGTTGTGTATGTGTGTGGCTCTGGTTGTGTATGTGTGTGGCTGTGTGTGTGGCTCTGGGTGTGTGTGTGTGTGTGTCTGGCTGGCTCTGGGTGTGTGTGTGGCTGGCTCTGGGTGTGTGTGTGGCTGGCTCTGGGTGTGTGTGTGTGGCTCTGGGTGTGTATGTGTGGCTCTGGGTGTGTGTGTGTGTGGTAGTAATTGCTGTCTGCTGAGCTCGTCCATAGGGTACAATAGGTCTCACATTTGCGAGAGATTAAGATAATGGCAATGTAATTGACAATGCCATTTATTTATCTGTTTTCAAAACCAACACATAAATAAAAATTTTGTAATTTACAATGCCAATAGCTCTAACTTTTCCAAAGGCGAAACCATTGCATTGTAAATGCTTGTTCTCTCTGCCCTTGCCTTTCCTCTGGCCTCTCTCTTTGTTTCTCTCTCTGCTTTTATTACTTACTTTCTATTTTTTTCAGCCCTTGCCTTTTCTCTGTTATCCCTCTTTGTATCTCTCTCTGCATTTATTACATACTTTCTATTTTCTTATCTGCTCCTGCCTTTTCTCTGGTCCCACTTTGTTTCTCTCTCTGTTATTACCTACTTTCTCTGGATACCCTGTATTTCTTTCTCTCTCTCTCCTGGTCCCTCCTTGCCTTTTTTTTGTTACTTTCTCCTTGTCATGTCTCTCCAGCTCTCTCCTTTCTCTGTCTTCGTCAATTAACTCCTTTCTGTTTTCCCTTCTCTGTTATTGTCTCTACCTGGCTTTCCTATTCTGTCCCCACTCCTACCTCTTCCATGTTTCTTTCATTCTCTCTGATGCCTTCGCTTATTCTCTCTATCTACTTTGCCCGCCCCTTGCCTTTTCTATGTTTCTGTCTTTCACTGTCTTCTCATGTCTGTGCCTTCCTGTTCCTATCTGTCCCATTGACGCTGTCTCCCACTTTCTTCCCTTTTCTTCTTTCCTCCCCAGACTTCCTCTGCCTGCTCTGTCCTTTCTCTGTCTTCGTTCATTAACTCCTTTCTGTTTTCCCTTCTCTGTTATTGTGTCTACCTGGCTTTCCTATTCTGTCCCCACTCCTACCTCTTCCATGTTTCTTTCATTCTCTCTGTTGCATTCGCTTATTCTCTCTACTTTGTCCGCCCCCTGCCTTTTCTGTGTTCTCTCACTATCTCTATGTTTCTGTCTTTCACTGTCTTCTCATGTCTGTGCCTTCCTGTTCCTATATTTCCCATTGACGCTGTCTCCCACTTTCTTCCATTTTCTTCTTTCCCCCCCCAGACTTCCGCTGCCTGCTCTCTCTCTTTCTCTCTCTTTCTTTCGCTTTCTTCTTTCCTCCCCAGACTTCGGCTGTCTTCTCCCTCTCTTTCTCCCACTTTCTTCCCTTTTCTTCTTTCCTCCCCAGACTTCCTCTGCCTGCTCTCTCTCTCTTTCTCCCGCTTTCTTCTCTTTTCTTCTTTCCTCCCCAGACTTCCGCTGCCTGCACTCGCGCCCCCTTCTCCCAATCACAGCCCCTCTTCTCCCACTCGGCGCACAGCCTGCCTGCAGCCTCCCGAGCAGGCCTCACAAGGCCGCGGACGCATAATCACGCATTGTTTCCAGTATATTTCGATACTTTAAACGGTGGGTTATTTCCTTCCTCGCAGTCAACACTTCGCTGACCCAACAGTTTCATCCGTCATCTGAGACTATATATAGAGCGCGCATGGTAGCGATCAATGCTCTCTCTGCACCCTGGCACCTCCCTGGCGTGCTCTTAGCACATTGCCCCCTGCATCTCCTTCCCTGCTCACCCCCATCACTTGTGCCAAGCACTTTTCCTCCATCCAGGAGTCCTCGTGATTTTATCTGCCTTCTTTCCTCCCGTCTCTTCCACTTTCTGCCCCTCATTTCTTCCTTTCCCCACATTTTCAACCCCACATGTTTGCTTTCATTTTCTTTCCACCTATTTTCTCCCCGTCCTCGGTTCCTCGATAAATAATTTCTCGCATGCGTCCCACTCCTTACTTTCTGTTGTGTTTCCCATTTTCCTGTTTCTTATTTTAATTTTCTGACAATCTGTCTGCCCTTTAACCTTGTTTTTTGTTTCCGATTCTTCGCCCTTTTGTCTCTGGCTTCTATTCTCATTCTCCCCCAGTCTCCTGTTCTTGTTTTCTCCCTGTGTTCTATTTTCAATTTCTCTGTTTTGTTGTGATTTTTACAATCTCGTGTTCTCCCTCACTCCTATTAGCATCAATGATATTTCAGTTTTTCTTTGTAGATTTTGGCTAAAAGCCTCACAAGGGCAAGATTGATTGAATTCTGGAAAGGAGAGCTTATCCCCAGTTGGCAATAGTGTTCCTATTCTAGTGCATCGCACTGCAGTGCTCACAAGAGAAAGCATGGTGCAGTGATTCTGTTTTAGGCAAGCCAGTCTTCCATCCTTCTGGAATTGCAACCACCTATTCCCAGGCAAGTGGAGCTGTTGGAATCTTGCAAACTAAGCCTTTTCTGGGCCAAGCTTTAGTTGGAGCTTAGAGAAAACAGGCTAGCAGTGTTTTCAGGACCAGTGAGAGCATCATTCAGACAAATCGTGTTTGGCTGGACCACCACAAAAACATCCATGAGGCAGTTTAAGACGTTCCCCCTTTTGAAAGTATGATGCAAATTGACGTGGGATTGAGATATCCTGGGTTCTGGCTCCTGAGTAATCTCAGCTGGAGGAATTGAAGAGAGTTGATGACCGTGCATCACTCTGTGGACCGCTGCCAGAGATGGTTGCCAGGCGCATCAGTAGAAATATAGTCTGGATTGATGAGACCTGTTGGCCAGTAAGGAGGCAAACCATTGGAGGGCAGGTTCTCTTACACCACAGGCCATTGAGTGACATTGGATGAGCATCCTATGGTCACCTCTATGGTTATCAATCAAGAGATAAAGTAAGATGAAGTGCAGAAGTGACTGTGACCTAGTGAGTTGAGCAGTTTTTCTATGACATTAATCAGAGCAGTCTCTGTTGAGGGTGAAATGCTGATTGGAAGTCATTGGGGGAGTTCTGTTTAAGGTGGGCATTTACCACACATGTTATCATCTTCCTGGCACAGCAGAGCCAGGAGACTGGCACATAGTCGGCAAACATCTCTGTGTCTGTAGCAGGATTCTTCTGCAAGAGTAGAATCGAGGCGTGTTTGAGTTGGTGTCCTCCTGATTCAGGGAGGCAGGCAGCGATGGCTGTCCGTCTCATTTGAGTGACTTTTGTAGAGGTTCTAAAGTAGAGTAGTGGTTTTGTGGGCACTCATGCTGCTCTACATATGCCACTCCTGCGCTGGGATGAATTTAAATGGAGGGCAACGAGAGGCATTTACTCTTCAGAGTTTGATATGAAACTGGAGGGAGTTAGTGATGGCAATTTTAGGTTGGAGCGAGTTGCTTTTGTCACAGACGGTAGCCACAAGGTCATTGCGCATGCTGCGAGACCCACTTTGGAAGATCACAACAATAAGGCTGCAATCTCATCTGCTAGTGAGAGTGTCAGGAGCCACACTCTGCAGGAGTAGACACACTGGAGGAGATGTACCTGAAGTCCAGGCAGTGCTTGGCAACCAACATGACTGCAGTCGGCTGGCGACCCCATCTCCTACATTGCGCCTCCCTCCTGCTTCTCTTTCTTGCTACAAGTTTGTATCATGAAAAAGTATAAAAAGCCCATCACAAGGTGGCTACGCGTTTCGTAAAGGCTGAATGCCATAGTACACAGGTGGTTAAGGGTAGGTTGACTTTATAACTCATCTGATTCCATTTCAAGCTTCTGTATCACAAAAAGTCCCAAAAAGGAACGAGTGATTACGACAATATAATTGTTTTACACATTTCCAATTATTTGTATTTATTTCGCGATTTTAATGCACACCATCATGCATTCCATCATGGCCGCCTTCTGCATTTAACCTGCATACTCGGAGCTGTAGTTTGCAAGGGTTGTTTCCCAGGGATCATGTTTATGTGGGATGTTTGTTGTCAATCATTGCACAATGCACAGTGTTCTGCTAAAACAACAGAACATTGGGAGAGAACGGTGCAGATCATCCTCATCCAAGGTATGTGGGAGTCATCTGGCGTGAGCAGGTGGGCCCGGGTAAACTTAACGCACTCATTACACAGCAGAGTTTGCAAGTGTCAGGTGAGTAGCTCATCCAGTCCTGGTTTCTACTTTACCTCCTCTTCTATACACTTCCTGCGTCCTTAATGGGAAAAAACAAATTAAAGTAAAAGTTTCCAGACACAGCCCTTTTAGGGTCGAATTGTCAGATTGTGATCTTTAAAAAAGTCAGCTTCCGCTCTTACAACAGAGCCCCCAAGGGAAGCTTCTAATGTTAATGAACCCACAGTTGTAACCCCCTTCCCCGCCCCGTGTCCCTGCTGCCCTCCTCAATGCGTCCACTGCCATTCTATACCTAAGCGCTGCAGTAGAAGTATATACTGTTACTACGCATGTGAATACATCGCATGCCATTACAACACAGTCATTGCAATGACCACGTTGTTACCACGTATACATTTACATCGCAAGTCATTACTACGACTTGCTGTAGGGGGCGTGCTGGACTCAGGAATAGTATTATTTACTATTCCTACTCCAGGTTGTGCAACAGCAGGGTAGGTGTTGGATTCTAAAACCAACACCAGTACGCCATCTACAGCAAGTCGTAGTAATGACTTGTGATGTCATTTTATGTGTGGTAACAACTGCATTGTAATGGTACCGCATTGTGGAGACAGCGGTCATCGCTGTTTCCCCTGCAGAACAGGTGGCAACATGTCATTTAGTTCAATTCACACATATTGACTAGAACGGTACCCATTAAATGACACCCCAAAAAAGATTCTAACAAAAGTTTGCTGCATTTCAAGAAGCGTCCGTTCAGTCCTGGTCTGAAATGCATACATGAATAACTCTGATCATTTTGTTTAGCCAACCTTGAAGCAGGGGGCTTTGAGATTTCCAATAATATGTATTTAGTGACTTGCCCACAGTCATAGAGATAAAAAAGAGATTGCCGTCTCTGCTTGTGACCCAGTGAGACGACACAAATAGTCCAAAAACGAATCCTAGGGTTCATATGAAATTTTATACCTAATCAATCAATCAATCAATCAGTGACACTTATAAAGCGCGCTACATACCCGTGGGGTCTCAAGGCGCTGGGGGGGGGGGGGAGCCGCTACTGCTCGAACAGCCAGGTCTTCAGCTTCTTCCTGAAGGAGAGGTGGTCTTGGGTCAGGCGCAGGTCGGTCGGGAGGGAGTTCCAGGTCTTGGCGGCCAGGTGGGAGAAGGACCTTCCTCCTGTAGTCGCTCTTCGGATGCGGGGGACGGCGGCGAGGGCGTGGTTGGCTGATCGGAGGTGGCGTTTGGGAGCGTAGAAGTTGACTCGGCTGTTGAGGTAGCTCGGGCCTTGGTCGTGTAGGGCTTTGTGTGCGTGGGTGAGGAGGCGGAAGGTGATTCTTTTGTTGACGGGGAGCCAGTGAAGGTCTCGCAGATGTCCGGAGATGTGGCTGGTTCGTGGGATGTCGAGGATGAGTCTGGCTGAGGCGTTCTGGATCCGCTGGAGTCTCTTCTGGAGCTTGGCGGTGGTCCCGGCGTAGAGGGCGTTGCCGTAGTCCAGTCGGCTGGTGACGAGGGCCTGGGTGACGGTCTTCCTGGTCTCGGTGGGGATCCACCAGAAGATCTTCCGTAGCATGCGTAGGATGTTGAAGCATGCCGAGGAGACGTTGTTGACTTGCCTGGTCATGGAGAGGGAGGAGTCCAGGATGAAGCCCAGGTTGCGTGCATGGTCTGTCGGTTTGGGTGCGGTGCCCAGGGCGGGAGGCCACCAGGAGTCGTCCCAGGCGGAGGGAGAGGGGCCCAGGATGAGGACCTCCGTCTTGTCCGAGTTCAGTTTCAGGCGGCTGGTCGTCATCCACTCGGCTACCTCTTTCATCCCTTCGTGCAGGTTGGCTCTGGCGGCGGCGGGGTCGTTGGTCAGGGAGAGGATCAGCTGGGTGTCGTCGGCGTAGGAGATTATGCTGAGGTTGTGTTTGCGTACGATGGCCGCGAGGGGGCTCATGTAGACGTTGAAGAGGGTGGGGCTCAGAGATGATCCTTGGGGGACGCCGCAGATGACTTCGGTGGCCTCTGACTTGTACGGTGGTAGGCGGACTCTCTGTGTTCTCCCGTCGAGGAAGGAGGTGATCCACTCCAGCGCCTTGTCCTGGATTCCGACGTTGCTGAGGCGCTGCACTAGGGTGCGGTGGCAGACCGTGTCGAATGCCGCGGAGAGGTCTAGGAGGATGAGGGCCGCTGTTTCTCCATTGTCCATCAGGGCTCGGATGTCGTCGGTGGCGGCGATGAGGGCGGTCTCGGTGCTGTGGTTGGCTCAGAAGCCGGACTGTGAGGGGTCGAGGGATCCGTTCGTCTCGAGGAAAGCGGCCATCTGCTTGTTGACGGTCTTCTCGATGACTTTGGCTGGAAACGGGAGGAGCGAGATGGGGCGGTAGTTCTTGAGGTCGGTGGGGTCCGCTGTTGGTTTCTTGAGTAGGGCGCTGAGTTCGGCGTGTTTCCAGCTCTCGGGGAAGATGGTGGTGTCGAGGGATGTGTTGATGATGTCTCGCAGGTGGGGTGCGATGACAGCGTCGGCTTTGTTGAAGACGTGGTGAGGGCAGGGGTCGGTCGGTGATCCGGAGTGGATGGAGTTCATCGTGCGGATGGTGTCTTCGGTGCTGATCGGGGTCCAGGCGTGGAGGGTGGTGGTGGGGGGTGGTTGTTCGGTCATGGTGTGCGTTGGTTGGTTGTTGAAGCTGTTGTGTATGTCCGCGATCTTGTTGTGGAAGTATGAAGCCAGGGAGTTGCAGAGGTCTTGCGATGGGGTGATGTCGTTGTTTCCTGCGCTGGGGTTGGAAAGCTCTTTGACGATGTTGAAGAGTTCCTTGCAGTTGTGTGCGTTGTTGTCCAACCGGTCCTTGAATGCTGTTTTCTTGGCGGCGCGGATCAGCTGGTGGTGTTTCCGGGTGGCAAGTTTGAAGGAGGTCCTGTTGTCCGGTGTCGGTTCCCTTCTCCAGACTTTCTCGAGGGCTCGGCAGTTCTTCTTGGAGCTCTTGAGTTCGTCGGTGAACCATGGGGCTTTCTTGCTGCCGGGTCTGCTGGGCGGGGTCCTCAGTGGGGCGAGTTCATCCGCGCAGTTGCTGATCCACTTCGTGAGGTTGTCGGCGGCCTGGCTGGGGTTCGCTGAGCTGGCAGGAGGGTGCTGGCTCAGGGAGGTGGCGAGCTGGTCTGCTGTGATCTTGTTCCAGCTTCTGCGGGCGGTCTGTTGCTGGTGGTGGTGGGTCGTTGTTTTCTTGAAGGTGAAGTGGACGCAGCTGTGGTCCGTCCATTGAAGCTCTGTGGTGTGGCTGAAGTTGATGTCCTTGCTGGATGAGAAGACAGCGTCGAGTGTGTGTCCGGCGAGGTGGGTGGGGGTGGACACCAGTTGCTTGAGTCCCAGGTTGGTGAGGTTGTCGAGCAGGGTGCTGGTGTTGCGGTCGTTGTTGTTCTCCAGATGGAAGTTGAGGTCTCCCAGGAGGATGTAGTCAGCGGAGGGGAGGGCATGTGGGCTGACGAAGTCGGCGATGTCCTCGCTGAATTGTGTGCGTGGTCCAGGGGGTCGGTAGATCAGGGTGCCTCTGAGGGTGGTGTTCGGGTTGGTGTGGATCTGGAAATGCAGGTGTTCGGCGGTGGTCAGGGAGTTGTCGGTGCTGGTCGTGAGACGGATGGTGCTCCTGTGGATGATGGCGATGCCTCCTCCCATCTGGTTGGCGTTTCGGTCCCTCCGGACGATCTTGTAGCCCTCTGGGATGGCGATGGCGATGTCGGGAGCTGAAGAGGCGTTCATCCAGGTCTCCGTGAGGAAGGCAACGTCTGGAGCTGTGGTGTCGAGGAGGTTCCAGAGTTCGATGGCATGTCTGTGGATGGAGCGGGTGTTGAGCAGGATGCACTTGAGGTGGGTACTGCTGGTGTTCGGCTTGGTGGGTGCTGGTGCGAGGCAGGTCCGGATGCAGGTGAACTTGCAGGCGTGGCAGCTGAAGGGTCCGTGGGTACGTCGTGGAGAGGCTTGATGGCATTCTGGGAGTCGGCCGGTGTTGAGAGCGGTGAGGGTGGCGGCGGAGTACGTCAGGCGGGTCGGTCGGGGTCTTCGGGGGCCAGGGGTCCTGGCGCTGGTCGCGATCCGGTCGCGCTGCGCGTGATCGCTGCGCGTCCGCACGGTCGCCATTTAAGGCGAAGTGCGCGGGTGGGCGGAGCAGCTGGGAGGCGGGAGCGGGGAGGGAACAGAAGAGAAAAAGGGGCGGGGCCAATGTCGGTGGCGGGAGCGAGAGCGGAGGGCGGCGAGGTAGGCGGCCAATCAGGAAGGAAACTGGACACGGCACAGGGGATACAAAGAAATTAACAGGCACAAATTTAGGGCAAAACAAATAAAAACGGCAAAATACGCGAGCAGACGGCAGAAACAGACAAGCACAAATTTAGGGCAAAACAAATAAAAACAGCAAAATACGCGAGCAGACGGCAGAAACAGACAAGCACAAATTTAGGGCAAAACGAGGAAAAACAGCAAAATACGCGAGCAGACGGCAGAAACAGACAAGCACAAATTACGGGCAGAACAAGGAAAAACAGCAAAATACGCGAGCAGACGGCAGAAACAGACAAGCACAAATTTAGGGCAAAACAACTGGGAAACCAGAGGGGAGCGACCACGGCGTCAGCGAGGCCGGCGGCGAGGCAGAAGGCAGGCAGAGGGGAACACACGCAGCAGCTGGTGGCCGTGCGGCGCGGGGGTGTCCCACCAATACAACCAAGACATCCTCCAGTATTATTTAAAAAGGGACAGGTCCCCACTAGGTGAAGCCAGTCGACCACATTCTCTTTAAAACATCTATAACACGACAGATCAGTTTTGAACGTGATATTGTGTAAAAACACCAGGATAAAACTGCATAGCACTTGCCTATAATCGGCAGTTTCTATAGAGATTATGTTCTAGTTTGCCATTTTCCACATTACTTAGTATATAGTTATACTAGCCACCTTGCCCCATTTATTAGTAATTTCCTGCAGCTGGTCCTAAAGAATGGGTACATTGAGTTTTGCCTACCATACCCCTATGCTCAATTCCTATGTTCATTCATGCAAAGAGTTCTCCATATTATATACATTTAATTTGTCAAAATGACAGCTGATTTAGTAATATGATAACCAGAACCAGACCTTTTGCTCTATATTTAGATTTTCAAAACTCCATGGTTTCCACTGTGAGCGCGCAACAATCTCCCTTACGTATACACTTCCTGTTCTGTACCATCTTGCAACTGCAGACTCTGTTAGGGATGCTAGATCACTGATATAATCTTCTAATCTAGTCTCAACGTTGATAACAGAAATGGAAAAATATAGATAGAATGGATCCTTTCTTTGAAAAACATTTAAAGAACTGTATAGCTAACTTTTTGTGGTTTTTAGTCATCTTAAGTATGCTTTGCACCGATAAGTCATTAATCATTTTCAGAATCAAGCTGTTACCGTAATAATATTTGACATTTTGTTACATTGAATCTAGCACAGTATGATGCAAAGAATAACTTTAGGTTTGTTAGTTCTAGGCACTTGCATCCTCTTTCCACATAAAATGCAGTGCTAATCTTGGACTTTAATTTTAGAAATTAAACCCGCCATTTTTTGCAAAAACGCAGAGTGGACAACACAGAGCGCGGCAGACAAAAACAACAATAATCAAGGGACTAGTGCCATTTTGATTAGAGCCACCCTTCTGATCATGGAGAGGGAACGGTCTTTCCAGCTAATAAAAAGTGTTCTGGCCTTTTTCTTTTTAACAAACTAACACAGTTAGATCACTTAGTCAGAATAATTCCCGAGAAATAAATTCCTAAATAATGTTTAGGTTTTCAATTATATACCATGCAGGTCATCTCTGGTAAAGCATTGTGGTATTAAAAACAGAGGTTTTAGATTTTACATCGTTTATTTCACAGAATCCTATATCTTTGCATTTGCTATAACTTTCTGTAGAGGTCTGTACATTTCTAATATCTGCTTTCAGAAATAAAGCAACATCGACTGTGCATAATTTAACATTTGGGGTATTTTCAGTCCAGGGAAGTATTCCAGGGTCGTTACGAATTGCTATGGCCAAAAACTCAATAAATTATACAAATAAATTTGCTGACAAGGGCAGCCCCCTTTGATCTTCATGCTTATGCGGAATGTACCATAATATGGGCCAGACTGCCCATATAAGGATTGGCCAAAAATCCCAGGAGCTGAGGCAGAAAGCCATATGTAACTAAAATGGCAAACAAACTTTCCCAGCACATGATATGAACGTCTTTCTCTGCACCTAACATCATTACAGATGCCAGGAGTTTTCGCTGTGAAAAATGTTGATTGCTTTCAAAAACGTTGTTGTAGGCAACTGATTGTCTGCGGGTATAAAACTGTTCTGGTCTCTATGTATCAATTTATCCACCGCCATTGCTATTGTAGTCACCTTTATCTTTTTGATGAGTGTGTAGTCTTTACTGAGGACAGCAATCAGGCAGAAAGAGGGTGGGTCTTCCGACCTCTTGGTTTAAAAAAACCCATCACTTTTCTAGTAACAAAATATATTTGTATCTCGCAATACCTTAAAATTGTATTAATAAACGTGAAGAGATATTTTACCAGAACATCCCCAGATTTATTTTAAAATGCTGCAGGAAACCCATCCACAACACACGCCTACTTTTAGGGGATGTACGTTGTTACAATGCATGCTATTACCACGCATGCCTTTACAACGCAGGTTTTTCAACGCAAGTTGTTACAACGACTTGCGTTGAGGGGTGCTGGATAGTGAATAGTTTAATTTACTATTCCAACTCCAGTCCCCGTGGATAGTAGGGAAGGTGTTGGATAGTAAATTAAACTATTACCTATCCTAGAGCGCCCCCCAGCGCAAGTCGTTGTAATGACTTGCGTTGAAAAACCTGCGTTGTAAAGGCACTGCGTGGTAAAAGTTGCGTCGTAAAGGATGTTTCCCACTTTTAGGCAGTCCAATACATTTTTTTAGTTTATTTATTTTTCTGTAAAGATTGCTATAGTTAAATTCAACTAGATGAGGAATTGGGAATTGGTAAGGGATCTCCCCAGATCATTATTAGTTATAGCCTTGGCAAATCTATATGTTTTATGATAATAATCCAGGATTATCTGCAGAATTTCACTCGATGTAGAAGTGAAAGAATTGTTGGCTTGATTATAGATACTATCTTTTCTATTTCAATTGCTTTTTTTTCCTTAACCGGCCTGTAACGGCACCCTCCTCATAGTTTCTTGGAGGATTGGTTAATTTGTTGACAACTGCTTGAGCACAGTATTGTAGCTTTATAGCTTGCTGTAGCGGGCTATACTGGCCATTAAAGGCCCACTGCAGTGTTTTGGGCTCGGGACTTTAACAAGGGAGCTGGTCTTTAATGGCCGTTATAGCCCTGTTGCAGCGGGCTATAAAGCTATTAGAACATTCCGCCCCAGGATGCCAGAATGTTCTAATTATAAAAACAAATACCTCTCGGAGCCCGAGTGGGTTGAAATCCTCCTCCGCCCGAGGCCTTTGTTCACAGCTCTTGCTGTGAATGTTCTACAGTTAATAGCCACGCGCAGAGCCACGGCTGTTAGCTGTTGAACATTCACAGCAAGAGCTATGAAAGGGGGCTGAAGTCAGCCCCTGGTTCTCCCCGGCTTGGATGAACTGCTTTTTGTAGTCCAGCCAAGCCAGGGAGACCAAAGAGCTGAGCTGCATTCCCCCTCCCTCCTTCTGAAGCCGTAGTGACATTGAACAACAGGAGGAGGGAAGGGTGAAGGCTGTGTGTGTACTCCTGTACGGCTTCTGCCTTTAGCTTTCCTCTGCCTAATTAATATCGTTTTGAGAGGTGGGGGGAAAGATAAAGGCAGAAGCTCTGTATTTGACACTGAGATATTGAGAGCAGTGGGACCAGTTCATGTAGGCTCCTGCTGCTTCATTGTCTTCAAGGAGTTTTCAACATTGCAATGTTCTAATAATCTCTTTGAGTACCTTTGACGTTTTCCCACTTTATCTTTTTTTCTTTTTTATAAATTCTTTTTATTAGTCAGTAAACAGATGCTTCCATAAAAACAGTACAAATGTACATAGTGGTGGTTCAGGGTATACAAACACATAGCATCCTTTCACAGTGCACATTCACACTAGACCGCTATTGCCCATAGGTGTTCATCACTAACCGAAGCTGCAAGCTCCTTGACCATGAGGCCCCCCTTCCCACTTTATATTATTCTCTTGGCAGTTGACTCCTATTAAAATTGTAGGGTTTGTCTAATTGAAGCTTCCTTAATCAATTATTTTCTCTGCTTATCTTTACTTCAGATATTGTTTTAGCCTTTATTCTCCACAGTAGTGGGGCATTAAAGTCATCCCAAATGACAGGAGATGCCACCAATATGTCATTTATTTAAGAAAGAAAAAGCACCTCATTAATAAATAGCTTTGTTTCTTCCACCCATTTTAAATATTCTAATAAAAGTTTGTTTGCCATCCTCAATACTGCTTTCTTTCCCCGCACATTCTCATGCCAATCTCTATGGCAGCATGGTATAAATACATGGACTTGAGTTAAACAAGGCTGATACCATAAAAATCAATTCTTGCTGCCATCTTACACCTTGTGGAGATCCGTGGATAATTTCTGGCCCCACAGGTATTGACCCACAAGTGGCCAATTACCCAATTTAAGCTTTGAAGCGGCTAAGCGTTCTCAGGATTCTAGGCTTATTCAGTGTACTGTCTGTATTGGAGGTGTCTATGTTAGTTGACTGAATTAAATTAAAATCCCCACCAGGGTGGAGATGGGAGAGGCTGCCTAGCCAATGAGTTGGAGCTTTGGGATCTGTGAAGACAAAGAGTCGGAGGTCAACCATACCTCCTCAATAAGGGCAATGGCTTGGGTGGAAAGCAGGGAGGCTCCACTGCAAGAACATTTTTGACCATGCAGCAGACGTAAAATTTGATCTCAGTGTATGCGCATAGATTTTCCGCTGAATGGCAGAGCAAGGGAGGACTCAGTTAGTTAAGGATTAATAGAGGTCTGGATTTGTGATCACAGTAGTCTTCAATAGTTGGTGCTAAATTGTGTAACCTGGTAATATTGTTGTGAGCAAGCAGTATAGTGAAACTATCTGATTAACTGATCAGAAAGAGACAAACATGATTCTGAATCTCCAACTGCCCAGTCAGAACCTGCCAGTTATTAAACACATAATTCTTGGGAGAACAAGCAAAAGGAACATTTTTACTACAATTATGCATGTGCAAATCCTATTTCAGGGATGGAGAACTGCAGTTCCAGGGATGAGAAAGCCTAGAGAGTTTGAGAACACCAACAAACATATTCCTTTTTTGGTATGCACAAACCTATTTCGATCCCATTCCCTCCTCCCCACCCTGAAATTGTTACCGATTTATTACATTGAAGTCCCGGATTAAATCACTCACCAGGAAGGTACTTGTCATGAACACCCTCAAGATTGGTACAGGTGTAGGGGTCGGAGGTTTTCAATGTGGAGAAATAGTTTCCTCGAATTAGAGAAAGAAATGTGTGGATGCATAATAATACATTATGGAAAATGTGCACATCTCTCGAAGTAGGAATTTAAAAAGAATGTTCTGGAATAATCCTGTACACCTCTGACTGTTTCAGGTTGTCAGGACTAACTTTGCAAACCTTTTCAAGTCCTAAAATTTAGACGGTTTCACCCAAGATAGAAAAGTGTGGGTCACTACTTCCAACTTTTTTCATTATTAGGACCATTATGTCCAGCTAACAACTATGCTTTACAGTACACTCTGAGGGGCACATGCATCAACCTATTTAGGAAGTGCAAACGGTGCGAATCGGTAAATTCGGCCGTTTGCACTTCCTAAATATGTGTTTGGGATGCATCAAGCATTTTTGAGTAATTCGGTATTTTTACCGAATTCCAAAAATGCGATTGCTTTTAAGGAATTGCAAATTTGCGATTCCTTAAAAGCTATGCATCATTTAAAAAAAAATTGCGATTATTCAAATTGGAAGTGCAAATTACCACGAGGTTCAACCTCGTGGTAATTTGCGTAATTGTTTAAAAATGCTTAAAAATGCATTTTTTAAACTGTCCAGTTACAGACACACATGTCCTTAGGACATGTGTGTGTGAAACATGCACTTTCAAATGCATTTCAGGGGTGCAGGGGGGGTCCTTTGGACCCCCCCCCCTGCACCCATGAAATTTTCTAAGTGCCACTCGCAATTTGCTACTGCCTTCCAATTGACTACATTGATTCCTATGGGCCTCTAGGCCCATAGGAATAAATGTAATGCCATTCCTTAATTGCACTTCGCAATTAAGGAATCGCAATTTCCGAAAATTAAGAAATCCTAAAAACTTTTAGGATTTCTTGATGCATAGCATTTTGCATTTCCTAAATAGCGATTCCTTAATTTTCGCTATTTAAGAAATGCAAAATCCTAGATTGATGCATGTGGGGGTGAATCCTTCTTAAGGCTGAAGTGCAAAACAAATATGAACTTTGCAAACAAAACAGCAAAACACACATGATGATGGACGTAATGTTGCACAATGGCAAAACATTCACCCCCAGTGACAGATCTGGGTTTAACCCATCGGGAATCAAGCATCCTAGGACCGTATTCTGGCTATCAGCCGTCGTCAGCAAAGATAGCTTGACTCCAGTGCCTTAGTGAGCACGGGACCCACGTCTGGGCATACCCTTCCCACATAGGGTGAACAGCAAAACACACAGGATGATGGACGGAATGTTGCACAATGGCAAAACATTCACCCCCAGTCACAGATCTGGGTTTAATCTTCGTTATTTTGCTCACCAAGCCACCCCAGTTCAGACATGGCCATATGCAAATCAGTCTTGACCCTGTGCCTCATGGGAACAGCCCAGCCCGAACTGCCAAGTTATGTCTTCCCTTTGCAAACAAAACAGCATTTTATGGTTTGTTTACTGTGAATTTTCTGTATCACTCAATTCATTGCATTAACTAAAATGACATCTGAAGTAATGATCTAGTAGCAGCCCAGTATAGTTATGCAAATGTATATTTATTGTGTATAATATGGCATCAAAACGGTATCTGATATTGTGTGGTTCACACGTGACACAATGCAATGAATTAAGAGCTTTACTTTTTGTGACCATCTCCTACTCTAAGAGAATGCAGCAACTGCAGAGGTCTCCGTATCAGTGCATTCTTTCCTTATGAGAATGTAAATTTAGAATTTATGGCAAAACCTCAGAATTAGAAATGTGCGGGTTACTTTCAATTGAAAAATGTTCTATACACAGTATAAATGAAATACTATAGGAATACTTAATTATTTATATTTGTAGGGAATTGTTAGAGGAAGATGTCCTCTATTTACATTTTTGGTGCAGTGCAGTGCAGTTAGTTGTTAAAATTGACTTGTTACTTCATTCTTAAAAACAATTGCTTCCCTGTTTACTTCTTCGAAAAGCAAATTATGCTGCTTTTGTTCACACATAAATCTACATTAATGTTGATTTTCTATTTCCATTAATTAAGTTGCTAATAAGTTGCTGAACTGTGATCAATCCTTTGAATTTGAACAAGTTGTGTCTGCAATTGCAAGCAAATAATTCTGTCCACTGTCTGATTTGCATGAAATACTTACATCTGCCCTTGTGTATTGATATTTAAAACTTAGTCTTAATGGTTTTATTTCAGACAAAACTTATGCGTGTGCTATGTTAGACAGGAAGTACAGTTACATTTGTGACTGGAGCTGTTCAGCAGTGTTTTTAATAATCCTACCATCATTGGACAGTTTTTAGGCAGATGAAATAGATATACATGTAAGTGTGGGCTAGTTTTCCTCATAAATATGAAGTTTTATAGATAAAGGCTACAATTCTTACTGGTTCTTTGACATAAAGCTAGTTGCTTATCTTGGAGGGTGTTCATAGTTATGGGTGTAATTAAGGGTCCAATCTGAATCTCTTCTTTTAAGAGACCAGGAAAAGCAAATTTGAACCAAAATTGTTCAAATAAGTGTTTAGATCCTCCAAAACAGTTCATGTGGGTACCAACACAAATATACGCTTATATATATATATATATATATATATATATATATATATATATATATATATATATATATATATATATTTGGAAAATAATGTTAAGGACTTCGAAATTGCACTGATCCCACTGTGGAGAAACAGCGCTTGAGGAATAAACTACAGGTACCAGCATGCTTGACATTTTTTGCTCACTTGAGACGCCCTCTGGGAACATTTAAATTACGGACATGCAGCCAATGGCGCCATGACAAGCATCACAGTGCACTTCGTACCGTCATCCTATGAGGAAGGGGCTATGCAAAGCCCCGAAACGCGTCAGGACTTTTTTACTTAGCTGTTCAAGAGAGAATAAAAGTGCAAGTTACTACCTGAGGTCTGGTCAGACGTACTTCTTTTAGCCAGAATGGGAGTTTTGTTGGAGTTATAAGGAGGTTGTCCGCCCCCTGCGCCCTGACCGCCCTGGAAGAGGTACCTGCTCCCTGCGGACGAATGGAGGTTGGATATATATATATAAACTATGAATTAGATCATTGTAAATAGAAAGGAGTCCAAAGGTCTTCTTAGATACCACCACATATGCAGGAATGGTTAAACCGGGTTGAATTATCAACTGAAAGAAATATACATCCTCGCTTCAATCCCAACGTAACCCCAAATCCATGCACAAATGCTTCCGAAATATAGCCTTACACCGAGGTTTTTTCATGATTGTATATTTGTAAATAGCGTATTTGCACAAATAATAACTTGGCGCAGAATGACCTATCAATCATGGTTATAATACAAGAAACGTATTTTGTTTGTAACAGAGAATATAAATCACTTGAGAATGTATATATGCTTTTTGCGTATTGGCACGAATACGGTAATAGCCAAAGCAATGTTACATGATATCCGAATATTTGACTTTTTGGTTAATTTCAAGAAGATTGCATACTTAGGGTGCATTTGTTCACATGATAGGTCAACATTTCTAATTACAAGTGACATGCAACAATCATAATGTGGCATAATATAGAAACCGTTTACCTGTAATTAATTTTCTTGTTGGAAACAAAAAACTTTTTTATTTGTAATAAGAAAAAGGTCTTATACACAATCTAAATCAGGAATAACGTTATGTTTATGTTACCATTCTAAGATGGCGTCCACAGTTGCTAAGAAATGTCACTGATGTGCAAGTAGTCTGTTAACTATGTCAATTAGTTTGTTTGGCGCGTAATTTGAAACATCTTGTATATATGGTGTTGCTCCATCTTTGCCATTTGTCAGTGAGCAAGGGCACAGGCGTGCCCGAAACGCATCTGATGGCAGCTTTTCCACCGCACCATGATTTAAAATAAAACATTGGATACCTGACTTTTGCCTGGGCGTGCTGATTCCTGGTCTGTGTGCCTTTCTGTGCAGCTAAGCACTGGTGTAGACGGGCTGGATACACATATATATATATATATATATATATATATATATATATATATATATATATATTACCTACTGGCGGTCGCCAGTAGGTATATATAGTTAGGATTTTTTCTCTATGGGATTTCTGAAAATTCTATGTCTAATAACTTTGGCGTTTGTGGACGGAATCGGCTGAAATTTTCAGGAAAATGGCACATTTTGTTTCTGAGCAGCTCCTAGAAATTTCGGGGGGTTTCGTCAAGGGGGGGCTGAGAAAAAAGGGGGGTCCCAAAACGCGTTTTTCCCATGTTAATTTCCATAGGGCGGTTGGCCTCACTTTTAGCTCGAACGGCTGAATGGATTTGCACGAAACTTGGCAAAATTGTAGGGACTGTTAGCCCGATGTGCCTTTGCTAGGTCTCAATATATGTGCTTCAGTGGATTTTGAGAAATTAACGTTTAAATCAAGATATATATCTGTAACAGCGCTCCGGGCAGCGATCCGGTTCGCGTACTTTTCGCTTATCGGAACTTTGCGATGCGAAGCTGATTGGCTCTCCGGTGTCTGTCAACATTCTAAACAGTCCGGTGCGGCCGCCATCTTGTCTCTCGGTAGGATCGAGAGACAAGAGGAGGCCAAAACAAAGGGGGAAATGAAGGAAAGGGGGCAAGGTAGACCCCTTCTGACCCCCTAGGATTGATGAGGGGATATTATAGAGCCACGCTGGGCCCCCAAAAAAAAAAAAAAAAATCCGTTTTTTTCGCCGTAGAGACGCGTCTTGGTACGCGAACCGGGCAGCTAACCGGGAAGCTAACCGGCAGTGTAACGGGAGTCTGACGAGTAGCTGATTGGCTGTCAACATTGTAAACAGTTCGGAGCGGCCGCCATCTTGTCTCTCGGTAGGATCGAGAGACAAGAGGAGGCCAAAACAAAGGGGGAAATGAAGGAAAGGGGCAAGGTAGACCCCTTCTGACCCCCTAGGATTGATGAGGGGATATTATAGAGCCACGCTGGGCCCAAAAAAAAAAAATCCGATTTTTTCGCCGTAGAGACGCGTCTTGGTACGCGAACCGGGCAGCTAACCGGCAGTGTAACGGGAGTCTGAGGAGAAGCTGATTGGCTGTTATCATTGTAAACAGTCTGGAGCGGCCGCCATCTTGTCTCTCTGTGGGATCGAGAGACAAGAGGTGGAAAAAAGGTGTAAATGAATGAAAGGGGTAAGGCAGACCCCTCCTGAACCCCTAGGATTGATGAGGGGGCTATTAAAGTTCCCTGGGGGGTGAAAAAAAAAATTTGATTTTTCGCGGTAAAGGTGCTTCCTGGTACGTTAACCGGGCAGCTAACCGGCAGCGTAACGGGAGTCCGACATATTGTGTTTTTTGAACGTTTGTGATATGTGCACGTGTGGATTTTGTCTAATTAAGGTTAAAAAAATATATATATATCTTTAAGCGTGTTCTGGCGCGCTTACGTTTTGGGTTTGGTTTGCGCTGCAGAGACGATACGTCACGGTTATGCGATGCATCATGAGGCGTCTCACGGGCTACGTGATACGTCACTTAATAAATAATATATTTTACAGCTATAGATATTAGCTTTTAAAAAACCAATGAAATTCACAGAAAAAACCATAGGTTATAGACCATATATAGTTAGGAATTTGCATTTACAAAACCTTAAAAATTCAATGAAAAAACCATTGGTTTTAGGCCATATATAGTTAGGGATTTGCATTTACAAAACCTTATTTTACTCGCATAAAACCATTGAAATTCCATATATAGTTAGATGCGCTAACTATATATCGCGCACCCGCAATCCACTGCTGATGATGTCACATATTACATCATTCATGACATGGTTAGTGACATCACTGATGACATCACTGATGACATCTCAAATGACATCACTGATGACATCACTGATGACAACATCCAGTGACTGTATGTTTCTGTAAAGTTAGAATATGTCTTACATATTGAAGAATGAGTGGATGTATAAGTGTCTGGATGAAGGATTTAGTAGGTGCATGACTACTGTATGAGTGAGTGATTAAATGTGTCTCACTGAGTGCATGGGTTAGTGACTAAACTGTTTTAATTTGTGCATCATTATATCTGTTGTTCTACAAACTGCTGCATATGTTGATCAGTAGCTATATGAGTAACTGTATGGGTTATTCATTGGTTGTCCAAGTATTTGTATGGGAAACTGAGTGTGTGTGTATGGGTGGCTGGGAGGTGTGTGACTCTGTACATAGATGTGTGAGTAGTTGATTCACTATATGCATGGATTCAAAAGTGTATGTGGAAACAGCTGTATGGGCGGTTGACTGTGCATGAGTGTATTAGTGAGTGAATGGATATCTCAGTGCTACATGTCAAAGTAAGTACATATGTAAAACACAGTACATGTGAGAGTTGACATCTATAAATAACTGTGCATAAGAGCCAGTGAATGTGTGAGTGGCTGTATGGATCATTGTGAACATGTATCAGGGATTGTATAAGAGAGTAAAGTAAATATGTGTTAGTATATGTTTGAATAAGTAAGGTGTATATAACTGTATAGTTGAGAAAATGGAGGTGTGATTGATTTTTGGCATAACTGACTAGGTGTGTGAGTAACTCCATGGATGAGTGACAGCCTGTGACTGTCTGTTTACACTGATTGTATCTAAGGTTATATTAGAGTCTGAAGAGGTTCATGGTATTATCACATGAATGATATCATCAGTGATGTGATCAGTCATGTCAAATGAGATGTTATCAGTGATTTTATCAGTGATGTCATTTGAGATGTCATCAGTGATGTCATCAGTGATGTCACTAACCATGTCATGAATGATGTAATATGTGACATCATCAGCAGTGGATTGCGGGTGCGCGATATATAGTTAGCGCATCTAACTATATATGGAATTTCAATGGTTTTATGCGAGTAAAATAAGGTTTTGTAAATGCAAATCCCTAACTATATATGGCCTAAAACCAATGGTTTTTTCATTGAATTTTCAAGGTTTTGTAAATGCAAATTCCTAACTATATATCGACTATAACCTATGGTTTTTTCAGTGAATTTCAATGGTTTTTTAATAGCAAATATGAAAAGCTTTAAAATGTCAAGTACGTGATAGATAAAAACATTTTCGTATTTATGCACGCTGATGTGCTTTGAACGCTGCACCCCCCCCTCCCCTCTTTTCTCTTAGTAATACTCTCTCTTTGCAGATAGTGAACGGTAGTTAACGCAGACCTTTACCCCCGTTGTAATCCGTCGTGCCTGCTTGTCTCTCCATTTGATTGATTGTTATCCAAGCATTTACTGTTTTAGAATTGGTTCTCTTTGGATCATTCTCTATTTACAAACAAGCACAAAGTCGCAATACTCTGTTTAGTCTTTGCAGATAGTGAAAAATCGTGTAAAAAAATAAAAGTAATCGAGCAAAATCAGTAGGCCACTAATTGGATCTCTTTTTGACCTCGCTAAAATAGAAATATTAGGAACAACCCTTCATGAGAAATATGAAAATAGTGAGATTAACTGAGCTCCACACCATGAGGGCTGCAAGACAGCTCGACTCCGTCACCCACCCCGCCCAAAATAACGACAAACCCTATGCAAATATTAAAAATATAGACAACACACCAGCAAAGAAACAGGGTAAAACATTTTATTAAATAACTATTTACATAACTATTTTATACTTTTTATTGCCCGATCCGGCTAGCTCAATCGATCGAGCATGAAACTCATGGAAAGGGGCGACCACTCGGTCCCCCCGAACGTATGGCGGAGTGCCTCGATCCCCCCGGGAAGCCATTTTTGGGCGGGAGGCGCGTCTCGGCTGGTATGCCCGAAGCGGCGTAGCCGGGGCGCGCTTTTTCCCGCCCTAGAGTGGGCTGGCCTAGACACCGACGTAGCCAGCCCCGCCCTAGGGGCAGGCAGGGGCGGGTTTTCGCCCGCCCTGAAGACGGATAAAAAGAGACGCAAGACCAGAAGACGTCCTCTTGTTCTTGTGCTCCGAAGCTGCACCTCCTCGCTACACGTGAGCTCGGGACAGAACGAAGAGCCAATTTTGAGCGTTTTGATCTTTTTCTTTGTCTTCTAGATACTTAGTCGGAGAGATGCCCAAGAAAGGCGCAAAGAGAATGACGACTGAGCAGATGGTTCGGGCCCTTGTTAAAGATATGTCCGACATAAAGAAGCGGCTGGCAGAGCGAGACGGTGAGGAGGGATCGGGCCAACCACCGGCTGGAGGGAGACCTAAGAGGCCGAGAAGGGTTCCAGCCGGGGGCGATGTCCCGGCTCCCTCTGCCCCGCTCGAGGGGCCGACCCCGCTCCCAATGGAGGGGAATCCAATCCCCGTTGTCATCACCCCGACAACCAACGAGGATATGCCCCCCGAGCTGGCAGCACAGCTAGCAGCATGGTTGGGCGATAGTACTGAGGGCGCCACGGCTGCCGAGGCACAGGCGCTGATAAGAAAGCTGCGTAAGGAAAAGGAAGCAGCCAAGGTGACCGCACCGGTAGCAGTGATAGAAAAGCCACAAGTGGCAGAACCAGCATCCGGTTCAGGTAAGCGGCCATTGCCGATCGCAAGGGACGAGTCAGCACCCTCTCGTAGAGAAAGACTGGGGCAGCATGTTCCTTTAGCAATAAAAGAAAAGATTTGGGCGGGGGAATACGTGAATATATTCTCCCTGCTTGTCGATCATTATGAGGTAGAGCATGTCAAGAGTCAGAAGGACCTAATGCATCCAAGTGTTTGGCGCGCAAAAATGGCCGCCTTTAAGGTAAATGAGAATATTGGCAACTGGGGCAATGCGTGGGGTATTTTTACATCGATTTTGGGGGAACGTAGGCCCGAGTTGCTTCCCGAATTTCCCATTTATCAATCACGAATTATGGGTTACTCGACAGCGTATCAAGGTAACCATTGGTTCTGTTATGACAATCTGTTCAGAAAAGAAAAGGAGCATAACAGGAGTTTGACTTGGGATTGTTACGATTCTGTGACATGGGATAAAATGAAAGAATCAGGAATGTTAAAAATGCCATTGGTGGGGAGCAATGTTGTTGATTACTCCCGCCAAAATGTGGGGACGCCCTTTCGATCAAGTACGAGCACCGACGAGTATTCGAGACCCGCAGGCAATACAGGGAGAAAGGGTTTCTGCTTTAATTTCAACAAAGGGAAATGTACCAGGCCTCCGGGATCGTGTAAATTCAAACACGAATGTAGTACTTGTGGGTCGTCCCATCCCGAGTCATCGTGCAGAGCCAGAACGAGTGAGAATGGGGGTAAGGGAGGCGCCAAACAGGTCTAAGATAGTCCGAGGGGCGCCTTTACCAACCCCGATTGATACCTTGGCAATGATTCCCTGGCTCAGCGAATACCCGGATCGTACTTCTGCTGGGGTGCTGCGGAACGGTTTTACACATGGTTTCCGCATCCCGGTGGGGGACTTTCAGGGTGTAGGGACGTGCAAAAATCAACTTTCCGTTTTACAACATACATCTGTAGTGCAAGAGAAGATTCAGAAAGAGGTTAGCCGGGGACGGGTCGCCGGCCCGTTTAGTGTACCCCCGGTACCGGATTTTGTCTGTTCTCCGTTAGGGGTGGTCCCCAAGAAGGACCCAGGTGAGTTTCGTTTGATCCATAATCTGTCTGCTCAACATGGTCTTTCGGTGAACGATGCAATTGATCCAGAAGTTTGTTCGGTGCGATACGCATCGTTTGATGAGGCAGTAGCCATCTTGAATCGCCTGGGGCCCGGGACGTTGATGGCGAAATCAGATATCGAGTCAGCGTTCCGGTTGCTCCCGGTACACCCAGACGACCAGCGTCTTCTGGGATTCGGGTTTCAGGGGTCGTTTTACATGGATAAGTGTATGCCAATGGGTTGTTCTATATCATGTGCTTATTTTGAGAAATTCAGTACTTTCCTGCAATGGGTGTTCACTAAGAAAACGGGTTTCCGAAATGTAATGCACTACCTTGACGACTTTCTGTTCCTTGGCCCCGCCGGAAATCCTGAATGTGCCCAGGCCTTAGCTGAATTCTGTGTGTTGATGGGACATTTTGGCGTGCCATTGGCACCGGGTAAAACTATGGGTCCCACGACTTGCCTCGAGTTTTTGGGGATCGAGTTGGACTCAAGGGAGGGGTGTTTCTGTTTACCAGCTAGCAAAGTGTTGAAATTCAGGGCAGCCCTCCAAGTATGTTTAAATGCATCTAAGGTTACACTGCATCAGTTGCAACAATTGGTGGGAAAGTTGAACTTTGCCTTGAGGGTGATCCCAATGGCCCGCCCCTTTTCCCGCTCAATTGCACAAGCGATGGTTGGCCTAAGGGAGGGTCATCATCGCACGAGGTTATCGGCTGAGGTCCGCCAGGACATGCGGATTTGGTTAGCATTTTTGGCGGACTTCAATGGCCGAGTCGTCTGGAACAAGCCAGCCGTGTCCTCCGAAGAGCTTGGGCTATGGACAGATTCAGCAGGAAGCATAGGCTTTGGCGCCATCTTCGGCACAAAATGGTCTGCACAAAGGTGGCCCCCATGGTGGCACGAGAAGGGGCTGACGAGTAATATTGCTTTCCTTGAACTATTTCCCATTCTGGTGGCCCTGAGAACCTGGCCAGAAGGGTTCAGAGATCATTCTGTCGTGTTCTGGTCCGACAATATGACCGTTGTAGAATGCATCAATAGTCAGGCAGCCCGTTGTAAATTGATTTTGAGGCTGCTCAAAGAAATTGTCTTACTGTGTATGCAACTGAACGTGATATTCAGAGCAAAACATGTCCCGGGGGTGATGAATCAAGCTGCTGATGCACTGTCTCGTTTTCACATGCAGGCTTTCTCGGGTTTCCTTCCTTCAGCGGACCCAGAGCCGGCACCCTTCCCCGAAGCTCTCTGGTCTCTCGGTGCCCCGAACTTCGTCACCTCGTGGGAGAGAGTCTAGCACCCAGGACAAGGAAGGCATATGAAGGGGCGTTTCAGGCCTATTTAGCCTTTTTGGGGGCTGAGAGAGGGGGACTTTGGGGTCAGGAAGAGTGGGTAGTACATTTTCTGATGTCCTTACGTAGGGCTGGGAAGTCGGTGGCTACGGCCCAAAGGCATCGTGCCGCCATTTCCTTTGTTGCCAGGGCCCATGGCATCCAGGACCCGGCAGCGTCTTTTACAGTACAAAAGGCGCTGCGTGGGTGGCAACGCCTAGAGGGTCGCAGAGTAGACGTACGACGACCGATAGGTCTAGATAGGTTGTCCCAGTTACTGGCCACACTCCCTAACACATGCTCGTCTCCTTTCGAGACCTGTTTGTTCCGGACTGCATTTACGCTGGCATTTCACGGGGCTATGAGAATAAGTGAGCTGGTTGCAAGGAACAAACAGGATGTGGCGGGGGGCTTGTGCAGGGAACATGTTCAGATCAGGGGCGATGCGATGATTGTCTCCTTTCTCAGGTCCAAGACCGACCAAGATGGGAGGGGGGACTGCACGATCATTCGCAGGACCCCCGGGTCATCCATGTGTCCGGTACAGTGCTTAGAAGATTACCTAGCACGAAGGGTGGCATCATGGGGGGGGACATTGTTGAGGCATGCAGACGCCACCCCGCTGACGAGGTTTCAGTTTCAGCGGGTGCTTGCAATGGCCATTGCCGCAGCGGGCTTGGACCCGGGCGAATTTGGGACCCATTCCTTTCGAATAGGGGCTGCCACTGAAGCTACAGCCAGGGGTCTTAATGTAGAACAAGTGAAACGAGTGGGGCGTTGGTCCTCCAATTGTTATAAGAGGTACGTGCGATTGCACATGTTGTGAAGCTGTAATCATGTACTCACGCTTCTTGTCTTTTGTTTGTTTTCAGTTGCGCAAGCCTACGCGGCAGGGCGGACTGTGCAGTCGACCCAACACCAGGCCAGCGGTCACACATCACCGGCTGTGAGGAAGGAGGTGTGGGTCGTGGGCCACTCATACGTGAGACGGGCCGCAGACGTATTCAAAGCAGGTGACATGATTCACGTACCTGGGGAATACGGGTACAGAGTGTCCTTCTACGGAAGGGGCGGTCTCTGTATTGACCAGTTTCAGGCATTCTTTGAGGGTTTGTTAGAGCGGATGAGGTCACCGCCGTCCATAGTCATAGTGCATTTGGGGGGCAATGATTTGGTCACCACCGGTAGACGACTTCTCCTGGAGGCTATGCTTTCCACGGTAAGTTGGTTAGCAAGGAGAGTTCCGGGGTGCATAATTGCGTGGTCTCATATGATCCCACGAAAAGTGTGGCGGGGGGCTATCTCGATCCCTGCTTTGAATCATTCTGTTAGAAAATTGAATAACAAAGTGAGTAGGTTGTTCCGTTCCAAGACATTGCATTCGATCTCGCATAGTTGTATTAATGATGACAGTATGTATTTGGGGGATGGTGTGCATTTGTCGAGGGTGGGGAATGAGTTACTCATAGGAGACTTCTTAGCTTGGTTAAAATCGTTAAAACATGACCTTTAGGTAGGAGTTTTGTGGGGGGTCCGGATAGCCGGTCAACTATCCGGACCTGTGGCGGTAAGGTCATGATCGGTGAGCACTAATTGGTAGATCCCTATGAGTGGGCGTCACCCAACACGGATGGGAGCGCTCGGGAGAGGTGGCCATTGGCCCCTCAATGGGGAGGCGGTCCCGTCTAAGGGCGGGTCGCCGGAAGTAAAGGAAAGGCGGTCAAGGCCCCTTCCTTTGTAGGAGGGGTTACAGCCCCCTCCTGGGGAATTTCCCGGGGCCAGTGTCATCTGCGACGGCAGATGCGGTAAGTTGTGTGGGGTGGGGGGAGGTCCACGATACCTTCTAGATACCACACACAAGTCTTCGAACGACCTTTAAATGGCGTCGAGTCTTAAGTGCCCCCGTCAAGTCAAGGGAAATTGTTAGTAGTTGCACTTGAGGTAAGCCTCTGTGCTGTCGCCCCTCCCAAGTGGGAGGGGTAAGTCTGGTTAGGGATCTTGACACCGGTTATGACCTTGCCGTTGGCCCTTAAACGTTAGGATGTACAATTTCAGTGTTTCTAGAGAATGTTTTTGTAGGATGCTAGTTCGGCTAGGAGAACCTCTGTATTAGAGAATATGTTAAGGTTAGCCAAACATCGCAATGTGATAATGAAATTGTACATAACATGAAACGTTTAATGTTTTTAATTTTTTGTTTTAATAAATACGGCCGGGAGGGTCACTCCCTCCCACATCCAAAAACTTTAAGAACTGTTTCCGGTTTCCCTCCTTTTGGGGATTGTGTTGAGAGGGGGTGGCGGGTATCTCAGCCATATGGAAAGGGGCGACCACTCGGTCCCCCCGAACGTATGGCGGAGTGCCTCGATCCCCCCGGGAAGCCATTTTTGGGCGGGAGGCGCGTCTCGGCTGGTATGCCCGAAGCGGCGTAGCCGGGGCGCGCTTTTTCCCGCCCTAGAGTGGGCTGGCCTAGACACCGACGTAGCCAGCCCCGCCCTAGGGGCAGGCAGGGGCGGGTTTTCGCCCGCCCTGAAGACGGATAAAAAGAGACGCAAGACCAGAAGACGTCCTCTTGTTCTTGTGCTCCGAAGCTGCACCTCCTCGCTACACGTGAGCTCGGGACAGAACGAAGAGCCAATTTTGACCCACCCACCAGCCCCTGAGGACAGCAAGTTGTTGTGCAATAAAGTGAATTTATAAGTATGTTTTTTCCGTTTCGTGACAGGCTGTGAAAGTATCAGTTTGTTGTTGATCATAATAAAGTATGGTGAATATCGTGTAGGTTGTTACGATTAAAATGATTTGATGTAGTGTTGCATTTTAAGCATGTTCTTTCGGTCGTAGCGACCAATGTTTTCATAGGTTTGAGTAAGAATTGTCGTATTTATTTTTGGTAGGCGGTAAGGTCATGATCGGTGAGCACTAATTGGTAGATCCCTATGAGTGGGCGTCACCCAACACGGATGGGAGCGCTCGGGAGAGGTGGCCATTGGCCCCTCAATGGGGAGGCGGTCCCGTCTAAGGGCGGGTCGCCGGAAGTAAAGGAAAGGCGGTCAAGGCCCCTTCCTTTGTAGGAGGGGTTACAGCCCCCTCCTGGGGAATTTCCCGGGGCCAGTGTCATCTGCGACGGCAGATGCGGTAAGTTGTGTGGGGTGGGGGGAGGTCCACGATACCTTCTAGATACCACACACAAGTCTTCGAACGACCTTTAAATGGCGTCGAGTCTTAAGTGCCCCCGTCAAGTCAAGGGAAATTGTTAGTAGTTGCACTTGAGGTAAGCCTCTGTGCTGTCGCCCCTCCCAAGTGGGAGGGGTAAGTCTGGTTAGGGATCTTGACACCGGTTATGACCTTGCCGTTGGCCCTTAAACGTTAGGATGTACAATTTCAGTGTTTCTAGAGAATGTTTTTGTAGGATGCTAGTTCGGCTAGGAGAACCTCTGTATTAGAGAATATGTTAAGGTTAGCCAAACATCGCAATGTGATAATGAAATTGTACATAACATGAAACGTTTAATGTTTTAATTTTTTGTTTTAATAAATACGGCCGGGAGGGTCACTCCCTCCCACATCCAAAAACTTTAAGAACTGTTTCCGGTTTCCCTCCTTTTGGGGATTGTGTTGAGAGGGGGTGGCGGGTATCTCAGCCATATGCACTCTGATAGCAAGCGTTGCTACTGATGCTATGCAGACCAAAACTGGTTTTCAGTTTGTACATTTTTCTAGATTTTTCCATCCAAGGTTGGTTGACTTTGTAGAACGATGGCTTCAGATTTTCAACATACGGTGTGGTGGCGCGGACTGGGAGGGGGCGCTTCGCTCCTGCCCCCTCCCCAAGTAAGATTTTCATACGTGAAAGTACGTTAATGGTTTTGGTCCCTGAGTTGCTTCAATGTCACTGCCATTCTCAAATGGCATAAGTTCTGGATGTTGGGTGCCATAGTTCCGAGTTCTGAGCAGCGCTTGTAACACTGTCTGAAGCTTATTTCCACCTACTGCAGCTTCACTATTCTCAAAGTAAGTGAGTGTCGTTTGTGGACCTGACTGCATTTGAAAACAATGTGATATGGTACCTCCCTAAACCGCTTGACGGAGGCCCCCGAGGGGCGGTGTGATGGCACGGACTCGGAGAAGACGCTTGGCTCCGACCCCCTCCCCAAGTCTTATAGCACTGGTGTAGCCTGAGATCGCCCGCGACATAGGCGGCCGGCTCCCGGGGTCCGGCGGAACTTTTTGCCTTTTGATGACTCTTCTATTCTGGACCTTGTCCCACTATCCGTTTGACCTGAAGGCACGCTGTAGTGGGGCGCCCCTTTACCGTTTTAGTTGCCATTCCGCTCGCTTTTGCTACACTGTGCCTCTTCCGCCATTCAGCTGTTTACCGCCCGCTCTTGCGACTACAGCGTCTCGCTCACCATGTAGTTGAGTTGCTCCCGCTCTTGCGATGCAACGATAAGCGACTGCCACAGGACTCTCAAAATGGCGGCCGGCTCTTCAGATTTGGGCGTGGTCCACTAAAATGGCCCTGGGACACCTTGGAACTCGGACGCTTCCCTGATAGGGCTTGGGTCCCATTCTCGAAAGCGTCCCCTCAGCCGTGAAGATTCTACAAAAGTCTTGGGGGCCCCCGACTCCCGCAGGCTTCTGGTGGGGAGCGGCTGCCATGTTTGCTCATGGAATGGCCACGACGGACCTACGAGATGGTAGTGCTCTCATGCTGACGCCAGCTTTAGTCTGAAACATCCAGAAACACTGTAGACTACCAATTCGATCAGTTCCGGTAGCGCCCCAACATGACCCGGTAGAGAAGAACTTGCCCTCCCCTCTTTGACTGATGGTTCTTGTTGCCTGTCCCCTCTGTTGTCATTTTACAGAACTTTTTGGACTGCTGAAAGGGGTTGTGTTCCGAACGCTGGTTGGTGGAGACATTTTGACTATATTCTTGACCTACGTTGTCGAGTAATGCGTTATATGACGCGCCGCGTTAGCGCACCCGGAAGTAATCCGGGGCGCGGCGCGCAGCGCGCAACGTAAGCATAACAGGTCATGTGACTTGTTAATAAAAAATTTTATTGGTTCATTTTACTTTTGTTATTTTAATAATGAAAACCTTGGTCATATGACCTAAAAAATACGCTTTTTATTGATTTCGAACGTTTTTTTAAAAACATATATGTTATAATATTCCAGGCTAATGTACTTTCCCGGAAAATTTACAACTGTCCTGCAAGTAAAATATATTCCTTTTTCGAGAAAAAGGGCGTTTCTTCGTTCCATGACGGAGCCGTTGAGTAAAAGAGACTCGGCCTGCTGTCTTAGTCGCCGATACGCCTGATTATCAGATTCTTATCGATCACTTTATGTTGCAGAAGTGGAAAACACAACTGCCCTTGACCATTTATCTTTACTGCGTTCCTACATATTATACCTTTTATCCGTCATGTAATTGGACTACTTTATTTCACTTGCCTTTTACTGATTCGAAAACAGTGACTAAAAGTAAAAACTTTACCAATGTAAATACTACTACCATGTTTTGTTTTAAAAACCTTTATTGTGAAAATGTCAGTATACAAATACGGGCCTATAACCACGTGGGCCGGCCACGGACCAAACTGGAATCGTATATGATGAGGAGACATTTACATTATAGAGGAACGTAACAAACGAGCCATTAGGTTGCAAGAACTAAGGTGTCTAACAGTTGCGGAATCGGTGGACGTACATTTTGTAATTAAAATACGACAGGGCCACTTACAAAAAAGTTATCTAGATATACATTTGCGTGCAAGTACCATGGGTGACGTTAATTCGAACTTTCAATAGTACAGTAATCAATAACACATCAGAACTTAATATCAATAGGGATGTCAAAATATTCAATCAATTCTCGTCCCCGCCCGCCATGAGCATCAAAACTGCATTCATATCTCGTGATATCAAGGTTGTTCAACTAGTACACAACAATGAGTTACGAGTCCCATTTATACCGGCGCCATTTTGGGCGAGGCCGGGCAGGTCCAAGATATAGTCAAAATGTCTCCACCAACCATCGGCCAGACCAGAACCCCTTTCGGCCCTTTATGCTACAAGATGGTGTCTTCCATTCTGAAAATATTGTTGGCAGCATTTTGAAAGGAAACATAAACAGCCGTTCTCCTAGTGAGTCTCACATTGTTACATTTAGGAAGAATGTTGAAGAGTAGTATGTGGAAAATCTGAAGCCATTTTTCTACAAACTCTCAATCAGCCTTGGATGGAAAAAAAAATCCTGAAGAATGTACAAACTGAAAACCAATTTTTGTCTGCATAGCATCAACAGCAACGCTTGAGTCAGCTTTGTGTCAAGCCGCCATTTTCATTCAATCAATAGCGTCCCCCTGCACACATTCAGGGACCTGGTCGTGTCTTCAGATGAAACGGATTGTAGGACAAGAAGCAGAAAGGAAAAGGAAAAAAGTTCCGCCGGACCTCGGGAGCCGGCCGCCTATGTCATGTGCGACCTTTGGCCACACCAGGGCAATAGTGAAGCTGCAGCAGGTGCAAATAAGCTTCAGACAGTCTTACAAGCACTGCTCAGAACTCTCAACTATGGCACTCAACATCCAGGACTTGCCATTCGGATCTTGGCGCCTTGTGCTGGTTCCGACCTATTCACACATCGGTCCACTACTGACATCACCTCATAAGCCAACGGGGCACCCCACGCCGACTTTCGGCGCAGCATTGTAGGATGGCCACACCAGTGCGGCAACTTGCTGGACACCACCTCGGTGCCATCCGGATCTCGGCGCGTTCGAGTCACTGTGCCGGAAGAGTGACCGGAACTCAGCTGGACACGCCGTCTTTCGGCGCAGCATTGTAGGATGGCCACACCAGTGCGGCAACTTGCTGGACACCACCTCGGTGCCATCCGGATCTTGGCGCGGTCACTGTACCGCAAGAGTGACCGCAACTCAGCTGGACACGCCGTCTTTCGGCGCAGCATTGTAGGATGGCCACACCAGTGCGGCAATTTGCTGGACACCACCTCGGTGCCATCCGGATCTCGGCGCGTTGTGCTGCCTTCGGCCTACTGTAGCCGCAAGTGCGGACGCAACTCAGTTGGACGGCGAGTGAAACGCTAAGGGGCGCCGCACTGCAGCCGAGGAGCCTCCATCTTGGGGGAGACGCACAGCCCCCACTGACTGACGCGACCTCACAGGCCAACGGGGCGCCCCACGCCGACTTTCGACGCAGCATTGTAGGATAGCCACACCAGTGCAGCAACTTGCTGGACACTAACTCGGTGCCATCCGGATCTCGGCGCGTTGTGCTGCCTTCGGCCTATTCGCACATCGGTCCGCTACTGACGCCGCCTCACGTGCCAACGGATTTTCTACGCTTTTTGTAGCCCTATGCCGCATAACAGGTCATGTGACTTGTTTATAAAACTTTTCATTGGTTCATTTTACTTTTGGTTTCCTAAAGATAGAAGGCTTGGTCATATGACCTAAAAATAACACTTTTCATTGGTTTAGAACATTTTTTTTTCCCAAACGATGAAAGCCCCACCTTGTTTCTGGATGATTCAGACTGAAGCTGGCGTCAGCATGAGAGCACCACCATCTCGTGGCTCCGTCGTGGTAATTCCGCGAGCAATCATGGCAGCCGCTCCCCACCGAAAGCCTGCAGGAGTCGAGGGCCCCCAAGACTTTTGTAGAATCTTCACAGCTGAGGGGACGCTTTTCGAGAATGGAGCCCAAGTCCTAGCAGGCAAGCGTCCGAGTTCCAAGGTATCCCAGGGCCATTTTAGTGGACCAGGCCCAAAACCGAAGAGCCGGCCGCCATTTTAAGAGTCATGTGGCAGCCGCCTATCGCTGCACTGCAAGAGTGGGAGCAACTCAACAACATGGTGAGCGAGACGCTGTAGCCGCAAGAGCGGGCGCAACTCAGCTGGATGGCCGCCACCTGGGGAGGCCCGTTCACGCCGACTCCCCCACGCCCCCCCCCCCCCCCGGGCCGCCCCACGCCAATTTTCGGAGCAGCATTGTAGGATACCAAAACCAGTGCGGCAGTTTACTGGACATCACCTGGGTGCCATCAACATCTCAGCGCGTTCTGCTGCCTTGGGACTATTCGCACAACAGACCGCTACTGACGAGGCCTCCCTCCGCACCACCCTGGACGCCCCACGCTGTTTTTCTTTGCTGCATTGTAGGATCCCAAAAACCAGTGCGGCACCCAGGTGACATCACCTGGGTGCCGTCCAGAACTCAGCACGTTGTGCTGCCTTGGGACTATTCGCACAAAAGACAGCTTCTGACCATTGTTGCTTTTTTTTGTGAAAAATGTTTAAATGTTTTTACAGTTTTTGTTCCGTTCGTTATATTTAAAAGTTAATAAAGTTTTATAATCCTACTTTGTTGGAGTGTTTTTTAAAAAAAAAAAACGGGTGAATGGGGCCTTGAATCGGGTTATTATCATGTGTGGGCTTTGCAAGTGTACTGCTACAGGATCGGACATTTCAAACTCAAATGCACGTTCTTTTTCTTACCTTTCCGAAGCATGGAGCGCAATAGCAGGCAGAGAAAGGGTGATGCAAGTGTTGAACACTGCCTGGCCTGGAAGTTGCTGGCAGTGCCCCCCCCCCCCGCCCGCTCCTGAAAGAGGACACACACACACCGCCGCCCCGAGTACTTCACAGATCTTTAAAACACCATGCGCTTGTTCATGAGGCTTAAATGGTTTATCACCCCTTCTAGAACCCCTGCATCGACCCTCTGACGTTTCCTGGAAGAATTACCACGTAACACAATACCAAGCCCTGTCAGCTGAAACCCCCGAGGAATCATGGGGCATATTATCAAGGGGGTTTATCTCCGCTTTTTTGGCTTTAAAAGCCAAGAAAGCGGAGATAAAATTATCTCCCTATTACCAAGCTGTCGCTAACACCAGTTAGTGACAGCTAAAAGGAGATAGCGACCATCTTGGGCCCCGCTTTGCATGTCAGTGATACTTATCACTAATGACATGCAAAGTGGGCGTGCCAAGATGTTAGCGACTGGAAACAGTCCCTAACATCGCTATCTCCTTTTACCAACTTTTGGAGATATTCGCGCTAAGCGCGAATATCTCCAAAAGCTAACACCTGACCTGAGCAGTTCTTAGCCATGTTATCCAATGGGAGGTGGATAACATGGCTAAGAGCATTTGCTCGATAATACATGAATATCGCTGACTTTTCTGCGATATTCATGCATTGCGGCCGTTTTTTATCGCATTTGCGATAAACCTTGCTAATAGCAAGATTTATCTGCGATAAAAATCGCCGATGTGCGGCGATAATTTTTGTCTCTAAACAAGTTAGAGACAAAAATTAACGCTAGTTGTTGGTAATATGCCCCCGGGTTTTTGCTTGCAGAAATCGGGAGGCGGGAGACTAGCACTGAAATCAGTAGTCTCACGCCTGAATCGGGAGGGTTGGCATGTCTGGATTCTCTACAGCTGGGGCCATAAACTACATCCGCAGGGGTAGGTGATAGCCTGGGACCAGCCTGGCATCTAAAATGGCTGCCGTGCACGACAAAATTGTAGCATTGGAAAAAAGGCAAGATGGCGCAGACAATGTTTATCAATAAGGATTCATTTATAACAAAATATTTTATCGCAGTGACAAATTGGCGGTCAACACTTCCTGATTTCCATCGAATCGAACGTTAACAGACGTCACGCAGCAAAAAAAAAAAAAAGCTCACGCACAGCCGCTGGAAGAGATGTATCAACATATATGAGCCTCCTCAGCCACCCTCAGGAAACATAGGGGATTAGGATACGTCTCCCGCACCCCCTTATACCTAGTAATTTAATTAAAACGAAGCACAAAATGGCGAATTCCCGTTTCGCTACCAGTTTGCGGCCCAGTTCGCGGCCCGTGAAGCGCTTCTACCGTGAAAAATCATTTTTTTTTTATTTTCCCCACGGGACCCTTTAATAACCCCAACAACATTCCTAGGGGGTCAAGAGGAGTATACCTTGCCCCCTTTCATTAAATTCCCCCTTCGTTTTTCACCTCTTCTTCTCTCTCGATCCTACCGAGAGATAAGATGGCGGCCGCTCCGGACTGTTTAGAATGTTGACAGACACCGGAGAGCCAATCAGCTTTCTGCGCGCAAAGTTCCGTTTCGCGAAAAGTAAGCGAACCGGACCGCAGCCCGGAGCGCTGTTACAGATATATATCTTGTTTTGAACGTTAATTTCTCAAAAACTACTAGAGCACATATATTGAGACCTAGCAAAGGCACATCGGGCTAACAGTCCGTACAATTTTGCCAAGTTTCGTGCAAATCCATTCAGCCGTTCGAGCTAAAAGTGAGTCCAACCGCCCTATGGAAATTAACATGGGAAAAACGCGTTTTGGGACCCCCCTTTTTTCTCGGCCCCCCCTCGACAAAACCCCCCCAAATTTTCAAGGGCTGCTCAGAAACAAAATGTGCCATTTTCCTGAAAATTTCAGCCGATTCCGTCCACAAACGCCAAAGTTATTAGACATAGAATTTTCAAAAATCCCATAGGGAAAAAATCCTAACTATATATACCTACTGGCGACAGCCAGTAGGTAATCTATATCTATATATATATGTACCTGAGAAAAACTATATATAAACTGTTAGACATATTAAGCTTTACAAGTTGGGCAACATCATTATAAACAAACAGTGAAAGAACAACACTCAGGGCAAAACAACCTGCAGTATTGCAGACAAATTAATATTAAGCATCAGTTATGCAGCACGGATGGTGAACTTTTAAAAGTATGTTACAAAAAGAACAATGCGAAATTGAACTGAACAAAGAAACAGCACCTGAGCCTGAATTCTTGCAGTGGCTGTTTTCGCTCCTCTGAAAATGTGAAACAATGAGTCCAAATAGTGAATTTCCTAGATTTTACAGACAGTTCTGAATTCCACTACTGAAACATTACACTAATTTTATGGTGTGCACATCTGGTCCAACCCACAGCTGGTGTGTGATGCGCCACTAAGGGAAGCATGCAAGGAATTGTGGTACCAGTAGATATTTCTTGTAAATTGGCTAAACAGCTATTGGGTTTGCAGGCAAGACAAATCATCTCAGTTACTGTCGTGACGTGGCCTCCTATCATTTATCATGGTTTCTCATCTTTTCAGACTTCCGTCAGTCGGTCTCCATTCATTTCCCCAATCCATTCATGTGGTTTTTAAATCATTTGAACTGACAGAAAATGCATTTGGAAGGAACGATGTGTGAAAATCACATGGAAATCAGACCTCATACTCTCAGTACGTAGACAACTGAGCTAGCTCTCGGGTTAAACTAGACGCCTAATAAAGGACCTGCCACAGATAACTCTAAGGTTACAGAGATCTTACAACTTATGACAGGAGACGTATCTGTTAGGTTAACCTATTAGTACATGCTCTGGCCTCAAAGGGCAATAGTGATAGTAGTGTTATTAAAAATCTTCACTACTATCAATAATGTAATGGTCTAGAATTGTAAATTAGCACTCAAATATCAGCAATAAATATAATAAAACTTTATAAAATTAAAATAAAATAATAAAAAAGTATAACTGTGTTCCCAAACATTGCCACACATTTAATTCTCAAATACCACATTTTCACTGGCAGAAAATACAGTTCATCCTCTTGTTTAAAAGCTTACTTTTATTTCAATACAATGTTTTCCCTTTAATTATCAACTTTTCCTTTAGTAAACCCACTTTTGCAACCCCTTAATTTACTTGTCCTGCACTAAACAATATGTATGCCATGAACAGTGAACTATGTGTAGGGTATTGAGAACAAAGCTGTCCATGTGCCTAGATCCCTCTGATAACCATTGAAGAGGGTCACGTGTCCCAGAGCCAGCGGGGAGCAGCCAAATTTAGTTGGGACTTGTGAATGTTGGGATGTAGGGATACCGTATGCGCTTTGAGGGTAGGCGTCACTTTAAATCAATGTTGATGTGATATACTGTATCACATTTAATTTGATGTGTGACATAATGTGTGAGTTCATAAGCATTCAGGAAATGTATGGTTAAATTCCTTACTGTCGCTGGAAACTTTTAATGTTTTGCACCAGAACCATAATATCCTTTCCATATTTTCTGTAAGTGAGGGGCACATTTGTCGATTGGATTGTTATAACAGTTTGCCGCTATTTAATTCTGGACATTTCTAGCCATTAATCCTTTTGTGTGTATGTAATGTCCTGTTTTTGATCGTCTAGTCATTATCTTATCATGAGATTATAAATTGTGTAAGAAAAATGCTTGACTGGCCACCAATTGCAATACCATCTCTTTGGTATTACAGAGAAAATATTCGACCACATAGGGTTGTTTTTGGAATTCACAACCTGGTGGGTGTGGGTCTCAGCAAGGCCACTGCTATACATATTCCATTATATACCTTTTAGTTTTCCCTCAGTATTGTCTGTCTCTTTAACTATATTGTCCTTTCAACTGAAACTTTTTAGAATAATGTCTATGTTTTCTTTCTAAAAGTAATTTTTTCTTCTGATAACTTTCCTTAAACACAGTCTTTTTAGTGGTTTTGATTTTTTCTGCACGTTGACTTCAAGTCTAAGAAAGAAACCATAGCACATTGCCTTCCTCTGTGTGCAGTGCAAAGATGAGCACTATCAGTTAATGAAGCATTATTACATGGTTTCACTAAATTTGCGGGTCCTTATTTGGCTTCACAGATCAAAAGAGGAAAAAAAAATATTTTTCCTCCTATGAATGGGAACATTCTCCCCAGCCCCTTGATTCTCCCCCTCAGGTTTTTACTTTGAAGCCAGATCCACTAAAATTCGTAGTTCTATGTTGTCAAGAAATGACAGCAGCACCAATATGCGAATCCCTGATTGCATCCACAAACTTGCAATGCAAACTTTTTTGATGGCAGGATCTACCAATCTGAGATTCCACACATACTCATGCGATCCATGATTAGGCTCAGAATGGTGGGTGAGACCGTATTTTCAAGATGACATAAGCCCAATCACTCAATCCCATAGAACCATGCAGGAAAAAAGTTCCCCCCAGATTTTGGCCACAAATCTTTTACAGAATTCATAAATTAACAGTATACATGATTAATCCTTCAAAGACCATCTGACGCTTTTATGTTAACCAAATATTTCTAAAACTAATAAAGGTATTTATGGCAAGGCCTTTAAATGTGATGCTTGCACTCGAGCAACGTCAAAGACAATAAAAAATGGCTGTAGTGTATGACAATTATTAAAAAATTGATTGCTCTTAGTATTCAGTTCATGGATGAGATAAAGAATTAAATACTTGATGACAGAAAATAATGTTCAGATGTCACACAGTCGCTCATGCATTCCAGTGGAGACAGAAGAATACACTCATTTGTCAATAGAAAGAAGGTGACTAAGATATTCCTGTGGCTCATCCAGGATGTGATTGACAGTGTCGCAAGCCAATGGCTGAAGGTACCTGAGCCGAAGATGCCAATGGCTGAAGGAGCCTGAACAAAAGCTACTTAGAGTATTTATTGAATACAGCATGTTCACCACAAATGACACCAGTGCCATTACACATCAAATCTAAACAAGTATTGGCAGAGTCAATAGGTCTCGCCTATGCAAGATCTATTGGCTTTGCCAATGTGTGTTAGCCATGTTGTAGACCAGCATAGCTGTTGTTCAGCATAGCTAAATGTTATTGGCGTAAAGGATAAAAGCATGGTGTGGAGTGGCTTAGAGTTCTGTGCCGAAGAGAAGAGAATTATGGAGGGAGTAGAGTGTCATAGAGTGGAAGGGCATAGAGTGGAGTAGAGGGTTGCAAAGTGGAGTGGAAAAGAGCAGAGTGAAGTAGTGTAGAGTGGAGTAAACTAACATGGAGTTGGGTAGAGAGAGCTGCGTGGAGTTGAGCAGAGTGGGCAGAGTGACATTGACGTAGAGTGTAGTGGTGTAGCGTAGATTAGAGTAAAGCAGAGTAGAGCAGAGTAGATTGGCATAGAGAGCAGTGAAGCACCGTAGATTGGCGTAGAGTGCAGTAGTTTACAGTAGGTTGTAGTGGTGTAGAGTGCAGTGGCGCAGCGTAGATTGCCATGGCATAGAGAGCAGTTGAGTGGAGTGGCGCAGAGATTAGTAGAATGGCGTAGACTGCAGTGGTAAAGAGTTGATTGTTTCAGAGTAGAGTGAAGTGGCGTAGAGTGGAGTGGTACATGATAGAGTTGATTGGTTCAGGGCAGAGTGCAGTGGCGTAGGGTAGAGTGGAGTGGTGTAGATTGGCATATAATGTAGTGCCATACAGTAGAGGGGTGTAGAGTGCAGTATCAGACTGCAGTGTGCAGAGCAGAGTCTAGTGGCATAGAGTGCAATGGTGTTGTGTGGAGTGATACAGAGTAGAGTGGCGTAGAGTGGAGTGGTGTAAGGTACATTGGCGTAGAATGCAGTAGAGTGGAGTTGAGTAGAGTGGTGTAGAGTGAAGTGGAATAGCGTTCAGTGGTGCAGAGTAGACTGGCATAGAGTTCCATGGCAGAGAGTGCAGTGTTGCAGATTAGAGTGTCATAGAAGATAGTGGTGTAGAGTAGAGTGGCTTATAGTGCTTTGGCATAGAGTGCAGTGGTGTTGAGTAGAGCAGTGCAGAGTAGAGTAGAGTAGAGTAGAGAGGTGTAGAGAGCAGTGGCGTAGAGTGCAGTGCGTAGAGAGTTGCAAAATAGAGTTTAGTGGTGTAGAGTGAAGTGGTGCTGAGTAGATTAGAGTGCATAGGGTGGATTCGCATGGAGTGAATTGGCGAGGAGTGCACTGGCACAGAGTGGAGTGGTGCAGAGTAAAGTGCATTGGGTAACGTGCAGCATAGAGTAGAATGGTGTAGAGTATAGTGATGCAAAGTAGAAAAGAGTGGTGTAGAGTTCAGTGGTGCAGTGTAAATTATCATAGAGTGCAATGGTTTTGAGAAAAGTGATGTAGAGTGCAGTGTTTTGTGTAGAGCGATGTAGTGTAGCATGGCACAGAGTGGAGGGGTGCTACGTAGATTGCAGTGGCGTAGAGTAGATTGTATCAGGGTAGAGTGAAGTGGCGTAAAGTGGAGTGTTGCACGGTAGAGTGCAATGCCATGGATTAGAGTGGTGTAGGCTGGTTTGGCGTGGAGTGCCCTGGCGTGGAGCGGAACAGAGTAGAGTGCAGTGGTGTGGAGTGGTGCAGAGTAGAGTGGAGTGCTTAAAATAAAGTATGCATGGTGCGGTAGCACATTGCCATTACAGACAAAACACATCTTCAATTGAAATGATCATTACATTTGCACTCACAAACAGTTTTACTGATAAAAGTATACAGCACACAAACGATAATGAGTGGAAATGTCTTCACCTAGTGTATTTGTGCTTTCCTAATTCTGATATATTCTAAAATATCAAACAGTTCATTTACAGACATTTACATTTTGTTGTGTGCTAGAAAATAAAATAACATTCTACAAACCCCTCCCACAATTTGCCAGAATGATTGTCACATAAATCCTCTCACTTTGAAGTCCGAGAAATAAAGATAAACTTTAAGCTTCTTTGGAAGAGACAGTCTGACTTTTGACCTCAGTCTTTGAATGCGCAGCAAATGTGACAAGATAAGAACAGATTTAAAGTCCTGTTAACAGAAATGAAATACTGGTGGAAGAATACAGTAAGTATGGGACCTGGAAGGGACTAACTCAAGCTGGACAGCCTGAGACAAATAAAACCAGTAGAAAGCACTCATATGTGAGTTACAAACCACAATGCCAATAGTAAGCAAGGATCGTAATGCATTCCCAGAGAAGCTTTCCGACTGTTTCCAAGATGTCTTTAACGTGGTAGGCTATGACCTAAAAAGACCTCTTTATAATAAAGTTCTTTCTTTATGAAACATTTGGTGTAATGCCATTCAGAAGCTTTTGCAGCTTATACTTTCAGATTACAATAAATTGCGTTATACGCCCTAGACTGATCTGCAAAAAAAATGAAATGGAACTCTGATCCCGACACTCCAAGAATCTACCAATTTTCATCGATATTTTCCTCACACAGTACCAACGTTACTATGAAATTTAATTTTTTTTTTTACTTTGGGGGGCCCCACTTGACTGTAAATGCAAAGTTTTATATCACCATAATCTGATTGACTAACGTTGGAAGAAAATGTGTTTACGACTATGATTCGTGTCTCTGCCCACAAGCCATTCACGAATCCTGTGTGACTGAAAAATATGATATTTTTGGAAGCACCTCCATAACGAGGGCGAGAACAGTCAACACCACACAGGCAAAGAACATGCCTGGTTTAAAAACAATAACATTGTGAGGCAGGCACATCTTCTTTTTACTTTATTATTTCCCATACATTTGTCACGGTGAATGATCTCTTCTAGGTTATAGTCAGCGGTCTAGTCAATCATGTTACAAAAATCGCCATATGTCGTATGTCACTGATTGATGACATTCTAGAACTTTTCAAAAATACCTAGAAACTTGGGCAACTTTGTAGTTGCCTTGATGAAAGTGCCTTCAAATGATTTTTTGCCATTTTTGCAATGTTAATTAATAAAACTATGTCCTTACCTATGCAATGCAGTGGTTCTTCACTGCCTGCTTAGGAGGCATTATACGTTATTTTCATTATTTAGCACAAACCTGCTACATTGGTGCTTGAGAGCATTTCATTTTATTTATGTATCTCTCTCGGCTCTGCCATGTCTCCTACGTACATCTGCCGTGTTTCCATCACCTCGGGCCACTGTACAGGTGTGTTCTTCATGCAATATTAATAAGCGAGCAGAAGTTATAAAGGCTAATGCTTAAAGCTACTATTGACACTCCATCTGATAATTGTCAGTACCTCTATTTATGGTACTGTTATTAACCATCAGTACTTCCGTCAGTGATCAATACTCCTACCTGTATTAACACCCATTTCTGCCGTTAATGTGCAGTACTGATCTGGACACTCAGTAAAGCTATTATTACTCAATACTGATTTTGAGTCTGAATACGGCTACTGATACTCAATGTTTCCATTTTTTATGTATTTATTTTTTTGAAAAGCATGATCATGACCCGCAACTATGGCACCAGAGCACTTTGTAAATTTAGAAAAGAGTATATACACCCTGTGAGAAGACAGAAACATGAAATACACAGAACACTAAGGATCCTGGCATTTATTCTGGTGGCTTACTGGAAAAATAAATGTTGCTAGACTGCTTCACATATTGAAAAAACTCATATAATGTTAGGTGAGCAAAACAGAAAGAGGAAATACATAGTTACTGGCAATGTTCAAGTAGGTTTCTGTAAAACAGAAGTCAGACTTGTGTTAGGTGATGTGTGCTAACAGTGGTGTTGAACCAGCGGGTGATAAATGTCATGTTAGGTTAGTCTTGAACTCTTTAAAGGAGGCATGAAGGCAGGCACATATTTAGAGGGATGGAGTTACTCATTTTAGGGGTGTTTCCTGAAAAAGGGTGCATCACGGCAGATCTCTTCTTGTATTTATGGATTTAAGTTCAAGCAATAATTCCCCTCTCAGGCCTCAGTGTCCTCCTGAGATGGTCGGATTGTGGACCGGGTTGTTGACAGTGCCCATATCTGATGGATTGGGTATGACACAGGAAGCCTTGTAGGTGCTTCAGACCAACTATGGTGCTTTGTGTCTGTAAAGAAGCCGGTTTAGTGAGAACTAGTCTGCTTAAATGTGATCAGATGTCCGTGTTTGGAGATTTAACAACCAACAGTCTACACCGCTTTTTTCAGAGGAGCAAGATGAGGGTAGTGAGTAGAGCATTGTTATATTTGATCCTTGAGATGACCAGAGATTGAACTAAGTTCTTTCAATCATATCTCGCCAGAAAAGATTTTGTTGGCCTTACTGTCAATGGTGGCAAAATAATGAACTGAAAAAGATCACGAAGAAAACATCCAAACCTATTATCTGGGCTTATTCCATGGGGGAGTCAAAACAGTGAGACTAAAACCACTGGAGATCTTTATTGCCCAATTCGGATCCCACATCAGTTCACAGTCAAACACAGCCAAACGAACCAATAGTAACAATAATGCCGGGTGCTAAACACTAATAGTCGGGAGAGAACTTTTCACACAGAGCAGGTTTTATCCTGACCACTCACTGCCCATTTCTTCTACCATAATCCCTCCGCAAACCAAAATGTACATTTATTGTCTCAGGCAACTCTCAACTTTGTGGCAAACAAAATCCCCGCCTGTGCTGTAAGGTTCAGAATGGCCCTCAGCAATGGCTCTAGTTCCTTATGACTTGCTGGCATCTACACTTCTTACTATGTTAGAATCTTGAAACGAAACCCTCCTTTTTAGGTCTGGATTGACAGCGCAGCTGTCGCCAAACCTTATGTGATCAACCTAGAAAGAGCTGTTAGGAGTTTTACCGAGAGACACTTTGGCTCTGCCCAAATGTTGGTGGATAGGAGTAGATGTTTTGATTGGGCCGAAATTGTGTGCTTCCATGCAAAAAAAAGTTCTTCTAGTCCACGCAGCTGTAATTACTTTGTTTGTTTTTCAAGCTGCCGGAGCCAGCAGCAGTATGACTTCCTTGAACTTTCATGGTGTCTGGTGAGGAGGGTGGGCGGGGCACACATAGTACTGCAATGCTGATAAAGTGTCTTAGATATGTTTATAAGTCATGACGTTTGTGTTTCTCTGGCAGTGGCAAAGATGGGAGGAGGACAGTTAAAATGTACTGCTGTTTTAAGTCCCAGCACCCTCGCATTCCATCATTAACTTTAGACTTGAGAGTGCAGTTTGGTGTTTGAGGGCTGTATGGGATGCCCAGTGCTATATTAATCTACTTGGATTTTTAGGCCTGGCTTGGTAATGCTGCTGTCGCTCTACCTTATGTGATGAACAAAAAATTACTTTAAGAGTACTACTAAGAGAGGGGCTTGGGTTCGACCCACATGTTGGTTCCCCTAAGTATAGAATTTGACTGGGTTGAACTTGTGTGTTTCCGCTAAAAAGTGTGTCTCTATTGCACTTTTTGGCTTGTGCCAAAGCTTATACTCCATAAAGAACAACTGAGATGGCTATGGTGGCAAGCCAGCAGTCATTAGTTTAGGCCTGATTTTTAAAATATGAAATGTTATGATATGAAGTCTGGCGTATTTATGTGTGAAAAGCATATGTTAATGTCAATAGGCATTTAAGCGTGAGTATTTTTTATTACACAATATTAAAACCTTTTGATGTCATTTTGTTACATCACACGTCACAGATTACAGTAGTAGTCATGGGTTTTGGTGTTGGTTACCTCTTTTCACAAACCATTGGTATAGATGCTCGAGCCTGTAATTCCAAGAGATAATTAACAAACTACATAGTGTTTTCATTTTCAGAAAAAAATGTTCATCAACATTTGGACTGCATGTGTTGGAATGAAGCGTACTTACCGTAGTTGATTGTCTTTCTTGTTTGTGATGATAGCGCCACTGAAGCTTCTACTTCTTGTCTCCCATGTGCTGGCTTTTGTTTATATTCCTAGTGGTGGGGATGTTTGTCGATTAACAAATTCCAGGCTGCTCTCCAGACACAGCCTTTGTGTAATGATGACCTTCACAGCACACAATCTCCTGAATGGAACACCCAGAGACATAAAGAGTGTGAGCTTTCTGCACTTATCTATCATCATCCCAAATGAAAGTGTGACCAAGGAAGACAAAAGGCTGGGCCTCACCCAAAGCCTCCCATTCACCCCTGCACATTAGAATCTGCAGTCCTTTCCCTCACCCTGCCTTTCTAAAGGGAGTCCTGTGACCACACCCATCACCACAGTGTCTGGATTCCGCCTTCTAGCAGCAGGAATGCATGCAATACACTTCCACTGTTTCTGGAAGCTCTCTTCCATCCGGTGCCGTGTCAAAACAGAGATTTCCAAAATGGATCCCACATTGCCTTGTAATTAATGCTGCGAGCCATGCTTGAGGATGAACATCAGAAGACTTCCACTCCCACATTTACAGAATCTCATTTCCAATGTCTGCTTTAGTTACCCATTTATTTCTCACATTACAATGATCCTGATGTTACTTCTTCCTTTGAGTGTAGCCTAAAGCTCTCAAGATCTCCCTATATATGCATCCAGCCATTACTTTATCCTTCCTGCCCCTGCGCTGGTCAGCTCGCCTTGCTGAAACAGTGTTCTAATGGCAGGCTAGCAGTGGACAGACTGTTCGCTTTGAGACAAAGCAGTGCATGGTTGAAATCTACTTTCTGAAGCATTACATTACTAAAACATTATGAATAAAGACAGCATTAAGTTAGGTTATGTCTTTCATGGGATGGTGTGCAGCAGGATGTTTAAGCGCACAAAACGTCTCTAGTGCCTGTCAAAAGTACCCAACATACCACTCGCTTCATGTGCAAGTAATGTTTCTTTCTACTTTCTTGCCTATGGCATGCTAACTCAAAAAGAAAATACAGCATGAAAACTTACTGAGACACAGAACTTCTGATTGTTGCCTTTCCTTTTTCCTTTCAAATGCCACTCTTCTTCCCTTCCGCCTTTTCCATGCCTCCTCTCTCTGAGCACAACCTCCTCTGAGTCACATGCATGTTACCATTCATCTTTTTTAATGTATATCTGCAAATTGCCTGCATCTCTTTTAAAACATCACAACCTCTCCTTCTTTGAAAGTCATGCCCCTGCAACCAAACAATACCTTACCTCCTCTAACACGTTTCAACCCCGCCAACCATCTGCATGAGCTAACATACTCCCACCCAGCACAACTCATGATCACCCCTTACTACTATTAATTTACAGTACCACAAAGAAACTGGAGCAAATGCATGGAATTATTTTCTTGAGTGCACAAGACTAATCCCTATAACTAGCAATAAACAATGACACTGAATTAACCACATGGCTGCTGGGCGTTCCCCCCCCCCCCTGTGCTGGAAAATGCCATTTTAGTGGCACCATGACGAGCTCAGCTCGTCATCAGCACACGACACCCGTGGGTGATGACGAGCTGAGCTCGTCATCAGCATCGAAAGGGTTAAAGACTAACCTCGGGTTCCAAAGCAGCGTGCTACGTGGCATAAAGCGCTTGACACCTCGTCAGGGGTACTATGTGCTATATAAATGAAATTACAATATAATGCAATTACAAGATTTGCTCTGAGAGTCAAACCAGTAGGCCTGAGTTGGTGACACGATATGGGCCTGATTGGTGCACTGGGAAATGTTATGTCCTATGCCAGTTTTGGCGTTGGCCACCTTCTCTGACAAACCGTGAGCTTTGCACTGTGATGATTCTTGTTAGGTCCTATTGAGAGGAGTTGTATATTGTTTTCTTACCTATATTTTTCTACATATTTGTAATGCTGTGACTGAATGCAGGATTGTTGCCAGTTTATAGGCCTGCTATGGTTAAGCTGTAAATACAATAGCAAAGTGCATAATAACCCTTATCGGTTCATTGGGGAAGTCATGCCAGATTCCGTAGGATTGATCTGTTTTTTTTTAAACGTTTTGACAAAGCCAGTAGACGTGACCTACTTATTGTGAAAAGCATCTGTCAAAGACAAAAGGCTTCTAAGTATGAATTGTTATAACACTGTGTTAAGGCCTGTAGGCAGGTATTTTATGACATCTAATCTCACAGATCACCGCAGGAGGCAGGGGTTTGGTGTTGGTGACACACCCAAACAAACAGTGACAATAGAAGATGATATATGATAAGCCTTATGAGGCTCTCTTGGGAAAGATAGTAGTTTGCTTTGCCAACTGTTATTTTGTATACATTTGTAAGTTTGCGACTGTATGACTGATGGCTTTGCCTTGTGGGAAAGCTTACATGCAGTGCAGTAGGCCTGAGTTGGTTATGGTGACAAGTCAATGACAACAGCTATAGGCCTGATTGCAGCACAGGCAAAAGTTACGCCAGAAGTCATAGGTTTGGTCTGCTTATTATGAAAAGGTAGGACAGAGGCTGTAGGCCTGGCACTTTTGTGAAAGCATTTGTTTAAAGCCAAAAGGCTTCTGCAAGTGAGTATCACACTATGTTACAGGCTATGGAGAGAGGTGTTACATGTGACCATCATAGTCAAGTGTCTGATTTTGGTCACCCGCTCTGAAAAACCCTGAGAGTAGAAACTTTTCAGCATGATGATACTTGTTAGGCCCTATTGAGAGGGATTGTATAGTGTTTTGCCATCTATAATGCTGTATATATTTGTAATTTTATAATGTTTTAATTGTTATATTGAGGTGTTATACCATAATCATAAACATCAAGTAACCCTATTATCGTGACCAAGCCCATCATCCCGGATAGTACATTCTACAATTTTCATTTGTTACCATACTTCTCGTACAGGTTGCTCTGATCCACAATTGTCATCAGCCCTTATCATCAACACACCGCTATAGGCCAGTATCACAGTACCCAATCTATGTGCAATCAGGGAGGCCTGTTGTTGGGGAATCCATAATTTTCATAAGCATCGCTCCCCAGTCTACAAGTCCTTCATCAAATTTTTACCTCTCTGAGTCAACTTCATAAGCTGCTCATATGAGATTCTAATAGATCTTTTTCCACGCTGTTACTTCTGGAACCTAAAATATGTAGCAATCCTTTGCCAGCACCATACATAGTGCTAAGAAATGAGTCCTCGTTTTATGGTGAAACTGTTGTGTTATTATACAAGCAAGCACAGCTTTATAGACCCTTCTAATACCATCTCCGTAAGGCGCGACAGGACCTGGATTACCTCCGCCCAGAAACTCTCAATCAGTGGATAGGCCCATGGCATGCAGGAAATCTGCTGAAAGTAGCTCGCATCTCTTTCGTGTGGAAGGCTCAGCAGGGTAGATCATCAACTTTCTAGGTGTTAGATATGGTCTTTGTAAAAAATCGAATTGAATCAGCTTGAACCTGCATTGGGAAGCACCTGGTCTATCTGGTTCCATGCTTTATTCCATTCCATTGTTGCCAGTTTCTCTGCGAAATTCACACTCCAGCGGTCTTTTGCTCTATCAGTATTACCTTCCTTCTCACTCTCTAAGCCCATATGAAGGCGTGATATTAGGCATTTGCCAAGCAAATTGGTGCAATTGTTATACTCAGAACCAGTGGCCAAGGTGCACTTGGAAAGTATTTTTTTCAGACTCATGGAGGGTGGGCTAAGAGACTTTGCAGGTTTGTTCCCTGGCCCCTCTACTGTTTTCTTTAGTGGTGGAGCGATTGGCGCCCTCTCCACCACACACATAGTAGGCAGTCCCCCAGCCTTTCTTCGTATCTGCTCTTCCAGGACAGACTCCGCATCACTACCCTCTGCCTACTCAGGAAACCCAAGAAAACATAGATTATTGTGACCTGAGTGGTTTTCCGCATCCCCTGCCCTGTCTTCCAGGACATGTGTTGCCGTTGTCAATTTCACCGTTTCCTCTTTCAACACTTTCACTTCAGGTTGAAGTTCAGACATTGTGCGCTCAACTGCATGGACTCTTTCAACAACCTTAGATAAGTCAGCACCCAATCGATTTACATCCACTGAAGCAGGCTCTGTTTTCCCTTCAGGAGCTATGCGTGGACCCTGTATAGCTGCCAGTAGTTCTGCTCTGGAAGATTCCTCCAAATGCTCTCTTTGCTCATGTCCTCTGCGATTCCGTCAGGTGCGCTATTCTCTGTGGAATAACCTTTGGTGTAGTGTACTGCATGATGGTGTTGCCCTGAGGTATCTTGAATGATCAATCCTTAACCATGGTGCTTGCTGCTGTTGTGTACAGTCTTGTGTGAACGGGTTCTGAGGTTCTCCTCAGCTCCCTCTACACTAACCGCTACTTCGCAGTGGGCCATATGAACACAGGGCACCGCCGCTCTGCAACACTGCTGCGCTACCCAACCCCAACTCAGCTGCAACAAAGGCCAAGATTTGTACAGTGAAGATGCTATTGCACAGTCCACAGGGGGAGACACACAGCAAGAAGGCAGACGAGGGAGGCGGCCCACCGGCGACACAGTGCCGGGGGCTCTCTCCTTGCATCAATTATGCTGTTCTCAGGGCCCAAGGAGCTCTATGCAGCATTTACTTCCCTCCAGGAAGTATCCCACTTCAGGAGTCAGCCATGTTTCCTACAGGTTGCCCAGCAGTGCCTGCATGTGAGCTGGCCGACCCTGATAAAACTTGTACTTGAGGCAGCCGCACCGCTTGACAAAAGACAATGGAGCGTGGACTCAGGTACAAAGCTTCCTGGCACCCGCTTCATCCGGAGGACTAGCCTCACCTTTCCACACCACAAAGTCGCTCTCACCAGCCCACAAAAACAGACCCCCATGAGGCCTTCTGCTGTTTTGCCCCCTCACCTCCTCCGCGTTCCCTCACTGGGGCCATCCCTGGGACAGCACTGCGGGGTGTCTCCCCAACCTCCGGAAGCCACTGCAAACAACAGTTCCTCATCTGGGGCAGTGTGGCACTGAGACCAACGCTCACCGGGGCCATGCAATGAAGCCTGCGTCAGCAAGATGGCCACCGGTCTCTGCAACCTGCAGCCTGTTCCTTGATGGAACTCATCTCCTGCATTTGAGAGCCGCTCTGGAGCAGCAGTCTGTACAACGCAATGTCCAGAGAGGGGAGCTCTTTAATTCAGTAGGTTTGCGGTCATTCCCCTCACAGGATTCTGTAGGATCAGAGTCGACCGGCCGGGGTTTGCAGAGACTACATCCTCCTGGGCATCTTGCCAGGCCATGCCCTACATGCTTACAATTTTATAACTGTGTGCATGGTGGTTGCCAAGGTATGTGCACTTCATAAGGCTTGTGTTAATTTAGTCTCAACCAAGTAATAAAGGCTACTGGCCTTATCAGATCACTGAGAAAACTTATGTCAGATTCCTTAGGTCAGTGTGTTAATAAAGAAAAGTTATAACAAAGCAAGTAGGCATTACTTACTTATTGTGAAAAGCATATGTTGAGGCAATAACCTTTTAAAGATGGATTCTTAGTACACTGTACTAAGCCCTGTAGGTGGGTCTTATGTTACATGGAATTTAGCAGATTACCGTAGTAGGCAAGGGTTTTGGCATTGGTGATCTACCCTAACAAACCAGAGGAATAGAAGATTAACACTAAGGTAATCTTTATTAGGCTCTATTAGTAGCACATTTCATATTGTTTTAATAACTATAATTTGGTACATCTTTGTAACTTTATTACTATATACCTGAGGGCTCTCTTGTGGGAAGGCGTATGACGAACACAGTAAGTCTGAGTTATTTATGGACGCAAGTCAAGGATAAAAGTTGTAGGCCTGCTTATTTATTTAAAAGTTATGATAAAGGCAGTAGGCCTGAAATACTGATTGTGAAAAGCATATGTTAAAGTTCATAGGCATTAATGGTTGGATTGTTATTACTTTTCATTAAAGACTACAGATAGGTATTTTGTTACATAGATAATCACAGATTGCTGTGGTGGTGCTTGCACTGTTAGCATTCCTTTAAGGCCCTCTGAGAAGATATAGTCTTTTGCTTTGGCAATTGTATACGTTTGTAATTTTATAACTGTGTGCCTGGTGTATGCCTTGTGCAAAAGGTTTAGGCACAAAACAGGAGGCCTGGGCAGGTTATGGTGGCAAGAGAATGAAATCAGTTAGAGGGCCTCACTAGGAAAATATATTTCAGATGCTATAGATCTGAACTGTTTATTATAAAAAGTTATGATGAAGGCAGTAGGTCTGAAATATTGATTGTGAAAAACATTTGTTAAAGTCAATAGGTATTTAATGGTGGGTTCTTATTCCTCTATACAAAAGGCTATATATAGGTATTTTGTTGCATGAAATGTCACAGATTACCTTTGCAGGGAAGTATTTTTGTTTTGGTTTCTGCCTCTGACAAACCTTATGGGTATTCTAATAATTTTTGCTAGAATCTCTTTGGAAGGCCTGGTAGACTTAGCTATCTGCCAGGACCTTTTAATAAACAAAATATTAAATAATACATATATAAATATATATTCATAGAGATACATAAAGGGGATTTGGGTGAGCTGTAGGTCTTTTCTGTCACAGATGGGGAACAGTCGGAAACAACGCGGCCAGAGCCATGCGTGTTCCAACAATGCAAGTGCTACCACGCTTGCCTTATCCACGCATATACGTGGTTAAGGCAGTGCATGGTCTAGCTGCGGCTGGGTAGAAGCAGGAAAGATCGGGAGGACGCGATGAGGTCAGTGGGGCTGGGCTTTAAGGAATGGGGCAGTTCTTGAGGGTTCAGGGTAGTTTATTGGGCTAGGAGTTTGGGTTGTTTTCAGGGCTGGGGTCTCGGGAAGTTTATAGGGCTCAGGGTATTTTTTAGGGCTTAGGAGAAGGCAGGGTACTTTTCATTACCTGGGGACAGGGATGTTTTTAAAGTTCGGTTGGGAGGGTGTTGGTTTTCAAGAGGGAGGGGGTAGTTTTAGGTCTCAGGGCGGGGGCTTAGGGTAGGGGGGCAGGGATCCGGATACTTTTTAGGGCTTGGAGGGCAGGTTTGTTTTTAGGGCTCAGGGTAGTTTTTAGGGGTTAGGGGAGGGCGGGTTGATTTTAGGATTTACGGGGCAGGGACATTTTTAGGGTCTCGGGGAGGGGGTTGGTTTTCAGTAGTCAGGGTAGTTTTAGGTCTCAGGATGGGGGGCAGGTGTCTGGGGGGTTAGACTTACCTGATAAGTCTCAACCATGCATAGGTCTTTGCCATACATGCCTTAACAGCGCATATTTTGTTGTAGCGGCATGCATGGTAAAGGCATATGCGTGGTTAAGACTTGCATGATTAATGGACTTTAGTGTACCCTAGCTGAGTCTCTTTCCCTGCACCCCACCCACGCCACTCCGATTATTGTAATTTGGCAATGTCAGTGTTTGATTGAATCATCATCCAAACGTTAATGATGTTTTATTTTTTCTCTCGCTGTCAAAATCAATAAAAATCATTTAGAAAAAAAAAAAGACTCTCATGGTTAAGACCGCGTGGAACTGGCAAGCATGGTAAACGCGTGCGCGGTACCACCACACAACCAATCGTAACAGATTTGTCTGAGTGTCATTTTGCACTCTGTTTCCAACCATGACAGCATACTGCATGGGGTAAGGATCTTTTTGTTTGTAGGTGTATAAAGCGCAAGCTCGGGCCAAGAGCATAGGAGTGCTTTCCATGATCAACAGTTACTTTACACAAGCTCAGATACATTTTCCAGGCACATTAAGAGATTTACCCAGAACCAAAGGATGTTGAGCCGGCAAAGAGACTCAAACCTGGCTCCCCAAAATCAACGTCATAATGCCACATCCTCCTCCCTTATAGTTCAGTACACATCAGCCATTATCTCTCTTGCTTTGTGAATCACAGCATTTTCTGATCGCATGTGCACATCCAGCTGAAATAGTGCACTTCATTTCCAGGGCTGATTGGCCAGTTCTTTAGTTTTCAAGTGTTTCTCTTTATAGATTCCTTTATATTTCTTTGTTTCTCTTTATATTTTTTCTTAACCACTTGGCTGCTAAGGCATTATTTTACTACTCATTTGTTTCCCATTGAAATCAATGGAAAGTCCATGACGAGTTACCCTTGTCATTAGCGGCGAAGAGGTTAAGAGGATACTATAGTTCTCCAGGTGGTGCTAACAGGTCACTTGGTTTCTGCTCATTTCATCTGCAGTGCTTAGCATGGCAGGTGGCCTGGAGACTATTATGGAATGCTATGAAGACTTGGTCCCGTGAGGCTGTGGCTGCATTTCTCTGCATTTCTCCTGCCGACCTTGCAGCACCCGCTCCGCGGGTGCCGCTTCGTGATCTGGGGCAGAGGCACTTTGGACGGCTAGAAGGAGCCGAGTTCCGTGGGCTCCTACAGGAAGCTTGCATCAAGGCTGCGAGCGTTGCAGGGACTCCATCTCCCAGGAGTCCCTGCCTGACCTAGAGACATCACCTGGTCCGCTCTCCCTGTTGCTCCGCCCACAGCCCACCTGAGGGGATTTCTACCGCCTGCCTGCACTCACTGCGTGGGTGTTTCTTTGAAGACTTGGTCTCGTGAGGCTGTGGCTGCATTTCTCTGCATTTCTCTTGCCGACCTCGCAGCACCGGCTCCGCGGGTGCCGCTTCGTGTTCTGGGGCAGAGGCACTTTGGACGGCTAGAAGGAGCTGAGTTCCGTGGGCTCCTACAGGAAGCTTGCATCAGGGCTGCGAGCGTTGCAGGGACTCCATCTCCCAGGAGTCCCTGCCTGACCTAGAGACATCACCTGGTCCGCTCTCCCTTTTGCTCCGCCCACAGCCCGTAACCCTCCCTACTTATTGGATACAGCATCCCACTGCACGGGAGCGTCGCCGGGCGAAGCCCGTGCCAAGGGTGGGCCCGTTTGTGCCCGTTCGTGACCGATCTTGTCCGGTCCGGGCCACCCCTCTTGTTTCTGCTGCTACCTTTTGCTATCCTTAGTGTGGGGAGATGTCCTGTCGAGAAACCAGGAGCAAGTCATCCCTAGCTGGAGCGGCCATCACTGGAGGTATGGAGAAATTTCTGATTAGAGCTAATACCCTCATTGACACTGAAATAAACGTTCTTGAGAAGCGTTTATCAAAGGAACTATCGGCCTTCAAAAGATCTTCCCTTGGTACTCTGGCTAATGCTAAAACCCCCGAACGGCCTACTGAGACTATTAACAATGCTGCGGTGGGCCCATCTTTAACATCTACTGAGACCAACCTGGCGTCACTTGATCTGGACATTTTGGTTAACGAAATTCTTCCAGAAATTGATATGGTCCTTGATACTAATGTGCCCACTCTCTCAGATTCCGTTGTTACTTGTGATACCATATCAAATGGGGTTAATGAAGGGGTCGCAACTAAACGTAAAAGGCCGTATAACTCGAAACCGGGTGGCAAATCAAAAACAGCCAAACATAAACATGATACCCCCAACCCCACACCAGGTTCATCCCAACCCATACCTAGTTTGGACTTCTCTTTAGAAACTTTGGGAGCCCTCTTTAAACCTTTTTTATTCCCCCTAGAGTCTAAATTGGAACGTATAGAACTCCGTCTTACCAACATTGAGAAAACCTCTGCTGCTATACTAGCAACTAGATCCCCCAAGTCTAATACTCTCTCCAACCCCCAAATCACCCCCACTAATCTAGGTCCCTCTTTAGTGAATGATGCTGCTCCCCCTTTGCGTCCCCCAACGGGCAATCTAGCCCCGATTCAAAATAGCAACTCTAACATTCCCCCTTTGCTACCTGTAGGTCCAGTCCAATCTACGGCCACTACTAACGGGGCCACAACTAACGGCCACATAGCTTCCCCACCTCCTGATAAGATTGTCCCTAGACCACGTAGGCCTGACCTGCCCCCTGAAGCTAACCGCTTCATGGTAGTCTTGGCCGGTGTCCCTTCCCTAGAGGTTGGAGAAGCCGAGAATTTTCAATCCCTTAAAAGTAAAGTCATTAGATGGCAGAACTGGAATAGACCCCTCCCGGCCCACCTTCATATTGAAATTATCTTGGTTAGAAGGGTACCTTGGCTGGGTAAAACCAGAAAGACTATAATCGGGGACTGCATCACGGTGAGCTTTAGAGACCCCAGGACAGTCTCGCACATATGTGCCGGGTTTAATGGATCCTTCGATTCCACCATCCAGACGCTGCCAGTGTCTTTTTGTCTTTCCCCCTATCCATTTGCACCACGATCAAGGCCGAGATAATTGGACGAGGGTTGAGCGGAGGGGTAGATTCTGTGGGTACGAAGCAAGACCGGTCCTGTTGCCTCCGTAGACCCCTTTCTGTGACTTTAACCGATTTAACTGTCTTAACGGTTTAGATGGAGTCGACTGACTACCCACAACATATTTCTCAGTCCGCACCCCCCCTGCTACTGGTAACAGTTTAGTAGCAGCTATGGGTAAAAGTATATCTACCGATTCAGCACCCGTAATGCCCCTCCCCCCTACCCCTGCACATTTACTATCCCAGGGAGCTGACCCCTCTGCCCCAACCCACCCTCCTGTATCTACGGTCTCCCCTGTTGTTATTAGGCCATCACTGGGATTCACTAGTGTACCGGAGGCTATTGAACCAGCTTCATGTACCCCCCGGCTTCAAATTTGCTAGCTGGAATATTGCTGGCTGGAGCCGGCAAATGTCGTCCTTGGCTGGAGCAAAACCCTTCCTCAGTTTGATGTCTTATGTTTACAAGAGACTTGGGTAACAACCAATATCATCTTTGATGGATTTGTGTCATATAACAACCCGGCACAAAAGTCTAACATGGGCAGGGCTAAAGGAGGGCTAGTAACCTTACTTTCTGTGAACCTCCCTGTTCGTGTGAAATCGCACCAGACTGTGGGTTTTCACTCGCAAATTTTAAGCATGGAACACAAAAGGGGTCATGTAACCCTGCTGATTAACCATTATAACAATTTGTTCGATGCTACAAATACCTCAGTTGTGGATGAGTTGGACTTAGCAGTGAGAAATATCTGCAAAGGCTTCCATAAACCTCTTGATATCATCTGGGGAGGGGATTTCAATATTCGTACTTGCCCCCACTCATTCACTAAAGTTTGCGGGTATGACCGGGATAACGGGGAAAACCGGGCACATTTTATACACTCACCATATGGCGACTCCCTCAACTCCTTTATGCTTAACCTGGATCTATTGATACATTCCCCAGCTGCAGACCATGAGGGTAACCCTGTACCGACTTTTGTAGGAATGAACACGGCCTCTGTTATTGACCATTTATTGGTTTCTGTACATATTGTTCCATTTTGTATGGTTCCTATTGTTGTAGATTTTGGAAGTAGCGACCATAATGCCATCACCATGTCGATTTCTATTTGGGGGTCTCCGGTTAACATCCAGCGTACGATAGTAGAAGACTTAACCCCCTGTAGGCAGAATGGCATCCGCATCAAATGGTGTGTGGATAACTCCGAGAAGCTGCAGCATAAAATTGTAGGAGCGGGGTCTGTAGCGATACTTAAATGTTTGGACTCAGAGGCTTCCCCCCAGTGCATTATAGCTGATTTTGAGGAATTGGGTACCATCATAAAAAGATCCCTTACCATCACCAAAGGCTTAACGAAGAAGGCAGCTACCGGTTGGTTTGATAGTGCGTGCACCAAATCCCTCCAAGAACTTAAGCGGGCACTTTCTAAACAACCCAGAGACAGGGAGGCCATTACATACCTCAGGCTGTCATACAAAAAGCACCTAACACGTAGAAAACAAGAGCTAAGGGAGCTTGCCTGGGACGATTTGACTAAAGCAGCAGTACTGCGTGACAGTAAGCTCTTTTGGAATACGGTCAATAGCCCTTTTCTTGTAAAGGAAGATTTCCCTATACTATCAGCGCAGGTTAGCGAAGATAATTGGGTACTATATTTTACAGAAATCTTTGACCCGGCTAGAGAGGACTGTGCTAGCTCTTCTACCGCCCTGTATGAACCTAAGCTATCCCTGGGTATTACTCTTCAAGAAGTGGAAATTGCCATCAGTCAGAGCAAAGGGGGGAAGGCACCGGGACCGGATGGGGTCCCGGTTGACCTGTATAAATCCAAATCGGCACTTTGGAGCCCGCTCCTGACCCAGGTGTTCAATGCATCAGTCAGGGATGGTACACCATCCACCTGGAGTGAATCCATAATTCTACCGATCTACAAGAAGGGAGATAGAGGAGAGGATAAGAACTACCGCCCTATCTCCCTTCTGGATTCCTCACTCAAGATTATGAGCAGGGTCCTACTGGTGCGACTGGAGGAATGGGCGGAGGATAACAACATTCTAGCTGAATCTCAATACGGCTTCCGTAAGGGTCTTGGGACAACAGAGCAGTGTATTAATCTCGATCTTATCATCGGGAAATACACTAAAGCGAAACAGGGCTCTTTATTTCTCTGTTTCGCTGACCTCTCAAGTGCCTTTGATCTAGTGGATCATACTTTGTTATGGTCCACTATATTGGAAATGGGAGCCCCCCCAGCAATAATATACTTTCTGACCAGACTTTATAATAAATTATCAGCCCAGATCCGCTTTGGCCAGGCAGGGGAATGTACCAGGAAAATCAGGGTTAAATCAGGCATAAGGCAAGGCTGTGTGTTGGCCCCGTTGCTTTTCTCCCTTTTTATAAACTCTATGGAGTCCGAATTGAAGAGGGTACATGCAGATTCCCCACAGGTTGGTGGTTACCCTGTCCCGGTCCTGCTATATGCAGATGACACGGTTCTACTCTCGCGTACTCCGAATGGACTCCAAAACCTTATGAATTATTTTTACGATTTTATCAAGGGGAGAAAACTAAAAATAAATAACTCTAAGACCTTCATTATGGCCTGCGGGAAACGGATGAAACTTTCTAAACCATTTCATTTTAATAATCATAGAATTGAGGTAGTGGACAAATTCTGTTATCTTGGCATAACTTTTAATAATAGAGGGACTTGGGCACCTGAGATTTTAAATGTGAATGCCAAGATGGGCAAAAGCTCCTCCGGAGTATTCCGCTTTGCATCCAAATTAGGCAGTCGTCGCATCCCTGACATGTTAAACATCTATAGGCATAGATGTGTATCTATTGCCCTATACGGTTCAGGTATATGGGGCTACTGTAACCACAGGGATCTGCAAGTTACAGAGAACCAGTTCCTTAAAAGATTCCTTTGCCTTCCCTCCACTGAACTGAGTCATAGAGAGGTGGGCCTGGATTATTTTACAGACCAAACGGGATTGAGACCTCTTATGGCTTGGAGGTCAATTTGGGCTAAGGATGAGACAGGTTTTACCAGGCAAATCATTTTAGACTGTCTTCGGTTGGACAATGTCCGTAAGATACCCTGGTTAAATTATGTTTCATCTTCTTACAGTGAAATCTTTAATCTTGATATTTTTGATGAGCCCCTGAGCGCTGTCACTGTACCTAAAAAGGAGCTTAAAAACGTTTTTCTAGGGACCAAATCTAACCTGCGTAGTGCCCAATGTAGCCTCTTGTCAACCCATGTTTTTTACCACTCTAACATGTCGGTCGTTTCGGGCTTGCCTATGTACTTAAAAGCCATTACCAAACAATCTCACCAGTTTGTTCTCACTAGGTTGAGATTAGGCATTGCCCATAACCTAGTGGCCTTCCCACAGATGAAAAGTTATAGCCCAACCCTTTACCCTTGTGATGGCTCAACAAAGCAAAGCACATTGCACTTTATGCTTATTTGCCCTCTTTACTTGCACCTTCGTCTTTACTATCTCAAACCTGTTTTTAAGAAATATTCTGTGTTCACTACTGCCCAAGCGATGAAATTGTTATTTGCACTTGATACGTTGGACATTTGTTTTTTTACCGCTACATTTATACTAAAAGCTGTCTCCCATAGGAAAAGCCTGGTGTTTTAACCTTGGTCTTTTACAAACATTGGACTGTCTGGCCGACATACTTGATGCTAATTAGGCTGCTTCGTTTACTGTAATATGTGTTGCACGTTCTGTATTTTACTCTGTATTTTTAATACTGTATGCTTTTATGATTGTTTTTAATAATCGAATAAAGCTTTGAAATTTGAATTTGCTATTGTCCATAGTGTATCATTGTGTAACATTCCAGGATGGCCAACATGTTGGTTTTAATGAAACATCCCTGGTGAAAACTTTAAACAGTAATAGACTATGTACAATATTTCTGCCTGACGGACACCAACTGTTATGTATAGTTTTGTCATTGCAAGCATATGCCCGCTGCCTTTAGACAGCAGCTTGTTTTTTTTTTCTACTTGTATTCTTTTAGTGTATCTTGCCTATATTATTAAGTGTGTGTGTATTTGATTACAGTTGTGTCAAAGACTGAATGCAATAATGAGTCAGTGGATGGATGAAAGGGTGGCTGAGTACAAAGTTGAGTGACAAAGTGCTTGTATGACGACTTACTGAGTGCTTAAACCCTTCAAAGAGACTAAAACCACTTTCATTCATAAGCCACACATATTGGCTTTGCCAATGTTTGCTTCTTAATAGTGCCTAAAGGTGATCCAGCACAGCTAACTATCGAACTGGACAACAATCATGTGGCCACCGTGCATCTCCCGAGCAAACCACTCCCAGGGAATATGTTGAACTGACAGCTCACCCTCACTAGTCAGATTGCTTTTCCAGCCAACACTCCTTAAAACTCAAGATCTGCGGCTTCAACACCTGACGGGAACCCAAAGACCATAAAAAGAGCCGCCCTCATATGGTTCTCCCCTCATTGCAAGTTATTTGCCAGCATCCAGAGCCCCGTGCAGACCTCTGGTTTCTTTACACGAGCTCCAACCCCTCCCAACCTTTCACACAATGTGCAATGTGGCAAAGTTTATTTTTTTTATTAAAGTTTATTTTTGGAAACCTCCACGATGTTCTCTGGAAAACTTTCCAAACTTTACAGAGTAGTAAAGATTTACTATTTTCCCACATCTGTGAGAAAAGCAGGACTTCCTTTAATTTATGTTGCAAAGTATAACCCTGCAGAGGAAAACTGCAGACATTTGCCATTGTACACAGAAAACGTTATGAAAGTTGAACCCTGCAAAGAAAAAGCTTGCAAGCCTTTTTCCACCTCTGCAGGTTTTAATCAGGGTGCAAATGGCCTAGCAATGCACAGAAAATGTCTGCATAGGGGAATTTGAACGTAATATTGTAATGGGGGAGTGAGAGTAAACCACTTGTGCTATTACAGCTCTCCCTACTCATACTAAAAGGCCTCACCAGATGCTCACAGGAAGACAAAACCATGCGTTGTCCTTAGCTCGGCGTGTGATTATTGGTTTAAGTGTCACTCAAAAGTATGTCAAACCCTCACTCGCGTCTCATAACTTCATTATAAGGTCCTGCTCCTGTGTGGCTAAATCTCCGACATGGTGGTTACAATCTGGTCCCACTGTGTGCTGTGAGTACGATTTACAACTCTGGGAGGTCTACAGAGTGCTTTTATACCACAGGTCCTTCCCCCTCGCGGATGTTGCTACCCACACTCTGAAAAGGCACCCACTATGGTCAGCCCTGTTGGGTCTATCATTCATCACTGAATGAAGACAAAACCAATTCAATGATGCCAGGGTGGGACAAATAATATAATACTTTTGATAGGTCCCCCAGACGGCAACGTTAAACGAAAAGAAAGAGATAGACGTCATGGTATGGTCGAGTTGTCATGTTTGCATGTTTGTGGAGCATGTATGTGTTTAAAGGACTTTGTATGACCTCGGGCAGCCAAGACAGTCTGCTAAGTAGGCAGGCTGGTGGTGTACTGAAGTTGTTCCTTATTTTGAAAAGGATATGACTTTGGGGTGTCTATCTGGCTACTCCTGGAAGGTCACTGCTCCAAGTGCCTGTTGAGGGACAACATGTCAAGCCAGTTTTATGGATAAAACATGCATCTCATCACACAGATGTTAGGCACTTCAAAGCGTCAATTTTCCTATTAGAGAGGATGCATTGTACAATGTACATATGCCTATTTTTTAGGGTCCTAAATTGGAACATGTTGAATAATTGGAATCTGAGTAAGATCTTTTACCTTTCGCCCCTGGTGAAAAGTCCTTACTGGTTGCATGCAAAGTACATATTTTGGGGTATAATCTAGAAAACATGGGTCCCTCTACCTCCTTTCATCCCTAGAAAACCGTTGTGACAACTATACCCTGAAATTGATTTTAAAAACCCCATCCTTTTCCACTATGTCTGATACTGGATCAGGGAAGGGTGAATTCTGTTTAATAGGGGGCAACGTGTTGCCTTGGTCAAAGCACCCCCAAATGTCCTGACCCTCTTCAGGTTTACCACATCCACATCAGGTTGGTTCACCCATCTGAGTTGCTTGGTAACATGAGACCCTCTTGCTTGAAGGGCAGTAGCCATAGCAGAATTTATCATTTGTTGCAACTGTGTCATAGAGGGAAGTTTAGGTGGATCACGTGCTTAGTCCCACCTCACATCAGAGGCTGGAGAGGCAACTGTGGCACTTCCGAGGGTTTGTGCTTCTCACTTCCAAGGTTAGTGGTCAAGGAGTTCTCAACTTTTGTCGCTACCAAAAACTGACCAGTGCTTCCAGCCTTTACCAGTTTCTATCTTAACAAGATTAACATGGCCTCCCGAAGGCTTGTGCCGCAGCCATTTAAGAAGCTGGTAAAGGTGGCAGGCACAGGAGTAGGTGACTGCGAAGCACTAATTTCCCCACTTGGTGGGGAAATGACCAAAGAGTGGTGTGGCTCACTGGGTAGACCCGGAAGCAGAGGACGTCCCGGAACCAGTGTTCAATTCCCGACGCGGCAGGGTCGTGGACCAGAGTCAACGGACTCGATAATTCTCGCCTCGGTGCCTACTCTAACCAGGGATCACACTCGGCAACTCTGGGCATTAAGCTTGCCTCATCTCTACAACGGCCCCCCACAGACGCCGGGGATGCCTGGCTTCACTTTGGAGATACCCAGAAGGGACCATCTCACAGGGAAAGCCAGGACGGGCTCCCCAGTGGTCTTCAGGGCCAGGACGCTTACGGGCAGCAGTGCGCTTTACAAATCCAGTACATTTACATTTACCCAAGGTAATTGTACCGATACTACCAGAATACAAGGAGCACTGTGCCAGCACCTGGCGACATCCAGAACTCACCCAGCATGTATCTGAAATATAACACTGGCTCGAGCACAGCCCTTCCTTAACACACAGAAATTATGGGGAGTCGTGAAATCAGCAGTTAGGGCCTCTAAATGGAGCCAATTTTGTATACTCTGCTGGGCTGCGCAGGAGTTCATAAATGTGCTGACCAAAAGGTGAGGTGCATATCTCCAAGGTTTTTACGATTGTCCCATGATTTGTCTGAATGAGCTGGGGGTGCCAGGGGGCTTCACTACAATCAAGGTATGATGGACACTCAGGTAGGGAGCTTGATGGCGCTCGCTCACTGCACCATGAGGTTTTCACAGCATCTTCTGGCGCTCCTCAGACCCAGATTATAAATCATTCTAACATCATTTGTATCTTATGCATTTCTAATGTCAGGTTGTAAGGTGAACATGCTCCATTTATTGGGGTTGTGCAGAAGGGCTATTCTTCATTTTTTTCAAGGCTTTTCATTCAGCATACAACCATGCAAATGCATTTTGAGGTTGACATTAATGGCATTATGTTTTGTAAGCGCACACATAAAATATCAGCGCATTGTGTATCTGAAAACCAAGGAAGCGTAGACAAACTGTGAATGTTATTTCATGGTAGCGGTTACAAGGAAGGAAGAATGTCGTATATCCACCAACAAATAGCGGCTATACTGTCCACTGTATTAAGAGTGCATTGATATCAGTGACACTCTATATACTGCCAATGTGACATTAGCACTTTTTGTCCAATGTCCTGCTCCACCACATTCTAAATAAAGTCCTGCACATGGCTCCTAACCTAATGGCTAGGGAGGTAACTTCAAGGGAGGTAACTCCCTTGATTATAGGGAGTTACCTCCCTAACTTCTAGCTTCTACAGAGGGAACTCCCTAGCCCATTGGCTAGATAAGTAATTTAACACCTATCGATCCCTGAAACAATCCTTCTGTGTCTCTGCAGCAGCTCCTCTCTCTGCTTCAGAAGCAATTAGCACTGACCTTCCTCTCCTTCAGGAAAGCCCTAAAACTCACTTGTTTAAGATCCAGGGTGGCATTAGAAGTGACGTCACAGCAAACAAGAACTGAGGTCTATTGTTCTTTAGTAAGATTTGTGTCAACTCGCTCTGTTTTTCCAGATTCTTTCATTCCTTTCTTCCCTCCTAGGTACCTTTACCTTCTCTCTAGGTTCTTGTCCACCCTAGCTACAACTTTATGGTTTCTGTAAAGCACTCTTACAGCTCAAGGTGCACTGGCGCAATAGGAAAACTGTAAATAAATAACACTTGCATGTGCCTTGGTATGCCAGCTTCAAAAGAAAAAGAGGGAAGCGTGCATAAACACTGCTTTCCTCGGGGGTCAAGATAAACTGTATAAAATGTTAGTATCAAATTGATCTCCATATGGATGTGCGCGTGATATATCAATAAAATGTTATATTTTCGACTCTCACATTTGTCTAAAGAACAATTGTTCCAAAACCCATAGTTCACGGACAATATCTCACACCCCTGAATTATGTTCCATTTTCATCAATGGAAAGCATTGAACATTAATACCTCAGTCCCACTGATTGCTTGAAAGCCTGAAAGTGGCCACATGTAATACATTAAACATGCCGAAACATGTAATGTCCTGTCCTGCAGTCAGTCTCTTTATGGAGCTCTGTTGCACTGAAGATTAGAACCGAATGAAATTACTTAATATTGTTGAAAGCACAGCTGTTCAAGTAATGTTTATAATTCTAATCTCTGTGGTTGAGATTGCTGCCTCGCATTCATTTATTTTTAGCTGACTTGTTATTTCATGCTGTTTTCATATCGCATTGTTGTTATTATGCTCAAAATATTTCCTTCCTTATCCCCATTATCTTTCGCTGCAAGCGCCCGGTGCCGGATCCATGCTTTACAAAGCTACAATTAAATCATTTCCATTGAGTGTGTTTTTATGCAGCTGTTTGTTAGTGGAAACCTGGTTCAGGTCTCATTGAGCGCTTCATTGTAAGCGATTTCTTCTCACATTTGTGTCAAGTGCAAACATTTAAGTTGGAAAATTCTGCCTGGGTGCCGTGCGTTTTGTATATTTGTATCATGTTCGGCAAGGAATGCCTTGTGTGTGTGTGTGTTTTAGAATAAACAACAGACAATTTAGAACGGTGTGTCACCCAAATTGTTCAAATTTTAGCAACATTCAGAGTTTAACTGGTTCAATTTTATGGAATAGCAAAAATGAGTGGTCAATTTTAAGGTACATGGGTAAACATGTTTGTGATGTGCATCTACTAAAAACAATTTAGTGTACAGATGTCTATGCTTGCGTAAAAGGTGCCACCACTAGAATATTTGACAATTTCTGAGAAAGGGCTGAATGGCTTTATTAAAAAAAAATTGAGAGCGGCAAAAACTGTAAAATGTTGCATATTATTTCGTTAAACAATTATTGCTGACTGTGAACCCAGAAGACCCGAGTTCTAATCCCAGCTTTCCATTTTGAACAGAAGTTGTGTAACCCTGGGCAAATCACTTAATCCCCTTGTGCTTCACTTTTCTTATCTGCCCAAACAGTGAGCACTTAGACTCAGGCTGATCATAAGCATTAAGTATTATTTAGAAAATCTGGACAATTCTGCACAGCCGGAAGCAGAGCCGGTGTTGTGCTATTCCAATCCTTTCAAGCGCCCACCCGGCAAAAGAACCACAGTCCTCTGCCTGGTCATTCTCCATTGATGACTTTGAATGCTCTGTGCCAGGGACTATGCGCATGCCTTATGTGCCAAACTCTGGGAGTCCAGAAGACTATTCCATCTCATTCTCTGTAAGTGCTTCTCCTGTCTCTGAGACGTCTCCACTTGCCTTACACAGCCCACAAAATCATAGTCAAAGCCCCTACCGGGCATATTAGGCACACCACAGCAAAGCGGAGAACCCTCCTCTTACCAGCTGAACAATATTAACCCTTGTGCATGCTGTCATCACCAGTATCAGCACTACTTGTGTAACCTCAACTTAATGGAACACACATACGAGGATATTTCGATTCAGTATCATCCACCTTCTCAAGGAGCTCCCTGATCAGCAACATCGACATGATCCCTGGTTGGCTAGATTCAAGACGCGTGACAGCCAGGGCTATTCCCATCAGGAGTGATGGCTCCAACGCCGTTCACTAAGCATCACAAACACAGACTGATGCCATTCCTAGGACAAGCCAACAATTTACAGGCATTCTTCTTCGACAATAAACCTAATACCGCTCCTTCGGATCTTTACTCCAAGAAGCCATCTGACCAGCATCCATTTCATTTAATAAATACCACCTACTGTAACATAACTCACAGTACTCATCTTAACTTTCCAAATGCCTAAACTAGTGGAGTTGAACAGAACTTTTAATTTTGGTCCTTTCCGAGTTTAATTCTCACAAATCTGAGCTTTCGATTTGTTCTTGAGATTCAACAAAAGTAGAAACATTTAGGTAAAGTAGATTAGAGTAGCCGGTAAACGATATGCCTACTTTCCTCAATTGAACCACAAAGTGGTGGGCTAATATACCTTGATTGGAGTGGAGGAGATTTGGAATACATAGAAATATAACTGAGGCTACAGCATGGTTCTGGAGAGTAAAGAATACAGGAGGCATATTCCACCTATAGAAAATCAGAATAGATATTGATCTGGTTGTTAAAAAGGGGAGGGATTATAGCATATTTTTAGACTTGACATGCAGGCTCAAATTGTATAGATTAGGCCAAGCTCTTGGTTAACAAAGAAAGCGGGAATCGTTCTGTTTGTTATATAATTTGTTTAGGGAATACTACAAGACATGGACACCACTTGATGGACATTAGAAGAGGAGGTTGACAATGCAAGTATTTGTCACAATCCTGTTCAATTTACTTGTGATGGAATTGAATGAGGAAGAATGTCGCAGATAGGCATGATTTTTTGTCTTTTGTTTCTGTATAATAAGGACAATTTATTAATACTGCACACAGGCACAGCTAATGGCCAGCGACCATGGAAGATGAATTTTAAGAGCTTTCTGAGCATAAAGGGAGGAATGTCAATGTATAATAGGATGCATGTAAGAGGGAGAAATACCGAAAAGGACAAGGGAATGCTCAGCATCATATTGTTCGTTTGAAAGGGAAGGGTGTTAGGCGATTCTGCCATATCTATATGTAATGAACCCAACTCAGGCTAGGAAGTTATTCATAAAATGTTCCAAAAAAGATAAGGATGTGTGGTTCTTTGTGAGTATACATCCCAGCTGGAATGAAATTCTCCTTTGCCAATGAGTCAGTTAATGAAACTCTAATCCTTGTTCTAGTTCTGTTTTTCAAATGTATAATCATTGCATCTTCAACTGACCTAGGTATTCACTTGGGCCACTGAACTTATTCAATTCTTTGTCATTTCAATTATAATTGTGGAATTCCACCTTTTGCCTCATAATACATAATCTTGTTCATAATTTTGAGATTTTAACATAAAAAACAGTTTCTAGCTCAAGTGGGCCAAAAGTTACTAAAAACGCCACCTCAGATGTTGTCACATAATGGTAGACCTTATGTCACACAGAGGCAGATCACCTATAAGTTGGTTATTGCTGTATTTTGGTGTTAAACTGATATTAATGAGGTGGAACCTCTGCCCACACAGTATTAATGTGTACAAATAGCAAATTAGTGAAGCAATGCTGCTTCAAAATATGCATTAGCTGTATAATTTGGCATTTCTTGCCACATAATTTAGTCAACCCTGCTGCATAATTTGTTTTTGCTCTGCCACATAATCCCAGTGGCCTTGCTATTGCGTATCCAGCAAGCAAGAAGGGTACATTACATTATGTGGTTAAATGATATCCATTGAGATTTTTCACAGTCTAAGGTAAAGCGAATGGAAGCGAGACTGGGGTAAGAGGGAAGAGTACCATGGGACACTAAGGGGCAGAGGCTTAACTTCACCAACATTAAAGAGGGAGGGTAAGGAATTAGATGAGTGCATGATTAACTTTCCCAGATGTTAAATGTATTCTTTTTTTTAACTGAGATTATGTAAATGTGTATGTACCTTTCAGGTAAATGTATGAAAAAGGGCTACATTATAACACTTACATTAACAGACTTTCCATGTATTCATTTCATGTTTCTGTTTAAATATAACAGACATTTCAGTTCCATACTTTGCTTGTTTTGGAAAAGTATATATTTTCACTATATTGTTTACATCTTTTCTATGGATTGCACTAACATCCACCATTCATATGCTGTTACATATTATATCAATGAATAAAGCCTTTAAAATGACCTCACAGTTAGGGTGTACAATGGAAAATAGTGCAAAGGACGTAATACAACTTTTATCTCTCTCTAACCAATGCCTTGCGCATACACCCTCATGCCAGCTCATGTGACATCATCAAAGATGGCTGATTTCAGGAGGCAAGGACATCGCATAAGAAGACACTTCCCAGAGATTGTGGATTTTACAACTTGCTTTTTGTGTAGTAGTTTTTGTTCTCTGGACCGAGGTCCCATAAATAGCTTGATTAAGTTCATCTGACTGACATTCCTAAAAGTCGAGACTGCTGGCTTAGTGGACTAATGCGTCCACTGCAGGGGCCTGTGTTTGACCTCATAGTTACAGGTTCAAGTCCTGGTCCACTCAGCCTTTCATCCTTCTGTGGTTGATAAAATGGGTATGTTATTTGAAATTAAGCTTTATTTCGATTAAATCAATCATAAAAGCCAATTACCATAAAATACAATAACCAATGCTACCAAACAATTATATCAAACGGTTTTTGTTGTCATCAACAATTCCTATATATAGATTTACAATTCATAATTTGATAACACTGAACAAATTTACAATAAGCAAGAAAATATAAAATCATCAATAAAAACATTGGCCGTTAAAATCAATAAAATATACATTTATATATATGTATAAAAAAATCTACTATTCCTTTTAGTCATTGCACAAACTTTATAATATATCAAGAATGACTTCCCTGGGTTTGATCATACTAAATCACTAACAGGAGATGGGTCGTCCATGGCATTCGCTCTGACCCCAGTGATCTGATTTTTAACAAGCTTTGCACGAATTCTCCAAGACCAACTTAAGAATTTAGCTATAGCTATAACAAATAACTCATTTGTGTTGGTCATGAGAATGCGCAGGGCTATAGCACTCGGCCGTGTGCCCATTTGGAGACAGATTTGTTTTAGCCCTACTTTACGAGGAATTTTGGTAAATTGGGCAGACAAATAAAATGTGTAGTACCGTTTCATTCTGCTCTTTACAGTACAAACATTTACTATTACACGTGGTCGACCATTTTCGGGTGTAAAAGTTAACTGGAAGACTGCCTACCCTAAACTGGAAGTATAATCTCTTATCGCTTGGTATAGCTATAAAATCCCAAAAATGTTCACATTTGGGAGCAGTCTTGTGCTCCAAAAATAAACCAGTAAAAGAATTAGTCTTAGTAGAATATATGTGCTCTGCCTTTACCATCGACCAGTATGCCTCCTTGAATTCTTTTTTTGGACGGGAAATGGTTGCCAACCGGGTCTTCCCACAAGTAACCCATGCTCATATCAGCCAACATGATTTTAACCCTCTGGAGCCAGACAACCTTACAGGATTTATCAGCCTCCACTATATCCTTCACAGCCATTGCGTTATGGATAAGCCACAATCGATGCCAAAATGCTATGGGTCTAAATCGTACTTCCTCCACCAACAAGTTACAGCCCAAATCAGATAGCAAAGGAGTTAGTGATGTGCTTGGTGGTAACCCAGTTAAAGCTCTCACAAATCTATTCTGGGCTAATATCAGGGGAGAAAGATCGTTAAACCCCAGAGCTCCGCACCATACATTATGGAGGACCTAACCTTGGTGTTGTAAATCGGGTACCATTGAGTTGGGCAACAATAGACATCTGTTATTCTGCGCCAAGATACCCTTCTGGGTGAGCCTGGGCTACAGATACCCAGGTTATGTTAAAATCGGATGGGTGGTGGTCACAGAAATGTTTTATCTCGTTGTGTGAGCAACCATCCCTGGAGAAATATGACCTTATTTCATGTTTAGAATGACTCTAATTAGTATTGAGATAAGGTAAAGCTTTAGATGATGTGAGAGCTCCTAGTGAGAAAGAAAAGATGTCTTGGCCAAAAGAGGAATCATGAAAACGACGACGTGCATTTGTGAATGAATTCTGCAGGGGCATAGGAAGGGGGGTGCGGTGGGTGCGGGCCGCCCCCGATCACTGAGGGGGGTGACAAAATGGCAAAAATATGTTTTTTTTTTATTTCAGTAATTTTTTATTGAAAGAAAGTTTATATATACAAGGTGCAGAAATATGAAAGGCAAAAGAAAACGCCCCAAGGTGGTGGGGTGGGGGATTCGGGGGGAGGGGGGTGGGAGACATAGCAAGAATGGTAATGTCATTTCGAACTGGTTACCTAGTTATATCGTTACTTCAAGCATCAAGTTCGCATATTCTTTGGTTCTTTACGTCTCGGCTTCCCTCCCGTCCCCCCGCTATGCTGGTTTGGTTGGGCTGTGTGTCAGTTCGAAACACATATTTTTGCCATTTTCTCAAGCTGATGGTGACAAGAAATTTCCTGCACCAGGTACCACCTGACCTTGCTAAGCCACTGAAATTCTGTCTAAGTTCTGAAGATAGTGGGTCATTGGCGATGAAGTCCCAGGTCCCGAGGCTAAGCTTAGAGCCTTTTCCCATTCTCAGTCAATACCTAGCCGGGGAGAGACCTCCTTATGGTGGATAACACTGGTATTACAAATCAGAACATTGACAATCTGAGAGGGTTTCAAGTTTTGTTGTTCTATGATTACACTGTGATTGAGAACTAGGTTTTTCTGCATATTCTGCAGTTAGATGCATGTGTTGACAGGGGCTCATGTCTTCTCTAGGTAGACGTTTACGGCTATAGTCACACCCGCAACACACACCCGCAACACACACTCTCTCTCTGATTGGCTCTTCGGGGCTCCGTGGTTTTGTGGGTACAATGTGGTTTGGTTCTGCTAGTCTCAATGAGGTGTATACCCCACGTCTATGGATGAACTGTGTTTGGGATCTTTTGTTCCCTAGAGCCACTGGGTTTGAGCACTGTATACATTGGGAGTCGGTTTCGTGCATCAATTGTATTGCAAATGCATTTATATAGCGCTTCATACCCCTGATGACGCTCTGAATCATATTAGCAGATGGGTCGCACGCTACACCATGGAGGAATGCTTGATTTTAGGAGTGGGAGAAATGTGGCTTGTCTTATGTCAATGCGCCTAGGCATGTATGGGAGAAAGGTGTGAGAGGTAGTGTATGCCTTTTGTATTACATTTATTGACGGTTCAGCCTGGGTATATCTATCATGTCTGAGGGTGTCTAGCTATGTCTGGCTAAGCGATTCTTTATAGATCAACCCATGATGCCTTGGATGCACACCATTTTGGTAGGGAGACTATGTAATCCACCAGGGGGTGGATCATGATTTCAAACATCGGCAGATCCAATTCAGCATTTAATTCTACTAATGTTGATAAACTGAGAGTCATTGCATTGGATAATAGGTACACCTCTTATTTACAGTGCTTAGCCAAGGCAACAACTATGCTATTAACCACTATTTAAAACAAAAGATTATTATTGTTGTTGTTGTATTTGTTGTTACTCATTTCCATTTCTTAATATGGCCCCTAATAACAGTGCTCCCCACAACTATAAATAACAGGCATTACTTGAAATAGATTTCATTAAAAAAAAAAAATATATATATATATATATATATATATATACACACACACATACCTCTCAGGTCGCCAGAATCTATATGGAGTGTTTTAGTCACTTACAGATTCTTAGTTTGACACAACCTTTAAGAACTGAAATGGGCCACACATTTACAACTAGTCAGAGCATTTCGTTTACTTTTAAATAAATTATAGATTAACTAAATTGTACTTATATTTTACAATTTTGCTAAAAAATGGCGTGTCTCTCATATAAAAAGCACTTACAAATGTGTACATATTGTTTAGCATGCTGTATATTGATTATATCAGTTTATTGCTACAATGTAATTTAATATTCTGATTCCTTGTTGTATTCTTTAATCCTCCCTTAAAACGAGGGATAAAGATACTATTGCCCTGATTTAGGCCCTCATTCATAGTTGTGAGATATAGGGTGGGATATTTACCACATGTGGTAAATACCATTACCCCAGAGAGATACCTCAAATGCAGAGTTTTTAAAAGGAAAATGGGATACAACATGCGTAATTGGTTTTTAACACACCAAATTCCGCAAGTTTTGCCTTATTCCCGAAACTTTTCCACTGATACATTTTGGGAGGTTGACCACCTGGTATTTATCAGGGTAAAACGGCAGTGTTATGATAATTATCACTTAATTCGTAATTCCAATCACTGGCAACATGTTTAAATAGGGATCGAAGGTATCCATTAACTCGCACAGAGGGCCCTGGCAAATACTAGTACCTCGGGGGGAGATCTTTACTTGTATATCTACCTCCCATTCCGAGTTTTCAAGTTAGAAATTAAACATAACACACAGAATCAATATTTTTCTTAAATTCTGCATGTTTTTCTTTTTTTCAAGCCCTTCCCCTAATAAACTCCATCAGAGTTTGACGTGCTGAAATATGTCAGGGTAACACAGCAAGGGTGTAACAATACTCACGCATATCATGAATCTAATCCCTGTGCAAACCCCATTTAGCATGGGGATCACAATTTAATATCAAGTTTGAAATGATGGCCATAGGGTTTAGTGGTAATGCATACTCCTCTAATATCACGATTAAGGGCTAACTCGAAAGAGGACATGTATCCACATTTATGAATTTCCTCCACCATACCGTGATGGAAGAACTTCCACTGGCAGAATATTATTCTAATACAGTATATCTTCCAGAAACTGAAGGATTTTACATTAATACCCAACCTAAAGAAGGCATTGGGTGGTTTCAATCCTCAATTCAGTAAAAAGCAGCAGGGAAATCTAGTTTTCCTTCAGATATTTCGATTTCGCCCCCTTATGTTTCCAGGAATGTTCGACCAACGTGTAGTTAATGGAAAGTATGGGAGGAGAACCATGTGCTACAGTTTGTTTTCCATCAGAGCTTCAGCTAAAGGTTCCAAGTTTTTTTCACAGTAAGCTCTATCTTGGATAAAGCACAAATTATTTTTATTTTTATTGCAATATTGCAGAGCTGCTTTTTATTTATGTTGTTCTAAATATTCCACTGAGATCGAGAGAATATTTCGCTTTTCCTCTGCCGTTTGATCCGAAATGTCTTTGCAACTTCATGTCTAACATGTGTACATATAGAGGAGACACTGTAAATTAGATTGATCTGCAAGCTGTAATGAATGGAATATCTTCAGTACAGAGCCAAACATTTTAATCGGATTCCAAATAGACCAAGTTCAAGTTGAGTTGGTTAACTCTAGGTTAACCTGCAGATGTTTACCATATGTTTGTACAGCCTGCATTCTTGTTTGTTCTGCAATAGAAATACCTTAAGAGAAGCCCTTGTAATTCTAGATATTAGCTGGTATGATTTTGGCTTTTAAACACATTTTCATGCAAGCCTGTGTTTTGGTTCTGTCACCTTCTGTAAACAATGCACTACTGCATACACTGTCTTGGACTGTGCCTGTTTACAAGCATGCTCTTTGTTTGGGGTCTCTGGCTCTCTGGGTACACGGAGATTGGACTCCGGCTGTTTAGAAGCATGCACTTTGTTTGAGGTGTCTCTGGGTACACTGAGCTTGGACTCTGGCTGTTTAGAAGCATGCACTTTGTTTGGGGTGTCTGGCTCTCTGGGTACACGGAGATTGGACTCTGGCTGTTTAGAAGCATGCACTTTGTTTGGGGTGTCTGGCTCTCTGGGTACACGGAGATTAGACTCTAGCTGTTTAGAAGCATGCACTTTGTTTGGGGTGTCTGGCCTCTGGATACACTGTGCTTGGACTCTGGTTGTTTAGAAGCATGCACTTTGTTTAAGGTGTCTCTGGATACAGTGAGCTTGGACTCTGGCTGTTTAGAAGCATGCATTTTGTTTGGGGTGTCTGGCTCTCTGGATACACTGTGCTTGGACTCTGCCTGTTTAGAAGCATGCACTTTGTTTGGGGTGTCTGGCTCTCTGGGTACACTGAGCTTGGACTCTGGCTGTTTAGAAGCATGCACTTTGTTTGGGGTCTCTGGCTCTCTGGATACACTGAGCTTGGACTCTGGCTGTTTAGAAGACTGCACTTTGTTTGGGGTGTCTGGCTCTCTGGATACACTGTGCTTGGACTCTGGCTGTTTAGAAGCATGCACTTTGTTTGGGGTGTCTGGCTCTCTGGATACACTGTGCTTGGACTCTGGCTGTTTAGAAGTATGCACTTTGTTTGGGGTGTCTGGCTCTCTGGGTACACTGGGCTTGGACTCTGGCTGTTTAGAAGACTGCACTTTGTTTGGGGTGTCTGGCTCTCTGGATACACTGTGATTGGACTCTGGCTGTTTAGAGCATGCGCTTTGTTTGGGGTGTCTGGCTCTCTGGATACACTTAGCTTGGACTCTGGCTGTTTAGAAGCATGCACTTTGTTTGGGGTGTCTGGCTCTCTGGATACACTTAGCTTGGACTCTGGCTGTTTACAAGCATGCACTTTGAGGTGTCTGGCTCTCTGGATACACTTAGCTTGGACTCTGGCTGTTTAGAAGCATGCACTTTGTTTGGGGTGTTTGGCTCTCTGGATACACTGTGCTTGGACTCTGGCTGTTTAGAAGCATGCACTTTGTTTGGGGTGTCTGGCTCTCTGGGTACACTGAGCTTGGACTCTGGCTGTCTAGAAGCATGCACTTTGTTTGGGGTCTCTGGCTCTCTGGGTACACTGAGCTTGGACTCTGGCTGTTTAGAAGACTGCACTTTGTTTGGGGTGTCTGGCTCTCTGGATACACTGTGCTTGGACGCTTGCTGTTTAGAAGCATGCACTTTGTTTGGGGTGTTTGGCTCTCTGGATACACTGAGCTTGGACTCTGGCTGTTTAGAAGCATGCACTTTGTTTGAGGTGTATGGCTCTCTGGATACACTGTGCTTGGACTCTGGCTGTTTAGAAGCATGCACTTTGTTTGGGGTGTTTGGCTCTCTGGATGCACTGTGCTTGGACTCTGGCTCTTTAGAAGCCTGCACTTTGTTTGGGGTGTCTGGCTCTCTGGACACACTGTGGTTGAACTCTGGCTGTGTAGAAGCATGCACTTTGTTTGAGGTGTCTCTGGGTACACTGTGCTTGGACTCTGGCTGTTTAGAAGCATGCACTTTGTTTGGGGTGTCTGGCTCTCTGGGTACACTGAGCTTGGACTCTGGCTGTTTAGAAGCATGCACTTTGTTTGGGGTGTCTGGCTCTCTGGGTACACGGAGATTGGACTCTGGCTGTTTAGAAGCATGCACTTTGTTTGGGGTGTCTGGCCTCTGGATACACTGTGCTTGGACTCTGGTTGTTTAGAAGCATGCACTTTGTTTGAGGTGTCTCTGGATACACTGAGCTTGGACTCTGGCTGTTTAGAAGCATGCACTTTGTTTTGGGTGTCTGGCTCTCTGGATACACTGTACTTGGACTCTGGCTGTTTAGAAGCATGCACTTTGTTTGCGGTGTCTCTGGATACACTGAGCTTGGACTCTGGCTGTTTAGAAGCATGCACTTTGTTTGGGGTGTTTGGCTCTCTGGATACACTGAGCTTGGACTCTGGCTGTTTAGAAGCATGCACTTTGTTTGGGGTGTCTGCCTCTCTGGGTACACTGAGCTTGGACTCTGGCTGTTTAGAAGACTGCACTTTGTTTGGGGTGTCTGGCTCTCTGGATACACTGTGATTGGACTCTGGCTGTTTAGAAGCATGCACTTTGTTTGGGGTGTCTGCCTCTCTGGATACCATGAGCGTGGACGCTAGCTGTTTAGAAGCATGCACTTTGTTTGGGGTGTTTGGCTCTCTGGATGCACTGTGTTTGGACTCTGGCTCTTTAGAAGCCTGCACTTTGTTTGGGGTGTCTGGCTCTCTGGACACACTGTGGTTGAACTCTGGCTGTTTAGAAGCATGCACTTTTTTTGAGGTGTCTCTTGGTACACTGTGCTTGGACTCTGGCTGTTTAGAAGCATGCACTTTGTTTGGGGTGTCTGGCTCTCTGGATACACTGTGCTTGGACTCTGGCTGTTTAGAAGCATGCACTTTGTTTGGGGTGTCTGGCTCTCTGGATACACTGTGCTTGGACTCTGGCTGTTTAGAAGCATGCACTTTGTTTGGGGTGTCTGGCTCTCTGGATACACTGTGCTTGGACTCTGGCTGTTTAGAAGCATGCACTTTGTTTGGGGTGTCTGCCTCTCTGGGTACACTGAGCTTGGACTCTGGCTGTTTAGAAGCATGCACTTTGTTTGAGGTGTATGGCTCTCTGGATACAATGTGCTTGCATTCTGGCTGTTTAGAAGCATGCACTTTGTTTGGGGTCTCTGGCTCTCTGGATACACTGTGCTTGGACTCTGGCTGTTTAGAAGCATGCACTTTGTTTGGGGTGTGTGGCTCTCTGGGTACACTGTGCTTGGACTCTGGCTGTTTAGAAGCATGCACTTTGTTTGGGGTGTCTGGCTCTCTGGATACACTGTGCTTGGGCTCTGGCTGTTTAGAAGCATGCACTTTGTTTGGGGTGTCTGGCTCTCTGGATACACTGAGCTTGGATTCTGGCTGTTTAGAAGCCTGCACTTTGTTTGGGGTGTCTGGCTCTTTGGGTACACTGTGCTTGGACTCTGGCTGTTTAGAAGCATGCACTTTGTTTGGGGTGTCTGGCTCTCTGGATACACTGTGCTTGGACTCTGGCTGTTTAGAAGCATGCACTTTGTTTGGGGTGTGTGGCTCTCTGGGTACACTGTGCTTGGACTCTGGCTGTTTAGAAGCATGCACTTTGTTTGGGGTGTCTGGCTCTCTGGATACACTGTGCTTGGACTCTGGCTGTTTAGAAGCATGCACTTTGTTTGAGGTGTATGGCTCTCTGGATACACTGTGCTTGGTCTCTGGCTGTTTAGAAGCATGCACTTTGTTTGAGGTATCTGGCTCTCTGGTTACACTGTGCTTGCATTCTGGCTGTTTAGAAGCATGCACTTTGGGGTGTCTGGCTCTCTGGGTACACTGTGCTTGGACTCTGGCTGTTTAGAAGCATACACTTTGTTTGGGGTGTCTGGCTCTCTGGGTACACTGAGCTTGGACTCTGGCTGTTTAGAAGCATGCTCTTTGTTTGGGGTCTCTGGCTCTCTGGATACACTGTGCTTGGACTCTGGCTGTTTAGAAGCATGCACTTTGTTTGGGGTGTCTGGCTCTCTGGGTACACTGAGCTTGGACTCTGGCTGTTTAGAAGCATGCTCTTTGTTTGGGGTCTCTGGCTCTCTGGATACACTGTGCTTGGACTCTGGCTGTTTAGAAGCATGCACTTTGTTTGAGGTATCTGGCTGGATACACTGTGCTTGAACTCTGGCTGTTTAGAAGCATGCACTTTGTTTGGGGTGTCTGGCTCTCTGGGTACACTGAGCTTGGACTCTGGCTGTTTAGAAGCATGCACTTTGTTTGGGGTGTCTGGCTCTCTGGATACACTGTGCTTGGACTATGGCTGTTTAGAAGCATGCACTATGTCTGGGGTGTCTGACTCTCTGGACACACTGTGATTGATCTCTGGCTGTTTAGAAGCATGCACTTTGTTTGGGGTGTCTGGCTCTCTGGACACACTGTGCTTGAACTCTGGCTGTTTAGAAGCCTGCACTTTGTTTGGGGTGTCTGGTTCTCTGGATACACTGAGCTTAAACTCGCTGGTTCTTCACAAGCACTAAGCTCTGTGCTTTTCTGTATACATATCGCCAGTGCTTTTCAGTTTTCTGGATACAAAGTGCTTGGGCTTTGTTGTGGTCTGCATGGACTGAGATTATGCTCTGTGGTTCACTGTTGCACTGTGTTTGGATGGCATCACACTTTCAGGCTTACACAGGTGGTTAGCACTGTGACTCGGGTCAGCTATGTTTGGCTTTGCCATCCTCAGAAAAAGAGTTGCTTGTGTAGTGTCATTTCCTGTGCCTGTTTGTGAATATGCACTGTGTTTGGTATCTGACCCACCGGACACACTTCTGACGTTGTTGTCTTTGTGAGCACTGGGCTAAAATTCAGAGAAAAGTAGTAAAATCGAGCTTGTAGACGTACTCCTATGTAAGGGTGCAGATTTACTACTTTTTGAAACTCATAAACTTTCACAGTAATACTCCTGGGAAGCTGTGCCAGTTGCAAGTTTCCAGTGATAATATTGGCAACGCCACATGGCAATTTGAGGAGTTGTTGTTTCCTCAATGTGGAATGTTGTGCATGTTAGAATTTGACAGTGGTGAAAGGCAGCCTTGCAGTACAATTGTAATACATTTGCTTCTTGGAAAGCCTCGTTTTATGTTCCCGCTCTCATCATGGAAAGAAAGGGTATTTGCTCCAGACCTTTCCTGGAGCAAAGCTCTGATGGTTTCCAGGCTGGGAAAGGGTTGATTAGGAGTTTCTGAATGAACACAGGCCAGTACTTAATTTGTAAATTAATAAGTACCAGGGCCCTTGTGAGGAGACCACAGCAGCTTGCACCACCCACTGCTCTACTATTGACAATTCAGCATTTTATTAAAAATTAGAAATTCCTGCCACCCAAACTATTTGTGTAGCTTTGGGAGGCAGATATTAGTCATTTTAATGTATATAGAATTATTTTTAAAAATTATTGTGGTTATCACAAAATTGGAAAACAGCGCCACCATGTGGCTGGCTGTCATAAGTGCCTGTGTTGACAATTAAGTGCCGGTGCCGCGCACCGGAAACCACTAGCTCAAATTAAGCTCTGCCACTGACTCACAGGTCTGTGGGCGTTGATGTACTTCCAAGGCAAGCCATACCTGATCCTCCTGCTCTCCGCTCTCCGTATGGTGTTTACTACTGCATTATTGTACACCATTTAATCACACAACTAGTCAGTCGCACTGTATTTACTCCTGATAGTTATCCTTTGTGATCAAAGCCACTGTGTTTGGACGCTGTGGTTCTGGATTGACACTTTGGGCTCTGCCGGTTTTCGGATACAACATGCTTGGGGTTTGTTATTATCTGCCTGGATTGAGTTTTGGCTCTGTGTGGTTCACTCTGTGTTTTGCTTTTGTGCTCTCTTCCAATTTCAGCAAGCCTTGCCTGAGCTCTCTGTCTCTGTATATGTATACTGCTTTAGGGCTCTGTCGTTCACGTGATGCAGTGGGTCCAATTCATGCGACTGTGCCTGCAGTTTTAAAGGCCAAATTTACCACTCTTGATCAGGACCTGTGGGCAGTATAAGCTCTTAATTTAGGTTTAGCTCCAGCCTTCTATGTATAAGAAACCATCAGGCACCCACCCGTGGCTTGCTCAAATATTGGCTACCACCGAGGTCATGCACCTGATTATGTCAGCAGGCTGTCTCCTTATCCTCCTCACCCATCAGAATGCACTGACATCTATATGTTGTTAAGGGCCTCACACATGTTCATGCTGACACTTCCATTTCCACCGTAGGATGGGGGAAATAATGTGCTTTTGACATGTCCACCATGCATTCTCTTGTTGGGAAAGGGAGCACTTTTTTTTGTAGTTTTATATAGCACGAACTCGACCTGAAGGTATTGGAGCACTTTACATGAGCACCAGTTACATTACAGACGGACACATTCATTTTTGGTAGGCACAGGGAGATTAAGTGATTTGCCCAGAATCACAGGATTTTTAGCCGACACCAGACTCGAACCTGATTCCCCAGCTCCAAAGTCGGCAGCTCTGGCCATTGGGCCACATCCTCTCCCCATTTGAGTAAGCATGAAGGACTAGGACTACACCTAAGTTTGTCACTGTAAAATATTTCGTAGTGTGCTTCCTAAAGTTCTTGTAAATGGATTAAGCGTTCATAAAGTACTTCAAACACACTGCTGCTGAGCAATTTTCAGACTGGAATCGGTGGCCATCAACGTCGCCGCGTTACAGGCGTATGAACTGTGAAGAATCAAGCTGCTACTCAAAGAGCAAGTATGTCCACAGGAGTAACACAGCTAGTAGTGGGGTTTGGGATGAGAGGAATAGCACATTTTGGACCACATTTTCACATTATGTTACTATCTATGGTGTGATGTGCCAATGTCATTGTGAGATAGATCACAAACCATCAAAATGGTCTGTCTAGGCAAATAAAAGCCACTATGATCAACCACTCTACCAGCAAGTCAGTTGTGACTAAGGAAGAGTGAGGCCCTTACTGATTTCAGAAAATATATGGGAATGGTGTGTTTGAAGGACACATCTAGGGAGTCATTTTGTTTGACTATGTGGTACGACCCTCTCACCTTCACCCTATAAATTATATTCAAACCTCTGCCTCTTATTAGGCAATGTAGATATGTGGCATGAATTCGATGGTCCGGGCCTAACTCTTGTAAGTGTGTTTTGCCTGTTTGGGTCCATCCTAAACTCACTGACCAGTTTGGTGCATTCACAAAATTCCTTATTGTTCCTCAGAAGATGGGCGAGGGATTGTGGTACGGATAAAGGAGTGTTCTTTTTTCTGTCCCTCTCAAATCATTGCCTTTTGCAGTGAAAGCTAGGAAGCTGAGGTGAAAAAACAGAGGGGCCGTCACTGACTATTGCCACAGGTAAGGTAGAAAAATAAAAGCATCATTCTGTTGGCTGAGGTGTGAATTTCAGTCTTTGAAATCTGCCCGCCCAAAACTGATTTAAGATGGATCCGACAGTGACAAGAAGGAGTAATGAAATCCTTCTAATTTCAGAGAATTCTCAAATGCATTAATCCTCCTAAATTCAGAAACGTGTACAATTTCCAGTACAAACATTCTGTTCCCAGTTTGTGTAATTTTAGAAACTGTCTCAATCTGAAATCTGCCACCGTAGAAATACTGTCAGAAAAAGTAGCTGCCATCATGAATCTTGTAAATAAAAAACCGGCCTTTGTACCATACAAGTACAGCCATAAATCTGTAAAAACAAGGCCCATAGCCCTCAATGCTGCATGATGGATTTGGGCTTCTTGGAATATTCTGTTAAGGCTAAATAAAACACATCATTGCTTCAGAGGAAGTTTACAGCAAGCACAATTTGTTGACTTTGGCTCTCTGTCAGAGGTGCACCATATTTCAGGTTTGTCATTTCACAAATATTTTGCAAATGGTGATGTAGGATGTTTTTTGCATGCTGTGATGCAGTTTTACAGCTGTGCGAATCAGTGGCGGCTGGTGACATTTGAAAGTGGTGGGGCGTAACATTATTGTTGTACTGCACTACGGGTAGCGAGTATAGTGAGCAAGGTCGAACAACCTACGGGGGGTTTGAGGGCTTCCCCACCAAGAAAATTTTGAAAAAAAGAGTGGACAAACAGTGCATTTTTAAGCAAATTTGAGGAAGCAGGAAGGTTAATAAAGCAATTAGTGCTGGCTGGGCCTATTAAACAGATCGGTCACTGCACCTCCCTTCCCCTCAATTCACACAGCTTTGCTCTTGTACCTTCACCCAGCTCCACAGAGACCCATGCTCACTACAGGTGTACATACACCTCTCTACTGGGGATTGCCAAGTAGACAGACAAATACACAACTAGCAAGCAGACACATCTCAGTCTTGAAACTGTAAAGCAGACACCCAAACGGATCTTATAATAGGAATTATAATGTAGACAAATAGTCAGACACTCAGCCTCCTCCCCCCTTCCATCTCAGATGTTCAAGGTTTTATCTCTGAAACACCACACTGCATTCTAAAAGCCGGGAGGTAGTTAGGGGTATGAGGCATTAAAATATGATTAAATAAATATAACCATTACTTTTCCATTAACATATTGCACGTTTTATAAAATGGTGCACTGTTAAACATCAATACAGGTACAACCCCTTAAGTCTGCCTATTTCCTGCCCATTCTCTGCTACAGGGTTACACCAAATCACTCCACAAACACTGGCGAATATGAAACATTATGCAATGTGATTGTACCAGGATCACACCTTGCATCAATGGGGACTGAAATGGTGTTGATGTACAAAGAGGAGAAAAGGGAAAGCAAAGCACTTTGTCCCTTACTCCTGTATGCTGCGCGAGCCTCCGTGCTTCTGCTGTGACACAAGCACTGAAATTTTGGAGCAGCTGCAATGCCCACAAATGACTGCTTCTATCTTTTCTCTCTGTATTGAGAAAGACCACTGTGGGGACAGCACGACAATTACATCATCTTGGGCGGATTGCTGACAGCAGTGGCGGCTGGTGACATTTGAAAGTGGTGGGGCGTAACATTATTGTTGTACTGCACTACGGGTAGCGAGTATAGTGAGCAAGGTCGAACAACCTACGGGGGGTTTGAGGGCTTCCCCACCAAGAAAATTTTGAAAAAAAGAGTGGACAAACAGTGCATTTTTAAGCAAATTTGAGGAAGCAGGAAGGTTAATAAAGCAATTAGTGCTGGCTGGGCCTATTAAACAGATCGGTCACTGCACCTCCCTTCCCCTCAATTCACACAGCTTTGCTCTTGTACCTTCACCCAGCTCCACAGAGACCCATGCTCACTACAGGTGTACATACACCTCTCTACTGGGGATTGCCAAGTAGACAGACAAATACACAACTAGCAAGCAGACACATCTCAGTCTTGAAACTGTAAAGCAGACACCCAAACGGATCTTATAATAGGAATTATAATGTAGACAAATAGTCAGACACTCAGCCTCCTCCCCCCTTCCATCTCAGATGTTCAAGGTTTTATCTCTGAAACACCACACTGCATTCTAAAAGCCGGGAGGTAGTTAGGGGTATGAGGCATTAAAATATGATTAAATAAATATAACCATTACTTTTCCATTAACATATTGCACGTTTTATAAAATGGTGCACTGTTAAACATCAATACAGGTACAACCCCTTAAGTCTGCCTATTTCCTGCCCATTCTCTGCTACAGGGTTACACCAAATCACTCCACAAACACTGGCGAATATGAAACATTATGCAATGTGATTGTACCAGGATCACACCTTGCATCAATGGGGACTGAAATGGTGTTGATGTACAAAGAGGAGAAAAGGGAAAGCAAAGCACTTTGTCCCTTACTCCTGTATGCTGCGCGAGCCTCCGTGCTTCTGCTGTGACACAAGCACTGAAATTTTGGAGCAGCTGCAATGCCCACAAATGACTGCTTCTATCTTTTCTCTCTGTATTGAGAAAGACCACTGTGGGGACAGCACGACAATTACATCATCTTGGGCGGATTGCTGACAGTGTCATCTAGTCTGAACTGCATCTAATTTTAATTTAACATCAAGTTTATTTGTTACACACAACAGATTTTTGGTGAACTGAAAGGGACTGATTCAGTTGTTAAGAGCGATTTTATTACTGTTTATGCTTTAATTTATTTCTTATATTGACTTGTTTCACTTTTTTCTCGTTGCTCACAAATCATTAGTTATATTTGTTTTATTTGAGTTTGGTTCACGGTTCCTGATTACAGGGCCAGTGCATTATGGGTATGTTAGGCACTTATTTATTGCATTAGGAAGCACATCTCATGTTTGGTCACGGGGTTTGCCTTAATTAGGGACTTACAGGGAACACGTGTGAAAATAGGTTTTAGGACAGGTCAGAATGGGAGGGAAGTTGATGATGCCCTGAATACGGAGGAAGATAAGCATACAAATAACTGCCGGTTATGGCGTGATGAGGTAAAAAGAACTGAGTTTGCTTTTATGGACATTATGTTGATGGGTTGGAGCACGTTTTTCACTGTCATTTTAAATTGAGGGCGGTAGTATCAGTTTGTGACAGAGAGCGGCTCTCAATAATAAAAAAGCAAATGGAAAAGTATGAACTTAAATAAAATAGGAACGGGTAATAAAAAAAAATAAACTCACCGTCCGGAGAGACTCTGTCCCGACTCCCGCCTTCCTCATTTTCCAGTCCTGCAGCACGTCATCACAGGAAGGCGGCGCAGCAGGCAGCCTCCCTCCCCTCCACCACCTCGTTTTTGATTGGGGCGGCCGGCTGCCCCAGGCTACGTCATTTTCTCTCTGTATGCTGCTGCAGCAGCATACAGAGAGAAAAGGGAGAGTGAGTGTGTGGTGTTACGCGAGGGCAGGGGGGAGTGGCTTGGGGGAGTGGCTTTCCCACTGTAGTTAATACTGTCTGTTTGGGCGGCCTCAGGCTGACCAAACTATCAGTATTAACAACATTGGGCAAGCCACTCCCCCAAGCCACTCCCCCCTGCCCTCGAGTAACACACCGCCCACTCTGACTCTAAACCAGGAAGGAAGTTCTGCTTTCTCGTGCGAGAAGGCAGAAACAAATCACAAATGGTAGTTATATTAAGGCAATAACTACCATTTGTTTCTGCCTTCTCGCACGGGGAGAAAACAGGGGGGGCGGCGCCCAAACGCCCCCATGGAGGAACCGCCTCTGGCTGACAGTGTCATCTAGTCTGAACTGCATCTAATTTTAATTTAACATCAAGTTTATTTGTTACACACAACAGATTTTTGGTGAACTGAAAGGGACTGATTCAGTTGTTAAGAGCGATTTTATTACTGTTTATGCTTTAATTTATTTCTTATATTGACTTGTTTCACTTTTTTCTCGTTGCTCACAAATCATTAGTTATATTTGTTTTATTTGAGTTTGGTTCACGGTTCCTGATTACAGGGCCAGTGCATTATGGGTATGTTAGGCACTTATTTATTGCATTAGGAAGCACATCTCATGTTTGGTCACGGGGTTTGCCTTAATTAGGGACTTACAGGGAACACGTGTGAAAATAGGTTTTAGGACAGGTCAGAATGGGAGGGAAGTTGATGATGCCCTGAATACGGAGGAAGATAAGCATACAAATAACTGCCGGTTATGGCGTGATGAGGTAAAAAGAACTGAGTTTGCTTTTATGGACATTATGTTGATGGGTTGGAGCACGTTTTTCACTGTCATTTTAAATTGAGGGCGGTAGTATCAGTTTGTGACAGAGAGCGGCTCTCAATAATAAAAAAGCAAATGGAAAAGTATGAACTTAAATAAAATAGGAACGGGTAATAAAAAAAAATAAACTCACCGTCCGGAGAGACTCTGTCCCGACTCCCGCCTTCCTCATTTTCCAGTCCTGCAGCACGTCATCACAGGAAGGCGGCGCAGCAGGCAGCCTCCCTCCCCTCCACCACCTCGTTTTTGATTGGGGCGGCCGGCTGCCCCAGGCTACGTCATTTTCTCTCTGTATGCTGCTGCAGCAGCATACAGAGAGAAAAGGGAGAGTGAGTGTGTGGTGTTACGCGAGGGCAGGGGGGAGTGGCTTGGGGGAGTGGCTTTCCCACTGTAGTTAATACTGTCTGTTTGGGCGGCCTCAGGCTGACCAAACTATCAGTATTAACAACATTGGGCAAGCCACTCCCCCAAGCCACTCCCCCCTGCCCTCGAGTAACACACCGCCCACTCTGACTCTAAACCAGGAAGGAAGTTCTGCTTTCTCGTGCGAGAAGGCAGAAACAAATCACAAATGGTAGTTATATTAAGGCAATAACTACCATTTGTTTCTGCCTTCTCGCACGGGGAGAAAACAGGGGGGGCGGCGCCCAAACGCCCCCATGGAGGAACCGCCTCTGGTGCGAATATCGTTTCCCCACGCATATTGCGTGGCACTCTAGACAAGTGGCAGTATGTATGATGGAAAGTAAATAAATTGCTTGTAGGTCAATAATACATTGGGATTATGTAATATGTCCAAAAATATTATTTTGGGGTTGCAACTGTGCTAATTCAAAAAGAGAACATATCCCAAACAGAAATAATCAACCAGGTCTGCGTGTCACTGAAAGGAAACATAACGTGTCCTGTTTTGTTTTGGCTACTGGATGGATTCCCCCAGTCTTAAGAGTCTGTGTGGAGCTCACGGCTGGAACAGATGGCAGTGGCTGTAAAGTTTAGCTTGAAAACCAATCAAGTATTTTATTCATATAGCTATTGTGATGTTCGTGCCCTACTGCAGTAGCCTTCTCCTTCCAGACACTTCACTACCCCAATAAAAGTGTCAGTAAATCAGAGTTACAGAATTCCTCTCATAGCAGTACATTTAAGTAAATTTAAACATAAAACATCCAAGGTACACGAATAGGCAGCAGGTTGTCAGAAGAGGTGCCTGATATGTAATAATCTGTGGCTAATGTTTTTTTAGGGTCTAATGGTTTTGTTTTTATAGTTTCTTTTATACTAGATGAACTTTGACATGTTTTTATCTCACGCTTATTTTATATTATTGTATAATGTTTTTATGGAAAGTATTATCGTGTATGTTTTTATTGTGAATGATCATCAATTGGTCGAATAAAAAATACTGCTGGAAAGAAAAACATGTCGGGGTTTCTTTATTGCTCAGTTCCCATTTTGGAGAAGCGTGGCTCAATGGTTAGAGCGGCAGACCCTGATGCAGAGGTCTGGCCCAGGACCAGGGTTCAATTCCCGCCTTGGCGGCTCTTGGACTCAATCTCCCCGGACCTGATAATTCTCGCCTCGATGCCTATTCTAATCATGGGTCCCACTCTGCAACTCTGGGCAATAGCTTGCTTAATCTCCACAACGGCCCCAGCAGCGCTTGGATGCCTGGCTTCACCTTGGGGGTGCCCAGGAGTGGACATCTCACAGGAAAGCCAGGAAGGGTTCCACAGCGGTATGAATACAGCGCTACGAGACCTCTGGGTAGAAGGTGCTATATAAATACAAACACATTTACATTTATATTTACATTTGAACTCTTTCAAGATCATCTGGCGGTTCTGCAGCACTTTCTGCAACCCCGTTCACCCGCCGCTGTCCCAATGTAAATGTACATTTACAGAAGTAGCTGAATACCTTTAATGTACAGGGCTTTGTGACCCAGGCCTCACACTAGGACTTCTGTCCTGTATGCAGTGGGGAGGCTAGAGCTGCAGTTCTCATTATGCATCAGGTCTTAGGGCCTCGGTTTAGAGTTTGTACTCGATCAAAAACATCCTGGTGAAGCTGTCTGCCTTTTTACAAGTGCTTTAGGATGTCCCAGCCACCAAATGATATGTGCATGTATACATATCATTTGTAATAAGGTGAACTGGATATTCGTCATGTTTGTGACACAATATCTATCCGCCACATTCTAAATCAGTCCCAAAGACATGCATTTATTCTCTCATTCTTTCAACAAGGTTGCAGACATCCAAAAACCCTACACTGAAAGATTTACTTGCACCTAACGGTTGTATGTATGTATCTTACCCACATATGTTTTTCCTCCCCATATCTCTATACAGAAGAGGACTACATTTAATTGTACGCGAGAATTAAAGGCCAACCTATTCTGTATTGCCTGCATTTGCATCTCCCCCAAGAAGGTCATCGGTCCCACACATGTACCGAGCTGTAATGTACACTGCGGTCCATTCCGCCTGCCAATACCTTTTGTTCATGTTAGTTAGTACCCCTCACCTTCCCATCGCCTCAGTGCACCCGAAAAGAGCTTCAGTGTGGCACAAGCATCCCACCAAAAACAACAAATAAATAAATAATTTCTTGAATCCATATTCATTTTCTTCATTAAGCCCCAGTTGTTCCCTATTCTGTGCCTTTTCAGCTTCCCTTTAAGAAAGTGAAGCATGCTAAGCTCTCCTATGATGTTCATGTTATATTTCGAGTTCTTTGGTTTGTTCTGTTGCCCTTCTCCGAACTTACTCAAGTTTCTTAATATCTATGTTTAGGTCTGGCAAGAGATTGCAAATCCTATACCATCAATATGTAGAGAACACATAGAGAAGGGCAATGGGTCCGCTTCCTTCAGCCATTGGTTGCTGCAAATGTCATTCACATCTCGGCCAGCCTGCATTATGTCAACTGGTTGTTGGTGCCATCATTATATTTTGGTGACGATAAGTCATGACAGCAGCCTCTTTGTGAGTACCGCAGTTATATCAAGTGGTAAAAACCACCAAGGACTTAACACCTTTTCATGGTCACAGAATTTCCCCTACCAGTTTTACCTTCCAATTTTGCATTTTCGCAGTTGGATTGTCGAATTGGCTATGGGAATATTCTTTGCGGCTGTTAAAATTGCATAACATTGTGATTCCTTTTTCAGTAGTTTGTTGGCACTGCAAATGCCTCCAGGTAATACCTGAGGAATATATGGGAGCAAATGCCTGGTTCAAGCACATGTGGATTGGTAGGTGTCTGCGGCCCCTGACCAGGGAAAAGTTGATTTCCCACCTTCACCAAGCCCAGTGACTCCAAGAATCAGTCTGCTTATCTCCAGGACAACAAGAGCTGAAAGAGCCCAAAAGGATAAATTGGTAGTCGTGGCAGACATTTTGCCGCTCGCAGTCACCGGGCAAAACCAAGGACAAATCTGAAATAACCGAAACCTGCACCTGAGTCTGGCGGACCCGGGAGTGCTGACCACGTTCAGATTCAATGTTCACAGGGGACACCAGCCCCCACCAAAGAGGTTGCGTTCAACCTCGGTGCTGTACGACTACTGCAGCGCAAAGGACTTTGAGGGACCCTGATCTCCGTGGCCAAAGTCTCCCTGCATCAACCTTGGTGCGAGGAACCACCAGTAAGACACCCCCGTAGGCTCTACCACAACTGGAGCATCCTTTTTAGCATCTTTCCCTGCATCCTTCAGGATCATGACCACTTTATTGACTTCTATAGCATTGTCCTGGAAAGTTTGGAACATGTTTCAAAAACACTATGATGGCCAGGTAACTGTCTAAAGTATCCTTTCTGGCCCCCTAGAACTTATCCCTGCTGGATTTGGTCACCCACAATGGGCCAGAGAACTCGCACTAACTTTTTCAAACTTTACATTTGCCAATGCTTGTTTATGGTTGCATTAAAAAAATAATAAAACATTCTAATATCAATATCTCCGGAACCCTCTGGTGGATTTCAATGATTATGGACACTAAAAAATCATAAAAACATGCTCTCTTGTTATAAATTATTGTTGTGTCTGTTTATTGGTGTGTAATTTTCTTATTCTTTTGTTTGGTGCTGTTAAATGCTTCACACCAAGTTCCTTTGCCAATCGTTACTGCTCGCAGCCAGAGCTACCCAGGGTTAAGTCAAGGAAAAGTAAACGATACTTGCTAGACCCAAGATGGTATCTGTGAGTGTACTCAAAGATAAGGCCCCATAGCCATATCATCCAGATCCTCACACGCTTCGTATCAGCGTTTCACGGGTTACTTAAATGTGATGCTTTAGCAATTTACTACAATGAATTTTAATATTAGTATGTATATGTATTTAAGCTGCACAAGAGGAACATAATATGGTAAACTAGAGAAAGTGTTGGAGGCAGAGACAGAAAGAGAGAAACCAGGAGAAAGAAAATGTATTTACAAAGAGAAATAGAGAGCTGTAGAGAGGGGCATAAAGAGGTAGTGAGACTGAGAGAAAAAGAAACATAGATAGAGATGGAGGAGTAAGGATTGTACATGTATACCTTGCTGGTAGGCAGTAAAGTGAAAATAAAAATGCAGTATGAATAAATGAAACAATATTTAGGTCATAAAAACTACTTTCTCAGTAGTGAAATAGATTAGTGTGTTAAAGGGCCTTCTACAGATGTCTGGATGTTTTTTGTCAATGTTTATTGTGAGGTCTGGTGTTAGCCCAAGACCTTTTGATTTTACTAAAAATGATATGTGTAATATACGTCTATAGTGTTTCAGCCATGCATATTCATCTATTGGTCTGTTAATGTCATTCATATTTTCCTTCCACCCACTGCATCATGCAGTATGGGGCAGCCGACTGCAGCCATTGGCTGACTTCTCTGTGAGTGACTGAATTCTTCCCTTTTACAAGGAGCATCTCCGCACACAAAGTAGTTCCCTTCAGTGCCAGGGGGCTACAAGGCAATGTGTTTTTTTGAGACCAAACATATTTTTGCTTATAGCTCATGTTTTTGTTTAGGTTGAAGCAGGCCAGGCATCTACCTAAAGTTTTACAAAACCCATGAAAAACAAATCAAACTTTAACTTAGCAAAAAGGCTGGTAACCACAGGTAGTCCTATTGAAATTGTCAATGCTTGCTATATTTTGGTTTCCAAAAGTAATCATAGCATTCTAAAGGTGGTGTTTCCAAACATATACAATCCGCGGAGGTTGTTAAATATAGAGTTGTTGTATGTTTCATCTGTTGCTTCAAGAAAAGGTGTTGTTGCTGTCACTGTGCTTATTTTTATTTGAACAGTATAATGTTGAGCCTCTTCCCTACTTGTTTGACAAACAAATCTCGACTAAGAAAAATAATATGGGGTTTAAAGTAGTACCCCCTGTAGTACTTTTTATATACGTTTACACTCTTAGGGCCAGATGTAGGTAAATCATATTTACCGACTCTGAAATACCGAATTTTACTGATTCAGTATTTCAGAGTCGGTAAATATGAAGGGGGGAGATGTAGGTATTTCCAGATGTGGAAATACCGAATCGCTAGAATTCGGTATTTACCGATTCGGTAATTACCGAATCAGTATTCCCTATTGATTCCTGTGGGCTGTGAAGCCCATAGGAATGAATGGGAAATATCGATTCGGTAATTACCGAATCGGTAAATACCGACTTTTGCAAGGGTGCAGGGGGTGTCACTTTGACACCCTCTGGCACCCCAAAAATAGGTATGTGCGCCATGTGGCACACAGACATGCCCTAAGGGCATGTCTGTCTGTCACATAGCTAGGTGTGCATGCACACAAGTGCATGCACACCTGAATTTGGTATTTTAACACCCAATTGGATTGGGTGTTAAAATACCGAATTTGTAGGGCCTTTGGGACTCAGAAGAGTCCCACCTACATCTGAGATTTACCGAATCGGTAAAAATACCGATTCGGTATTTTACAGAATCGGTAAATTTACTGATTCTGTAAAATAATGCCCCTACATACCATTTCTGAAATACCGGTCGGTAACGGCCGAAAATACCGATTTTCGGCCGTTACCGACCGACCTACATCTGGCCCACAGTGAATTGGCCCCAAAACATCTAAAATTGGAATAGTCATACACATATACCGTTAGTAATAATAGAAATAACTGTGACCTCTGTGTACTTTTACTGATGAGGAGTTAAGAGGTTTTGGAGCCGCTCACAAAGGCAAAGAGTATAACAAAGAGTACTCCTGTAGTATCAGCTCACACACTCATAAAATAATTTGTCAGTAGGCTCCAATATTTTTATTTATTTTAAAGATTTATGTTGGGTGCACCAGAACCTGACGATTGTGAGAGCACTGAAGATGTAGATATACATTGAAAATATACAATGAATGTCAAATTTACCACGGAAATCGATAATAACAAGAAGCCACCTGCATAACAGGTTGATAATAATAGAGTGATAGCAACTGCAGTTGGACCTACATCACACAGAGTGTGACATGCGGGCAGTAATGGGTGGTTTCTCAGTCTGGGCAGATACTTAGTAGACGAGTCATTGAGAGGCATTGCAAGCCCTCACCGGTCTGCACGAAGAGCAACCCTCAACATAAGTGGGGCCCTGGCTTGGCCCAATATCAGCGAACCCTTGGCTAGTCCCAACATTAGTGAACAATTGGCAAGGCTCAACATAAGTGAACCCTTGGCTAGACCAACATTAGTGAACCATGGCAAGGCCCAACATAAGTGAACCCTTGGCTAGGCCCAACATAAGTGAACCCTTGGCAAGGCCCAACATAAGTGAACCCTTGGCTAGGCCAACATAAGTGAACCCTTGGCTAGGCCCAACATAAGTGAACCCTTGGCAAGGCCCAACATAAGTGAACCCTTGGCTAGGCCAACATTAGTGAACCCTTGGCAAGGCCCAACATAAGTGAACCCTTGGCTAGGCCCAACATAAGTGAACCCTTGGCAAGGCCCAACATAAGTGAACCCTTGGCTAGGCCAACATTAGTGAACCCTTGGCAAGGCCCAACATAAGTGGGCCTAGCAAAGGATACAGCTCTGCAGTTATAATCTATATACCTTTCACTTGTCATATGTTATTTATGTGCCTTTTTTGATGAGTCATAGTTTAAGTTGGTCATCTTGGCAGGACTGTTGGGGGAAGTACCATTCTTTACCTGATCTACTGAGGTTTCTCTATCAACCTTAAGAGCAGTAAAACTCAGGAAGTGACTTTTTAGTTGAATTCTTTTTTAACATGTCTGGCTCATTGTTGTCTATCATTATGAGAAGTCAGATGGAGACTATGTAATAGAGGCATACAGGGTCTGTGTGTTTTTGGTCTGTGACCGCCATCTTCACGTAATCCTCTGTTTCAGCAAGTGCTTTACTTATTTATTGAAGAACGCTGGGTGAGAAAGTAATTTGGACATAATTTAACCACATGGAGACCTTGCATTCCAAGTGTGTTACTTTGTAGAGTTGAAAGTAAAAGATCAATTTAGATTAAGTAGAATTAGTCCTGGGAATTGTTGCTTTTTTTAGTGAGTTTAATACTGTTAATACGGTGGAGAAGTGTGGCTCACTGGTTAGAAGCGGCAGACCCTGAAGCAGAGTTCAGGCCCGGGACCAGGGTTCAATTCCCGACGCGGCAGGGTCTTGGGCTTAATGTCCGCGGACTCGATAATTCTCTCGCCTCGGTGCCTACTCTAATCATGGGTCCCATGCTGCAACTCTAGGAAATAGCTTGCTTAATCTCCACAATGGCCCCTACAACGCTGGGATGCCTGGCTTCACCTTGGGGGTGCCCAGGAGGGGCATCTCACAGGGAGAGCCAGGAAGGGTTCCACAGCGTTATACAGCGCCGGGACACCCCGTTGCTGGGGCAGCTGTGCACTTTACAAGTATACTACATTTACATTTACATTGTGGTGAGTTACTGCTATTCACAAATATATGAAAGTCTGACTTTTAAGAGATAGCTCTCCAGTGCATACTTAAGGTAAACTTTATAACATAATGTACTTTAAAATTGCACGATTGGTCGAAGTCAAAATGGTCAAGTTTTAAAATAGGGTTTTCACAAGACCCTGAAAAAAGCAATACTCTATGTACAGATCTCAGATAATAGACACATCTGTCCTCTCAAAATCTGATATACCAGTTTTATTGAAAAGAGAGTATTATGGGCTTCTGTCTCCCAAGACTACCTGGTAGCTTAAAGCTCAACTAATGCTCCTTTACTCATTGGTGCTGGACTCCGTCGAACCACCCAAGTCTCAAGAACTAAATAAATTATTGACCTCTTTGACCTTACGTTTGAAGCTGCTTACGTTGACTGAGAACATATATGAGATGTTCTCGTGCTTCTAGCATGTTGCTTTGAGCTGCCTGTTTACCTGATGCTGCAGAAAAACCTGCATATGATGCTACTCTAGTGAAAACATCCTCCTTGGGGCCAGAAGCATCATATTGACCATCTGGAAATTTTGCTACAGACCGGGGATCTCCACCAGAGAAGCACCTCTGATGAGGAGAGACCAGCTCCTCAGTCTGCCATGCCTGTCAAAAACCTTGGATGCTGACCGGGAGCAAAATTCAGGTTGAGAGGAGGTCAAGGGCCAGAAGCAGCAGCATAGCACACGTACAGGAGAGCTGCCACCCTGAGAAGCGGCATTCACGTGGGCATATCAATGTGTCCTTGTTGATGTTCCTTGTACCACCTTAGCCAGCCACTTGAGTCATTCCACACCACCCCTCTATGGCGAGGTGAAGAACATATGGGCTGAGGCTCCTTGGGGAAGGCATAGAGGGTGATCAGAAACATATGTGATGTATCTCAAGACCTTCATGAGGCGTGATGTTGTACATCCAGTGGCCGTAAAAAAAGAAAATCACCTTTTCTATTGCCACCTGGAGTTTGAACAATAGAAGCCCAAGGTCAATAGCAAAGCCATTGCATGGTGTTTTCAGCCTCATACAAAAGAAAAAACTTTTGCTATAAAACATGACTGCAAATCTTTCTATTTAATTATATTTACAAAGAATGTATATTTTATATCATACGTCTAGAGTAATTAATCATTCATACAATCGGTTACGTGGGATCCACTTCCCGGCTGCTTCAATGTTCCAATTTGGATGTGGATAAAATATAAAATGGATAGAACAATAAGATTTACGAGGGTAACTCAAAAATGGAGGCTGCAATTTTTCCAGCCGATTGATCATACAAAACCAATTTAAATGTTTTCATCAATACCTTTGTGTAGTCAGATTCCTTCTTCTACATAATCTCCAGCATCCTGAACAAGCCTTTACCAATATCTTCAAAGGAGGGTTCTTGGTGAAAGACCATTTCTCAGGTAGCTCCCTTAACAGATCATTTTTCTAAAGGAATCCCAAAGTAGAACAAGGGGCTTTAACAAAAGAGAACACCAATGAACCACGAAATATGTCCCTGACTGTCTGACTCAATGCATTTGTTAGATGGACAATACTCTCACAGGGGTGTCTTTTCATGGCTCTTATGTTATCTCAAAAGAAATACGTCTGGAAGGTTTTTTTAGGTATCGCCTGAGACAGCACATGCTGCCTCTTTGAGACATTTAGTAAGTGGCTTTTAAAAGTGCCACCAGAGGCTTTTGCTGGCCTGTAGCTTGCGTTCACGAGCGCGTGCATGTGCACAGCTGCCTTCTGTGTTCTTATTGCTGTAATCAGGCTCCTCTCCTCGAACTCCCCCCACCCTTCTCCCCCTCCCTCTACGTCGGTTTTATTTGTGTCTTCTATTGCTGTGAATGCTCCTGCTTCCACCAGGCACACACACCTTCAGTCGTCAGTACACGCTTCCACCAGGCACACACACCACCAGCCGTCAGTGCACGCTTCCACCAGGCACTCTTCCACCAGGCATACACACCACCAGCTGTCAGTGCACGCTTCCACCAGGCACACTTCCACAATGGCACACACACCACCAGCCATCAGTGCATGCTTCCACCAGGCACACACACCACCAGCCATCAGTGCACGCTTTTCCACCAGGCACACACACCACCAGCCGTCAGTGCATGCTTTTCCACCAGGCACACACACCACCAGCCATCAGTGCACGCTTTTTCACTTGGCACACACACCACCAGTCGTCAGTGCACACTTTTCCACCAGGCACACACACCACCAGCCGTCATTGCACGATTTCCCACCAGGCACACACACCACCAGCCGTCAGTGCACGTTTCCACCAGGCACACACACCACCAGCCGTCAGTGCACGCTTCCACCAGGCACACACACCACCAGCCGTCAGTGCACGCTTTCACCAGGCACACACACCACCAGCCGTCAGTGCACGCTACCACCAGGCACACACACCACCAGCCATCAGTGCACGCTTCCACCAGGCACACACACCACCAGCCATCAGTGCACACTTTCTTCAGGCACACACACTACCAGCCGTCAGTGCACGCTTCCACCAGGCAGACACACCTCCAGCCGTCAGTGCACGCTTTTCCACCAGGCACACACACCACCGCCATCAGTGCACGCCTCCACTTGGCATACACACCACCGGCCGTCAGTGCACGCTTCCACCAGGCACACACACCACAGCCGTCAGTGCACGCTTCCACTGGGCACACACACCACCAGCCGTCAGTGCACGCTTTAACCGGGCACACACACCACCAGCTTTCACCAAGCACACACACCACAGCCGTCCGTGCACGCTTCCACCGGGCACACACACCACCAGCCGTCAGTGCACACTTTCATCGGGCACATACACCACCAGCCATCAGTGCACGCTTTCATCAGGGACACACACCACCAGCCGTCAGTGCACGCTTTCACCGAGCACACACACCACCAGCTGTCAGTGCATGTTTTTCTACCAGGCACACACACCACCAGCCATCAGTGCACGATTCCCCACCAGGCACACACACCGCCAGCCGTCAGTGCACGATTCCACCAGGCACTAACACCACCAGCCATCAGTGCATGCTTCCACCAGACACACACACCACCAGCCGTCAGTGCACGCTTTCACCAGGCACACACACAACCAGCCGTCAGTGCACGCTTTCACCAGGCACACACACCACCAGCCGTCAGTGCACGCTTTCCCACCAGGCACACACACCACCAGCTGCCAGTGCACGCTTCCACCAGGCACCCACACCACCAGCCGTCAGTGCACGCTTTCACCAGGCACACACACCATAAAGCCGTCAGTGCAGCTTCCACCAGGCACACACACCACCAGCTGTCAGTGCACGGTTTCACCAGGCACACACACCACCAGCCTTCAGTGCACGCTTCCACCAGGCAGACACACCACCAGCCGTCATTGCACGCTTTTCCACCAGGCACACACACCACCAGCCATCAGTGCATGCTTCCACCAGGAAAACACACACCACCAGCCATCAGTGCACTCTTCCATCGGGCACACACACCACCAGCCGTCGGTGCACGCTTTCATCGGGCACATACACCACCAGCCGTCAGTGCCCGCTTTCACCAGGCACACACCACCAGCCGTCAGTGCAGCAGGCAGGCTCTTCTCAGAGTTTCTTGGTAAATATGTGTTTGGTGCCTGGGAGGGAGTGGGTCGAGTTTCCTGTAACCATGCTGAGTATGCAGGTGCAGTGCATGAACTCCTGTGTGAGTGAGTCATGCTGCCTGGGGCTCACTCACTCCATACTTGTAAATTGCGCCTGAACCAGACTTTTTCTCTATTGCAAAGTTCGGCGCACGGGCAGCCCCCACACCCCTGGGAATGACTGCTTCCTACAACCAGAATGGAAACAACATTCAGAGCAATGAAAACAAGTTCATTTGATGCAAAGAACTGTTAACAAAAACCATGTCCAGCTATTGTAGATCTGGCAACCTAAATAAAACAGCAACAAAAAACAAGCATTGGCATAGCCAATAGGCCTTGCTTTTTGGACCCTAAAAGTATTTATTTATGCAGCAGAATATCCTTGGTGCAACAACACCAACTGTTGCATTACTAAACACTTATAAGGTCCCAAATGTGAGACCTATTGGCTATGCCAATGAGTGTTTAAAGATTATTATAAATGGAGTTAAATGTATTTCAACTGGCAGGTAGGTCCTGAACGACCTTGGGTGGAGAAAGCCCTGATACCACTTGAGTTTAATTTGTAGGGAGTGACTGTCAAATTATCTCGATCTAAACTCCTTTCCTTCCTGATTCGGGTGTAAATTTTGATCGATCAACCAAATATTCCAGTGCCAGTTTATGCAGACACTTAAATGTAAGGCAACCAAATTTAATTTGTACTTTTATGCACTTCCTAAAGTTCTTCTGGCTGCAGAGATATAGTACACTTTATTTACCTTTATATTTAACTCTGAATAGCTTTAGTGAGGATGCTTCTTTGAAATCTTCCGACTGCCTTGCCACTCATTCTTTCTGTGGGTAAAGGTTTTGTTGTCACCACATAGGGGCCCCTTGGGTGAAAGGAATAGAAGAGAAAATCTATGGAGTCTCCCAATGTCAGTTTGTGTTCGAAACTCACCCCAAATAAGTTCATAACATGACACTGATTATACGGAGTCAATTCAAAAGCTACTTATATTTCCTTAGTAATTTTAGTTTTTTGAATGATGGTATATAGCATATCATTTTCAAGAGCAGACAGGGTACGTTCCGCTCCTAATGGGCTGGAATGGTTTGTGTGTGTTATGACGAGATTGAGGCCAACAATGTTAGTAGCAGTGACCTGCTACTGGAAAGCTTTTGGTCCTATTCACACTATAAACAATGAATATAGAAGGATTCAGATATGCCCCTGAAAACAATGTGTATTACATTTAGGGGTATGCTTAGTATGAAGACTTGTCGACCCTACACTCAACCCAATAATTCCATCAAAGAATAAAACTTACATTAGTTTAAGTGAATTGGGAGTGAACATAGTTGAGAAGAGTTACACTTCTGCTGTTCGAAAATTAACACAGAAACACTGGAAGTGGCAACCGCAGGCAAGCGTAGCCAGCACTGCACAGCAAGTAAGAGCAAAGGGCAACTTTATCAAACCAGCCTAACATATTGGAATAAAATTGTTGGAGTCCACCCATGTTTACAGATGGAATAAGATTTGCTTAACAAAAATATTGGCAGTCAAGTCCTTCAAGCTGATAAAACAGCTAAAGGGGTTGGACTTTGAGCTGTTATGAGCAAGAGGGCAGGTTACACTTCCTCCAAAGTTTCGGTGAAGCCACTAACTGCCCAACGTTGAGCTCCTGCCCTCGACCATGCTCATTTGCTCATGGTAGCAAGTCGTCCAATCCTTCCAGATGCACATTCTGGGAGTTGGATGCTGTAGGACTTTTCTGTAGGCCTACAAGAGAAAAGGTAAACAGAGCTAGGATTTTCTCGATGTTATCCTCAGTGGAAGTACTATGTATTTAGGAAATATATTCCACCCAGAAATTGCATTATAAAAAGCTTCTTCGCTGCAGTTACTGCAGCATTGTCAAAGCACACAAGCTCGTATTTATTGATTTGGAAGTTTTCAAACACATTGTGTGTCTCTTTGCAGTCACTTCAGATCGCTTAGGTTCATAGTTATAGTTTTTTGGTCCATAAGGTAAAGGGGTGGCAGAGTCTTATCGAAAGTTATAACCTTATCTGACATCTTCATCAAAGCCCACTTCTCCTACAACTATCCTATGCAGAATCGAAGAACTTAATTTCCAGTAGTGTTCTGCAGCACTTTTAGTTTAGTTTGGCTCTAAGCAGTGCTTAATTTGAGCCGGAGCTTTCCAGTGCTCACCACCACCACCTAATCATAGCACCAGAGCTTATAGCACCAATTAAGGGCACACTCATTTGGAAGGCAGGCAATTTTCCTGAGGAGAGCCCCGGCACTTTTTATATTCCAAATTAACCACTGGCTCTAAGTGAGGGTTCAAAGTGTTCCAAATCTTATCTGTCGATCATCAAGAGGTTACAGCTGTATTGTCATTGGGGATAGTTTTATGACAGAATATTGCTTGCTGAAATATCATCTGCTATAAATATCATGTCTTGAATATCGCTTACAGAAATATCGTCCCATTGGGTGTAGATTTTCTCCTGTTTTGTTGTATATATTTATGACAAATATCATTAACAAAAATGTTGTCCCACTGGGTGTAACTTTTCTGCAGTTGATATGGACAATACATAGGAAACAATATTTGTGCCAGACGATAATCTGGCAATGATGTTCTGGTACAGTACCCCACCTTGGGGATTATGGCCCAAGTACAACATAGTGCAACATAGTCCTGTGAAGTCTGGAGTACCAAAGGAAATGTATACTTTTTATGTAAATTTCTGAGGTAAATTTTAATTTACAACACACAAAATGGCTGTGATTCCACCCCCTCTTTCATCTTTCGCAGTAAATCTCCCAATTCCGTGTCTGTTCTGTCTGCTCTCATATTAGCGTGTGTACTTGTGCCACAATAAAATGGTGTTTGTTTTGATTTAACAATTGATCTTCTTGTCTCTTTCCCTGAGCCTGTAGTGTTTAACTGTGTGATATCATGATGCGGGTGTATCTCCTCTGTTCAAATCCCAGTCTAATTAGAATATTATACTATGTGATGTCAGTAACACACTTGACGCTTCTCTGTTGGCATTTCTGTGTACTTTGAACGTTTGATTATGTGATGCCCTAATTCAGGTGTGCTATTGGCATCTCTTTGCAGTTTGAATGATTGATTGTGTGATATCATCATGTGTAATTGTGTGATGTCTATTCCATGCTTATTCTCTCTGTTGACATCTTTATGTAGTTAGAATGTTTGTGTGTCATAATGCAAACATCTCAGTGTAGTTAGAATGCGTGATTTTGTGATGTCAAAACATGCTGTAATGCCAGAAAACACACAGAGGGCACATGCCTCTGCCCACTTCATTGTAGAGTTACATCGGTCTATTGCGCGATGTCAGGCTGCTTTGTCTTGTTCATGTGGAGCTAAAATGTCTTCTATCATTTTCTCGGGTCCACTTTACCAGTCACAATGCAGGAAAGGTATCCCCCAAGGACATACTACAGATGGGATATGTCCAATCCACACCTGGTAAAACTGTGGTTGAAGGGGGACATAGGTGGCAGCCACTGGTGCAGCCTGGACCCACCTCCTACCCCCCCCTAATACCCCACCAGCTTGACCACAGTTTCCATTCGCCTTGAATGCCCCAACCACGTCTTAGTATGTTCTCATCCAGACAGGCGCTTCTAAGAGCATTTGGTAAATGTCAGTAAAATAGTCCCTAGAAAACATACATATATGACCTGGTATTTTCAGGTCAATATAGGTATTCCCCATTCCCGGAATAAAACTAATAATCGTTGGATTTGGGTGCAGGGTTACTGGCTGCCACCAGAGATTTTGGTCCCTTGGTATCACTCCACCTAAATCTGCCCAACATATAAAGAGGATATTCGTGGATTCAGAATATTTCAATGTGTGATGTTGTATTTTGATGTTTTTGCGGATTTACATCAGGCTTAAGGCCATGGTTATCAAAGCGCCTGTAGCCTAGCGACATATACTGACAGCTGAAATGGTGATGAGCCTGCAGAGAACAGATGGGGATTCAGCTGTCTCCGGAACAGAAGCATGTTCTCCTCCGCACGCAGAATGCACGTGAGCCTCATCTTGGCAAGGCAAATTTCTTTGGTTGGCTGGCAAAACTTTAATGAGTCATAAAGAAGAAATATTATCCGGGGTGAACAATAGCAATATTGCTGGTCTTCTCCTGTGTGACTATGAAATGCAAAGGCCATCTTCATTCATCCACAAGAACATATGAGGAGATGTGGCCTAGTGGTCCCCTTTATAGCCTGGACACCCATGTTTGAGTCCCAGCCTCGAAACTAGATGCAACTTCGAGTGATTCTGGGAAAATCACTTACTCTCCCTATGCCTAAAAAATGTGAGATATCATGTGTTTAAAATTTATTTGTGTAATCCCCACTCGATGTTCATGATCTTGTTGATCGTCTCCTAGCCCCTCTCTTGATATATAGTGCTCCGTAGCTTCATAGCTAGCTTCGTTGTGTATACATAGCAATACATATTTCCAACCCAATTATAAATCTTTATCGGTCTTTTGCATATTGTATGTATTATTAATCAGGAACCTTGCCAGTTCCTCAACAGAGATCAAACATAGCCCATCACAGTTTTCCCTATCCATAATTTCTTCTGTTCTTCTTTGGCCTAATTTATTGTTTCATTCCAGCGCCTATTTCCAAATAGCTATTGATCAATTTAATGTCAATTTGATTGGTCCTGGAGCAGAGTGTTGGCTGGTATCCAGTGCTTAATATATATAAAAAAATGATAATAATAATAATAACAAATAAAGAAAAATTCAGATGCCCAGCGATTTTTTTAGGAGCCTATCACTGGTGCAGCCAAATGCTGAGATCGCTAAAAGCTCAAGCTGCCTGGTCTGGATTGCACATCATGCCTCTTTCTTCAACCGAGCTACACTTTCTGTCTCCTTACCTCACTCTTGATAGTTCTTTCACAACTGCTTTCTTCCTTTATCACTATTTTCCTATCTTACACTCTTTTCTGCCCTTTTCTCTCTCTTCTCTTGATCAAAGTTTGAAGATAAAAAATAAGTCTCTACCCCCTACAAAGAAGTCTTTCTAGCAACTTTCTTTCAGTGTTAGCACGGTGGGCTCTACTTGCAAAGTTAAATTTGCAGGTAGAGATTTACTCATGTGTACATTTACTCTTGCACCTAGTTATAAATCAATACTTTTTTGCTATTCACCATTTCCTAGCGTAGATTTGCACCTTATTATATACCTGCAGGCCTCCGCCCCCATAAGCCACTGATAGGTGACATCTAGGATTGAATTTACCAGTGTAAAGTTACAAGTAACTTTCACTTGTAAGTGGAGATCCCCTTCTCCAATGGAAAGATCTTCACTATTAGAGTGGAGATATCCACCACTCGGGCGGAGATCTGCCTACAATCAATGATAGAAAAAAATAATAAACTTTTTTAATTGTTTTAAAAAAAAGCAAAATATTTTACTATAAAACATGTAAATTTAAATAAAATAATTATTAAACCAGAGCTAATAAAATACAATGTTATAGCACATTAGCTCATCTATTTAAATGTTCATTATATGATTTAACAATTAAAATGACTTAATGTAATTTATACATGCTATTTTAAACAAAATTTGAAAAAATCCCAGTCTCATTAGCATTTTAATATGTAATTAATATTGAGTAAATGAAAGGAAAAGTTATGTTTTTATTACTATAAAATTATTAGAAAGGTTTACTATTATTTAAATAGGTTCATTATTTTAACATGATAAAATATTTAAATGTAAATGTAAGAGAACTTTGTAACTCTAAAAACATAAGAGAACTTTGTAACTCTAAAAACAATAGTAAATATGTATATATATTTTCATAGTATAGATATTTTAAAAGACAAAGCAATCTAATTATTTTAACGTAATATCCTATAGCGTGTTATTTAAGTCCCAGCCTCCACAATTTTCTATGGGGGTGTTTTGAAGTACATGTGAGTGGTCATGTGCAGTACTACACTTACTCCAAGCTTGGATTGAAGTACATTTTTTACTGGTTTGTGGCCTTTTGGGTTGTAGTAGTTTTAGAAATGAAGTTTGTAAATAGCAGTGGTCTTACTCTTTTGTGGGTGGGTATTTGTATTTGCATGTTCTTCATGAAGCTCCTCTTCAGACAACCATAAGCCATCCTATATTGTAGTAAGTGTTACCCATTTTCCAGCCACTTCCCCAGTCCATCCTACATTCACTACTTAGGGCGCAATTACGATGTTGGACGGACCTGAGTCCGTCCATACTACAAAATCCAGATTGTATATATGCAGCCTAAATCCTCTCCCTTCGGCCATCCTATTCCTTACCTTTTAGTTTGCTCTCTTCCTTTCCCTTTCTCTCATTGTGTTCTTTAATGGCACGACATGTAAGCACTTTATAAAACTCCCAAACTAAACACTTAAATATGAGTCATGCTTGTTGTCTCTGCATAATTCATTCAAGGGGCTGACACATTCATCCAGAGTTTAATATAGTCACTGTCTTCTCTTCGTATTCAAAAGGGGGTGGTGATGGACGGAGCATCTGAATCAATCAAACACTCACACCCTGTCAAAAGATCTGGGTTTAATCCATCACCGTTCTTTAGCCCACTCTGCCACCCCAGTTCAGACATGGCTATATGCAAATCAGTCTGACCCTGTGCCGCATGGGAACAGTCCAGCCCGAACTGCCAAGCCATGTCTTCCCTGGACCGGAAACAAGCTTCCAAGGACCGGTTTCTGGCATTCCAGCCGTCTTCAGCCCGGCTTGCTTGAATCCAGTGGCAAAGTGAGCAAGGGACTCACGTCTGAGCATACCCTGCCACACTTATGGCGGCCAAAAGCGGTATAAAAGGGGGTGGTGATGGAAGGAGCATCTGAATCAATCAAACACTCACACCCAGTCAAAAGATCTGGGTTTGATCCATCACCGTTCTTTAGCCCACTCTGCCACCCCAGTTCAGACATGGCTATATGCAAATCAGTCTGACCCTGTGCCGCATGGGAACAGTCCAGCCCGAACTGCCAAGCCATGTCTTCCCTGGACCGGAAACAAGCTTCCAAGGACTGGTTTCTGGCATTCCAGCCGTCTTCAGCCCGGCTTGCTTGAATCCAGTGGCAAAGTGAGCAAGGGACTCACGTCTGAGCGTACCTTGCCACACTCAGACGTGAGTCCCATGCTCTCCACACCACTGGAGTCAAGCTATCCAGGCTGATGAAGGCTGATAGCCAGAAACCGGTCCTTGCATGCTTGATTCCGGTCTGGGAAAGACATGGCTTGGTAGTTCGGACTGGACTGTTCCCATGAGGCACAGGGTCAGAGCTAATTTGCATATAGCCAGTGTCTAACCCAGGGTGGTGTGGAGGGCAAAAAACGATGGATTTAGGCCCAGATCCTTGTACTGGGGTGATTGTATGACATTGTTCTACATTCTGTCCATCAACTGTGTTTTTTTGCAATTTTCACCCCGAGTGTGCCTGGTATACTCAGACGTGAGTCCTAGGCTCTCCACACCACTGGAGTCAAGCTATCCAGGCTGATGAAGGCTGATAGCCAGAAACCGGTCCTTGGATGCTTGATTCCGGTCTGGGAAAGACATGGCTTGGTAGTTCGGACTGGACTGTTCTTATGAGGCACAGGGTCAGAGCTGATTTGCATATAGCCAGTGTCTAACCCAGGGTGGTGTGGAGTGCAAAAAAACGATGGATTTAGGCCCAGATCCTTGTACTGGGGTGAATGTATGACATTGTTCTACATTCTGTCCATCAACTGAATTTTTTTAAATTCTCTTCGTATTCGTCTTTCACCCTAGCTCATAGCAAATTCTAATAAGCATTGATTCATCTAAATGCAAAAATCTGGCATAGTAGTTGTCATTGAGCTAAATAAAATCACAGCTTTTTCTTAGTGAAAATCTCTGGTTATTTAGGTACTTTGTCAACATATCGGATTACCAGAAAATGTTAGTCTATTTTCATAATGGTAGCACCCAAGATCAAGTAAAGAACACTGTATCTGCTGTTTGTTTCACACCATGGGTCCCACACATGTAGCATGGAGGCCTGGGTATGGTAGGAGCTGTACACTCCATGTTAAACAGTGGAATAAAAACACTGATGTGGTCATTTAATATTGCATGGACGAATCTCAAATTGGGTAAACATTCAGTGAAAGGTAAAAGTACATGTCTCTAAAATATTTAAGTCAGACTGAGAAGGTGTGTAAACTGTACTTACATCAACTAAGCAGCAACTCAACAGATCAACAGAACAAGAATGGTTATTAAATGCATGCTCCCGAAGACATGCTCCCTGCTTTCTAGTACTGCTCTGACAGGCTCAGAGAGTCTAGCCAGAGCAGCCTACAATTCCTTTATGACATAGGAACTGTGGTTAACAAGCTCTGCTACCTACAGGTGCTATGTCATAGATGTGAATTACTAGATTTAGAATCCAGTTGTTCATGCTCATGGCTGTCTATAAGAGATGTGAATTATAGCTGGGTAGTAGTGAATTATGGGGATGTTTTTTCACCACAAGGCTCTGAGTGACATCAAATAGACAACGAGATCAGACCTCAATTTGTCCATGATGTCACTCAGAACCCCAAGGTGGAAAACATCCACATAGTTCACTTTTTACCCATCTATAATTATACTTTATGTAGGGCCCCCAAAATCATCTTTTAACTACTATACAGCGGCAAAGGAGTAATGGGGGAGTCATACATACCATGGCCCCTCCTCCCTGGTGCGAAAAAAGAACTTCGCCTCCTACCACCCCCAAGCCCCTCTGTACTTTATTTCTGTAAAGACCAGAACACCAGGATCAGGTAAGTGAAGCAGTCTTTATTTTAAGTAAAGCCCTGACACCAATAGGCGTCTCATCAGAACAGCAGTCCTCCTTCAATTGCCCTCCAACTGCCACCCTCGCCCAAGGTTCTATAACAGAACAGTAGAACGTCATAGCACAGTGGGCGAGGGCATGCGACAAGGGGACAGCATGAGGCAGGTCGCGAGACCGCGAACAATGGTAAACACAACACATCTCCTCATTTACAGAAATTTGTAAAAAGACGCAATAGGAGAGGGAGGGGGGAAAGAGGAAGGGGAGGTGCAAGGGGAAAATAGGTTAATCACATACAAAATCTTGTAACTTTTTTGATAGAATTATTTCTCTGCAGTGTCTGCTTGTGACAGGTTCCTTGACCATGGTCCCTCCAACATGGGAACCATGGGGAGGTGAACAATATTGTGTAATGTCAGAAGTTCGCAGCCTGAGGTGTGTCATTAGCACTGTAAGTGCTAATGACAGACTGGTGGACATTTCTATTGTAGCAGATTCAGGGTCACCCTATACCATTGCAAACAAGAGTGTCTGGGAAGAAAAGTTCGTACCTGTGTTGGGTCGTAATCTCACTAGTCCCGACATCTCCCCCAAAACATTTACAGGGGAACCCATTGATGTTTTGGGCTACAAGGAACTACCTTTCTTGTTCAAACACCAACACACCGTAAGCAAGTTGTATGTATCTGCCGTCTGTCCTTCAGTACTAGGGTGGACGGACCAGGGGAAATTTTGGATAATCCTGGACCCCAACAGCCCGGATCCTGTACTTTCATTGCAATCCGAGGATGAGTATAAGAAAGTCATCGTAAAAAAATGTCCCCGTGTATTTTCTGAAAAAATATAAGGAAATTCAAGGGATTCCATCAATAGATTGAACTCAAAAAGGATGCAGTCCCTTGCATATACAAATCCAGGAATATCCCTTTCTCCATCAGAGAGGAAGTCAAATCTGAGCTCATTAAACTACAGAGGGCTGGTATCATTGAACCTGTGGAGTCTGCGGAATGGGTCGCACACTTTGTTTGCGCCAAAAAATCCAACGGCAAACTCCACTTGTGGTCCTCCGCGACCTTAACAAAAACATTCTCATTGACCGGTATCCCTTGCCAAGAATCAGCGAGATGTTGTCTCATACACATGGCATTAAATGGTTTTCAACTGTTGGCCTGACCGCAGCATACCATCAGGTTGCACTACACCCCGACAGCAGAAGCCTCACTACTTTTGTAGCACCCTTCGGGTATTTTAGATTTAAAAGGGTTCCCTTTGGACTGGCTTCTGCCTCGGCCATGTTTCGAAGGCTTATGCACATACTATTTAAAGATGAACCTAACCTTTTGATTTTTCAAGACGACATTAGGGTCATGGGAGTCAGCAGGGAGGAGCATGATGCTAATCTAAACAGAGTACTACGGACTGAGAGAAATACGGTCTCACCGCTGATATTCACAAATTCAAATTCACTGAGAGCATTGTTACCTACTTGGGACATGAGATTTGTGGGGAAAGCATTAAGCCAAAAAAAGAGTTGTTATCCGCTATAAGAGAGGCTCCCTCCCCCAAAAACAAAGATGAAGTGAAGGCCTTTCTGGGGTTATCTGAATTTTAAGCACAATGTGTTCAATACTTCTCTTCAAAAACCTTTTCACTTAGACAACTTGTGAAACAGGGATGTCAATTTGTGTGGTCTGACAATTGTGAGGAGGCATTTACAAACATTAAAAATGACATTTGCAATGCTCCACCTTTGCAAGCTTTCAACCCCTCATTACACAGTATAGTCACTACAGATGCTAGCAGTAGGGGTTTAGGAGCTATTTTGAGCCAGATTGACAACTTAGGCAATTAAAAGATTGTCGCATTTGCCTCACGCTCCATCACACCTACAGAGGAGAGATACTCTGTTATAGAGCTTGAGACTTTGGAATGTGCATGGGGTTTGGAGCACTTTAGACAGTACATATGGGGATACATATTACCCTAAGAAGTGATGTGCATGGGGTTTGGAGCACTTTAGACATTACATATGCGGATTTCATATTACCCTAAGAAGTGATCACAAACACCTGGTTAAAGTCCTAACCACCAAAGGTTTACAAAGTTCCTCTCCCCGCCTTGCACGCATATCAGTCAGGATAATGGACTACAATTACAATGTACAATATGTTCCTGGGTTCAAGAATGTTGTTGCAGACTGTTTATGTTGTTAACACTTACCTTCTGTGTAGCTAATATACTCAATGAGGTAACCTGTATTTCACAATATGATTGGTTGTCGGCCCAAGAAATAGATACCATTTTGTGCCAGGTAGGGAAGTATATCATGGATGGATCAAGTTTTTAACAACTTTGTTCATGAGAGAAGGGTTACCCAAATGTATAAATGTATTCTAACCGACAACTGTCCACAATTTATTTCTGAAATGTTTAAAAGATTTGTCAACGACAATGGCATTTCTCACAAAACTACCTCTCTGTACCACGCAGTGGGCAATGGTGCAGTAGAGAGATTTAATCGCGTTGTGAAAGGAATTGTACAAATAGTAAATCATAACAACCTTTCCTGGAGGAAGGAATTAACACACAACTTATGGGCTTTCCGTGTCACACCCTGTGAGTCCACCGGTTCTAGCCCATTTGTGTTATTGAGAGGCAGAATACCTATAAATTCAACTACAAATACCTATCACCAAAGACACGGTTGGGTGGTTAAAGTGGACTGGTCCATGGAAACAGTCAACAGCAGAATTTCACAGGAAACATCCTTAACAACGAAGGCATTACCACGCGTAACGTTTACAACAAGGCACTTACAACGTAAACGTCTATTCAACGCGTATGCCTACAACGATAGTCTTAACCACGAAAAAAAAAACCCGTAGGATTAAAAAGGGGGGTTGGGGGGGGTCTCCCCCCCCATAAAAAAAACGATCCCGCCGTGCCATAGAAATCAGCGTCGAAAGAGAGGAAGCGGAATAAACTTCCGCTTCCTCTTTAGAACGTAACAACGACGTGGAAAAGATGATGAGGGGAAAACGAATTCCGTGGTAACGAATGCGTGGAAAAGGCATGCGTTGCAACGGAATTCGTGGTAACGACATATAACCAATTTCACACACTCAAAAAACTAGTAAGAATTATTATGACTCCAAACACACCTGCAAATTTGTCAACATTCACGTAGGTGAGTGGGTCAGAGTTAAAAGTAGTGGCTTTGTTAAGAAAGGACTCAGCCGTTATTCTCAACCCCTTATGGTAAAGAACATCTTCTGTAATTCCGCACTCTTAGGCGACGGAAAGGTATGGCACTTTTCGTCCTTATCATTGTGCCGAGAGGATGGGACCACGGCTCTGCAGCACCACAGTCAAGAGCGTAGGAGTACCCCCACCTACTCTAGATACGATCAGATTCTTGATGATGACACCAGTCTGAGGAGATATGCTGCCGTCACGTAGGGCGGAACACAGGGTTTCCTTATAAGATAGTCTAAACGCGGCTCAGCAAAAGCAGGGAACACATCCCAAAGTGGCATAAATCAAGAGCGCCTCTGGAGAGGCAAAATCTTGAGTGAAGGGCACCTCCTTGCGCAGCACCAAACTATGGTAAAACGCAGGCAATGGGTGCACGTCCCGTATTGCACAGTGAAATGAAGTCAGTACCCAAGGAAGGCTCTTTAATGCCATGAACAGACAGCGCAGGGGGCCAAACGGCTTAAAACAGCGTAGATCTCACCTTGAAGAGCTGGAGCAGGTGTAGCTCACACAAGTAGTCGGTGCAGCTTCGAAATCCGAAGTAATTAGATGCAGGCACCGCAGCATGCGAACCAGAACACTTGACGCCCACTGAGATCACAATCTCGAAGAAAGCAGAGGTGTGCAGGGAACACACGCAGGCTTGTCGTGGTGTCAGGGCACTCGTCGCCAAATTTGTAAAGACCAGAACACCAGGATCAGGTAAGTGAAGCAGTCTTTATTTGAAGTAAAGCCCTGACACCAATAGGCGTCTCATCAGAACAGCAGTCCTCCTCCAACTACCCTCCAACTGCCACCCTCGCCCAAGGTTCTATAACAGAACAGTAGAAAGTCATAGCACAGTGGACGAGGGCGCGCGGTTAGGGTACAGCGCAAAGCAGGTCGCGAGACCAAGAACAATAGTAAACACAACACTTTTCCCTTCCTGTTCCATCCTGATGGTCTCACAGTTCTGCCAGCGCTGCACTGACATGCTGCGTGAGAGCCCTGCCCAGCCTAGACTTTCTTATGAAGTAGCAACAGTGAGTAATAGCTTTTGTTAACAACTGTTGCTACGTCGTAGCATTGAATTACCAGGTCTAGAATCTGGTATTCACTCTAATGGCTCTCAGTGCAGCATACCATGCATACCGTCGACCTGTGAGTCTGGCTAAATACTTTGAGTTACTCTTGGAAACACACCACCTTTGAATTGAGTTGTAGTTCAGAAGACTGTTGTCCTTAAATACAGCACTTTTTTCCACTCTTCCTTTTGTTTGCAAGTCTTTTTTATTAGACAATTGCTCAGTGATATAAAAACACGGAGGCATGTTACTTCCATCGAGATGAATACATTGTGCATAAAACCTCATTAAGTATTACATTGTGTCCTAGGGACTGGCAGTTTCCCCACAAGATTTCACATGCAGTGCCTGGCACTTTTGTGCTTTAGGCCTTTTCACGTCACTCAACTGTATCTTTGACTGTTGTGATTATTATGTACACTATGTTTTTAATGCACTTTCTAATGATACTGCATTTGTAAACTGACTGCCTATGACCCGCTTCACAGTGGTATACTGCGTATAGGTACATCTACTTACGTACAGTCTGTTTTTAGAGTAATTGGCTTGTTTGGAGACATCATTTTAGGCCATTTAGTTATTTGGACATATTCTGGCTTTTGTACTCATGGCTGCAATTGAACCTTAGAAGGAAGACTAGAAATATGAAAACCTTTTTTAGAAACATGATGACAATAATGGAATGGAAGCCTTTCAAACTCATAATAACAGCCGCTTCTTGGATCTGCTTTTTTGTACCATTGTGTAAAGAGGTCGCCATCAATATTTTAACAAAATACGGAAAATTAGTATTCGTAAGTGCTTTTTAATCGTATTTAGTTTTTGATCATGTTTAATTTATTACTAAATTCTTTCAGTAATTAAATCTAGTAATTGACTCCTTTTAAAAGCATTGCTTTGTTTGTTTTCCTGGCGATGCTCCCATGACAGCGGACTTGCTTTGCATTCATTCCAAGATGGCTGTCAAATACCCTATGGCAATGGGAAGCCACCTTTGCTGCTTGTGATTGTGGCCCTCTTGTGTAAACAGGCAGTAAGCAGTATCTCTTGATACCAAGCATATCATTCTCACTGGGATGAAGAAAAACGTAGAAATGTGTAGATACTGAGGTTGGTCTATACCACGTGTAATAACAGGCTGCCCATGGCCTTTTTTTGTAGAATATGGTGTATTTAGGCTCAAGGGTCTTCTACTTCCTTCCAAATTGTAATTAGTTGATTGTTACAAAGCGCGCATCTCACAGCATCATCATTGTATAAATGAAAGTTCCTGCATTGTACAACACTGCATTTTCTTTTGACTTTCTGACTAGCCCTGTATTTTCCCAGACTACACTCGACCTGTGCAAGCCCATTCGGGGTGTTCTCCTCGTGCATCTATGGCCACTGTGAACAGAGGGATCACAGCAGACTGCATAGAGTGTAGCCTTCTGCTTGGCTCCTTTGTTCCATTGAGCCACAAGTGAACATTGCTACAGTAAAAGACATCAGACCTAGAGTTTACAAAGAGACCACCCCCCATAGGATGAAGCTATCCATATGCTCCTTGGCTGTTTTAAATGTTAGCGCCTTTCCGTTATAAACCTGTTTGGACTCAAGTAACATTTATCCTCTCTTTGTTGGTGCTATTTTTATGAGCCCTCCCTGGAGAGAGAGAAAGAAAGGAAGGAAGGAAGGAAGGAAGGAAGGAAGGAAGGAAGGAAGGAAGGAAGGAAGAAAGAAAGAAAGAAAGAAAGAAAGAAAGAAAGAAAGAAAGAAAGAAAGAAAGAAAGAAAGAAAGAAAGAAAGAAAGAAAGAAAGAAAGAAAGAGAGAGAGAGAGAGAGAGAGAGAGAGAGAGAGAGAGAGAGAGAGAGAGCGAGAGAGAGAGTGAGAGACTGTGTATTTAAAGTAATAACTCAGTATTGGAATTATTGCGTTAGATTAGTATGTCACACTGCAGCTGTTCAAATCCCACTGGAGCAAGCCTGTAGTCCTTTGGAGGGTCAAGTATAAAGATGGGGTATCTTGGTTATCCAATCGGAGTGCAGTATTAGTGCCTGTGACCTAGGGACACTAAGGCTGAAATATGGACACTGTGGATACTGCCAATAGCCCAAGGTCTGACGTTACATGTGCCATCAATGGTGGAAGTGGTCAACTTTAAACAAGCAGCATGAGGTGCAGAGGACTATTGGGCCTCGGATTTGTCGGCCTAGAGTCCCTCATATCTTAAATACACATCAAGTCATATCACAGTCTTTGAAGTTCTCCTTGTACCAGACTGAGATGCATGTGCTTGGTGTCTGCTGGTGTTAACATTCCTACTCCGCACTTCTCCCTGCCCAGGTATTCACCACTTACTCCAATGAGGATTATGACCGACGGAACGAGGATGTGGACCCCATGGCAGCGTCGGCAGAATATGAGCTGGAGAAGCGAGTGGAACGTCTTGATCTCTTCCCTGTGGAACTGGAGAAAGGTAATAATGTTATTAAGTGTCACGAATGCTGTGGTTAAGAATGTGACTGCAGTGGTTGAAACTACACTTCCGACTGCTAGGGGGCTTCCCATGGTTGGTGGAAGGCTGGTCACATTGGAAGGGATGTATACTATGTTGCAAGGGGTGATTGCAGTGGCTGAGGTGGCACCTGCTATGGTTGAGGTTTTACTTTCCCTAGCAGAGGTTTGATATCATAGTGAAGAGTACGTCCGATGGAATTGAGGGTGTGATTGCTGTGGGTTAGGTGATGCTTGCTGTGGCTGATGCTGTGCTCTCCTTGAGTCAGGAGGTGCCAGCTGTGGTTGAGAGTGTTTTCTGTGGTTCAGAGAGGACTTGCAATTGTTGAATTTGTTTCTTCTTTGCACCTGGCCAGGCTTAAGGAGCTGCCAGTCGCTGTGAAGAGTGTCTGGTATACTTGAGTGGGTGATGGACATTTTAGGAATTGTGGGCCCTCTGCTCTGACCCTATTTTGTTTTTGCTGGGCATAGACCATAAAATGTGGCAGGCGCACTGACTGTAGAGTTGACTGTCTTTCTTGGTGCCGCTCTGCCTTCAGGATCCACCTTAGAGGTGTTGAGTTTTCATGTGTAGTTTCCAGGTACTCTCTCCCCCTTTGGTTGAATGTGACCTAATCTTTTAACAGGGCTTCAAAACAATCATGTATTGTTACTTTTTGCCAGTACCTACTAGAGTTGAGGTGGGTAATTTAATTTGCACACCTGCTGTCTTCCTTGGTGCAGCAACTGTTTCTCCGGCTCCCTCTCTAGGACTGAACCCTGATCCTCTGTTACCCATGGCCACCATACCAGGCGCAATGTTATCACATATTTCTTGTACCGTATTTATGAAATGCTAATAAAAAATTATAACACAAAAAAAAGAGCCAGCAGAAGTTGAAAGGCAGCCATCTGACTGTATTTTCCCTTTATGTTGTTAGCTTTGGTTAACGGTGTGTCCAGTATAATCCTAGAGGTTGTCTTGTATTTTTTCCATATGTGTTGTTACCTTTGGTTGGCAGTGTGTGCAGTATAATTATAGAGGCTACGACAGGTTTTACTTTATTTTTTTTTAAGTTTTATATAGCGCGAACATGACCCACGAGGGTATCAGAGGGCTTTACAATATAACATAATTGAACATTAGATGGTTGAAGTGGTGTACATACATTCGATGCTCGCCATTATTCAAAGGAGGTGGGTTATAGTAAATGGATAGCTTAGGTGACTAGTAGTCAACAAAGAACGATCCACGAGGAAATCGGAGCAATTCACGTTACACAGTTTTCCAGCTTTAGGAGGTTGCGGTAGTGAAGGTACATTTGGTATTTGCATACCGTAGAGAATGTGTGGAATCTCAGATGGGTAGATCCTGCCATCAAAAGCCATCAAAAAACGAAAAGTTTGCATTGCAAGATTGTGGCTGCAATCAGGGATTCGCATATTGGTGCAGCTGTCATTTGTAAATGTAAATGTGGCGTATTTGTATAGCGCGAACAGTGACCCGGAGGCATCCCGGCGCTTGTACTCCTACCACAAGGGAACCCCTCCTGACTTTTCCTTGTGGGGTGTCCACTCCTGGGCATCCCATGGTGAAACCAGGCATCCCTTGTGTATCAGGGGGCCTTTGTGGAGACTAAGCAAGCTATTGCCCAGAGTTGCAGCGTGGGACCCATGCTTAGAATCGGCACTGAGGCGAGAATATCCGGTCAGAGGAATTTAAGCCCGAAACCCACCGAGGCGGGAATCGAACCCTGGTCCCTGGCCAGCGTTCTGCATCAAGGTCTGCCGCTCTAAGCATTGAGCCACACTTCTCCACTGACATTTCTTGACAACACAGAACTACGAATTTTAGTGGATCTGGCTTCAAAGTAAAAACCTGAGGGGGAGAATCAAGGGGCTGGGGAGAATGTTCCCATTCATAGGAGGAGAAAGAAAACATGTTTCCTCTTTTGATCTGTGAAGCCAAATAAGGACCCGCAGATTCAGTGAAACCATGTAATAATGCTTCATTAGCTGATAGTGCTCACCTTTGCACTGCACACAGGGGAAGGCAATGTGCTATGGTTTCTTTCTTAGGCTTGAAGCCAACGTGCAAAAAAAATCAAAACCACTAAAAAGACTGTGTTTAACCCCTTCAGCGCGGCGCGAATTTTCGCGCTGTGCTGAGGGTTCTAAGGTTCTAACGGGCTCATGACGGAACGGTTCCGTCATCAGCACAGCTCACCCGTAGCTGATGACGGAACCGTTCTGTCATCAGCATGGAAGGGGTTAAGGAAAGTTATCAGAAGGAAAAATTACTTTTAGAACAAAACCATAGACATTATCCTAAAACATTTCAGTTGAAAGGACAATACACTTTGTATTATAACCTTTGATTGGTAGAGTGTACTGTATATTCATAGTGGTTTTCCTGTACTTTTTCAAATTGTTTTGTTTCCTTTGGTTTGAGATCAGTACAGTGTAATCATAGAGGTTGCTTTGTATTTTTGTTACCTTGTGTTAGGTGTCCGGTCATGGCAGTTGTCATGTCAGCTGACCCTTTGCAGTGGATGTATATACTGCATCCTTCATGGCGCAATAGTTCTTCTCCTTTAGCGAAGGGTGCCACATTTAGATGCTGTGGCCCATGAAACTGACCAGTCAGATGATGCAGATCAAGTTTGGTGGCTTCTTCAAATTCTATCCTAGAGTTTAGAGTTCAGAAGTCATCTGCAAACGGCTGTTACTTTGGTGCTTTGTCTAAAGTAAACCAGTGGTGTCATTCACCTTCCACAATGCAGGAAATCACAGAAATTGCCTTTGCAGTCACCAATAACAGTCACAATTGGCAAAAATATCTACTGGGTGTCTCAGGATTGAACTGGCAAAGGTGATGATTTTTCTCACCAATTATATTTACTGATGTATTCATTCATACATATGCATCTGACTCAAATATATGTTTCTCTTGTGCTGCCATAAAAAGAAGGGAATATTAAATACATACATGTATTCATCCATTTATAACAGTTCCATACATTGTATAGCCTTTCTTTAGCTAGGAGTAAGAACACCTGTTTTCATACAGTATCATCTTTAATATGAATGAATACATACATTCCGCCACTCAACACAGCTTCATCAATTTATACATTCTGATTTTGAATCTTGGTAAGAACGAAGCCATGCTTTCTTCTGTTACTATACATTCTAGGCCGTGCTCCCCATAAGGGACTCTTCTTCCTTCGGGCTCTTGGCTCTAACTTGGGGGTTCCAGTTATCAAGCCCTTGGAGTTTGTGGACTCTATTTCGAGGACTATTTACCGTTTATTCTTCTTTTGGTTTCTGAGCCAGCATTGAGTTTCCATCTACTCTCTCGTTGCATCCATGGCTCTTCTTTATGGGTTATGTTTTTGATCCCTTGGATTAAAAATTATCTTTCAAGGTTTCTGCCTATCCTCTACCTTGTTGCTTGTTCGGATGTGGTCTGTCTTTCTTGTGTTATGTTGATCGCCTTTTGAGTTGTAAACTGTCCTTCATGGGTGAATTTTCGTTCTAATTACACCCTCTTCCTCGAGAATTGTTCTTGGACTGACAGGCTTTCCACTCTGCTTTTTGTGTTATGTTTGCTCTTATTGGGTTCACTTCTCTCACTCACAGGTTTTGCTTATTCTTTGCTTGGCTTCTAAGTTTCCCCTCATGAGCTCTGCAAATGGGTTCTAAGCTCACCTTCATGGGTTATGATTATTCCTACTCTCGGCTCTCTCATATCCTTTGAGTAGCTTGTTTGAAGAGCAAACACTCAAACAGCAAACAAGCAGCCAGGTATCTTCCCATTGTTAGCTCTGTTAACTCCCTTTCAGTGTACAGACAACACTGTACATACTTAGTATCTACTCACCCAGATTGTTTTTTACTCCATCATAGAAGGCAGAGTAAGCAGTATGAGAAGCAGCCTGAAATCTAGAGACGAGCACTGTATAAAAATAAAGATGATTACATTTAGCAACATCAACATCAATGGGGAGAGGATGTGGCCTTACGCCTAGAGCGGTCGACCTTGAAGCTGGGGAACCGGGTTCGAGAATCGCCCAACATCCTGTGATTCTGGGCAAATCACTTAACACCATCAGTGCTGCAGCAAGTCCCCCCCCCCACGCCCCTCCCCCCAGTGCTGAGTCAAACTTTTTCCCATTGTTCATTACGAGCTCAGCTCGTCATGAGCACACGAGCAGTGTACTGCATGACGAGCTGAGCTCGTCATGAGCATCGAAGGGGTTAATCTCCCTGTCCCTAACAAAAATGAATGTGTTGATCTGTAACGAAAAAGGTATAAAGAGCGCTGAAACCTGATATCTTCGGGTTGACTTTGCCCTATATAAAACTATAGAAATAAAAAATGAAGAGCTATGCCAAAATAAGTGGCCCTCTCTTTATTAAAATGAAGGCGGTTGGTGAGGGCTCTAGGTATCTGGTATGTAGATGGGATAGTGCATTGCAAACCTCACCAGCCCAAAGCAGTTTTATTTGGACTCTTGAAATCCTCAGTTGTTCTTTCCTTGCAGACTCTGAAGGCCTTGGTATCAGCATTATCGGGATGGGAGCCGGAGCCGACATGGGCCTGGAGAAACTGGGCATCTTCGTCAAGACGGTGACCGAAGGTGGTGCTGCACATCGAGACGGGAGGTAAGAGGGATATGTGCTATGGGAAACTGATGAAGGGGCCAAGGGCAGGAAGAGACATGAGGTTACAGTGATATCAGGGCACCACAAGCAGTTGAAGTATGTATTTCTGTGTATGTGGTATTTGTTAAGCATGAACCTAGCATGAACCTAGCTACAAGACAGCGAGTGCTACACAAGGTCAATGGCAAAGATACAGTCAAAAAGTGATTGGAGAGGTAGCTGGTTTGTGGACTCTTACTACACTGTGGTGTAGTGTTCTTTGAACAATGTAAAGAAAGAAGAACTGCTCATTGGGGGAGAGTAGATGTGAGCTGAATAAGATGAAAGCTAACTGCTAACAGATGCAGAGTTCTGGGTGTCATGAGTTTGAATTTCATGCAAGGCAGGCTCAGCCTTTCACGCTTCCAAGGTGGGTAAACTGAGCACCATAAATGGAGTAATGACATCTGTTGTTTACAATGTTTAGAACCTGGAGAGGTGTGGCGTTTATTGCTATATTAAAAAAAACTGCTATTATTATTATTATGGCATCCCAAGCACCTGAAGCAAGACCCTTTGGGAAAATCGAAAGATGAAAAGATGGGCGGAAAGTGGGACTCTGACTGCCACTCATGATGGTATATCTAGAACATGACACAAGTGTGTGTGTGCAGAAGAGATACAAATAAACTGAGCCATGCCTGTGTATATTCGATGCCATGGCAGGCACTGATGTCTTCCTGTGGTCTCTCTTGGGGCTTATACTTCTGGTTTCATGTAATTTAGTAGAGGGTGGAGATACTGCCCTTTTGAGGGCTCGTACTGCTGCCCTATTTTGGAATCAGGAAGCCAACCTAAGCTTCCTTTTCCAGTCACCTTCCAGCTTTAAAATGTTCAACACTTACAGTGTATGAGGATAGAATGATAAACAGGTATGTGTAGGACCAGCAACTGCTATCCCTGTCTCGCCCTTTGGTACCCTGGAATGGGCCTTCCTAACCCTGTACCTAGGGGTGATGAAGGCAGTGGCACAGAAAATAAACATTCCACTTCTTTAGTTGCAATCTGTTTCCCTTCCCCTGGCACCTCTTGAGCAAAGAGTTGGATAGTGAAGGTCTAAAGTTGGGGCAGGGGATCACCTCTTTTCATATGAGATCAAATCCACCATCCCCGGCAATTTGGAGAATCCACTTCCATAGGTTGAGGTTTCCATTCCGTGTTAGTTGCTGTTATGTTAAACTCCATGGTTTTAGGTATGATGTCTGCTTTACACTCCCATTGCATCTGCACTTTACTTGCAGGAGACGTTTGAAGCAAAAAAGCCTCCCAAACAGTGTATACACAAATTTCTCTCACACTAATCTTTCAATGTTTTTATAGTTCATAAACTTTGTGAAGTTCACAAAAACTTCAATGAAAAAAACACCTTGTGAAGGTGCTGATGAAAGGCTTTTACAAGTTCAAACACCACTAGTCATTCCTCTGCCTCCTGCGATCAGAGGATGTTGGCCCTTGTATTGATTACCCTTATCTCAGAAGTAAAGAGCAATTGAAGTTACAGAGACCTAGGTCAAATCGCAATTGCTCCCAAGAGCAAATATAAGTTAGAGGATAATTGCCCCATTTTGACCAGTCATCCCGACTCTTAAGATGAAATATCAGGCATAAAAAATGTAGCCTGCCATGCTTTTTTCAATAATTTGGTAGTGAGTGGTTGTTTGTTTGACATGTCTCTGGTGACTAACTATTATGTCCAAAGGCCTTGGACATTAAAGCCCTGCTCTCTAGGTACCAAGTACCTCTATTTGGTTTACTTGAACATGAGCTCTTAAACATATAGTCCGTCTATCAGTCAAGGTTTACATTAGGATGTCAGAAGGATTCAGAACTAAGAAGTGACACCAAGTAGTAATGCTCTCCAGCAGAACTAGGCCTGCTTCCAGAGTGCCACTGGAAGTAAATGATATTAGTGTATTAACAGCATTATAGTTTTACTGCTCTTGCACATAATGTATATTTCGCTGCATTATTTGCAGAATCCAATAGAAAAAAGGTTTTGGGAAGTAAAAACGGATTAAATATTACAAAAATACTGCATGTAGAGTACAACACATTCCCCAACTTTTTCATAAATCGGGTTGTCATGTTCTTCTGGTCATTTCTGTACCCAGGCAATAAGCAGGTGAGACTTCTGCCAAGATAGTGTTAATATGTTCAGATAAAAGAGTGAGACTGAAAGCCTTTATCAACACTAGAAAACAAAATCCTTATATTGCTGAGCATTCTGTTGGATAGCAGATCTATCTATCTATCTATCTATCTATCTATCTATCTATCTATCTATCTATCTATCTATCTATCTATCTATCCATCTCTCTGTCTCTCTGCCCTTCTGCCTACTTATCTTAAAGCTCAAACATGCACCCTAAAATGGCCTCTTGGCACTGTTGCACAATGCATTGATCAGTAGTCTAGCTTAATTTTAATTATGCGTTTAAGGCAAATGGGACACAGAAACGTCCCACTTGTGCCCTAGTCTTGATAGCCCACATTGTCTTGTATAGCACAGTCCTGAGCTTGCTTAGCAGACCCTGTTGCCAACAAGTGCAATAAATACAGACTGAAACAATAATCAAGATGAACTCCACAATGCAATACTTGAAAACTATGATGTTTTCTTTTCTTCTGGAGCACATGCAGAGCACTCAAGGTAGCAATGCACTATCGTGTGAGGCCAGCTATAATAACAAGGGAGTGCTCCCAGAAAGCTTTCTTTACCTCACACTTGGACCAGCAGCCACCATACTCTCGTAATACATTACTCAGTTTTAAGAGGCATTGAATATTCAGGGAGGCTCACCGGCCCGGGCATCGCATTGTTTTTTGCAAGGCCCCTATTAAGTGAAAAGTGGTACCCATTTGTTTACATTCCAATATTCTGAAAGTGTCATGTGATTAGTGTGACCACCTCCCTCCAGGTCATTATGGACACTGTTTCCAGTTTGGACTTATAAGTAATGTTCTCATGCATTCTGGGTGTTGTAGTCTTGTCTCACTTACCTTGAACTAGTTGGACTAACACACCTGAAATCAATGGTTGGTAGGTGAAAGTTTCAGGGATGGAGACTGAGTCAACAATAACCTAGAGTGAAGTGGTGACCCTATAAGTAGTAGCTTTGCAAAAGAAGTTGGTGCAAATTGCTTTGTTTTAGGTTTACTTTGACCTTTCACTTATCTCACTGTTTACACCAAGGCACACCAAAGTACCTAGAAATAAATTACATCAGAACTGTTGTACTTTAAATCTAGGAACTCTTGGGGTGTTTTTTACTTGTTAATTCGTTATAGTGGTTTTAACAGAGGAGAGCGTTTGCTGGCTTTTAAGGACTGCGTGTTGTGCTCTCAGCGCCAGTAGCCCTAAAGTTAAGCAAACACTTTAAAATAAGGTAAATAAATCAATTCGTCATCATATATCACTTCCCAATGTTTCTTATCTGGGCATTTCACTAAAGCCTTTAACATTTCCAGGTGGGACATGGATCAGCAATGAAAAACCGGACTCGCCGCCTGCCTATTTCAATGATAAATCCCCATTTCGAAGGCACCTAAGACTCCATGCCGGAATAGCATATTATTACTGCACACCAGAATTCCTGATGCTCGCAGTATTTGTAATTCTGGGTGTGGGAATGTTAAATCTGTATTGCTACCTTTCTTTAACTAAGTGGCTAGCTAACAAGGGTGATGGACTGACCCGTCAACCATGCAGAAGATGTAGGGGTCCAGTTGCAATCTTTCTATTTGCCGTTATAAAAGCCATGTGAGGGACAGACTGGCTTTTGCCCATTTTTTCACAGGTTGTTCTGCTAAGTTCTGATGTTTCTTCTTTGCATAGTCAGATACTTTTCATTGTAATCAAACACAGACCAGCAGGAAAATATATCCAGACTATTTCTCTGCAAGTTTACCTTTCGCTGTATGCAAAACGGGAAACATATGCAGATTTTTTTTCTATTCAAGATTTCCTTTCACAGACCTGTAAGCAGCAAGTATTTCAACAGGTAAAAAACGCGGTTTTGTGTGAAAACAGGGTGACCAGGCATATTGGTTTTTCATCATATGCTGTCCTGCTAAATTAAGCGTATGTCCCGGTTTTCGAAACGGGTTGACTGAGCACACGCAGAGACAAGTTTTCATATTTTCCAGTGCAGAATTAATTAGCAACCCCTAGCAGAAAGCAATTAATGGCCAGATGTACACTGCTTTTTGCAGTCAATCGGGCTATTTGTGATAGCAAATACGCTTTTTACAATGTAACTTGCTACTGAATCTCAATATGAGTTTGCTATTAAATACCGATTCAGTATTTGGAAGGGGTGTCCCTCCAAATACCGAATCAGAATGGTATGTGTTAATGTTTTGAAACCAAATTTACAGAAATACTTTACCACCAGTTTAAAACTGGTGGCAACCCATTCGCATAAGGAAACGGTTCCCTTGGAAACTCCTACCCCTTTGAGAATATAAAAAAAAAAAAACATTTTACGAGCAGGCCAAGGTCCCTCTTAAAATATGAAACTGCAAAGTTACATTTTTTCTTTGTAAATCCATCTTATTTTCTTTTTAAGGAAAATGGGCTGCATTTTTATAAACAAAAGATTGCTTTATAAAAAAAGCAGTAACAAACATGGTGCTCTGTTGAACTCAGCAGACCGCCTTCCCTGCAATGGCTCACAAATTGCACCCTACCTCATTATTATGCATGAGATAGGTCTAGTTGCAACCACTAGGAATTGCTACTGAAACGCAAAAGAGTTTCATACATCAGAAATATTGATTTCCTAATTGCGATTCGGAGAAAATCGCATTTAGGAAATTGGTATTCCTAATGTTTGTACATCTGGCCCCAAGTTACAACAGATGACACAATGTGTATATGTTGCACTTTATTCTGTTTAACGCTGTATCTGTATTTTCTATATTAGTGACTGCCAGGTTCTGCTCTAAGCAGTAATGACATGAAACCTGAGGGGGCCCCCCTGCAAAGTACAGGGAGAGCCCCCCCCCCTACTGACACACTGAGGAGCTCTAAAGCAAGGGTCATGTGCTAAGGGGGCCCCCTTGCGCTTGGGGGGCCCGGCGCACAGCGGTGCTGCGGAGGACTTTGTTACGCCACTGGTTCTAAAGGTTGTTGCTCTGGGAGAACCAATAAGAAGCATGGGTGGGCCATGACGATGCATGGGGAGCAGCCATGGCTGGACTGTCAGCAGGGCAAGCGGGCAATCTCCTAGGAGGCTGGAGCCCCAGGAGGCCGTTTTTAGGTCTCGGACTGCAAAAGACTGCGCACATGCGCAGTTGAGCTGGCGAGACTTAATGACATAGAGGGATTTTCACTATTGAGGTTAAGCCCCGCCCCTCTTTTCTATTTGCTGGCGTCCTAAACGGTGGCCAGCCATTGGAGAACAGGTCATAGTGACGTTCTTCTTGCTCTCTAAGCCCCGTCTTTTTCAGACTGGGTTCCTTGACTTACGTTTGTCGTAAAAGCTTTCTTATCTTCTTTATGGGGCCATCTGTTTAGCTCCATAAAGAAGATAAGAAAGCTTTTACCACGAAGCTATGGTCCAAAGGCTGGGAGCCTCCCCAGGCAGGTCACAGCCGAGGTCACTGGTTTCCCAGTCCTCCCCAGTGCAGCTGGGCTGGGGTAGTTTGAGGAGGCCCTGGGAGGTGACGTACGAGCCCCGAAGTAGGTCTGGCAGTCCGTGTGCAGTGTGAGGGATTCCTACTTGAGACAGGGCGCATCCTATCATGAACTGGGATTTGATTACAGCGTCCCCGAGACTCCCCTCGTTTCCTACGAGCTGGTGGATGCGTGTGCCCTCACCTTCCCCGGGTGCTCCATCTACTGCAGTGAAGCAGGAAACCTGGCCGCAGTGCCACCACCCCTACCAATGAATACACCCAAGGCTGCGGCGGTTCCACTCTTCATTCATTCATTTGCGCATTCATTCACGTGTGTATTCGCTTTGCGCGAACAGAGCAGCACCTACTGGCCTCTTCTGGATGATCCTGCAAAAGCAGCTATGGAATAACCAGGTCGCTAATGGCGCTTGTGTCCCGGAAGCAGTTGGAACGCCGGGGCTGAGGGGGGACCAACAGCAGCCACAGAAGACGATCTAATACCATCCATTACAACAGACACCAGGTGCAGTGAGTCCCTCTAGCGCCAAGATGCGTTTGGGTAATTTTCCTCCCTGTGGTTTTGTAATAGTACTTTCATTTATACTCAGCCTGGACATGAGTTTCTGCACGGCCCCCAAACTTAACCCTCACGAGGACGTGAAAATGTTTAATTTTCTTGTGCTTTAGATGGTGCTGAAATTGTGGCAAGTACAGAAGAAAACATGTATTTATCAGACGTTTAATAAATAAATGGCTAAATACACAACTATCAATGGTAAAGCAAGTCATTGTGAGTCTTACGCCGCCTTCCCAGTATAACACTTTAATAAACATCATAAAAAATTTAAAATAGGATTCGTAAGTGACTCCAACGGCTTGCCGCATAACCTGCCATGTGTTAAAATGTTTAAAATTGTTTATTTGTGCACTTGGTGCCCATAGGCTGCTGGATTTTTGGATACGCATCGAGTGTCATGGTGGCTGTTAGTAGATATTAAGCACCAGTTGGCTTTTTTAAAATAAAACTTAAAATACACAGCAGTGACCTGCATGGGAGATGTGTCAACCGTGTAGCGTGTCGACCTAGTGTTTAACTGCACGTTAACGCCCGCGGAGGTAGTTAGTGTATCCGATTCAATATTAATTGCGATGCGCCTGTGATTTCCCAGCGAGGCATGCGCCCCCTAGCACAATGTGCCCTTTCATGCACTCAAGCCGCAGAAGAGGCCGTCATATGGAAACGTGCAGATGAAAATGTCCTGTTTCGCCCAGTCTGACAGTGGTCAAAAGGTGTTACTTTTTATGCTAACGGGATGTCAGGAGATGCGTCAATTCATGGCCCACAAACTGTGAGAACACTTTCACAATGTAAACAAGAATGTTTCTGTGTTACTGCAACCGGAGATGTTTGGGTGTGCCTGTCCGTGCGTGGCTACATGTACATCTGTCTGCTTCTGCATATGTATGCCTGAACGTGTGTATGTTTGTGTGTGCCTGTGCGCGCCTGCTTTGCCTGTGTAGGTGTGTCCCATTGCTACCCCTGTGTGTATTGCACGTATGGCTGTGTTCAGGAGCATGCCTGCGTGTCTCTCTGTATGCTTGTCTGCGTATATATATTTTCTTATAGTTGTGTGCTGAGTTTGCCTGCTTATGTACGTACGAAGGTGTTGGTGTGTGCTGTGCGTGCCAGTGTCTAAGAGTGCCTTGTTTGCGTGTCACCGGTGACACACCTGTGTCACTGCAGGCATGGTCACGTCTCTGGGTCCACTCAGCTCCAGGTGTTCCGTGTTTTTACAGTATTACTTTAACAGGCCTCGCGCTGTGTTGGGTGGATTCGGTATGAGGGGTGGGTGTGCGAGGGACCACGGAGAGTCGCGGAGTCCGAGGGTCTTGCAAGGGGGCCTGTTGGCCAGTACTTTTCTGTGATATGTACTGGGTGGATGCAGGTCCACCCCTAAGCAGATGTGCTGCTTGCGTCAGAGCCTCAGCTGTGCCGCGTCCCGGGGAGCCCCTGTTTGTATGTGTGTGGCTCTGTGTGTGTGTGAGTGTGTGTGTGGCTCTGTGTGTGTGTGTGGGGCTTTGTGTGTGTGGCTCTGTCTGTGTGTGGCTCTGTGTGTGTGTGTGTGTGGCTCTGTGTGTGTGAGTGGCACTGTGTGTGTGCCTCTGTGTGTGTGTGACACAATTATCAACGGTAAAGCAAGTCATTGTGAGTCTTATGACCCCCTCCCAGTATAACACTTTAATAAACAGACACATCCTAATAAATTAAAAATAGGATTTGTTAGGGACTCCAACTGATTGCCGCATAACCTGCCATGTGGTAAAATGTTAAAAATGGTTTATTTGTGCACTCTGTGCCGATAGGCTGCTGGATTTTTGGATACACATCGAATGTCATGGTGGCTGTTAGTAGATATTAAGCAACCGTTGGCTTTTTTTAAATAAAACTTGAAATACACAGCAGTGACCTGCGTGGGAGATATGTCAACCTCGTAGCGTGTCGACCAAGTCTTTAACTGCACGTTAACGCCCGCGGAGGTAGTCCATGTATTCGATTTAATAATAATCGCTCTGCGACTGTGATTTCCCAGCGAGGCTTGCGCCCCCTAGCACAATGTGCCCTTTCATGCACTCAAGCTGCTGAAGAGGCCGTCATCTGGAAACGTGCAGAAGAAAATGTCCTGTTTCGCCCAGTCTGACAGTGGTCAAAAGGTCTTACTTTTTATGCTAACAGGATGTCAGGAAATGCGTCAATTCATGGCCCACAAACTGTGATAACACTTTCACAATGTTAACAAGAATGTTTCTGTGTTACTGCGACCCGAGATTTTTGGGTGTGCCTGTCTGTGCGTGGCTACATGTACATCTCTCTGCTTCTGCATATGTATGCATGACCGTGTGTATGTTTGTGTGTGCCTGTGCGCGCCTGCTTTGACTGGGTAGGTGTGTCCCATTGCTACCCCTGTGTGTATTGCACATAGGGCTGTGTTCAGGAGCATGCCTGCGTGCCTCTCTGCATGCTTGTCTGCGTAAATATATTTTCATATAGTTGTGTGCTGAGTTTGTCTGCTTATGTATGTACGTGGGTGTCGGTGTATGCCTGTGCGCGAAAGTGTCTGAGAGTGCCTTGTTTGCGTGTCACTGGTGACACACCCGTGTCACTGCTGGCGTGGTCACGTCTCTAGGCCCACTCAGCTCCAGGTGTTCCGTGTTGTTACAGTATTACTTTAACAGTGGAGAAGTGTGGCTCACTGGTTAGAGCAGGCAGACCCTGAAGCAGAGGTCAGACCCGGGACCAGGGTTCAATTCCCGACGCGGCAGGGTGTTGAGCTCAAATGTCCACGGACTCGATAATTCTCGCTTCGGTGCCTGACCTAATCATGGGTTCACACTCTGCAACTCTGGGCATTAAGCTTGCTTAATCTCCACAACGGCCCCCCGCAGCGGGATGCCTGGCTTTCACCTTGGGGATGCCCTGTAGGGGCTATCTCACAGGGAAAAACCAGGACGGGTTCCCAAGGCAAGCGCGGAGATACCCCTTCGGGGGTCGATTCTGGCACTATATAAGAAATATAATAATAATAATAATAATAATAATATTAATAATAACAGGCCTCGCGCTGTGCTTGGTGGATTCGGTATGGGGGTGGGTGCGTGAGGGAGCGCGGAGAGTCGCGGAGTCCGAGTGTTTTGCGAGGGGACCTGTTGGCCAGTACTTTTCTGTGAAATGTACCTGGTGGATGCAGGTCCACCCCTAAGAAGATGTACTGCTTGCATCAGAGCCTCAGCTGTGCCGCGTCCCAGGGAGCCCCTGTGTGTGTGGGGCTGTGTGTGTGTGTGTGTGTGTGTGTATGTGTGTGTCGCTCTGCGTGTGTGTGGCTCAGTGTGTGTGTGGCTCTATGTGTGTGTGTGTGGCTCTGTGTGTGTGTGTGTGTGGCTGTGTGTGTGTGTCTCTGTGTATGTGTGTGTGGCTCTGTGTATGTGTGTGTGGCTGTTTTGTGGCTGTGTGTGTGTGGCTCTGTGTGTGTGTGGCTCTGTGTGTGTGGCTCTGTGTGTGTGTGTGGCTCTCTGTGTGGGTGCAAATGCAAAAGGTCTTTCATTTGCAAGAGATTAAGCTATTGGCATTGTAAATGACAATGCCATTTATTTATCTCTTTTCAAAACCAACACATAAATAAAAATGTTGTCATTTACAATGCCAATAGCTCTAACTTTTGCAAAGGCGAGACCGTTACATTGTAAATGCTTGTTGATACTTGGAGGGAGTGGTGGGGCATGTTACACTATCCTGGCGGCAACTTGAAAGAGTTGCTCAGGTTCTAGCGCTCATTAGCACGTCTGCACATTGTAGCTGAATTTAGCATTTTTGCCAGTCTGGCCTTGGGAGCAGCCAACAAACAACAAAGGCTTTTAGGAGATCTGATTTTATAAGCAGACGTCTGACCACGTTTGTCATTTCTGTAACGATAGCCACCTCACAATCAGCTAGATTCATGAAAGGAAATTGCGCTCGCAAAGGGCCAGATTCTGAGAATCTGGCCCTTTGCGAGCGCAATTTTTGCATTCGGGATTCATCATCCCAAATGCAAAAATCGCTATTTGCAAAATCGCATATTTGCGAGGAATTGCATTTAAGGAATCTCTATTAGAGATTCTTTAAATGCAATTCATAAACCAATTTTAAATTGCGAATTCGCAATATTTGGCCGCTATTTACCACAAAGTCTGACTTCGTGGTAAATAGCGAAAAAATAGAAAAATGCACTTTAGTGCATTTTTCTCTGTTGCATGTTACACACACACATGTCCTTTGGACATGTGTGTGCGCAACACCTGTGTAAATTTGCATTTCAGGGGTGCTACAGGGTGTCCTTTGGACACCCCTGGCTCCCTTGAAATCGCTATCTTATTCGCGATTAGCAAATTGCTAATCGCAAATAAGGAATACTCCCCATTCATTCCTATGGGCCTTTAGGCCCATAGGAATGAATGGGGAGTATTCCTTATTTGCAATTAGCAATTTGCTAATCGCAAATAAGGAATGTGTAGGATTCGCAATTTATTTAGCGATTCCTATATGAATCCCGTTTTGCAAGTCCTTAATAGCGATTCCTTAATAATCGCTATTAAGGACTCACAAAACGGCTCTTTGATGAATCTAGCTGAATGAGCTTTATTCTTTGCTTCTACATTTAATGCAACTATTTCAATAGGAGTTAAGGGTACAATGGGTGAAGACCACAAAACTTAAACTACATATCTGAGCCACACTGAAATATACTAGTAAAAGGCACTTCTGAAAAAAAAACATAACAGTGCTATACAAAATGCTTATTTAAATCTGATAAATAAATAATACCACTTACTTTGCACTCGCCGACTCAGTGATGCTGCGAGCGCAAGGTAAGTGATTTTATTTATATATTTTATTTTCCCTATCCTGTCGTATGTCGATTCACCCCCGCCACTCTTGCCTGTAACGCCTACCTGGTTACGAATATTCCACACTATGACTACTGCGTAATTCACTAAGGAAGACATCTGTTTAGCACTATGAGGCATTTCTTTTTAGAAAGCACCCCAATTGGTGCCTGTCAGTGCTTCTTAGATTTGTTCCTTTTGGTTTGCTATTGCACACAACAGTTGAAACTTTACCTCGCCTTTAAACCTGTCTTTTTTGTAGCATTAAACACATATTTAATCACGTGTTCTTATGTGGCGCTTGGTACGGTGCATTTTGCTATTTTGTAGCACTTTAAGTGAGAAATGTTCCTATTACTCAAATCAAAGCTACGCGTGGTATCAATCTTGGCATAATGAGACAAAGAGACGTCTCTTCTCGGCTTGAAATCTTTGCCCTGTTTGTTGCACTAGACGCCTGGAGGAGACAGTATTCTATCACATGTAACCATCTACACACACATGAATGCCACATGAATAAATAGAATTATTTATTGTACCCAATGTTAGAAGGTCATATTTCTCTGTGGACGTTTCGTTTCGTGTATTTTTCTATGGAACTGCTAGTTAGGAGGCCTAGCAGCAGGAATAAAATACAATTAATTACGACCAACATAAATATACTAATTGTATGCACATTTTTCTGGGGAAAGCAAAATCCTGTTCAGAGTCGTTTTTATCTGGCTGTGTGACTCCTAAGTACCTTGTTATGGAAGCCGGCGGTCTCTTTTGTTGCAGCGGGAGAGTCACGGTACACCCATGCTGTTCTTTAGTGTGTGACAGCAGCGGCCTCAGTCCCTGCTGCCCTCACCCCCATATGTCCGCGGACCTTAAGCGAGCCCAGTATGTGTCAATCATGGAAACTAAACAATTAAGCGGAGCGGCGGGGCTGCGGCAGGCTCCTGTGAAACATTAAGGGGGAAAAAAAACACATGTTGGTTTTCTAATTCTGATTCGGCCGTGGGGGTGGCAGGGGGTTGACTTGGGGTGCCTAGGTCCCCTGGCCCCTCTAGAATTGGGCCTGGTGAGTGCTGTCAAAAAAATCATTATGTGGCCCGGGGGGATGCAGAATTGTAGTCCTGTTTCTATGTTTGTGCAGTGTTCCGGTTTTCGGTTTTCAAAATCTCATCACCCTAGAGAAGTATTTCTAATATAGCTATCGTGTTTTGTGTTGAATAAGCTTGCTTGCAACGCCAATTGTCACAAAGATCACCATTTTTGTGAGGATGTGCCAAAGTGAAAAACCTATACATATGCTGATATGTTTTCTACAGAGGCAACAAAAACACACACACACTTGTGCAACTTCGCAGAACCCTAACGGAGGGTCAGGGGCCCTGATGGAATAGCCATGCAGCAGCTGGGATGCACGATGGTCACGTGGCAGCTGCTCGTCAATCAGCGCCTCTATTCACTTAGGATGGACTCCCGCCACGCCCCCGGGGTCAATAATTGCTTTGCTATGATGAGTGGTGATTTGTGGGAGGTCTGGTGAGAGTGTGACCTTCCCCCGGCCTGCTCGAGTGTTTGCTGCCCCGGCTGCCACCTCCTTGGCGGCTGAAAGCTGAGGCCGGCGATTCATCAATTATGCACCCGGGAACAAAGTGGCTGAGGGAGGGAATCTGTGAACTGCTGGCCTGGCATCAAGGGCTCTCAGGGGAGGGCAGGGAAGAGGCTGCGGTGAGGGGATGTGCCGGGGTAAGCGCGGGAGGAAGAAGGCTGAGTGAGGGTGGTGTCGAGGCCGCAGGGGGAGGAGACGGCGCAGGCTGTACAAGAAAGGGAGGTTGGTTAAAGTTTCTCGTCTCGGGAGGCAACTCTTTCCCACTCCTCTGATTCTTTTACCGCAAAGGGCATTCTGGGGCTTGCAGTCTCTAAGGCGGGGCGGCCACTGTGTTAGAAGACTACAAAATGACAGGGAAGGCGGTAGCAAAGTGTGGCAGGGTCCGAAGAACTGGTGGCTGAGGAGTATATGGAGGGGCTGTGAAAGAACCGGGCAAGAGCTCCCGGGACGGGGTCAGACAGTGGCCATTTAGAAGGAGTCAGACAAAGCAGCATTCAGCAGGACACTTGAGATGAGTCACGTGAATGCGAGGCCGTATACTGGATACAACAAGACAACACGTCACCACGTCTTGTTGTACAGCCAGGGGCGCAGTTAGCAATGCTTCTCAGTTTGTGTTTCAAAACGCTCATGTTTAAAAAAATATCTCAATGCAGTGATATAATATAATGTACTAATGTGAAAACGCGACCGTGTGTTAAAGAAATGAATAAACTGCGTGAAGACACCTTATTATATCCTAAGATGATTTTTGTTGCAAGACTTACATCAGGGATTGAAATGGGATGAAAAAACTTCGGTCTCATAAAGGGGCGTGGCACGTATAATTAAGGGCGTTGCTGAAAACATAAGATCAAAATCTGTGTTTAGCATAGTGTGCGCCAGACTGGTATTTTGCTGTTTCTGTCATTGCAACCAGATATATGATACAACAGGTAACATTATACCTACAACAAGCCAGGACTATTGGCTTGGTCAATGGTTGTTTGTTGCATAAGATAAATAAGTGACAACTATTGCTTGTTATATATGATATTGAAAAAAACTTCGACTTAAAGCTCTGGGGACACCACAGCAATGTTGCTGCTCCTGAGTTTCAAAAAGATAAGGGAACTCCAGAGAGAAAATGACTCTTCAAAGGATTTCCCTTTCCCTACAAGCTCACCTGGCATGACGTCATGCCGTAACTTCTCCACGAGTCAGAAGAGAGCAGAGCACATCAATGTGCCTCCTGTCCGGAAAAAAACGGACTGCAGTGACAGTAGGCACAAAACAGCCGAAAGAGACCCGTTTTGATGCCCTCTTTAAACAACTGCAGGTGCTCAGACCTGGTGAGACCCGGCCCACTTAAATCACTGACTTACATGCCAAATTGTTTCAGGGCTCGGATTGTGCACGGGCTTTTAGAACCAGAGCCGCCCCTTGGATCGGCTCTCCCAACTAATTTGTAGCTCACCCCCCTCTACTCTAAATAACTAACTGGGGCAGGGCAGACTGGGCCCCCGCCCACCTCTGGGACCCGGTGCCTCTGCAAGGGCGACACCATTCCTGCCATGATGACAATGCTGTTAGTAAACTGAGTGGTATTTGTCATATGCACCATGCATATCGTCTGGACTGTTACTATAGATAAAGGAACATTACATAGTTTATTAAATCACGTGTACATTACACAGCCTGACCTCGCAATTTGGAGGTGCTCTCCTATGTGTTCAGGAATAAAAAGGAGGCTCACTAAGATAAAGTATTTTCCTGGTGTTACACATTTAGACAAGGAGGAAAGACAGGATGGATCCCAGATTTTCCAGTTTCACACTGTGAAATCCAGCCTCTAGAGATAGATACCTATTTCTGACATCAAAGAATGTTTTGGCCACCCAGTTTATCCATTTGTTAAAGGTCGCCGACTGTTTTCCACAACTTGCCTGTAACTCATCTGTATGTGCCCCCCCATTACCACTGTACTGTATCTGTATCATATCTGAACATTTTTCAATAAAGAATCTTGAAATAAAAAAAAGAATGTTTTGGCCTTAATTCCGATCAAATATTAAAGTACGGAATTCATATTTTATTTGTGCCAATTTTACATAGTGCAAACCTTGTTCAAGGTCATAAAAGCGCTTCACAACAGAGACAGACTATTTTACATACTCTTTTCAGTCCTGGGACATTTGCTGGAATTTGCAGAATGCTCATCCGAGGCCAGGATTCAAATCTGGTTCCCTTGTTTCATAGTCTGCTACTGTACCTAGTAGGCCACGTCACATCTGTGAAATCTCAAAGTTCGAAGAGGACCTTAAGCCCAGCCGCAACCCGGCACCAGGCTGAAGCTGGCTCAAGCTTTCAGTGACTCGCTCGCCTCCATTTAGAGGTCGCCCGCTCCGATTTGTATTTTTTTCCCAACACAATGCCTCTTTGGGCCTAGTTATGGTTTGCTGTTTTAGAGAGGGTTGGTATGGTTACGGTTGCAGTGGAGGAAAAGGGGAAAATGGCAAAGAGCGAGGGAGGAAGAAAAGGAGAAGGGCGAACAATAAAAAGAGGAAAACTTTCGCAATAGGAGAAGAGAATAATGAGAAAGAAAGTAAGAAATAGCAATAAGGGTAATGGAAGATAAAGGGACCAGAAATGCAGCTGCCTGGGATAGAAGAGGAGGAAAGACAGAAAGGGAATTGGAGTTAGGGAGTAGAGAATGAGAGGGATGTAAAGGCTGGCGATAGAGAAGAGCGAAGGATAGAAAGGTACAATTCGGAGACCTGTAAGCAGGGATGCAGCTATTATTCAGGCAGAGGGTGTAGTGACCCGGGGATCTCTGCTTCTTAATGCGCAGGAAGGAGTCCTTAACAAATTCCAGACCGTCCAAAACGCGGCTGCAAGAATTTTACTTTCAATCCCCAAATTCACTTCAGTATCCCACCGCATCAAAGAGCTCCACTGGCTCCCAATCAGGAACCGAATAAAATTCAAGGCTCTTTGTATAGCTTACAAGACCCTTAATTATCCAGGGCCTAAGTTCCTAAAAATAGCTCTTCATCCTCTGGAGCATCGCAGAACACTTCGATCCTCTACTACTTGCATGCTGTCTGTCCCTCGGACAAAAAAAGCCACTTGGGGAGACAGGTGCTTTACTACAGCTACTGCCAAATTATGGAATACCCTCCCACTGCATATCAAAACTGCCCCCACCCTCATCAAATTCCGAAAGAGCCTCAAGACATGGCTTTTCTCCTCTGTCTAACTACCCTCAAAGAGCAAGGAGTTCTCTGATCACTAGCGCCGAGACACCCGTTGGGTATTTGCGCGCTTTAAAAATAGCAAAAAATAAATAAAATAAATAAATCCAGGAGCTTGAGGGTTCCACTGCACCCGAATTAGCTTTGTAGTTAAATACTGACCAGGATTGGATTTGGGCCTTTTTTCCATGCTAGCATCAGGGCACATCACACCCAGGCTACAGCACTGTGCCCACCATGTGCTGTCAATCTAATATCAAACTGCTCCCTTGGATGTGTCTTCTACATAGTAACGCCTTTCACTTTTCTCTGGGAGCTGTGACTGAGCTTTACAGAAAAATTTAACAAATTTTATGACACAAATCCTGGGAGGACACTATCAATTCAATATATATCACACTTGTGTCTAGTCTACAACTGGGCAAACAGTTTATATTAACTTTTAGGTGCTCTTCTAACAGGTCATGAGAAAGGCTGGACTCAAATTCATACCAGAGTGCAATTGGCCACGTGATGATATGGACATTTCTCGTCAGGGTGTTGCCACCTGGGTGGGTGCAGAGTAAGGCGCACAAGGGTAGTAACAGAACAAGTGTTGTCGTGAAGTTCCTATAAGACCTGTATAGGATCTGCGCATTTAGACAACATACACTGCGGGACTGGTGTCCAGACTGATTCCAGACATCCCCACCGGGTATGTTGGCCTGTGTACCAGTTAGCTCACAATGCCACTATACCCTCCTCTTACCAAGGAGGAAATAGTTCTTGGCAGCTATCGAACATGACAACCCTGATCCCTCAGGACCGGGGAAATAGTAACTTACTTTTCGCTCAGTCACTCGTGCTCACTTGTTCTCGGAGAGATACACAGAAAAAACCTTTGGGAGGTTTTTAATAAGCATTTATTGAACAATCGTTATGCTAGCGTAAAATAAGTGCACTGAAATCACCAGTAGACAGCATATATAAATGAGTAGCAGCACCAAGAAAGTAAACAGATGGTAGATTTTTAAAATTTTTCTGAAATCATAAATATAGGCGAGTATATAAAATACATGGTAATAAAATGCGTACTACTACGATGCACCCTAACTAGATGTACATAGCATGTGAGTAGGTGGAAAGCCAAGAAACCCTCTAGGATAAAGCCAACCACATTACCTTATGTGAGACTGCGTAACCCCTTCCTGGTCTCTAGCTGAACTACCCGCGAGGGATGTCAGACCACTGCGAGCTGGAGCATCTGCATGCAGTAACCTCAGTGTCTTGCATCAGTGTTTCGGCACGTAAGTCATGATCTCCTCTGACTATCTCAGCAAGATGTGGTGTTTATATACCATAAGGTATCCCCAGGGAATCTACTGCTTACCCTCAGTGTCTTGCGTCAGTGTTTCGGCACGTAAGTCATGATCTCCTCTGACTATCTCAGCAAGATGTGGTGTTTATATACCATAAGGTATCCCCAGGGAATCTACCGCTGTGCCATTGTCGGACTTAGGATGACATCAGGAATGAACTTTATACACAGTTATTATGCAGGAGATGATGGTCCTGCTGTGATTCCAAGAAACTAAGAATCCTCAAGCATAATTTATGAGGCCAGTGTCCAGGGAAAAACCCTATGTACTTATGTGTAGTATTGTAACTGGGTAAAGGGTCAGTCCTCCAAATCCATTATGTATGTAGTATAGGAGAGAATGTGTTATAATGATACCTAGACCTATATCAGGGTACCTATATGAAATATAACAGTGTCTGAACCGTATCAATCTCTTATGGTGTTTCAGAGGTCCTGGCCTCTCTAGAAATCATTCTTCTTCCTTTAACCCCTTCCATGCTGGTGACGGATCCGCTCCGTCACCAGCCTTGGTTGCGCTGTGCTGGTGACGGAGCGGTTCCGTCACGGCCGGCTCGGCGCGCCTGCGCAGTGCTGATTTCGCACCTGCCCAGCGCGTTCCATTGAGCGGGCGGGGCCGTGACGGAACCGCTCCGTCACAAGCACAGCGCGCCCAAGGCTCGTGACGGAGCGGTTCCGTCACGAGCATGGGAGCGCCGCGCGGCCCCCCCTTCCCCCTAGCGCTGTGGTGGAATTGCAATTTGCCAGTACTGTGCAATTTTTTAGATTTTTTGTTGAAGAGCTACTAATTGCTCTCTCGAAAATGACCACTCTTTCAGTCAAGTTATGAAAACATAGTTTTGTTATTCTTTATTTTATCAGAACTGTCTTTCAAATTTATCTAGTTCATGTATTTCGCAGTATTTTGTTCTGCGGTGTTTTTTGACTGAGTATATACTATCTGCCAATATACATCACACAGAGGAGGAACAGGGAAGTACACGCAGGAAATGATAAATCAATGGGTTATGCAACAATTAGACAATTGACACAAGACATAGACACTGAACAACATTGAACATTCATGGCTATCTAAGGGAGGTTGGGGCGGTGGGAGTTGGTGGCATTTCTCTCAAACTGTTTGTCATAGAAACACAGTTTTTAGCTTAATTATATGTACAATTCAGCTTATTTACAATCAAATCATATTTGAGTCCAACTGGATAAATGCTTGCATTAACCACAGTATGAAACAATCCATTTCAGGCCACCTAACAACTAGCGCCTCAATTGGTCGACGCGTTTCGAATCCTAAAACTTTGATTAGGATTCTCTTCAGGACCACACAAAATCAATCTGTGGAAAAACAAATAAAAAGCAGACTGTCAGTGGAAAACAGAGAGACTCTCAACTTTCACTCAGCATCCAGCACACACTCAAAAAGTTACCTGTCAGTGAAATGGCTTGGGCACGATGATTAACTGAAAAATCAAAAAACATTCTTATTCAGAACCTATTTAAAAATAGGATTGCTAAACTCAAATTTACGAGAATCTTGGGTACTCACTAGAATGTAGTGGTATCAAAGACCTCATACGGGCATCCAAACAGGCGAAAGATCAATTTTTTCTGTAGTTTTAACTCAATTCGGGATCCAACCTCGAAGCTTAATCTAAAAAAGAGAAAACAGCAGCTCTCAGTGCGCTATCTAGGGCTCCTTACTAACCCACGGTAACGCCACGAGCGGCGGCATTTTTGCACCGAGCTGCAACTAATGGCGGGACTATCACTCTGCACAACGCTCCTCACTACATGCCTGAACGAGGAATTATTTCACGCAAAGCGGCTCCGGCGGGCGGGTTGCAAAGACCGCTGACCTGGATTCTAGGCGGTGTCTAATTACCTGAGGCTGTGCGTCTTGTTCCTCCACTGGGTCGCGGTTGACAGTAAACGCGATGCTGGTTATCGCCGGGTTGTGTTGTTTTGAAGTCAGGGTTGTATCCGGGTTCAAGCTCTATGGCTCATGAGAGTTGTAGTTTAGGTGGTATGACTCATGGGAATTGTAGTTTGAGGATCGTCCGTCGACGTTGGAGCGAGCGCTGCACTCAATGAAGACGAAGGAAAGGAACTCGGATTAGATAATCAGATGCCAGCGGATGTATATTTGGTTAATCAGAGTTTGGGTTCACTTGGCTGGTGGAAAGCCCATTACGAGTGTCCACTCACAGACTATATAGTTCAGACATTTCATTCAGACCTTGTGTGGTCGTATTAAATTTCAGAATCAGTATGGCTTCTCTTTGGCGTAGTTTGGCCTCTACATCTCCGCCTCTTGGGTCATGGTCAATCTTGGATATTATGGTCCATTTCAGATCTTGTTCCCCATGTAGCTCGTCGCGCCAATGTTGAACTAATGGGGCGGTCACCACTTTTTTCCTTATTCGAGACTTATGTTGGGACATCCTTTGTCTGGCTTCTTGTGTTGTTTTCCCTATGTACAACTTGTCACAAGGACATAGGATACCATAGACGACATTCTTTGATTTACAATTTGTAAATTGTTCGTGCTTCCAAGATATTCCTGCATGTTGGAAAAGATCCCCTTCTATGGTAGATGAACAGCAGAGGCATGTGCCACATTTACGGTGGCCAGTGATGGGTGGAAGATTCACATATTCCCGAACTGTCAGTGTCTTTTGTTTTGGTATTGCTGCTCGCACGATGTAATTGGCGATGCTTTTATCTTTTTTATATGCAAACAGGGGGCTTTCTGTGAATTGACTGTTGAGGTCTTTGAGCAAGTGCCAATTTTGATGGATCAATTTTTTAAGCATATTAGATGATGGGCAATATGTCGAAACACAGACCACGCGTTGTTGTTGATGTTTTTTTCTCCTCTCAAGTAAATCTTCTCGTGGTGTCCACCACGCTCGTTTGATTGCTTGTTTTAATAATTTGGCTGGATAGCCACGGGCTAGAAGTTTCTCTTTTAGGACCTCCGCGTGTTCCATAAATTCGTCTTTGAAGGTACAGTTTCTGCGGATGCGCAGAAACTGTCCTACTGGGAGATTTTGCTTAAGGCTTCTCGGGTGGTTACTAGAGAAATCCAGTGCCTTGTTGCGGTCTGTGTCTTTTTTGAACAAGGTAGTGACTAATTGTCCATTTGCACAATATACCTCTACATCCAAAAAGGACATTCTGGTGCTCGAGGTCTGCAGTGTAAATTTTATATCATTTGTCCTGTCATTGATCCAAACATGAAATTGGTGTAGCTGTTCTGATGTCCCTGACCATGTGAAAAAGATGTCGTCAATATATCTTACCCAACCTCCTATCCATTGGAGAAATGGGTTGTTGTTATAAATGTACCTTTCTTCATATTGGCTCATGTAGAGGATCGCCAATTCCGGGGCAAAAGGACAGCCCATGGCGACCCCCTTGGTCTGAAAGTAGAAATCATCGCCGAATTTGAAGTCGTTTTTAGTTAGAGCTAGTTTGGCGAGTTGCAATATGAATTCAGTTGGTATTTTTGAAGGCTTAACCCGATGTCCAAGAAGATCTCCAGGACCTCCAATGCCTGATCTTGGGGAATTTGTGTGTAAAGTGAGACTATATCCATACTCACTAGCAGGTCTTGGTTCTCATTGAATGGTATTTGCTCCAATTTTTTCAAGAAGTCCGTGGTGTCCAAAAGAAAAGATTTGACCGTCAGTGTAAAAGGTTTCAAAAAGAAATCTATAAATTTTGAGACCGGTTCAAATAGTGAGTCACATCCAGAGATTATGGGTCGTCCTGGGGGGGTTTTCTCGTTTTTGTGTACCTTTGGGAGTACATAAAATAATGGAATCCGTGGGTGTTTATTGGATAGAAAATTGAATTCATTTTTTCCAAGAAAACCTTGTTCTAGTCCATTGTTTAGAATCTGGCTTAATTCTTTCTGTAGTTCCAGAGTGGAGTCCTTGTTGATTTTCCGGTAACAGTTTGGATCTGATAATTGTTTGGTCACTTCCAAGATGTATTCATTTGTTCCCCAAACCACTATCGACCCGCCTTTGTCGGCTTGCTTCACTATAATGCTTTCGTTTTGTTTGATAGATTGCAGGGCCGATTTCTGTTCTTGAGACAAGTTTGATTTGATATATCCGTTTCTCTTCTTTTCTTGCGCAGCCAGGGCTGAAAGTATGGTTTTTTCAAAGTATGTTACCTCCTTGGGTACTTTATATGCTGGCGGGCAAAAGCTAGATTTCTTCCTAAAGCCAGTTGTTTCGATTTGAGGAGGACTCTCTTTGTCCGCAAAGAAGGTAATCAATCGGATCTTACGGCAAAATTCTATAAATTCAAGCTTCAACCTGACAAAGTCTGTAAACTTCGATGGTACAAAAGTTAGTCCCTTTTCCAGGACACTTATTTCAGATGGAGTTAGAGCAGTTTGAGAAAGATTGAATACTGAAGATTTTTGATGTGGTATTAGTTCTTGTAATTTTGCCTTCTTGTTGACATCTCCCATGGTTGGTTGAATCTTGTTTTTCCACGGGGCTTTTGTTGGCCCTGTCCTAAAAAAGGTTGCTGTTGTTGATTCTGAAAGTTGGGCTGGTAATTCGACTGATATTGTTGTTGGTAGTTCCTTTGATATCCACCTCTTTGGTTATATTGCGGACGGGAAGGTCCTTGGTCAGAGTCGCTCCCTCCTGAGGATGAAGTGTCAGAGAAGGTAAGGTATTTTGTGCGAGATCTACCTTGGTTATCGTTGAGAAAGCGTCTTGCTTCAGGTCTTGAGTAAAACTCTTGTTGCAGATACGGATAAGCTTTCTCAAAAGTAAAATTACGTTTGTCTCTTTCAAAGTTGTTATCTTTCTGTTGAACAGTAAAATCTTTGAATTCAAGGATCTCCTTTTCAACTCTGTCAAGTAGTGTCTTTGAGTCTTGAATTAATGGGTTCGCTTTTATTTCGGATTCTAGTTTTTCGATTTCCTCAAGTTGAGATTTTGATAAACGTTGAGCGGTTTCAATAGTTAGGACCATCAGGTCTCGACTACACTTAGTTTCAATGAAACTAAAACCTTTTTTGTACACGCTGTACTCAGTGAATATCACTGGTATGTTTTTCACTATTAGTCCAGATGGTATAGTACCTGACCTAAGATGTTGGAGTAGGTAGTGGCCATGCAGGTCTGTCCTTATTTGTTTTTTCTTCAGACGGACCAATTTATCTGATTCATTATTCACTTGAGCCGTGTTACTGAGTGTGGCGGAGCCAAATGGAGGAGGGTCCCTCAAGAGTTTTTTAATGTGATCCTCACTGTACGCAAATGTCTGTTCCTCTGACATAGTCTAGGGTGTGAAAAAATTCTTCTTTAGTACTCCTGCCTATATATATCTTTTTTTGAGTACCAACCACTCACATTCATACCATACAAAGTTAGGTGAAGAAAATATAAAAATAAAATAAGAAAAAGTGAATTGAACAACCGAATGTAATCAACAACAACCAATGTGGTGATCCAGAACACAACAGTGGCCTCTGACCACAAACCACAGACTGTGGAGACACTTAATTCAAAAAGAAAGAGACTGATTCAGGTCTCTTAAAACCACCTCGCGGGCCGGCGCCCGCTAGATCAAATATGTAACAAACCGGGTCTGGCGTGTGGCACAGTAAGGCTGCGCCAATTCAAGAAACAAACAAAACAATTTGCCAGTACTGTGCAATTTTTTAGATTTTTTGTTGAAGAGCTACTAATTGCTCTCTCGAAAATGACCACTCTTTCAGTCAAGTTATGAAAACATAGTTTTGTTATTCTTTATTTTATCAGAACTGTCTTTCAAATTTATCTAGTTCATGTATTTCGCAGTATTTTGTTCTGCGGTGTTTTTTGAATGAGTATATACTATCTGCCAATATACATCACACAGAGGAGGAACAGGGAAGTACACGCAGGAAATGATAAATCAATGGGTTATGCAACAATTAGACAATTGACACAAGACATAGACACTGAACAACATTGAACATTCATGGCTATCTAAGGGAGGTTGGGGCGGTGGGAGTTGGTGGCATTTCTCTCAAACTGTTTGTCATAGAAACACAGTTTTTAGCTTAATTATATGTACAATTCAGCTTATTTACAATCAAATCATATTTGAGTCCAACTGGATAAATGCTTGCATTAACCACAGTATGAAACAATCCATTTCAGGCCACCTAACAACTAGCGCCTCAATTGGTCGACGCGTTTCGAATCCTAAAACTTTGATTAGGATTCTCTTCAGGACCACACAAAATCAATCTGTGGAAAAACAAATAAAAAGCAGACTGTCAGTGGAAAACAGAGAGACTCTCAACTTTTACTCAGCATCCAGCACACACTCAAAAAGTTACCTGTCAGTGAAATGGCTTGGGCACGATGATTAACTGAAAAATCAAAAAACATTCTTATTCAGAACCTATTTAAAAATAGGATTGCTAAACTCAAATTTACGAGAATCTTGGGTACTCACTAGAATGTAGTGGTATCAAAGACCTCATACGGGCATCCAAACAGGCGAAAGATCCATTTTTTCTGTAGTTTTAACTCAATTCGGGATCCAACCTCGAAGCTTAATCTAAAAAAGAGAAAACAGCAGCTCTCAGTGCGCTATCTAGGGCTCCTTACTAACCCACGGTAACGCCACGAGCGGCGGCATTTTTGCACCGAGCTGCAACTAATGGCGGGACTATCACTCTGCACAACGCTCCTCACTACATGCCTGAACGAGGAATTATTTCACGCAAAGCGGCTCCGGCGGGCGGGTTGCAAAGACCGCTGACCTGGATTCTAGGCGGTGTCTAATTACCTGAGGCTGTGCGTCTTGTTCCTCCACTGGGTCGCGGTTGACAGTAAACGCGATGCTGGTTATCGCCGGGTTGTGTTGTTTTGAAGTCAGGGTTGTATCCGGGTTCAAGCTCTATGGCTCATGGGAGTTGTAGTTTAGGTGGTATGACTCATGGGAATTGTAGTTTGAGGATCGTCCGTCGACGTTGGAGCGAGCGCTGCACTCAATGAAGACGAAGGAAAGGAACTCGGATTAGATAATCAGATGCCAGCGGATGTATATTTGGTTAATCAGAGTTTGGGTTCACTTGGCTGGTGGAAAGCCCATTACGAGTGTCCACTCACAGACTATATAGTTCAGACATTTCATTCAGACCTTGTGTGGTCGTATTAAATTTCAGAATCAGCATGGCTTCTCTTTGGCGTAGTTTGGCCTCTACATCTCCGCCTCTTGGGTCATGGTCAATCTTGGATATTATGGTCCATTTCAGATCTTGTTCCCCATGTAGCTCGTCGAGCCAATGTTGAACTAATGGGGCGGTCACCACTTTTTTCCTTATTCGAGACTTATGTTGGGACATCCTTTGTCTGGCTTCTTGTGTTGTTTTCCCTATGTACAACTTGTCACAAGGACATAGGATACCATAGACGACATTCTTTGATTTACAATTTGTAAATTGTTCGTGCTTCCAAGATATTCCTGCATGTTGGAAAAGATCCCCTTCTATGGTAGATGAACAGCAGAGGCATGTGCCACATTTACGGTGGCCAGTGATGGGTGGAAGATTCACATATTCCCGAACTGTCAGTGTCTTTTGTTTTGGTATTGCTGCTCGCACGATGTAATTGGCGATGCTTTTATTTTTTTTATATGCAAACAGGGGGCTTTCTGTGAATTGACTGTTGAGGTCTTTGAGCAAGTGCCAATTTTGATGGATCAATTTTTTAAGCATATTAGATGATGGGCAATATGTCGAAACACAGACCACGCGTTGTTGTTGATGTTTTTTTCTCCTCTCAAGTAAATCTTCTCGTGGTGTCCACCACGCTCGTTTGATTGCTTATTTTAATAATTTGGCTGGATAGCCACGGGCTAGAAGTTTCTCTTTTAGGACCTCCGCGTGTTCCATAAATTCGTCTTTGAAGGTACAGTTTCTGCGGATGCGCAGAAACTGTCCTACTGGGAGATTTTGCTTAAGGCTTCTCGGGTGGTTACTAGAGAAATCCAGTGCCTTGTTGCGGTCTGTGTCTTTTTTGAACAAGGTAGTGACTAATTGTCAATTTGTACAATATACCTCTACATCCAAAAAGGACATTCTGGTGCTCGAGGTCTGCAGTGTAAATTTTATATCATTTGTCCTGTCATTGATCCAAACATGAAATTGGTGTAGCTGTTCTGATGTCCCTGACCATGTGAAAAAGATGTCGTCAATATATCTTACCCAACCTCCTATCCATTGGAGAAATGGGTTGTTGTTATAAATGTACCTTTCTTCATATTGGCTCATGTAGAGGATCGCCAATTCCGGGGCAAAAGGACAGCCCATGGCAACCCCCTTGGTCTGAAAGTAGAAATCATCGCCGAATTTGAAGTAGTTTTTAGTTAGAGCTAGTTTGGCGAGTTGCAATATGAATTCAGTTGGTATTTTTGAAGGCTTAACCCGTTTGTCCAAGAAGATCTCCAGGACCTCCAAGGCCTGATCTTGGGGAATTTGTGTGTAAAGTGAGACTATATCCATACTCACTAGCAGGTCTTGGTTCTCATTGAATGGTATTTGCTCCAATTTTTTCAAGAAGTCCGTGGTGTCCAAAAGAAAAGATTTGACCGTCAGTGTAAAAAGTTTCAAAAAGAAATCTATAAATTTTGAGACCGGTTCAAATAGTGAGTCACATCCAGAGATTATGGGTCGTCCTGGGGGGGTTTTCTCGTTTTTGTGTACCTTTGGGAGTACATAAAATAATGGAATCCGTGGGTGTTTATTGGATAGAAAATTGAATTCATTTTTTCCAAGAAAACCTTGTTCTAGTCCATTGTTTAGAATCTGGCTTAATTCTTTCTGTAGTTCCAGAGTGGGGTCCTTGTTGATTTTCCGGTAACAGTTTGGATCTGATAATTGTTTGGTCACTTCCAAGATGTATTCATTTGTTCCCCAAACCACTATCGACCCGCCTTTGTCGGCTTGCTTCACTATAATGCTTTCGTTTTGTTTGATAGATTGCAGGGCCGATTTCTGTTCTTGAGACAAGTTTGATTTGATATATCCGTTTCTCTTCTTTTCTTGCGCAGCCAGGGCTGAAAGTATGGTTTTTTCAAAGTATGTTACCTCCTTGGGTACTTTATATGCTGGCGGGCAAAAGCTAGATTTCTTCCTAAAGCCAGTTGTTTCGATTTGAGGAGGACTCTCTTTGTCCGCAAAGAAGGTAATCAATCGGATCTTACGGCAAAATTCTATAAATTCAAGCTTCAACCAGACAAAGTCTGTAAACTTCGATGGTACAAAAGTTAGTCCCTTTTCCAGGACACTTATTTCAGATGGAGTTAGAGCAGTTTGAGAAAGATTGAATACTGAAGATTTTTGATGTGGTATTAGTTCTTGTAATTTTGCCTTCTTGTTGACATCTCCCATGGTTGGTTGAATCTTGTTTTTCCACGGGGCTTTTGTTGGCCCTGTCCTAAAAAAGGTTGCTGTTGTTGATTCTGAAAGTTGGGCTGGTAATTCGACTGATATTGTTGCTGGTAGTTCCTTTGATATCCACCTCTTTGGTTATATTGCGGACGGGAAGGTCCTTGGTCAGAGTCGCTCCCTCCTGAGGATGAAGTGTCAGAGAAGGTAAGGTATTTTGTGCGAGATCTACCTTGGTTATCGTTGAGAAAGCGTCTTGCTTCAGGTCTTGAGTAAAACTCTTGTTGCAGATACGGATAAGCTTTCTCAAAAGTAAAATTACGTTTGTCTCTTTCAAAGTTGTTATCTTTCTGTTGAACAGTAAAATCTTTGAATTCAAGGATCTCCTTTTCAACTCTGTCAAGTAGTGTCTTTGAGTCTTGAATTAATGGGTTCGCTTTTATTTCGGATTCTAGTTTTTCGATTTCCTCAAGTTGAGATTTTGATAAACGTTGAGCGGTTTCAATAGTTAGGACCATCAGGTCTCGACTACACTTAGTTTCAATGAAACTAAAACCTTTTTTGTACACGCTGTCCTCAGTGAATATCACTGGTATGTTTTTCACTATTAGTCCAGATGGTATAGTACCTGACCTAAGATGTTGGAGTAGGTAGTGGCCATGCAGGTCTGTCCTTATTTGTTTTTTCTTCAAACGGACCAATTTATCTGATTCATTATTCACTTGAGCCGTGTTACTGAGTGTGGCGGAGCCAAATGGAGGAGGGTCCCTCAAGAGTTTTTTAATGTGATCCTCACTGTACGCAAATGTCTGTTCCTCTGACATAGTCTAGGGTGTGAAAAAATTCTTCTTTAGTACTCCTGCCTATATATATCTTTTTTTGAGTACCAACCACTCACATTCATACCATACAAAGTTAGGTGAAGAAAATATAAAAATAAAATAAGAAAAAGTGAATTGAACAACCGAATGTAATCAACAACAACCAATGTGGTGATCCAGAACACAACAGTGGCCTCTGACCACAAACCACAGACTGTGGAGACACTTAATTCAAAAAGAAAGAGACTGATTCAGGTCTCTTAAAACCACTTCGCGGGCCGGCGCCCGCTAGATCAAATATGTAACAAACCGGGTCTGGCGTGTGGCACAGTAAGGCTGCGCCAATTCAAGAAACAAACAAAACAATTTGCCAGTACTGTGCAATTTTTTAGATTTTTTGTTGAAGAGCTACTAATTGCTCTCTCGAAAATGACCACTCTTTCATTCAAGTTATGAAAACATAGTTTTGTTATTCTTTATTTTATCAGAACTGTCTTTCAAATTTATCTAGTTCATGTATTTCGCAGTATTTTGTTCTGCGGTGTTTTTTGAATGAGTATATACTATCTGCCAATATACATCACACAGAGGAGGAACAGGGAAGTACACGCAGGAAATGATAAATCAATGGGTTATGCAACAATTAGACAATTGACACAAGACATAGACACTGAACAACATTGAACATTCATGGCTATCTAAGGGAGGTTGGGGCGGTGGGAGTTGGTGGCATTTCTCTCAAACTGTTTGTCATAGAAACACAGGTTTTAGCTTAATTATATGTACAATTCAGCTTATTTACAATCAAATCATATTTGAGTCCAACTGGATAAATGCTTGCATTAACCACAGTATGAAACAATCCATTTCAGGCCACCTAACAACTAGCGCCTCAATTGGTCGACGCGTTTCGAATCCTAAAACTTTGATTAGGATTCTCTTCAGGACCACACAAAATCAATCTGTGGAAAAACAAATAAAAAGCAGACTGTCAGTGGAAAACAGAGAGACTCTCAACTTTCACTCAGCATCCAGCACACACTCAAAAAGTTACCTGTCAGTGAAATGGCTTGGGCACGATGATTAACTGAAAAATCAAAAACATTCTTATTCAGAACCTATTTAAAAATAGGATTGCTAAACTCAAATTTACGAGAATCTTGGGTACTCACTAGAATGTAGTGGTATCAAAGACCTCATACGGGCATCCAAACAGGCGAAAGATCCATTTTTTCTGTAGTTTTAACTCAATTCGGGATCCAACCTCGAAGCTTAATCTAAAAAAGAGAAAACAGCAGCTCTCAGTGCGCTATCTAGGGCTCCTTACTAACCCACGGTAACGCCACGAGCGGCGGCATTTTTGCACCGAGCTGCAACTAATGGCGGGACTATCACTCTGCACAACGCTCCTCACTACATGCCTGAACGAGGAATTATTTCACGCAAAGCGGCTCCGGCGGGCGGGTTGCAAAGACCGCTGACCTGGATTCTAGGCGGTGTCTAATTACCTGAGGCTGTGCGTCTTGTTCCCCACTGGGTCGCGGTTGACAGTAAACGCGATGCTGGTTATCGCCGGGTTGTGTTGTTTTGAAGTCAGGGTTGTATCCGGGTTCAAGCTCTATGGCTCATGGGAGTTGTAGTTTAGGTGGTATGACTCATGGGAATTGTAGTTTGAGGATCGTCCGTCGACGTTGGAGCGAGCGCTGCACTCAATGAAGACGAAGGAAAGGAACTCGGATTAGATAATCAGATGCCAGCGGATGTATATTTGGTTAATCAGAGTTTGGGTTCACTTGGCTGGTGGAAAGCCCATTACGAGTGTCCACTCACAGACTATATAGTTCAGACATTTCATTCAGACCTTGTGTGGTCGTATTAAATTTCAGAATCAGCATGGCTTCTCTTTGGCGTAGTTTGGCCTCTACATCTCCGCCTCTTGGGTCATGGTCAATCTTGGATATTATGGTCCATTTCAGATCTTGTTCCCCATGTAGCTCGTCGAGCCAATGTTGAACTAATGGGGCGGTCACCACTTTTTTCCTTATTCGAGACTTATGTTGGGACATCCTTTGTCTGGCTTCTTGTGTTGTTTTCCCTATGTACAACTTGTCACAAGGACATAGGATACCATAGACGACATTCTTTGATTTACAATTTGTAAATTGTTCGTGCTTCCAAGATATTCCTGCATGTTGGAAAAGATCCCCTTCTATGGTAGATGAACAGCAGAGGCATGTGCCACATTTACGGTGGCCAGTGATGGGTGGAAGATTCACATATTCCCGAACTGTCAGTGTCTTTTGTTTTGGTATTGCTGCTCGCACGATGTAATTGGCAATGCTTTTATCTTTTTTATATACAAACAGGGGGCTTTCTGTGAATTGACTGTTGAGGTCTTTGAGCAAGTGCCAATTTTGATGGATCAATTTTTTAAGCATATTAGATGATGGGCAATATGTCGAAACACAGACCACGCGTTGTTGTTGATGTTTTTTTCTCCTCTCAAGTAAATCTTCTCGTGGTGTCTACCACGCTCGTTTGATTGCTTGTTTTAATAATTTGGCTGGATAGACTGGACTCTGACCGAGGACCTTCCCATCCGCAATATAACCAAAGAGGTGGATATCAAAGGAACTACCAGCAACAATATCAGTCGAATTACCAGCCCAACTTTCAGAATCAACAACAGCAACCTTTTTTAGGACAGGGCCAACAAAAGCCCCGTGGAAAAACAAGATTCAACCAACCATGGGAGATGTCAACAAGAAGGCAAAATTACAAGAACTAATACCACATCAAAAATCTTCAGTATTCAATCTTTCTCAAACTGCTCTAACTCCATCTGAAATAAGTGTCCTGGAAAAGGGACTAACTTTTGTACCATCGAAGTTTACAGACTTTGTCAGGTTGAAGCTTGAATTTATAGAATTTTGCCGTAAGATCCGATTGATTACCTTCTTTGCGGACAAAGAGAGTCCTCCTCAAATCGAAACAACTGGCTTTAGGAAGAAATCTAGCTTTTGCCCGCCAGCATATAAAGTACCCAAGGAGGTAACATACTTTGAAAAAACCATACTTTCAGCCCTGGCTGCGCAAGAAAAGAAGAGAAACGGATATATCAAATCAAACTTGTCTCAAGAACAGAAATCGGCCCTGCAATCTATCAAACAAAACGAAAGCATTATAGTGAAGCAAGCCGACAAAGGCGGGTCGATAGTGGTTTGGGGAACAAATGAATACATCTTGGAAGTGACCAAACAATTATCAGATCCAAACTGTTACCGGAAAATCAACAAGGACCCCACTCTGGAACTACAGAAAGAATTAAGCCAGATTCTAAACAATGGACTAGAACAAGGTTTTCTTTGAAAAAATGAATTCAATTTTCTATCCAATAAACACCCACGGATTCCATTATTTTATGTACTCCCAAAGGTACACAAAAACGAGAAAACCCCCCCAGGACGACCCATAATCTCTGGATGTGACTCACTATTTGAACCGGTCTCAAAATTTATAGATTTCTTTTTGAAACCTTTTACACTGACGGTCAAATCTTTTCTTTTGGACACCACGGACTTCTTGAAAAAATTGGAGCAAATACCATTCAATGAGAACCAAGACCTGCTAGTGAGTATGGATATAGTCTCACTTTACACACAAATTCCCCAAGATCAGGCATTGGAGGTCCTGGAGATCTTCTTGGACAAACGGGTTAAGCCTTCAAAAATACCAACTGAATTCATATTGCAACTCGCCAAACTAGCTCTAACTAAAAACTACTTCAAATTCGGCGATGATTTCTACTTTCAGACCAAGGGGGTCGCCATGGGCTGTCCTTTTGCCCCGGAATTGGCGATCCTCTACATGAGCCAATATGAAGAAAGGTACATTTATAACAACAACCCATTTCTCCAATGGATAGGAGGTTGGGTAAGATATATTGACGACATCTTTTTCACATGGTCAGGGACATCAGAACAGCTACACCAATTTCATGTTTGGATCAATGACAGGACAAATGATATAAAATTTACACTGCAGACCTCGAGCACCAGAATGTCCTTTTTGGATGTAGAGGTATATTGTGCAAATGGACAATTAGTCACTACCTTGTTCAAAAAAGACACAGACCGCAACAAGGCACTGGATTTCTCTAGTAACCACCCGAGAAGCCTTAAGCAAAATCTCCCAGTAGGACAGTTTCTGCGCATCCGCAGAAACTGTACCTTCAAAGACGAATTTATGGAACACGCGGAGGTCCTAAAAGAGAAACTTCTAGCCCGTGGCTATCCAGCCAAATTATTAAAACAAGCAATCAAACGAGCGTGGTGGACACCACGGGAAGATTTACTTGAGAGGAGAAAAAAACATCAACAACAACGCGTGGTCTGTGTTTCGACATATTGCCCATCATCTAATATGCTTAAAAAATTGATCCATCAAAATTGGCACTTGCTCAAAGACCTCAACAGTCAATTCACAGAAAGCCCCCTGTTTGCATATAAAAAAGATAAAAGCATCGCCAATTACATCGTGCGAGCAGCAATACCAAAACAAAAGACACTGACAGTTCGGGAATATGTGAATCTTCCACCCATCACTGGCCACCGTAAATGTGGCACATGCCTCTGCTGTTCATCTACCATAGAAGGGGATCTTTTCCAACATGCAGGAATATCTTGGAAGCACGAACAATTTACAAATTGTAAATCAAAGAATGTCGTCTATGGTATCCTATGTCCTTGTGACAAGTTGTACATAGGGAAAACAACACAAGAAGCCAGACAAAGGATGTCCCAACATAAGTCTCGAATAAGGAAAAAAGTGGTGACCGCCCCATTAGTTCAACATTGGCTCGACGAGCTACATGGGGAACAAGATCTGAAATGGACCATAATATCCAAGATTGACCATGACCCAAGAGGCGGAGATGTAGAGGCCAAACTACGCCAAAGAGAAGCCATGCTGATTCTGAAATTTAATACGACCACACAAGGTCTGAATGAAATGTCTGAACTATATAGTCTGTGAGTGGACACTCGTAATGGGCTTTCCACCAGCCAAGTGAACCCAAACTCTGATTAACCAAATATACATCCGCTGGCATCTGATTATCTAATCCGAGTTCCTTTCCTTCGTCTTCATTGAGTGCAGCGCTCGCTCCAACGTCGACGGACGATCCTCAAACTACAATTCCCATGAGTCATACCACCTAAACTACAACTCCCATGAGCCATAGAGCTTGAACCCGGATACAACCCTGACTTCAAAACAACACAACCCGGCGATAACCAGCATCGCGTTTACTGTCAACCGCGACCCAGTGGAGGAACAAGACGCACAGCCTCAGGTAATTAGACACCGCCTAGAATCCAGGTCAGCGGTCTTTGCAACCCGCCCGCCGGAGCCGCTTTGCGTGAAATAATTCCTCGTTCAGGCATGTAGTGAGGAGCGTTGTGCAGAGTGATAGTCCCGCCATTAGTTGCAGCTCGGTGCAAAAATGCCGCCGCTCGTGGCGTTACCGTGGGTTAGTAAGGAGCCCTAGATAGCGCACTGAGAGCTGCTGTTTTCTCTTTTTTAGATTAAGCTTCGAGGTTGGATCCCGAATTGAGTTAAAACTACAGAAAAAATGGATCTTTCGCCTGTTTGGATGCCCGTGTGAGGTCTTTGATACCACTACATTCTAGTGAGTACCCAAGATTCTCGTAAATTTGAGTTTAGCAATCCTATTTTTAAATAGGTTCTGAATAAGAATGTTTTTTGATTTTTCAGTTAATCATCGTGCCCAAGCCATTTCACTGACAGGTAACTTTTTGAGTGTGTGCTGGATGCTGAGTAAAAGTTGAGAGTCTCTCTGTTTTCCACTGACAGTCTGCTTTTTATTTGTTTTTCCACAGATTGATTTTGTGTGGTCCTGAAGAGAATCCTAATCAAAGTTTTAGGATTCGAAACGCGTCGACCAATTGAGGCGCTAGTTGTTAGGTGGCCTGAAATGGATTGTTTCATACTGTGGTTAATGCAAGCATTTATCCAGTTGGACTCAAATATGATTTGATTGTAAATAAGCTGAATTGTACATATAATTAAGCTAAAAACTGTGTTTCTATGACAAACAGTTTGAGAGAAATGCCACCAACTCCCACCGCCCCAACCTCCCTTAGATAGCCATGAATGTTCAATGTTGTTCAGTGTCTATGTCTTGTGTCAATTGTCTAATTGTTGCATAACCCATTGATTTATCATTTCCTGCGTGTACTTCCCTGTTCCTCCTCTGTGTGATGTATATTGGCAGATAGTATATACTCATTCAAAAAACACCGCAGAACAAAATACTGCGAAATACATGAACTAGATAAATTTGAAAGACAGTTCTGATAAAATAAAGAATAACAAAACTATGTTTTCATAACTTGAATGAAAGAGTGGTCATTTTCGAGAGAGCAATTAGTAGCTCTTCAACAAAAAATCTAAAAAATTGCACAGTACTGGCAAATTGTTTTGTTTGTTTCTTGAATTGGCGCAGCCTTACTGTGCCACACGCCAGACCCGGTTTGTTACATATTTGATCTAGCGGGCGCCGGCCCGCGAAGTGGTTTTAAGAGACCTGAATCAGTCTCTTTCTTTTTGAATTAAGTGTCTCCACAGTCTGTGGTTTGTGGTCAGAGGCCACTGTTGTGTTCTGGATCACCACATTGGTTGTTGTTGATTACATTCGGTTGTTCAATTCACTTTTTCTTATTTTATTTTTATATTTTCTTCACCTAACTTTGTATGGTATGAATGTGAGTGGTTGGTACTCAAAAAAAGATATATATAGGCAGGAGTACTAAAGAAGAATTTTTTCACACCCTAGACTATGTCAGAGGAACAGACATTTGCGTACAGTGAGGATCACATTAAAAAACTCTTGAGGGACCCTCCTCCATTTGGCTCCGCCACACTCAGTAACACGGCTCAAGTGAATAATGAATCAGATAAATTGGTCCGTCTGAAGAAAAAACAAATAAGGACAGACCTGCATGGCCACTACCTACTCCAACATCTTAGGTCAGGTACTATACCATCTGGACTAATAGTGAAAAACATACCAGTGATATTCACTGAGGACAGCGTGTACAAAAAAGGTTTTAGTTTCATTGAAACTAAGTGTAGTCGAGACCTGATGGTCCTAACTATTGAAACCGCTCAACGTTTATCAAAATCTCAACTTGAGGAAATTGAAAAACTAGAATCCGAAATAAAAGCGAACCCATTAATTCAAGACTCAAAGACACTACTTGACAGAGTTGAAAAGGAGATCCTTGAATTCAAAGATTTTACTGTTCAACAGAAAGATAACAACTTTGAAAGAGACAAACGTAATTTTACTTTTGAGAAAGCTTATCCGTATCTGCAACAAGAGTTTTACTCAAGACCTGAAGCAAGACGCTTTCTCAACGATAACCAAGGTAGATCTCGCACAAAATACCTTACCTTCTCTGACACTTCATCCTCAGGAGGGAGCGACTCTGACCAAGGACCTTCCCGTCCGCAATATAACCAAAGAGGTGGATATCAAAGGAACTACCAACAACAATATCAGTCGAATTACCAGCCCAACTTTCAGAATCAACAACAGCAACCTTTTTTAGGACAGGGCCAACAAAAGCCCCGTGGAAAAACAAGATTCAACCAACCATGGGAGATGTCAACAAGAAGGCAAAATTACAAGAACTAATACCACATCAAAAATCTTCAGTATTCAATCTTTCTCAAACTGTTCTAACTCCATCTGAAATAAGTGTCCTGGAAAAGGGACTAACTTTTGTACCATCGAAGTTTACAGACTTTGTCAGGTTGAAGCTTGAATTTATAGAATTTTGCCGTAAGATCCGATTGATTACCTTCTTTGCGGACAAAGAGAGTCCTCCTCAAATCGAAACAACTGGCTTTAGGAAGAAATCTAGCTTTTGCCCGCCAGCATATAAAGTACCCAAGGAGGTAACATACTTTGAAAAAACCATACTTTCAGCCCTGGCTGCGCAAGAAAAGAAGAGAAACGGATATATCAAATCAAACTTGTCTCAAGAACAGAAATCGGCCCTGCAATCTATCAAACAAAACGAAAGCATTATAGTGAAGCAAGCCGACAAAGGCGGGTCGATAGTGGTTTGGGGAACAAATGAATACATCTTGGAAGTGACCAAACAATTATCAGATCCAAACTGTTACCGGAAAATCAACAAGGACTCCACTCTGGAACTACAGAAAGAATTAAGCCAGATTCTAAACAATAGACTAGAACAAGGTTTTCTTGGAAAAAATGAATTCAATTTTCTATCCAATAAACACCCACGGATTCCATTATTTTATGTACTCCCAAAGGTACACAAAAACGAGAAAACCCCCCCAGGATGACCCATAATCTCTGGATGTGACTCACTATTTGAACCGGTCTCAAAATTTATAGATTTCTTTTTGAAACCTTTTACACTGACGGTCAAATCTTTTCTTTTGGACACCACGGACTTCTTGAAAAAATTGGAGCAAATACCATTCAATGAGAACCAAGACCTGCTAGTGAGTATGGATATAGTCTCACTTTACACACAAATTCCCCAAGATCAGGCATTGGAGGTCCTGGAGATCTTCTTGGACAAACGGGTTAAGCCTTCAAAAATACCAACTGAATTCATATTGCAACTCGCCAAACTAGCTCTAACTAAAAACGACTTCAAATTCGGCGATGATTTCTACTTTCAGACCAAGGGGGTCGCCATGGGCTGTCCTTTTGCCCCGGAATTGGCGATCCTCTACATGAGCCAATATGAAGAAAGGTACATTTATAACAACAACCCATTTCTCCAATGGATAGGAGGTTGGGTAAGATATATTGACGACATCTTTTTCACATGGTCAGGGACATCAGAACAGCTACACCAATTTCATGTTTGGATCAATGACAGGACAAATGATATAAAATTTACACTGCAGACCTCGAGCACCAGAATGTCCTTTTTGGATGTAGAGGTATATTGTGCAAATGGACAATTAGTCACTACCTTGTTCAAAAAAGACACAGACCGGAACAAGGCACTGGATTTCTCTAGTAACCACCCGAGAAGCCTTAAGCAAAATCTCCCAGTAGGACAGTTTCTGCGCATCCGCAGAAACTGTACCTTCAAAGACGAATTTATGGAACACGCGGAGGTCCTAAAAGAGAAACTTCTAGCCCGTGGCTATCCAGCCAAATTATTAAAACAAGCAATCAAACGAGCGTGGTGGACACCACGAGAAGATTTACTTGAGAGGAGAAAAAAACATCAACAACAACGCGTGGTCTGTGTTTCGACATATTGCCCATCATCTAATATGCTTAAAAAATTGATCCATCAAAATTGGCACTTGCTCAAAGACCTCAACAGTCAATCCACAGAAAGCCCCCTGTTTGCATATAAAAAAGATAAAAGCATCGCCAATTACATCGTGCGAGCAGCAATACCAAAACAAAAGACACTGACAGTTCGGGAATATGTGAATCTTCCACCCATCACTGGCCACCGTAAATGTGGCACATGCCTCTGCTGTTCATCTACCATAGAAGGGGATCTTTTCCAACATGCAGGAATATCTTGGAAGCACGAACAATTTACAAATTGTAAATCAAAGAATGTCGTCTATGGTATCCTATGTCCTTGTGACAAGTTGTACATAGGGAAAACAACACAAGAAGCCAGACAAAGGATGTCCCAACATAAGTCTCGAATAAGGAAAAAAGTGGTGACCGCCCCATTAGTTCAACATTGGCGCGACGAGCTACATGGGGAACAAGATCTGAAATGGACCATAATATCCAAGATTGACCATGACCCAAGAGGCGGAGATGTAGAGGCCAAACTACGCCAAAGAGAAGCCATACTGATTCTGAAATTTAATACGACCACACAAGGTCTGAATGAAATGTCTGAACTATATAGTCTGTGAGTGGACACTCGTAATGGGCTTTCCACCAGCCAAGTGAACCCAAACTCTGATTAACCAAATATACATCCGCTGGCATCTGATTATCTAATCCGAGTTCCTTTCCTTCGTCTTCATTGAGTGCAGCGCTCGCTCCAACGTCGACGGACGATCCTCAAACTACAATTCCCATGAGTCATACCACCTAAACTACAACTCTCATGAGCCATAGAGCTTGAACCCGGATACAACCCTGACTTCAAAACAACACAACCCGGCGATAACCAGCATCGCGTTTACTGTCAACCGCGACCCAGTGGAGGAACAAGACGCACAGCCTCAGGTAATTAGACACCGCCTAGAATCCAGGTCAGCGGTCTTTGCAACCCGCCCGCCGGAGCCGCTTTGCGTGAAATAATTCCTCGTTCAGGCATGTAGTGAGGAGCGTTGTGCAGAGTGATAGTCCCGCCATTAGTTGCAGCTCGGTGCAAAAATGCCGCCGCTCGTGGCGTTACCGTGGGTTAGTAAGGAGCCCTAGATAGCGCACTGAGAGCTGCTGTTTTCTCTTTTTTAGATTAAGCTTCGAGGTTGGATCCCGAATTGAGTTAAAACTACAGAAAAAATGGATCTTTCGCCTGTTTGGATGCCCGTATGAGGTCTTTGATACCACTACATTCTAGTGAGTACCCAAGATTCTCGTAAATTTGAGTTTAGCAATCCTATTTTTAAATAGGTTCTGAATAAGAATGTTTTTTGATTTTTCAGTTAATCATCGTGCCCAAGCCATTTCACTGACAGGTAACTTTTTGAGTGTGTGCTGGATGCTGAGTGAAAGTTGAGAGTCTCTCTGTTTTCCACTGACAGTCTGCTTTTTATTTGTTTTTCCACAGATTGATTTTGTGTGGTCCTGAAGAGAATCCTAATCAAAGTTTTAGGATTCGAAACGCGTCGACCAATTGAGGCGCTAGTTGTTAGGTGGCCTGAAATGGATTGTTTCATACTGTGGTTAATGCAAGCATTTATCCAGTTGGACTCAAATATGATTTGATTGTAAATAAGCTGAATTGTACATATAATTAAGCTAAAAACTGTGTTTCTATGACAAACAGTTTGAGAGAAATGCCACCAACTCCCACCGCCCCAACCTCCCTTAGATAGCCATGAATGTTCAATGTTGTTCAGTGTCTATGTCTTGTGTCAATTGTCTAATTGTTGCATAACCCATTGATTTATCATTTCCTGCGTGTACTTCCCTGTTTCTCCTCTGTGTGATGTATATTGGCAGATAGTATATACTCATTCAAAAAACACCGCAGAACAAAATACTGCGAAATACATGAACTAGATAAATTTGAAAGACAGTTCTGATAAAATAAAGAATAACAAAACTATGTTTTCATAACTTGACTGAAAGAGTGGTCATTTTCGAGAGAGCAATTAGTAGCTCTTCAACAAAAAATCTAAAAAATTGCACAGTACTGGCAAATTGTTTTGTTTGTTTCTTGAATTGGCGCAGCCTTACTGTGCCACACGCCAGACCCGGTTTGTTACATATAAGTGGTGGAATTGCAGCAAAGAGGTTAAAAGGCTTGACAATCACTTAGAAAATACATGGGCGAGTTTCTGTGTGTGGTGCTTGTAGTGGATTGTAGTGCTTTGAGGTGCCTGCAAGAATTTGTTCCTCAGCTTTGCACACCTGCAAGAATTTGTTCCTCAGCTTTGCGCTCATGCATATATATTCATCCATTCACAAACTGATTATTTTATTTACTCTTTGACAAAACCACAAGTAAATACAGAAAAATTTAGCACTGGGACGCCCACGGGCAGCCATGCGCTCTACAAACCAGTAAAATAAATAAATAAATAAATAAATTTATGGTATGGATTTCAAATAAGGAGTTCCCTATTTATATAAAAAATCTTTGCCTTGAACAATGTTTGTCCGGTCACCATCCACTTCCCCTGTTGCGCTCCACCCCAGCAGTAACACACTGACTGAAAACAGACCACTTCTTCATTTGGACTTCCTCTTCCAAGTTTCAATGATGCAAATCAAAAGATTTAGGACCGGTGCACATGCATGTCATGCCCTTTTGCTTTTTCGTCTTGTGTACAATATTTGTCCTGGCAATCTTTCATGGTCCAAAGTGAGGTGGCATGGTGAACAAAGGAGAAATGGATTGGGACGATACCCCCAAGTGATTGCCGTTGGTTAGACAAACTGTAAGCATTCCTCCCATCACCTTTTGTGTGTTTAATTAGTTAAAGTGCCTTTTTTGTCATTGATGGGTTTAGACGCTCAATAATTCATCATACATGCACTTTGTCCCTCAGCTTTGCATTCATGCATATATATTTCCATCCATTCACAAACTGATTATTTTATTTACTCTTTGACACAACCACAAGAAAGTACAGACAAATTCAACAGCATTTGCAAGATAAATAAAAAATACAACAGAATAAACATGCAACATGACAGGCATATGCTTGCAATAAAAAACTAGCATAGCATCTGGTGTCCATCTTGCAGTAGTATTGTGCATAATCCAGCGTTGTTTTTAAGCACAACCTTCGCTGTCACGTGTAGAACCAAGGTTCTGGCCAACTTGGAATCACAAAACAGTGATACTTAATGGACAACTGCATTCCACAGTAGTCACCTGGTCTAGAGAAAATGACCAAGTGGGATGCAGAGCACTACAGAAGAACCGAGTGGCATTCAAGCAGCCCTTTTGCAATAATGGGTGAGCTGTAGTACGACACCCAGCATGACTAGTGGCAGAAGAGGCCTGGCCCAAAGTCTCTTTGAGCACTTATTTGATTTATGGATATATATTATATATATATATATATATATATATATATATATATATATATATATATATATATATATATATATATATATATATATATAGATGCCTGTGAAAAGGGGTAACCAATACCAAATTACTTCCATATGAAAGTAATCTGTGATATTACATGTAACAAAATATCACACTGCAGTCTTTAACATGGCGCAAAAACAATTCACCCTTAAGGGCCTATTGGTTTTAGCATATGTGTTACCTAGTAAATAAATCATTCCAATTTTTTTGTTGTAACTTTTCATAATAAACAAATTACACCTATTGCAACTGAAATACATTTTCTTAGGGAACCAATCAGGCTGATAGTTGTAATCACTGGCTTTTCACCATAGCCATCTCAGGCCTTTTTGTAATAAGTGTAAGCTTTCCCACAAAGCAGCCATCAGGCATACAGCCATAAAAGAAAAATGTGTACAAAATTACAGGCGACAAAGCAAATTACTATCACTTTTAAGAGCACTTAACAAGGATTCTAAGTACAACTCTTTTATACCCATGGTTTGTCAGAGGATGTGGCACAACGGCCAAAGCTGCAGACTTTGGAGCTGGGGAATCAGATTTGGATCTTGGCGCCTGCTAAACATCCTGTGATTTGGGGCAAATCACGTCTTCTCCCCGTGCTACCTACCAAAAAAACATGAATGTGTCCTTGAGTAACATAACTGGTGCTCATGTAAAGCACTTCAATACCTTTGTTGAGTTTATGCTATATAAAACTGCAAAAAAAGACAAATACACCAAGAGCATGCTTTAATATAATAATCTGTGAGATTCCATGTAACAAATCCATGTGTTTTAAGATAGTGTAACAGCAATCCACCCTTTAATGCCTATTGACTTTAACATAGGCTTTTCACAACAAATACCTCAGGCCTACTGTCTTTATTACACCTTTTCATAACAATCAGGTCTATAACCTTTATCAATGGCCTGTCTCCATACCCAACCCAGACCTATGTGTTGGGGATACAGTTTCCCACAAGGCAACCATGAAGTATACTGTGTAATACAAATATCTACAAAAAAATACAGTTGGCAAAACAATATAACATCCTTTCTAACAGCGCCAATTATTACAATAGTGCAAATCTTCTATCTCCATTATTTGTTCGGGTGGGTTACCAACTCCAATAGCCTTGTCTACTACGGTAATCTGCGAGATTCCATGTAACAAACGAATACCTGCCTACATGTGTTAATCTAGTGTAATAACAATGAACTCTTAAAAGTATATTGCCTTTAACATATGCTTTTGCAATTAGTAAGTAAGGCTTACTTGCTTTGTCGTAACTTTTCATTATAAACAGATCACACAGTGAACCAATAAGGGCTATAGCTTTTACCATTGGCTTGGTGCTAAACCCAACACAAACCCAATGAAGTGTGCATAAGATGACAACCAACCCGCGTAGAGTTATAATATTATAAATATATAAAAAATTACAGTTCAGTTGACAAAACAATATACAACCTCTAACAAGAATCATCCCAGTGAAAATATTCTACTGCCTGGGTTTGTCAGAGTGGATGCCAACACCAAAACCCTAGCCTACTAATGTAATTTGTAAGATTACATTTACCGAAATACCTGCCTACGGCCTGTAACAGTGTAATAGCAATCGGCTAATAGAGGCTATTGGCTTTACAAATGCTTTTTACTATATGCAAGCCAGGAGTACTTCCGTTGTCATAACTTTCCACAATAAGCAGACCAGACCTATGCCATCTGCTATACCTTTTTCAGCAAACGTTTCATAATAAACAGAGCAGACTGATGGCATCTGGTATAACTTTTCCCAGCACACCATCAGGCCTGCGGCCTTTAACCCGTTAACCGCAACATAAAATCCGCCGCGGTGCGGGCGTTTCAGTGTGTGGGCAGGGCCGCGTCGGCCAACGGACGTGCGCAGCACTCCAGAGGTAGTGCTCGTGACATGCTCGCGACAGCCGTTGGCCGACGCAAGCAGCGAACGGGTTAAGATTAGCTTGTCAGTATAACCAACTCAGGCCTACTGTACAGAGCATAGGCTTTCCGACCAGGCAACTGTCAGACATACAGTCACACTACTACAAATGTCTACAAAAATTACAGTTGATCTCCTAAGAAGGCTTAACCATGATTTTCACACTGCAGATCTTCCATACCCGCGGTTTGTCAGAGTGGGTAACCAATAACAAAACCCTGTCCTAATCTTTGAGATTCAAATGTAGCAGGATCCTTCTCTGCAAGCGTTCACACTGTTGCAAAGTCATCCTGTGCACCCCCAAATGTTTTGCTTACTGGTGATAACTGACTCTGACTGACCCTGGGCTCTGCCTAACCAGGCCCAGGGCCAGTGCTATGCTGAAAATAGCTATAATACAGTGAAAACACCTACATACACTAGAGCACACTAAGGGTTGGGGTTACCCCTGTGATTGGCATGACCTACCTCAAAGGCCCTAGTACATAATAGGGCAGGGGGATTAAAAGTATCTATCAGCCCCTAGTATAATATTAGGGCATGTCACTTTAGAGGCTAGCAGCCCTTTCTGCACTTGCATGCGTGCACTGCTAAATCCTGAGCAAATTGGCTGCTTAAAAAAAAAATGGTGCCCAAACTCGACGTTTGTGTTTGGGGCACTTACAAATGGTTACCCTACAATGCTTGGGCATATTAGGTACTGCCAGTATCTCCCCTAAGTGTCCATGGGGTTGGGGGTCAGATATTTATAAGGTGGACCCTTATAAAATGAGTTTTATTTGCTCTGGGTAAAGTGAAATTACACATTTCACTCCCCACATTGACCTAGCTATATAAAAGACAGTTTGAAGCTTTATGCACCCAGTCGATGTCTCCGTTCTTCTGTGAAAAACCTGTTGGCATGTCCACGCTTTAACAGAGCTACATTGGAGGGACGTGCTTTTTCAGTGGTGACCCCCCAGCTCTGGACTAAGTTATCGGAGAGCTTTCGTGGGGAAGCCATGTTACTCCCATTTTGGAGGAAACTTAAGACCATCCTGTTCACTGAGGCGTTTGGATAAGCTTACCCCAATTCTGCTCGATCCGCAGGTAGTAGGGGATATCTGGGTTCATGGTCTTTGTTGTAGCACTTAGAGACCATTGGTGATTTGGCGCTTTACAAATATAAATTAACATAACATCAAGTTCTGCCCAAAATCGACTTTGGTGGTAGGAGCATTGTGGAAGGAGGATCTGCAATCTTTTTACATATTCAGAACCCCTAAAGTCTCCCGTAGGTGTTCTTGGGGAAGGGGTCCTGTAGATATATATAGCGTACCTATCAAATATGTTTTTATAAGCCCTGGTCCTGGGAAAATTGCCCAAGTCACTTTTCCCATTGCAAATCCCAAGCCATAGATTAACATTGGAAAAGGTTATTAGTTAATAACTGGAGAAAGAAAAGCCATAAAACTAGGATTAAAGGACTCAGTAGAATGGTAATGGTAAATCCAACAATATGGTATTGTTCTATTTATTGTAAGATGTACAGATAAGAAGTTATAAGACTTTTTTTGTCTGTAAGCCAAAATTCAACCCTGTGCTGCTTTGCCCTGATTGGTCAGAGATAAGTGGCTGAGCCTGGCTGCTTTGAAGAAGTGATAAATGACCCCTGGGATTAGGAAGCCTCTTGGGGAGGAGAAGTTGCTGGGCATAGGAATGCCAGAGCAGGGGGAGGAGTCATAAACCTTGGACCTCCAGAGAAAACGGAGGACCCCAGTGTCATTAACAACTTTACCCTGTTCACCTCCAGCCAGATGCTAGGCTTAAGAAAGGAATGAGTAGATGCAAGGGGGAGGGACTATATACATTAGCCATCCTAGGGATGTGTTCAGCCAGCTCTTCACTCCCTGCTGAAAATTCTGACATATTGAATTTTGGAAGAATAGTGGTTTCTGGGTTAGCATTTTGCCACACTCGTCTGCTGGAGGTGGTTAGACCTTTGGGTGGAACCCTGACGCTCATTGGACAGGAGTGCCCTCCTGCTTGACCCAGAGAAGTTGGATGACGTATCTGAGAAGGGCAGAGCCCTGCAGATCTGCTGCTTGAAACTTAAAAAAAGCAAGACGGGACATACTGGAAGTTTGATGTGCATTTCCAAAGGCGTGCACTCTGAAGACTGCACCTTCTGCATCATCTACAACTACAGCCTGTAGATTACTTTGCTGTAAAATGACTGACGAGTGGACTCCCTGCAAGCTACAGGCTAACAGACCTCACCTGGAACATCACTGCAAGAATCCCCAGCCTGGAGTACTACCAGTAGATTTGTAAGGGTTTTGTTCAAGTGGATAGTGGGAATTGAAGTTTCACACTTTCAAGGCCCCTCTTGGAGATTCCAGAACCTTGGATTGTGTGTTGGATACTTTGGGACCCGCAAGAAGAACTTCAGGAAGGAGTTCAAACAGGACCCAGCCTGCTGGAGGGGGCTGCACAAGACCGGTGAAAGATCCTCCAGCACAATCGCTAAAGGTGAATGTGTCCCTGTCAGAGGCAACAAAATGACCAAAAGTGGCACTGTTGGTTTCTAAGCATTAGAAACTGACTAATCTTTAAAAATTAATATCTCTGGTTCCATATAGTGGATTTATTTGTTTTGTTGACATTTAAAAGATAAAAACATTTCCTATTTTCATAAATTGGAGTTGGATTTTTATTTTGTGTTGTGTCTTAATTATTTACTAAATTGGTGTTTTTAAATGCTTTACATACCTGTCTTTGAAGTTAAGCCTTTCTGCTCACAGCCACATTACCAAGGGTTTAGCATAGGAATACTTTTCTAAGACCTATTCTGAGCCCTATACTGTGTTAGTGGCCTTATTGCCAGTGGCAGACCTACATTTGCCCCTACCAATAATCCACTTTCCAACACACACAAAGTAATAAACATCCATCCATCAATGAATTGATGCAAACTGTATTTTTACAATACATACATCAGGCCCACTGCCTGATTTATAGGGACAACATTAAATGTAACATGGAGCCTACTTGTATATCGGACAGTGAAACAGGAGCATTTTCTATAACAGTGTCCAGCAATGTTATTATTAAAGGCCTGCTGGTGTATAGACCCCCGGGAGGGTGCAGCAAATTTGCGGACAGCTTGATACACAACCTGTTGCCTCCTGCTATGCGTTATGACAAATAATTATTGCTAGGCGATTTTAATTTGCACTTAACGCCGCAGCCCAAGAGGTTCGCCAGGAGTTGTTAACCATGCAATTGGCATTGCAGTCGGTGCTATCTACACACCGGTTAGGACATCAGCTGGATCCGATATTCTGCAATTGGGATGATATCAAGACGGATCCCCCGGTTCCGATGGTTTGGACTGACCACTTTCTGGTGCCTTTCCGTATTAAATACATCATGGGATGCAACCAGGGGAAAGGCACTGGTACTAATAAGAAACAGAGAAAATGGCCTACATTTTCCCCATTAAATTTTAGCTCTAACCTGACGCAGGGAGGTCCCCCCGAAGGGCTGGACACTACTATTGATGGTGCATGTGTGGCCCTGGATAATCGTATTCAGATGGCTCTAGATCAGACTGCCCCCTGGGCTAGTAACGGCCCAGCGGGCGCACTAAATCGGAGGCCTGGTTTAATGCTGGCCTAAAAGAAGCCAAGTCAGCTTGTAAGCGCATGGAAAGAGCCTGGAGAAGGGACTATCTTCCCGCCGCAAGAAAGGCGTATAAAGACAGCCTGAGGGGATACCATGTCTTGATCAGGAAAACTCGCTCGGCCTTCTACACTGAATGTATTGATAAGGCCGAGTGTTCGGTTAAGGAACTCTTTGTGGTCTATAAGGAGATATCCTCGATGGGTTCAATAGGCGCACAGGCAGACTCCTCTGTGCAATCCTGTAATCAGATTGCTGAATTTTTCTATAAGAAAGTGCAGGATATCTATACTACCTTCCCTAACGAGGCCAGGGTTGGCCTCTGTGATGATACGCCATTGGAAGGCGGATTTCTGGAGAAGGACTGCATTAGGGCATTTTTGGTCCCGGACGAGGAGCCGCTAATTGCAGTAGCTAGGGGGGTAAAATCAGGATCCCCTAGAGATCCGGCTCCTGCTAAGATCTTGAGTGGCAGCATGGAAGTGCTGGCACCCTATGTCAAGCACCTATTAACTCTGTCGTTTGAGACTGGCAGGGTACTGAGTACCTGGAAGCAGGCTGTTGTCCTTCCACTCAAGAAAAAGCCACAAATTAGTATAATGCAACTGAGCAATCTGCGGCCTATTTCTCTCCTCCCCTACTTTTCTAAGGTAGCTGAAAAATTGGTTAACCACCAACTTGTGGCACACATTGAAGCGCATGGGCTTCTTCACCCCTCCCAGGCGGGCTTCCGCGCCGGTCACTCCACTGAGTCTGCCCTCCTCTTTTCTACAGAAGCTCTGCGGAAACATGTAGATGAGGGTCAGACAGCGGCACTGATTCTTTTAGATCTCAGTGCCGCATTCAACACTGTGACACATCATACCTTGCTGCAGCGTCTGCGGAGATGCGGAGTGACGGGGAGGGTGTGGTCATGGATGGAATCTTTTCTCCAAGACCGCAGCTTCTATGTTGAGCAGGGTTTACATAGGTCTGAGGCTTTTGACCTAAAGCAAGGGGTCCCTCAGGGCTCCAGTCTTAGTCCTACCCTGTTCAATCTTTACATGGCGCCGGTGGCCTCAATTGCTGAGCAGTATGGGGTGGAGCTGGTGACGTATGCCGACAATACGCAGCTGGTTGTGGCTCTTACACAGCCAGCTGAGCACGCAGCCAGCAGATTTACATGCTGCCTCCAAGATCTGGCAGGTTGGATGGCCGATAACTGTCTCAGACTGAATGGGGACAAAACGGAGGTGCTTATCGTTGGCAGGTCCCCCTCGGTCTGGACCTCTGCTTGGTGGCCTCAGGCACTGGGCCCGCAACCCACCCGAAGGATCAAGTGAAGAATCTAGACATTTGGATTGATTCCAAAATGTCTTTTGACTTTCACACCCGGCGCGTTGCAGGGACATGCTTTGGTATTCTTCGCAGTCTGAGGAAGACACTCGACTTGCTCCCGGCGTCAGCTAGGATGGCCATGGTCCATGCCCTGGTTACGTCCAGGCTGGACTATGGTAATGCCCTCTACTTGGGAGCAAACGCGAGGTGTCTTCAAAGACTGCAGCATATCCAGAATGCAGCTGCGCGCCTGGTGTTGTTGTTGCCCAGTAGAGCTCCTTCAAAAAGGGCCTTGGAGACATTGCATTGGCTCCCTATCAAGGTGCGTATAGAGTTTAAAGCTCTCTGTGTCAGTCACAGGATCGTTCATGGGAAGGGCCCTGGCTTTCTGCGCAACCTGCTCCTACCGTACAAACCCACCCGGCTCCTGCGCTCTTAGGGTGCAGGTTTTGTCTCGGTTCCCAAGATCAACAGGGTGAGAATGGGGGGGAGATCATTCCATTCCCTGGCTGCCCGTAGATGGAACACTCTCCCCCTTAGGCTCCGTGTGGAGACCTCGGAGGTGGTGTTCCGGAGGGAGCTGAAAACTCTTTTGTTCCCAAATCCTTAATTGTTGTCGGCTCCGGGCTTTTCTCTCTGCTCGGTGTGCTGCTCAGTCTATTGATAGCGCGGGGACACACTGGTAAGTGTAACCAGGCGCTTTACAAGCTCAGAATTATTATTATTTTATCATACCATTCCATAATAAACAGATAAGGCCTAGAACCACAATCATAAGCCTGTGACTATAACCAACTTAGTCTTACTGTATTAAGTTTAAGCTTTTCCACAAGCCAAAATGTGCAAATCATGCACTCTTTTCAGTGTAAACATACAACTTTGGGCCAATCAAATTCTGCACAACAATTGAGAGGAGCCTAAGCCCCTTTCTCGTTAATACTCAGTAAGCCCAATTTTTTGTTGATCATACAAGGTCTGTGACAGTTGGGTTGTCAAAGCCAGACCTAAAATAGTACAGAAAATAAATCACCACTTAAATGGGCACCTGAACTGCTCAATAGTTGGTATTTAAAATTGTATACACTGAGAGTGACAGAAAACTTAAATCTTGTGTTTTTCTTTGCTAGGCTACAAACCAATTAAAAGTGCTGCCCGTGCGTAGGTGCCAACAAAGAACTCATTCAACACTAATTTTAAGGATGTCATGTTCAAAGACTGTGATTTCCATTTAGACCATTGCATGCCCAATGCCTTGGCAATTTAGTACCCTGGAATAGGCCATTGTTATAGTTTAGTTAATCGTCTCAATAAAACCTGCTACAAATTCCCCAGTTTAGGGCCTTGATATAGATAATTGGCCCAGTATTGAGAGTTACCCCAATTAATTTGCACATGAGAACACATTGGCCTTTTATTGTGTATAAGTAGTAGGCGTGTGTATGAATGTACATGGAGGGTCTACATTTATACAGAAATATGCATAGACCTGAATATAGGAATATTTTTGGCCCTGCATTTGTGTTTATATGTTTAGGCACATGTCAGTGAAGAAAAATTGGTATTTGGCCTCAGTTCGTGTAGGAATATGACATGTATTTGTAGAAATATATTTCGCCTTTCTTTATGAACTTTCTTTTAAGAGGCAGGCTTCGGAGTCCCATGTTGCTTGCCTTTGTAGGTTAGTAGATCAGTGTGTCAATAAGTATGAACTAGGTGTACCCTTGAGCCCAAGACACATTTATATATCAGAAAATTGGAGAATTAACATCAATACTTGAGATTAAGGTTATCCACAGTACATTCAAACAATCCGTTGTTACTTTAAAAAACATGTTAATGTTGGAATGAAGCTAAGACCTTTTGGTCAAATAGGCTTTATAACAAATATCTTTTACTTATTATAAAACAGTCTAATACTACTTCCTTTCTTCAAAAACGTTTTCTCTTCTTTATGGAAATTTTCTCTTGATGGTATGAAGTTGAATTGGTATTTCTTAAAGTTGTCTTCTTCCATTAACTTTGTCACAAACGTTCTTTAAGGAGACAATATGAAGCGAGAACTGTTCCAGTGGCGGCTGCCTCTGAACAGTGGTGGTGAGGGAGGGGTAAGTGGGGGGGTTAAAAGAAAAAAAAAGTACCTTCGCCAACATTGTAGCACGCCTCTCCTCGTCCTCGCTCTTCTGCAGCCCGAGAAGCACCCAGGCTTCTGGACTCTACCAGTCAATCATGAGCAGGAGCAGCATCGTGATTGGTCTGAGCGTCCTGTTTGGACGCTCAGGCAGTGCCTGATAAGGCTGGTCATGTTCTCCATTGGGGCTTTGGAACACAGCCCAACGGAGAACATGCCAAGTGCGCATTACGGTTTGGCCGGCCCTAGAGGGCCGGTCATAGCGTCATTACGCACTTAGGAGTGGGCAAATCACTCCTGCTCCCTCTGATGCTGTGAGCCCTGCCACTCCTGACCTGGCTAGAGTCTAAAGAAAAATAAAATGGTAATAACTGCTTGTTATTGTAATTGGATTTTTCTTTTGCACTGCTCAAACGAGCAGTTGGGTGGCGCTAGTCCGCCTTAGCGGAGGAGCTGTCACTGCTGGTTGTTCCAAATGATTGTTTGAATATGTTTCTGATATTGTATTCTTATTCTCAAGTGTCAGTGTTCAGTCTTCACTCTTGTTTACCTACTGCGAGTATTAGAACGGTGTAAAGTGTAGTAGTGGTTGAAATGGGCCTGTGTTCATTTGGTAACTGTTTGGGTAATACATAATATATTTAGATAAGGTTCTATCTATGTCGGAACATTTGGGCCTGTATGTTTAAGAACTTAAGTGCGTATGCTGAGTGCATGTAGATTTAACGTTAAGCCGTTTAGACTTTAGAGGATGCTTTTAGGCGTGTGTTTCTGTAGCTAACAGTTTACACAAGTGTTACCGCCGGAAATGTAGTACGTAGACCTATTGTTTGTTTATGTTCGTGTCAGGCTGCTCTAGTTGAATGGTCACAGTGTATTTCAGCTTGCTCGAAGACAATACAAAGCGTTTGTTTGTACGCGTTTATCATGAGAGCAATTGCAATACATCACGCCCAGCCTGCGGGTCAATACATAGCCGCGTGTGTGTGCAGCTGCTGCATGTGACTGTTTCCTTTCTGGCATCCCTCTGCCCTCGCATCCTTCCTTTCATCCTCCTGCTGCCGCCGCCGCCGCCCACCAGTGCCCTGTCAGCTGCGGCGTGCTTTGCCACCACGTGACTACCTACTTCCTGTTGTCACGCGGCCGGAATCATTGCGAGGCGCTGGAGTTCTCTGCGCACGCGCACTTGCCATATGACTGCTACGCAGTGGGAGTCATCGAACAGTGCTGATTGTGAATTGAATAGCCTCCAGGCGCCGGGATCAGAGTCTGGGCTCCGAATTCATTAATTGTTAACAGACGAGTCCAGGCCACTGAAAAACTCGGGACTTAATACAGAGGAGAGCGTAACAAATATTGTCTTTAATGAGAAGGTTTAACATTTTATTTATTTATTTAATGCGATTTTCTAGAGCGCGAACATTACCCGAAGGTGTCAGAGCGGTTTACAAAAGAACCAGTTGGGATACATAAGGACTTAGGGGCTCATTAGGATGTCGGGCAGTTCGCCACCGAATGCGGGCGGTGGCGGTCCGCCCGACATCCTTGCCCACCCGCCACCCATTTCCCCCTGCCATATTATTTTGGCGGGGGACTGTGACGGGCGGAAACAACGTCCGCCACTTTTCCGCCCAGGTCGAAGGCAACTGGGGCGGAAAAGGGTTCATATTGTGGCGGTGTCTACACCGCCAGCCATATTATGATGGGCTTCGGCATATGCCTTGCCACGGAAAAGCATGCAGTCTTTACTTTGGGGGCCCCCTACGTGCACCCACGGTGAAGGCGAGTTGGGGGGTGCACATGGGAGGTACCTGTGGTACCCTCCTGCATTTGCATACACAATGCAGCAGGCACCGCGCGGTGCCTGCTGCTTCGTGTATGCAAGTGCATACCATGCATTTATAACATTGCGGCGGGGGCTGGTGTGAACACCGCCCGCCGCAATGTTATAAATGCATGAAGCGCCCGCCAGTGTGGTGGCCGCATCATAATGGGCATGGCGGGACCGCCGCTCTGATCGTGGGCGTCCCGTTTTCCACGAGGATGGCGGGCGGGCAAAGTCCGTCCGCCATCCTAATGGGGGCCTTAGTCTTTTCTAACATGAGTCACATAAAAGATACAAAAAGGAAAAAAATGTTCAAATGTAAAAGTTGTAAAGTCACACAGGGAAGAGATACAAATAGAAAAAATTGCAAATGTACAAGTTGTAAAGTCACTCAAGGAAGAGATACAAATAGATAAACTCTAAGAATCACATAGGAATGGTAGTGAGTACAAAGTTCTACTACATATACTAGTGGTTCGAGTTATCGCTATATACATATATATACAAATAGTAGATTTACTCAGGGTTCCATTTTACCAGCGATTCGGCTTGGACAAGTATATATCACATATTTACAGAGTGAAAAGAGAAATAAAAATTAAAAATAAATTTAAAATAAAAAGGGGTAGAGAGTGGCATGTGGGGGAGATTGGTGAGAGGAGAGAGGGGGATCTGAGGGGGAGATAGAGATAAGGAAGTCCAGCGTAAGTGAAATGTCTGAAGGTCGGCAGGATGGAATCCAAGGGACCAAAGGAAAGGACAAGAATCAACAAAATGGCGGACCCGTGTCGTGGGCATCGATGGAAACCATCTCAATATGGCAAGATGCACCCAGGGCAAGAGCAACAACAGGAGAGGGTCCCAAAATGGCGGGGCGCACATGAGTTCCAGTCCAAAATTTATGAGGGCCAAGTCCAAAGAAAACAAGGGAGCCGACATAAGGGAGGAAGAACAAGAGGGGAAAAGGAGCCAGACAGTCAAAAGGAGGAGCATCTTCACTATTTGCACCTCCTTTCACTACTGCTGCACACACATGATCCCTGGTCTAAATGCTCTCATGCTTCTGTACTGGGCACCACAGTCCACCCGTGTCATTAGCTGGAGGGGTGTTAAAACAAATCCCCAGGTCTCCACCCAGCTTTCATGCTCGACAAAAAGCTGATGTCTATCTTGGCTCTCCCAGGGGGGCGTTAGCGGCTTCGTCATATGTAGGGGGTGAGCGCTGTAATTAAAATCCTCTCCCGGTCGTGTAACCTGTCCCGCATTGGTATTCGCTGGTAGCCGGCAGATGACTCCAAACGTTCTAGAATGCTGCCAGTAAATGACCTCGTCCCCATTACTGAAATGAAGAAAGAGGTATATATGCATGTTAGTGAATAGTACTTCACAACCGTATTCTCCATATAATCCGTGGTTAAGTGAACAGTCTATTATCGAGAAGGCCTTGGGGTGGGGCAAGTCTACTGAAGGAAATCACTTCATGATCTGCTCTCCCTTTTCAGTGGCAAATAGATTTATTGCCAGTGGTGAAAAGGAACAAAAAACGCAATGTAAGCTACACTGTTTATAATGGAACTATCACACCAGGATTCGAACTCTGACATCCTGCATGACCAAATAGCACCACCACTGTTGAATCACGTTAACTCTTGTTGCAGTGCCTCAGGCTTGTCACCTCACATGATGCCATCATGTGCCACTCAGTAATGTCACTGTTCACACAGCCTCCTGGTAAAAATTTGATTTCGCGTGGTGGGAGACGTGAGCTGGCAACCCCTGCAAAGATTGGGTTTCCAGCTCCTGTGTGGAGTCTGTGCACAACTGATATTCATCAGGGGTTTTTGCAACATCCCGGGACATCAGGGGAAGCCCTGTAGGCTTTTGTGCTTTTTTGGTGAAGGCGGGAAAGGTAATGTGGCTCTCCAACAATGCCTGGCACAAAGTCAAGCCACCTCTCCAAGGCCACACACTCTCAAAAGCCACCATCTCTTGAGAATGAGAATGTTTCCCAAAGTTGTCCGATCTTCTGACGTTTTCTACCAAACCAAAAATGTAAACTAGAAGCAAAAGATCACACCCACAGTACTACTCGCTATGCAAATACATTTCCATGTGAATATTCATCATCTATGCAGATCTTCTGGTCTAGAAAGCAAAATGAACAAACGGACTGCGGCATCCCTTCCATCTTCTGCGTATGAGGTGGTGGATAAATGTTGGATGGCAGAATTAGTTACTAATACCTTTCATTATTCAAAGTCCTTCTCAGCATAGTTGTTGCTTTGTGCGTCGTACTGGAGATGAGGAGCGGTGATGTATGTTGTTGTTTGGTGAGGTATGGTTACTGTATGTTACAGTGTTGGTTCATGTAACGTGATAGTAGGTGTGGGGAGGAATGATGTGGTGAAGTTGTCTGGAATGATGTGTCCTACAATGTGGTATGGTTTGGTGTTTTGGTATGTTATTGCTGGATTTGGTATTGTGTGATGTTATGGAGTATGTTGCGGTAATGTGTCATCTGGAGGCAGTTCAATGTGGTATGGTGCAGTATATAATGGTATGGTGCTGTGTGATGTAGTAACGTGTGATGCAGCATGGAATGGCGGTTGGTATTTTTTTATTATTGTTTTAAATTTGTTATTTTATACCGCTCAAAGCAGGCCATACAGTCCTAGGTGCTTCGCCGCACTTTACAAGGAAAATGCAGCACAAATGCACACAAAATGTCAACATTCTACCCAGAATTGTGGAGAGGAAGTAATATTAGTATATACACAGAAATCCCAACAAATGAACAAATATATAGATAAAGATGTTCATCCATGGTGAAAATGCAGAATATCAGTTCAGACTTCAACACTTATAATAAGCGCCAAGAGACTCAAAACTTAGTTATGTTATGTAATAGGAAAAACACTATGGAGGAGCACAGGGTCTTAAAGGTGAACCAGAAAGGGAAATCTGTGGGCAATTAAACAATCATATTTGGAAATTATGTTGGAAAAGGATACATATATGATCTTGTATAATATGGGATAAAAGGGTGGGGGTATAAATCAAATTCCAAATCTTTTCAGCGCTGCCTGGGTATGACTGGGCTAAATTTATGTATCTTTTGAAGGCTGGTGGATGCAGAAGTGGAGTTTCAGAAGTACAAAATTAATGTAGGCCTCCTGAGATAGTCAATTTTTCAGCAAGGTCGCTCAGGGTGTCAAAGTGATGGCTTAGTATTCAGTACCGATCAATTCCGTATTTTCCTCTTGTTTCAATAGGGTTCCATTGAAGTGTAGGAAGAGCTGGGGTTATCTAGCCATGGCGCTTATTCCAAGATATTAGCCTAGACGTAGCATTGTTTAGAAGAGTTCAATCGAGGCGATGACTGGAATACAAGATCACAGACCTTTATTGAAGACAAGAGACAGCAGAGTTTTGTAGCTTAGGTTTGTTACAGTTGCTCTTAACTTCAGTGTGGAGATATATTATATTTTGGAGGATGGATGATGCTCAGCCTTTCGAAAGATGACTATGATTGACACCCTGTAGAACATTCACACTCTCAAGATGTGATGCATGTAGTCGCCAAGTCTGGTCATTGCATACGGGTAGCAAGAGGAAGAAAGGAATCTGCCCAATAAACTGGATCAGCCTCCCATCTTTAGAACATCCTCCATACCATAGCAAATATGGGGACTTCAATAGACCTTTTTGTATGGTAGATTTGCAGCAATAAAGTTTGTGATTCTGTTTTGAGTGGAATGAGAGCTGTGAACTCTGTAATTGTGCACACCCCAATGAAAGTTGAGATCCCCACAAATTTATCGTTAGACTAAGATAACAACTGTTCTGTAATGAGGTTGATGTTCAACGAAAGATAGGTTGTCGCCTGGAGAGTGGAAGACTATATAATTGTCGGGTCTTGTGTGATAGGGTGTGATATTTTATAGTATGTTTCAAGGTGTAGATTTGTGTTTAAATGTGATGTAGTGTAGTACGGATTGATGGGGTGAATGGGTACTGTTGTTAATATGGCGGGATGTGTTATGCTATGATGAAGTGTGCTACAGGTTTTTGTACAGTGTGAAGTGGTCAGGAAGGCTTAGCAAGAGACTCCCAGATATCTCACACCACCAGATTTTATTTGGTGGAGATAACTGGCTTCCCAGCCCCTTTATGTACAGACATACCACAACTTTCTAAAACAAATGGGGGACATTTCCAGGGGCAATGTATCACGATTAGTCTTATGTACTGCCTCGAAAGGAGCTGCAGGACTAGAATTACCATTGTGGCCATGGATTGGCTAGTCTCCCACTCAAACTCTGCTCAATACACTTCCAAAATCAGGGAACTGAGCTTAGGAAGCACTCAGGTAACTTAAAGCCCACATTTAGTGATAGTTACTGAAGAATTACTATTAAGCAAGCTTGGGTTGAATATCTGCAATTCCCAAAAATTGCAAAATTCTCGATAATACACAAATAGCATATTTGTGCCATAAAATGGGTCTAGATGTCGGTGTGACTTTTCTAATGGCTGAATTTCCCTGGGTCTGAAATGAATGCATATGCATTGCACACCCGCACATTGATCACTGACTTGTGCCAAATCCAAGTTATGTTATGTTAATGTAATTTATATCACACACCAGTTGATGGCAGATCACAAGTTGATGCCAGTAACTTAGCCCCTGAGAGCAGAGGCCTTACCAACCCCTATGCTTTGCACAGCTGACATAATAGTATTTCACTAATCTCCAGCATTATCTCAGCCCCGTCATATGTATTATTTTTACTCCTTCAAAATTGATTAAAACATATTACGCAAGAGCATACCCTTTAGGAATGTCCTGAAATGACTAAGGTGTTAAGCAGCAAAAAACAGTGTCTGCTGTTGCTAGCAGTGGCGGCTCGTAATGTCGATGAGTAGTGAGGCAGGCACGCACAAGCACACTCCCTTCCTCCCATCCCTCACAAGCACCCACACACACATACTCCCTCCCACCCATCTACATGTGCACTCACATCCATCCATTCACAAGCGCGCACATATACACCCATCATTCGCTAGCACATACCTTTGCACACACCCATTCAAAGCATACAGTCCTAATTCACATACATTCATGCAGTCGCGGCTGGCATTACGGGCGGGTCGGGGGTGGAAATGGGTTCGTCGCACAGCGGAGGGGATGGGGGAGGCGGGAGGGGTTTAAGGGGAAAATATATATAAAATAAAAGTTAAATTTACCGTCCCGTTTTTCCTCAAGTCTAGAGACTTCCGACTCCCGCCGTCCGGCTTTTTGAATTCTGCAGCGCTCGTAATCAGGAAGGCTGCAGGCAGCCTCCCTCCCCTCCACCAGTCACAACGCTGCAATGGCAGCGTTGTGATTGGTGAGGCCGCTGCCCCACCCGGGTCATTTTCTCTCTGTATGCTGCAGCATACAGAGAGAACAGGGAGAGTCGGCGGTGTTTCTCGAGAGCAGGGGGGAGTGGCTTGCTCACTGTTGTTCAGACTGACTGTTTGGGCGTCCTCAGGCTGCCCAAACAGTCAGTATGAACAACAGTGGGCAAGCCCCACCCCCTGCCCTCGAGAAACACCGCCCACTCCCAACCAGGAACTTCAGCTTTCTAGTTGTTCGGGAAGGCAGAAACAGATGGTAGTTATTACCATTTATGTGTCTGCCTTCTCGCACTGCGAGAAAGCAGGAGGGCGGCGCCCAAACACCCCTATAGAGGAATCACCACTGGTTGCTAGCAAAATGTTACTGTTCCACTCAGTGCAGGAATTACATTGAAAACGCAAGCATGCACAAACTATTTGAGCAACCAGAGACACTCCTGTTAAAGTCATTTGAATCTTATTGTATACATCAGTGCTTAATTTGAGTCGATGGGGCTCACTGGCACTCAATTTTGGGGCCCAGCACTTATTTGTCCTCATCAGACATTGACCCTGAGCAAGAGATGGATAAACACACAAAGGGGAAAGAAGTAAGCAGAGAAAGATGGAAAACTGTTGTGAAGAGCGAATTCTGGAACCTGCAGGAGTGAGATAAAGGGGCAGGGAGGGTCTGGTAGTGGATGGGAGAGCCATGAGGTCGGTTCAGGTCTATGTTGCTTTAGTATTTGTCGGACGATGTTTAAAAACCTGGACACAGGTTTCTGAGCAGAACTTTGGGCACCGACGCCCATTATATCACCAAAAAATCACTCCTTATACTGATTATTCTTTTACTTGTCATGTTCTCTTAAAACATCACCAGCCAACAGTTTAATATTCGAACAGAATTTCACAAAATGACTTGGGGTCGGCCTTGTTAGCTGGTGATGATTCCATGGAAGCCATAGAATACTACAATAATTTCTGTACTTGTAGATTAACGCAAAGAACACAAAGATATTTTATTTACTTGAAGATTGAATCAATAGAAAGCAGGAATAAATTCTGTACTTGTAGATTCATGCAATAGAACACAAGAATAATTTATTTTCTTGTAGATTGATGCAATAAAACACAATCATAATTTCTGTTCTTGAATATTGATTCAGTAAAACACAAGGATGATTTCTATACTTGTAGATTCATGCACTAGAACACAAAATTAATTTCTATACTTGTAGATTAATGCACTAGAACACAAAATTACTTTCTATACTTGTAGATTCATGCACTAGAACACAAGATGAATTTCTATACTTTTAGATTCATGCACTAGAACACAAGATGAATTTCTATACTTCTAGACTGATGCAAAAGAGCACAATAATTATTTCTTTACTTCTAGGCTGATGCAATAGAACACAAGAGTAGTTTCATAATTTCTGTACTTGAATGTTGATTCAGTAGAACACAAGAATGATTTCTATTTATTCTAGACTGATGCAATAGAGTACAAGAATAATTTCATAATATCTGTACTTGTAGATTCATGCAATAGAACACTGGAATAATTTCTGTACTTCAATATTGATTCAGTAGAACACACGAATAATTTCTGTAATTGAAGATTGATTCAGTAGAACATATGAATAATGTACAGACGTAAAGACTGATTCACTAGAACACAATACTCCTTTCTATCCTTGTAGATTCATGCAGTAAAGCACGAGTAATTTCTATACTACAAGATTGCTTCAGTAGAACACAACTATACATTATTTGAAGAATAACTCAAGTTATCTAAATGTGTTGGTTACTGCAAGTCTTGAGTTCAAACTTGTTTTCACAAATGAAGATTGGGACAGAGATCAACTACCAGATGCATTCGTGGAGTTTGGCACTTTATAAAGGCATGTTTGGCACCGTACACAGCCAACAAAGCACTTCTGTGACTTGGGGACTTACATTCACTAGGAGATTTTCTACGCAAATAACTGCACTAAAGCCGTCTCCTGGATAAGGTGAAACATCCCTTAAAGAATAAGGGACTTGGAAAAATTGCCATGAGATGGCCTCATTATCTTTAATTATTTTCCAGTAAGGCTCTTGTCTTCTTTGCATCGACATTTAAGATGCTGGTTGTAACCAATTGAGGATTCCCATATGGGTGGCGGAGCGAGGCTCCTCTCATTGCAATAATTTTGGAGAAGATCTTACACCCAGATGAAAGATTGCCTCTGTCTTCTTTCCAGGATCCAAGTGAACGACCTCATTGTGGAGGTGGACGGCACCAGTTTGGTGGGGGTGACCCAGAGCTTCGCCGCTTCTGTGCTCAGGAACACCAAGGGCCACGTCAAGTAAGTGGGCATAAGGAGTGTTTGCCTGCGTGTGATAGAATGACAGCAACTCTTGCTAGGAGATATTTTCTTATCATCTGCCTTTACCCCCTTTTAATGTTGCCCCTCGCTCTTCCATCTCCCTTTCTTCGTTCCTTACACTTCTTCTCTGTGTCCTGTCTCTCTTTTACCTTTTATTCTTCAAGCTCCAGCTCCATCTCTCTTCCTTCCTTCCTTACACGTCTTCTCTGTCTCCTGTCTCTCCTTTACCTTTTATTCTTTGAACTCCACCTGTGCACAGGCCTCTGAAGTGCTTGTTAATGTTGCTCTTTGTTGTAGGTTCTTGATTGGACGGGAGAAGCCGGGGGAGCAAAGCGAGGTGGCTCAGCTGATCCAGCAGACATTGGACCAGGAGCGATGGCAGAGGGAGATGATGGAGCAACGCTATGCCCAGTATACCGAAGAGGATGAAGAGGTTAGAAAGTACATGCCACATGGTCCATGTGTTTCTCGTATATCAATATAAGAGGCACTAGTCCTCGCTACCACTTAAATGCTATGATCCACCCCACACAAACACAAGTAATGCTAGGCTACAGGTACATAAAGTCTCAGTCTGTTTACATATCAACACGTCTTCAGGGGACTGAATGTGTTTTTGGGACATCTGTTGAGGCATGCTGTGGAACAGACGCAGATACCCAACATTACTTAGTGCTGAAGTGTCTACTCTAATGGTATTTGGAGTACAACAAGAATACTTTCTGTATAGATATAATGATATGGGTAAAAAGGCAGAATTTTGGGCACTCCACAGATCAGGGGCATAGGCTGAGAGCTGCCAGAAGCAAGACATGTAAAATGGATAGGGTCAGTTAAGCATGGCTTATATAGTTCTGACCCAACCCAGCAACCCCTATAAACAGTTGAACAATCTTAATAAGGGGCTTACGGCCTACTGTGCCCAATACTTGTGATCCAAAAGAATGTTCAGCTCCATCTTTGACTAATAATCCCGAACAGACCAGCAACATCAGAGATTGTCCGCCTGAGTATAAGACCATGGTATTAAACCCGACTGGAAATTATCAAGGATGTTATGCGTCAATATTTATATATATGTGTGTGTATATATATATATATATATATATATATTTTCTTTTTGCAGAGTTTTATATGGCGCGAACTAGACCCGAACCGAATCGGGTATCAGAGCACTTTACATAGCACCAGTTACGTACATGAGGACACACATTCATTTTAGGCACGGGGAGATTGAGTGATTTGCCCAGAATCACAGGAGGATTTGGCATCGAAAATTGCACCATTCAATCACATTCCCAGAGTATTAAAACTTCAGACATCGTGCAATGTAACTTATACTGTCTAGTGATTCTTGCAAGCATATCACCGCTTCATCCAGGACATGCCGGTCGATCTATCAATACATTTAGCATAATTTTACCTTACATTTTGTACCCGTCAACTCTCCCCTGCCTTGTTCCTTGAGCCCAAGCTTATGTAAAACACACCTCCTCCTCATTTCCACTGTTAGTCTCTCTCTGCCTCCCGCCATCTTACTCCATCTCACTTTCCATATATTTGCGTATGGGGGTCCATGTATCTCTGGGCCACGATGTTGAAGGTAGGGTCTTAGTATATCTTTAACCATTCTCATTACAGAATATCATGTGATCTTTCCAATCTTCCGGTCGCGGAGCTAACCCTCTTCCCCAATAGAGTGCCACTCTTCTTTTCTCTAGTTAATACGTGAGCGCTATGAACTTCCTTACCCCCTTCGACATGCTCTTAACATATCCCAACATAGTCATCAACGGCAAGGGAGGAATGTCGCACTCCGCCATCATGGAGAGATGACTGAAAATATGACATCAGTACAACTCTACCAATCGCCATCTCCAAACTAGATTTAAGAAATCAGTACAAGGATCCCTGCATTGAATACAAATTGGGCCTACCTAAATTCCCATTCAATGAAGGCCTACCGGAGTATTATATATCCTGTGTATAAAATTCAAATGTATCATTCTGGGCCTACTGTTGAATTATATCTTACTCGTTTATGTGCAACATTAATGACATATCTCATCCAAGAGCTCTTCTCTCCTATGTCCTTCCCCATTTCCTCCGAGTCACTCTCTCTAGGGACAGCCTTGCTGTGCTCACTGACCCCTACGGTCTTGTTAGTAGGCCCTTGGGAGAGATAGCTGTGAGTGATGAGTCCAGCGCTTTTAATGTAGGTGGTTCCAAATTAAATGAGGGGAAGCAAGCCTTTGCCGCCTGTCAAAGTCGGAAATATAGAAAAATATTGAGAGGGAACACTCTCCCCTTTCATAAGTTCACGCTATATAAAACTTTATAAATGAATACATTAATTACTTAAACTGTTCAATGGACATATATATTGTATCCCAAATACAACCCCCAGCGCCTTTAGGTTTAATTTTAACAATTGCTGTTTCGCATCCGGCTCCCAAGTGAGTGTCAGATGTGAGTTATCTAGCAGTTGTATTTTGGGGAAGTAAATAGAATCCATTCTTATTATTCTAGCAAGCCTGTGCCAAGCAAACACTGTGTTAGACCTTGTATTACACTGAGCCCTTGGTTTTGGCAATGCCTTGGCTATTGTATCCAGTGGCAAAGGGTTGTCCATGTCACCCTCTGCTGCATGAATGGGCAATCTATAATGCTGAGGGTACCAGTTGAAAGCATGTTTAGCCTGAGTGACCCAATAGTAATGTTCTATGTCTGGGACCGTAAATCCTTCTCTATCGAACAGGTATGTATCCCAGGACAACATTTGCAGTTTGTGTCTCCATAAGAATTTCAGTAAAATTGTTCACCTTCATCAATGGTATCAGTATGTTAGTGAACAGGTAAAGTAGCTGAGGCAAGAAAACCATCTTGATGATTGCCACCCGGGCTGCCAGTGATTATGGTAAGGAGTCCCACGCTGTGACCCTTTCTTGGATTTACTGTATTGTTGGGCCATAATGCTCCCTCACTGTCCTCTCAGCATCTCTATGAATTTTGATCCCTAAATATCTTGTTGGTTCATCACACCACAGTAGATGACATTCAAGGGGCATGCTTGGTGTGCTTATAGTAATAGGGTTATCTGTGATTTATACTAAATTATCTGCAATCTAGAGAAATCCCTAAACCGCATACATTTACTAATTATTGAGAAGCATCTTGGGAATATCGTCTGCATGTCGCAAGACAGCATACTGCTTCTGAATAATTCTCATTTCTCTCTGGGTGTGTCTTCCTGAATCAAACGGATCTATTTCTTTCAATTGAAATACATGCTTTTAAATACATAATGTTCCTCAATCATAGGCATTAAGAGTTCGAGAATTTGATGGTGATGGGTCTTACCTGGTTGGAGGTTTCTTTGCCTCTTTTGGAAGAAACGCTACCGCTGACTTAGGATCAGTGAAAAAAAACATTTGTCTCTATGCTTGACCTTTATTGTGGTCTGGCATGATAGCACTCTGGTATCCCCCTCCCACTCCGTCAAACCTGCGTTTACATTTTCTTGGGACCGATGAAATGTTGACTGTTTCGGGCGGTATTGGGAGCCAGTGGACCCTTTTACTGTGAAATAAGATTGGTTCTTGGTTTTCTAAGTCAAAATGAGGCGAATAGCCACGTTGCGAGTGTTTTGTACTCTCTTAATTGGCAGAAAGCTAGGGCGATGTACAAGACATCGCTTTAGTCAAGGTGTGAGTTTACTAGGGCCACGACAACCAAGAATTCTTGTTCTGTTAGCATGAGGGGCTTATGAATTTTACGGAGCCTATTTTGAAAAAGTGTAGCTGTCTGCATTCCAAATAATGCCTATGCATCTGACAGCTAAGTAGATATGACTTTTGTTCCTCAAGGTATTTCATGGGTAGGCAGTGTGTTTTATGTATCAACAATAATACATATCATTCATTCTAATTCTTTATTTGGTTATTAAAGCAGAATAACCATAAAAGTACATGTAAAATAACATTCAAATATTAAGTACATTATAAGCACCATTGTAAATACATAAACACTTTGTCATAATACCAAAAGGATTACTACATAATTCCAGAAGCGATTCAGCATAATTTCATAAACAATACATTATAATTCAGAATATCATCGTTTTTCGTAATTTAAAAGAATTTTTTTTAAACGAGGAAATAAATACTACGGTTAAAATATTGTCCAGTTTCTGTACAGCTAGAAAGGCGGGGCGACAGCGATTTACATCCATAATCTTCAATAGGGGGATGACCAATTTTCTTCTAGGCTTAATGTAAAATTTACAAAAGAAAAGGATGTGCATGTTTGATTGCTCTGACAGGTTGTCACAAGGACATGTGATCAGGTGTTTTGACCAATCATTTGTATCTGGGAAACTAAATAAACGAAACAATAAATTAAACCTAAAACGAGTTAATAAAAACCTCTCATAATCGCTCATCTGAAGTTTGACGTATGGCTGCATTTTATTAGAAATAACAATTTGTGCATGTGCCAATACAGTTTTCTTTTTCATTTCTGTTTGCGCTCTGCGTTCATGTAAGTATCCCATACACTTTTCTTTCAGAGCTTTCCTTGAGATGTTACTTAGGGAGGTTGGATCGTTAAAATAATATATGGTTCCCAGATCCTCGAGAAATTTCTTCACGTATGACAACCAACAAATTTTATGACAATATCAGAGTCTGCGTAGGCCGTGTGTTTATGTTTTTTCAGGTGGTAGGTGGTTCCAGCATTTCTGTGATCCTTTAGTTTCTGGCTGTTCTGGCATTGCATTTGAGGCCTTCTGTTACAGGACAATGGTCATTCAGGCTGATATTTTGAAAACAATCAGTGAGGAAGTATTTGAATCTTTTTGAGATTGGTTGGTGAAGGTTGCAATTGTCTGCAGATAATGGAGAAAGAGGTTTTGGTTGATAGTATCGAACATGACTGAGGGTTCAGGGAGAATATGCGTAATTAGGTACCCTTGATTATATATTGACGGGAGCATTCCTATGTCATGTGTAGAACAGAAGCTGGACTGGCAAATGTCTACGGTGATGTAATAGTCATTGAGAGCTTTGAGTTGGGTGATGGCTTTTTCTAGGATGCTTGAGATTCGGAGTTGACACATGCTTTGGTCATAGTTGTTGGGGTCAGTTAAGTCAAGATTAGATTTTCTTTAGAAAAGGGGTGAGTTCTTTGGTGTTCAATACACTTTGAGAATTTCGAGGAGCTATTGATGAAGGCTGTTCAATATGAATAGCTGCATTTTCATGCATTTCAGCACGGTTTATCATCTGTATTGGACTTGAAATGCATACTCTCAAGTTAAGCTAAAGTTGTCCCAACCAGGCCATCTGAGCGAGAATGAAATCAGAAATAGCCCGTGTCACGAAATTGATACACCGAGGCCGTAAAAGGAGGCAGAACCCCAACAAGGGCCAGCCATATCAATATTGTAGTCCATTTCCAACTATGCTTCATCTCCCATGACATTTATCACAGTGAAACTAAATGTTTTACTTTAAATGGGACACCGCCGCAGTGAGGAGCTGGTTTCCAGTAGCACTTCTGGATTATTTGCCACTGCTCTGTGCCTCCACTTTTAGGAGTCGCAGTTCGTGCACAGCTGGCTAGGCTTCGAAGAGAATCCGAGCGGGGCTCCCACTAGTGCACTGGATGAGCACAGCAGGGATTCGGCTAATTATACAAAAAATCACACTCTATTTTAAAGTCAAACGCTCTCAGCAACGACAGTTTATTTTTGGTCACTGAAACTTAAAATTAGCCGATTCATCATCCCCCTCCACTGCACGCCTAATGAGTCTAGTACAAGTATCCTTGACAGGGACTGCAAAGGCTGCTACAGGGCAGCCGGGAAGAAGCCCTCTCATACAGCAGATCATGGGAAACGAAGACTCATACCAGTGTTTTCATCCATTTTCTATAGGCGATAAACAGCGGTCCTTTCCGAGCACTGCTTCTCTATGAGGAATCCAACAAACCATTACAGCTTCATGGTGGGTTTTTCTGAACACACCAGCTTATAATGAATGCATCATACCATGCTCTGTCTGGTGGATCTAGCATAGTCCTGCATGGTTATGGTAAAGCCCTCGAATCACCGCAAGTCCTATGGTGGCCCTAGCTGAGCGCTGTATCTACCACACCATCCCAGCACTGTAGTGGTGTGGAACTACCTGAGCCTTGCATTGAACCAACATGGTCCATCCATCAAACCATCCCAGGCTTGAGTGGGCCAACAGAAGACGGCATCTTTGTGACAAATCCATCTTCAGGTTTCATCTCCCTCTGGTCGATCTATCGTTCTGGTGGATTGGGGAGCAGCGAATTACCAATCTGTATGTACAATTAATCCATGAATTCACCCAATATCCTAGAACTGTCACAACATCCTGTCTCGTAAGTATATCTAGTAAAACTCCCAAATATATTGTCGTTCCACCTGAGAGCTGAAACAATGTGATAAATCCATGAACCCACCCCAGCGATAGGGTGGAGCGATCAGGAGGTTGTGTATCTCTGATGAGTCTAATTTTACACCCTGCTGCTCTCTGATGGATCTACTGTAGCATTGCATCACTATGGTAAATCCATCAAAACCACACCAACTCCCTGGTGGGCCTGTCCGAGCATTCCCTTTCAATGGCAAATCCATGAAACCCCTTAATCTGCATGGTGCATCACTGACAGCCCTCGCAGGGCCGCGCGTGCAGCATGCCTCTTCAAGGCAGGGCACATCACAGCGGTGAGGGGACTCTCAACTTAAATCACACCAGATTCCCCTCAGTTACGGGGTATCAGCACGTTGCTTTTCCTTTCTCAGGGCCTCTTCAGACAGGTTCAGCTGCTGTTCTCAATGTTCTGGTAAATAACATTTTAGCATGCCAGTTTGTTTTTGCAAGGAATGTTAATTTTAGCCCATTAGCAGCGATGTGCTCGTATTTGCATTTGAATGGCGATCGCGCCTTCTCATCCGCTGGACTGTTTAACCCATGACTGCCTTCAAGAAAAAAGGCAGAAAGTCAAAAGCAAAATCTTCTTTTTTATTTCACATGTCTGTCAAGTGTCAGCATGAAATATCAAGCCATCAGCCATTCCTGGCTTTTCAGCCAGCAGCATGTTGCATTGTGCGGCTTGTATTTTTGTTTTAAACACTTTACGGGCTCAAAAAACCAAGTATACAAAGTGCTATTGACTAAAATGCCAGAATTGGCTGAAGGTGTTATTCATGATATGGAACTGCTTGTCAGCTGTGTTTTAAAATTGTATAACATTGTCTAGTCCATTTAACAAAACTGCTTGTTTCACTTGTACATTTTGTGTAGATGAAAGTTTATACTGAGCTTCACAACACACCAAGGGTTCAACATGGACAGCAGAAGCACAACCTTCTCTAACAAAAAGAATAAGTGCAGTACAAGTGGCAGTAGAAGGAGGAACATCACATGGTTCTATCACACAGACCGAGCAAATACAACACCAGCGAATAACACACTAAAGAGGGAGTGAAAGGAGCTAATGGACTATTGAACACTCTTCGTAAACATACATCAATCAATCAATTAATCAATCAATCAATATTTGTAAAGTGCTACACTGTACCCCCTAGGGATATCTAGGCGCTGTTTTTCCATTGAAGTCCCAGGCCTTCAGTCTCTTTTTGGAGTCTGTCAGTGAGGGAGCTGTACGGAGCTGGGGGGGGGGGGGGGGGTGGGGGGGGGGGGTAAGGTCGTTCCAGGTTTTGTCAGCGATGTAGGAGAAGGAGCGGCCTCCACTGCAGCTGCGACAGATGCAGGGGGTGTGTGGGAGCGAGTGAGGAGGAGCGCAGATGTCTAGAGGGTTGGTGGAAGTTCAGTCGCTGGTTGATGTAGGCCGGTCCTAGGTCATGGAGGGCTTTGTAGGCATGCGTGAGGATCTTGAGCTGGCACGTAAACATATGAGCAGTACAACACTCCAGGTAGCAACAGCCAAACCTCTATGGAAGATACATTCATGTACTCATTCAGGATGATGATGCTATAGCTCCCTAGTGCGGTGCTCTTCATCAGGGGATTTCAACTCTAGCACTGGGAAGCATCTTAGAGGACTCTTATTCACTGGTGTTACAGTCTCCTAGCTATGGCTTCCCTAGTTTGGGTCCTTTATTTTGACATTTATGTTCTCCCTTTGTTAAACTGTCACACCAATATTAAAACTGTATGGAGGTGAGCTAAACCTGTTTACTGCCCACAACAATATTGAACCCAGTATTGTCAAGCAACAGATCCTGTTTCTTTTTTCCACTGACATATTTGGCTCTCGAATATTGCCCCATGGGGTCAGCTGTTCACATCAAATATTGTGTGACAGTTCCTGGTTTATTGGGTCTAGAGGAGGGCCTGCAGTGCCTTATTGGCAAAACTGTGGGCATGTGTGGCATGGTTTACAGGGCAAGTCACTGTAATCATAGTCTGCACTATGAAACAGGCCAAGCCGATGCTGCCACACGACACTTGCAGATGACTGAGTGTGGGCAGTGGACGCGCATAGGTCTTAAGACTTCGAGCAAGGCGCCCAATACCCAGGCCTCTCCAGCCTCGCTACCTGCACTAAGACAGCAGTGGCAGTGATGCAGTGACGGCTGCGTCCCATAATTCTCCGCAATAGAGCGTGTGTTGCTTCCTGTCTGGAAAAGCATCGCCTGAGAGCTCAGGGAAACAGCTCTTAGCTCAGCATGGATTCCCACCCTGCTGCAAGTGCCACTTTCTTTATTGGCGGGGTATAAACTTTTTTGAAAGTGCCATTTGGTCACTGTGATGCACCTTTTCAAAATGGTGAGGGCTCCAGGGTTATGTTTCAAGAACAAAGTCCTTGCCTGTCTCTGTCGTTGATCTGTAAAGCAGTCCTCTTCTCTGGTTGATTATGTGTGAGTATGTCAGTGAAAAACCATTGATGTTTCAAAACAGTACATACCAATGGACCCGATTCATGTGGGGAACTCCCGACTTTTGGAGCCAAAAATGACTTTATCTGTCTCCCACCTGAAATTGCATCTGCTTCATTAGAAATCAGTGGGGAAAATACACTCCCCCAAATTGTTTGTTCAAAATCCCCCACTTTCCTGTTCTAAAATGTTCCCATGTATGCAAAACATAAATGCTCGTTATAAATTCAATTTTTTGACATTTATTTATTTGGGGGATAAGTATGAATATTATTATCTCATCTCAGCACATTTACTGAAGGACAGGTGACATCCTCCCACCTGCTCTCTTAGCTCCTTGATTCTTGTTTGGTTTTTCAATGTCTGATAAACACACACCTGACCTGTAAGTTTGATGATGTTTCTTTTAATCAGCGTCTCTTGAGCCTGATTACATAACACGCGTGCTGTCCCAGTCCGCACTTTGGCGCACCGTTTCTCAGTGCACCCTCCGCAGACCAGACCAGTGTGCTCAATTATGAAAATAATGTGCTTGCCGTCCTCAGCAAAGATACAAACTCACCTGTGTTGGTGAGACCCTGTTTGCCACTGTGCCCAATGTTGGTAGTACTGGGTGGGGGCAGGGAAAAATATATTACCTCATTTGCATCGCGCATGTGCAGATAATGGAGTGCACCCACATGACCAGTCTTAAAAAAAGAAAAGGTGCTGCAGAAGCATCTGCAGCCCCTTCTGTGATACGCGAGTGCCCTAGGGGTGGAAAACATGGGCGCAAATTCTCCTTGCGCCCTGAACCACTTCTGTAGCACCGGTCTAGTGCTGTTTAACCTCTGCTCCCACCTCCTCTGGACCTCGATGCACACTTTGTCATAAGTATTTTGTGTTGTTTCCCCAAACTATGCTACATCTGATGCTGGGAAACATCACTTGATCAATATATTTTGATAATGTTCTGACGGGCGATAAATTTCACTCTGTAGATTGTGGTTTGTTACCATCTCTTGGACAATCATCCAAACTGATTATTGTTTACATCTTCTCTCATGTAGCGTAAGGACCTTTGTTAGCTCGAGAGCTCTTGGTACCAGTGCACTCTTAATATGGTGGTAAGGGACATTTAAAACTTTTTGGCCCAAATCCCACAAATGCCAAACTCTAAATAAGATCAGTAAGTTACTTTTTTAGTTCGGATTTTCATACCCTGCTTTATGCAATAGAAAAACATGATGTGTATTTTACTCACTTCTGAGTCTAAAAATACACTGATACTACCTGCTCCTGCTGCTTCTGAGAGTCTGTATCCTTCAGTGCTTTGACCCAGGAGATCCTTCTCAGGAATCTCAAGGGGTTTCCTTGGTGTTCTCAAAATGCCATCTTTTGACTCAGATCTTTTCAATGTCATGTCCATGTTCAAGACAAAGAGCGATTGTTCGATACTCCAAAAGACCCAGTGTTGTACACGCTAACATAGACGAGTCATGTTTGAACCATCGATGATCGCATGTAAGTTATAGAGCGCATTATGGTGGGCCCGAACGAGTGAGCGGTAGACTAAATACACGACATAGAAATATCAGGAAGATGGTTGTACTAATTATACTGGAGTTTAAGGCATGGATCACAAAGCTGCCATCAGATTTATTTATTGATTTGATTTTTTACTTATTAGAAGGTTTTATATAGTGCAGACAGTTATACATTTTGTGAATTAGGTCCAGGGCCTGTAAGTTGAATCCTTGTGTATACCTTAAAACTCTGGAATGAATCTGGCCGTCATGGGTCAATGCTGGGCACGCCTGCTTGTACCATGGAGATTACCAGGGAGAAGTCGACATGCAGCATTCTATGCCACCTGCAAACATAGCAGAACACATTCTGAAATGCAACATGAGAAATGGTGATAAGAACTAATGCTTTTGCCCATTGCCTTTATAGGTACCCCTATCCTTGGGGCATTGGAATAAGTAAACTTTTTACCAGTCTCATCTTCACAAAATTCTAGTTACCGGTTTCTGAAACCGGTTGGCCTGCAGTTATATTCACTTCTGATAGATCTTCAATTTCCTCCTCCTAAATTGTGATAAATTCTTCTTCTGTCTTAAGCCTCAACCTTTGTGGAGTTGAGGTGAAGGCGAGTTAGTTCCCTGTCTGAAGCCGACAGTTGTTGCGCAACGCTCAATGTTATCAAGGAGATGCAATCCCTTGCGAGGTGACTTTATTGTATGTGGATGATTCCACAGAGGAATGGCATTTCAGGTCAATTTCTGCACCGTCACTTCCTTCAGTGGTGCAAACAAACTTCCAGGATGTTCTTATAAAGTAGTCCTTTCACCATTGGACCGTGTGAGGGGGTGGTTGACAGCCTACCACGTGCAGCTCATTTAGAAAAATCAGTCCTTTATGGTCGATTTGGAGTCCATGTTGGATGAATAGATGACTGAGGGATCTTGATACCGACTTTCCCTCTGGCAAGCCTCACTCCGGCCAATGCACCCTCCTTTTTCTGGACTATGATGGAACCGCCAAACCTTGAAAAATCTTGGTGGATCTCAGTCTTCTACCCTGGGACTCTCAAAGTTTTCAGTGCTCCGTGATAGGTAATTATAATTTTCAGAGCCATCTGGCACCCTGGTGGTGTCATCTACCTACATGAACCATATAGTATAGACATTCTGTGGCCATTAGACATGCCTTGAATGTGAAGTAAGTCCACCTCAGATGTTCCCTTGCAGGGAGTCTGTCTGCACCGTCCAATCATAACTTTCTACGGGGAACGTTGTCGAGGGGTAGCCTGCATACCGCCTGCACTTGTGTTCGCACCCCACTGTCCCTGGGTTGAAGGGCTCTATTCAGCATGCGGGCCTTCAAGAAGAGTGAAAACAACTCTTTTCATGTAGGCCCCTCCCAACAACCCCACATATTACAAGACCGCGACCGCCCATAGGCTTGTTACCTAAAGGAATGCCTACCCACTCTTTCGCCCTCCTCATAAGCCGGTGACCTTCAGTTAGGGTGGCCAGGTGTCCCGGAATTGCTAGGGACAGTGCAGATATTTCATCTGTTGTCCTGGCAGATTTCAGCAATTTTGGCCAAGGTCCCTGTTTTCAGTGAGCGTTGACTGAAAACAGTGAAGGCACGTTTTTTTGTGTACAACGAAGTGCTAGTTAGCAGCTCTTATTAGAAAGCTATCTTAATAACATGTCTGAAACTAGGTTTAAAAAAAGCCTTTTTTTAAAATGTATTTCCTTAGTGCCTCGTCTGTGTTTTTATACTGATGAGCGTCCTTGCTCTGTGCCTCTAGGATGGTGTTTGTCAAGGCCTCACAGCAAGGTACCAATTGCTAATAGTGCAGCACGCAGGGCAGCTAATTGTAGTGTTGTGGGCCTGGGGCCCACGTGCTACTAAAATGAACCACACAGACACCGGAGCATGGTACCGGTAACTAGCCACGAGCACTTGCACCGGGCCCTTTTATTGGCAGGGACACGTCACTCGTGACACCTGTGATGGGTGGGTTTGGGTGCAAGTGTGTCCAGCCCACAAGGGAGTGGCTGGGAATACCAAAGCCTGCCAAACACTGGAACGTGTCACGCAGGACACTACACTAATTATGGGTGACAGACACACTAGACACTGGTTATCGCTGAGTGATCACCCAGCCTTTATTTTTGCCTTCAGGCCACGCCCGGCCCTCTGGCTGCATGGTTCTTATAATGTAGGAGAGGATGTGGCCTATCCGCTAGAGCGTCGACCTTAAAGGTGGGGAAGTGGGTTCGAGTTTCGGCAGAGAGGCTCAATACCGTGTGATTCTGGGCAAATCACTTTGGGCCAGATGTATCAAGATTCCGATTTGCGAATTCTAAACAGCGTTTTTTTGGGAATTGCTATTTAGAATTCGCAAAATGGAATGTATGTACAAAATCGCTATTTTTTAGCGATTCCTTAATATTCTTTATTTGCGAATTCGCATTTTGCAAATTCGCAAATAAGGAATAATTTCCAATGCATTCCTATTCCTAGGAATGATAGTGCAATAATTCTCAAATTGCGAATTCGCAATTTGCTAATCGCAATTTGAGAATTATTTCAAGGGTGCAGGGGTGTCTCAAAGACACCCTGCTGCACCCCTGAAAATTACATGTGTGTGCATGTGGCACACATACATGCCCTATGGGCATGTATGTGTGTCACATGCCACCCTCACAAATGCCAAATAGGGCATTTTTAAAAGAAATCGCAAATTTCCACCAACTACAAGTTAGTGGTAATGTGCGATTTCTTAACACAAATTCGCAATTTCTAAAAGTTACATACATATCATTTAAGGAATCGCAAACATTGCGATTCCTTAAATGCTATGGCAAAATAAGGAATCGCAATTTTTTGCGATTCCTTAAATTGCGATTTTTTGTTACATTCCAAATCATGCTAAAAGCCGTTTGCGAGTCCCAAAGGCCGAAATTCTGCGAATTTCGGCCTTTGCGAGTCGCAAAAGCCTTGATACATACAGGTAGATTCATCAAGCTAAATTGCGCTCGCAAAGGGCCAGATTCTGAGAATCTGGCCCTTTGCGAGTGCAATTGTTGCATTTGGGATTAATCATCCCAAATGCAAAAATCGCTATTTGCGAAATCGCATATTTGCGAGGAATTGGATTTAAGGAATCTCTATTAGAGATTCCTTAAATGCAATTCATTAACCAATTTGAAATTGCGAATTCGCAATATTTGGTCGCTATTTACCACGAAGTCTGACTTCGTGGTAAATTGCTAAAATATAGAAAAAAGCACTTTAGTGCATTTTTCTCTGTTGCATGTTACACACACACATGTCCTTTGGACATGTGTGTGCGCAACACATGTGTAAATTTGCATTTCAGGGGTGCTACAGGGTGTCCTTTGGACACCCCTGGCACCCTTGAAATCGCTATCTTATTTGCGATTAGCTAATTGCTAATCGCAAATAAGGAATACTCCCCATTCATTCCTATGGGCCTTTAGGCTCATAAGAATGAATGGGGAGTTATTCCTTATTTGCGATTAGCAATTTGCTAATCGCAAATAAGGAACGTGTAGGAATCGCAATTTATTTTGCGATTCCTACATGAACACCGTTTTGCGAGTCTGTAATAGCGATTCCTTAATCGCTATTAAAGACTCGCAAAACGGGTCTTTGATGAATCTACCTGTTTATCTCCATGTGTCCATCAAAAATAATTGTGTGGGTCTATAAAACAACCAGTGCTCATGTAAAGCACCGTTCGCGCTATATAAAACGCCGGGGAAAAATACATGATAGAGGCCAGGTGGCATTCTATAATTGAACTGAGTCCTACTTCTATTTTTGCGACATGTCCCGGGTTTTTTTTTCTTTCAAAGTCTGGTCAGCCGTAAAGTTAAGGCGCCCAAACTTGCCGTTGACTCTACTCTTCGAGGGCAATTTATTAGTTGTTTCACAACATGAAACATATGTGAGTAAATACTGCGGTACATGGGAACCAGTCTGGGTATTCAGGGTGGTTCAAGTTGTGTCACATAACACTAATTAAATATGAGGAAATATTTACGTTTGCGGTCGATGAGCTTTTTACAAACAAAACCGCCTGTAACCACCGACTCAGACCACTGACTGCTGTACGAGGTCTCTTATCTCAGCAAGATCCGCTTCTAGCTCGTTGCTGACACCTTGTGGATATATTTGGAAGTCAACATCTTCAAACCACCGTATGTTTGTGTCCTGGAGAGCAATTGTCCAGTACGTTAAATAAAGACTTGACTCACCTTATACATTCACTAGTATTTAAAATTTTTGGGGCGACATGCATTAATTGGGAGAGAACGTGAAAGTTTGGTGAACATTTTAAATCGGGGCAGTGGTGATGGAACACATTTCATAGTGGGGGTACTGCTTTCAGTGATACAAAACTGCAGTCATAAGGATTGTGCAAAATCCAAGCATCACAGAAAGAACAGTTGTTGTAGCAAGTGAGACACACCCATTCAGCAGGAGAGTCAGGGCGGGGCTTTAAGTGGGCCGGGTCCCACCGGTGCTGAGCACCGGCAGTTTTTTTATGGGGGCCTCGAAACGGGTCTCTCTCGGGCTCTGTTTTGTGCCCTGGCACAGGCGGTTCATTTTTTTACCAGACTTCAGTGACAGCAGGCTCATCGATGTGCGTGTGCTCACGCTGCTCTTTTCTCACTAGTGGAGAAGTTCTGGCATGACGTCATGCCAGGTGAGCCTTGTAGGGGAAGGGAAATCCTTTAAAGACAGTCATTTTCTCTCTGGATTTCCCTTCTCTTTTTGAAATTCAGGAGCAGCAACATTGTCGTGGTGTTACCATTACTGTAAGTGGAAGCTTTTTCAATATTATATACAAACCGTAGTTGCTGCTTATTTATCTTATACAACTACCAACCATTGACCAAACCAATAGTCCTGAATTGTTGTAGGTATAATATTACTTGTTGTATCATATATCTGGGATGCAATGAGATAAACAGCAAAACATTAGTTGGACGGCACACTATGCTATAAGAACAGAATTTTAGTTTACGTGTTTTTAAGCTACGCCCTTAATTACATTAGCAAAGCCCCTTTAAGAACCCTCCCCCTCCCCCCAGTTTTTTTCATCCCACTTAAAGCCCTAAAGCCCTGGGTCAGGGTGTAATAGTGAGCTGGTGGTGTACTTTGGAGCACACTGACACCAATTCATGGCTAAAGCATGGTGTGACAGCACACTTTCATTTACAGACAACACAATTTCCTTTGGAATGGCCACTAAATTTACAGAGACATGCAGTTGTACTGATAAAACTATATGGCACACAAAATATGTCATATCTACAAGTAATATGTCTTGATTTGTTTTGATCTTATTAAAACTTTTGTTTCCATCACACTTCATGATCATAAAAAAGTGGTTTATGTGTACTTTCCTAATGCAATTTATAAAAAATATTTTGACAGTGCATTTACAGACATTAAAACATGTTTTGTGTTAAAACAAATGACACCCTATAGTCTTTCGTTTTACACTGCCTGTGCCCCAACAAGATTGTCACAGAGTTCACTTTACAAAAGCCTCCCAATTTGCAGTCAGAGAAAGAAAAGTAAATGCCAATTTATATGTTAAAAAAATTATTATATCAGAAGACATAACCTGACATTTGACCTCTGTCTTTGAATGCAGAGGAAATGGTACAAGGTGAAAATGCATCTTTATTGCTCATTCTCCTTCTGAACCTCAGGATATTTACTTTGGGTGTGCTGCAGCATCCCCACTTCCAGCGCCTATTGATCGGAGCGGAACACATGTTTTCCCATTTTACTGTGGATGTAAATTCACCAGATTATGAAGTGTACAGAAAGTGAGATCACCATACATGCCAACATTTCAGAGACAGTGGAAAGAATAATCCCACTGATTACCTCATCAGGTGTTAACCCCTAGTTCATATTTCCCCTCATGGGAGCCTCCAGTTTGTTACTGTGGAGCTAGGAGAGAGCTGCCGAGTAGAAAGAGCTAACAGTTAACAAAGCTCCTATTGCCCTGTTTATTTTAGCTTCCTGACATGCCTTCATGGCCACTGACATCAGGGGTACCAAGAGAAGTGTCAAGCCAAAGGTAGCAGTCACAACCTTACTATGCTGTCCATGTATGCTCCAGCATGAGTCCCACATGGAAAATTTACCCTGCCCCCATAACTGGGCAGATTTAACTTTCCTCTATAGGTGTTCTGCATGTCATGTATTATGCCTGTAGGCCAATAATGTGTGCAATGAGTTGTGCCATTTGAGGACATAATCATTACAATACAAGGTGGATATCTGCCTTCAGGCTGATGTTATGTACATGAAAACCAAAATGCAGCTGCCTCCCCCCAGGCCATACCCCATCTGGGTGAATGCAAGGAGTTCCTGTTTTGATCCTCTTAAGTAATATGATTGTGAAAAAGACATTGACCAAAGCTGGATTGGCTGTCTGGGAAGATACGTCCCCTGAACTGTGCAAGTATACCTTGGACTGCAAAGGATGGCGGGGGCTGCCTTTGATGGGGGGAGCCCCTCAAAGCTAAAACCCGCAGAGCCTACTTTGATCCTGTACTATCGTTCACGTATCAAGTTAATGCGGCGACACAGAACACCCACCACCACCTTAAAATGGCTCGTAAAGGTACACTTGTGCTAAGCTTCGACCACTCCGCAGCCCTCGCTTGCTCATTGCTTATGGCCCACCTACATTATTGTAACAGCATGCACACAGCTCTCTGGATGAAAAACTTGCAGCAACTAGTGCAAATCTGGGCACCAAGACTAGGATTTACGAAGCTGGAACACATCAGCCCTGCACTCTCTGAAGCTTACACTGGTTTCTGATCACACTTTCAAGATGCTATGTATTACAGCAGAACCTACTGGTGCAGCAGAGAAAAACAACTATCCAAAGTATTCAACATCTGTAAACACCCCACCACATCAGGTCAACGTGTGGAAACAGGATCACCTCAGCATATTTTAACAAAAAGGGCGGCAGCCTTCAAACCTGAATTATTTGGGGGTCCAAAATCCTGGAATCGTCTGATGCTTGCTCTAAAGCAACAACAGGACCACATTTTATTCAAAGGAGACCTGAAAATGGCCCTGTTCCATCAGGCCTTCCCTGTGCCCACCCCGAATCGCCTGCCCATTGGAGTCAACGGTGATGTGATCCGCAGCCATCTGAACGTGTCTACTCCACCCTCGCTGGACTCATCCTCCTGCTCCCTATGGACCCAATGACTTTGTTTCAATCCCTATCTGTCTAGCAAACCCTCTGTCTTCCTCTTTTCAGGAACTGGGATGCAAACTTTGAGCACAGCAAATATTCCTGGTCCTGCTCTAACCATCCCCCTCTCCCCTTCCCCTCCGTGTCCAGCATCATGAAGCAGCTTCTAATGGCATGGAGCACCTTAAGATCAACAATAAATACATACATAATTACATTTATAAACTCTATACCCCTTAATCATTATCCCCATGGTCATCTTTCCTCCTGGACCCCTTTTTTGTGCTGTGCTTGCAATTGTCTGGTCATCGGAGAGTCCCACAAAAAAAGTCTACACTGCATCTCGTCAATCTTTGTTATCATTCAACCATTCAGCGCTGCCCTCCCCTCTTCAGCGAGGAAGATGAATCATGCACTGAGTGGCTGTAAATATAGGGTTTCAGTATGTTACACATAGTGACTGGCTTTAACCAAACACTTGTCCCCCAGGGCCAGTTTTGTATTAGTCTTGATCTCTGAAGAACCCCTCCAGCATCAGCTGAGGTGACATCTCCACTCTGTTCCCCTGAGTATGAGGAGAGAACCTAAGGTCTCAAGGTGACTGACTGACTATCTGCTTTGTCCTGCTTGGATAATGGGAAGTTGAACTGCCCTGAAGAGGAACAGAGCTGTTATTATCTTGAGGACAAGAGCAAGGTGCAGCTGAGCTGAGGTCTGCTTGGAGCAAAACTCGAGTGGAAGAGCCTTCTCTGGAGACGCCAGCCCCCACAGCTCAACCCACTGGGTGACATCTGAGTCCAAGAAGAATCTGTGACCCTGAGCTTCCATTTCCCATCATTAATATAATTGTTTCTCTTATTGTTATTATTACTGTCTAATTATTAAAATAGCATAGCAATAATAATAATGATATAATCATTCCCCCAGCCCTGTCAGTTACTCTTCTGCATTGAGTGTTATGCTAACAAAATGGGGAAGTTCTGTGGGGCTCATTGTCAAGGAGAGGAAGTTATTTGCGACCCAACAAGAGCAGATCTTTTGATCCTGGTGCATATAAATAGCCATGATCTAGAGGGAGGTTTTGATAGAGCGAAAGACGAGACAGCGTCTCTACCTGTTCTAAATGTGCAGGCGCCCTAACAGGTTGCATGCTCAGAATAGTTTCCCAATTATGAAGCACACCAGGAAGGCATAAGCAGATGATGAAGCAGATATCTTAATTAGTAGTCTCCTATTTTTGGAGCTGGTAACACGTTTACTCCCACGCTACATCCCCTGTCACCAGACGTTCGCGAAAGACACTTGTCGCAGAGGAAGAACGGAGGCACTTTTGCTCAGCATGATTGTTTTTTTCAGTTTGGAAACTCTGGATGCGTGACTGTCGCAACCTAGCCCTGCGGCCCAACATACTGACCAACATTCCTAGACGCCCATCCTTTCTCTCCACTTCTGAGGCTCAGTCGTTATTAACTTAGTATGTTCTTAGCGAATAGGAGTTTTTTCCACAACTCTCTGCTTCTTTGTCTCTCAGTCTCCTCAATATGACAGAAGTCACAGTCTTTAAGGAGCCTTACACTTTTGTAATTTTTTTACACTCTTAGATAATTCATACCTTTTCCTTTTAGAAGATACATCAATTTGGTATTCCCTTTGGAAGATCCATCCCTATTCCTTTTAGAAGAAACATGTAATGAATCGCTTTTGCTTTGTTACATACCATTAACTGGATATGTTCTTGGGAATAGAAGTTATTTCCTGGCTTCTTTGACGTTTGGCATATTTGGCTCTCAATGTTCTTAATATGGCAGAGGTCAGAGGTTTAAAGAATCTTACACATTTGTACATGTCTCTACACTCTTAGATCACCCAGCCCTACTCTCTTTTGAAGATACAACCCTTTGGAAGATTCTCATGATATTCCCTTTGGAAGATAGATTCCTGTTTCCTTTGGAATGTTGCGTGCTTATCTAGGTTCCTGATCGATACTGTGACCTTATGCCCCTATTCGGCTATAAATCCATTTATTCCCTATATTGGCATAACCGTTCAAGTGCGATTTTCTGAAAAGTCATCTCTGGCCTCACACGAACAGAGCCACATTCCAGCATGACTCTCTGCTACTTCCTTTGCGACCAATTAGTGCAATGACAGAGCAGCAGTCACTATCTGATATTCCTAGATAACACTCCGAGTTCTTCAACAAGATAAAAACTTAGCAAACCTGGAAATCCCCGCTTGCTATGTTTTGATTAGTAATGGAACTCTAATGAGCAACTGATAACTGTCACTTCCTAGTGACATCTTTAATTGACGTCTTATGTCCAGCAAACTTGCGTCAAACCCGGCACCTGTCAGGTATAAATATTACCAACGTTGCCTTAAGCAATGAGCGAACCTGTTGCTGATGCCAGCTGCCTGCATGACCCCGTGTTGGTAAAAACTAGCACTCTGTCGCTGCAGCCTGCTATCCTGTGGTGGTGAAGCTGCTGATTACCATTATCGCCGCTACAGCGCGAACTATGGTTCAGTACGCTTGAGGAGCCGTGCAGCCGTCCTCTGCGAAGACATCCAGCCCAGCTGCCCGCGGACGCTGTCACCCCTCCTTCCTCGACGCGCTGAGAGAAGCCGCTGCCTTTCTCGTGCAGAGAAATCCAGTCCCGGCGCTTCCAGTTTACCCTCGCGGGTGACTGGGATATCGAGAGAGACCCCTGAAGGAGATACCAATCCTCCATCATTCTATTCAGAGGTATGGTGTTGACTAAACCCTTAGACGAGAATTCTTGAAACAAACCTTGGCAAAACCAACTTAACTTAAGCTACTTACTTACTCCCCTTCTCACGTGTTAGGCATAGGTCAGGCACACTGGGGTAGGCTTAGTTAGAAGCACCAGTTGAGTATGTTAGCCTAATGTATATATGACTGTATATATGTTTTATTACTTTTAAACCATTGTATGGCTAAGAAACCATATCAATGCTTTTACAGTTCTATTTCGCAATACTTATCTTACTGTACGTACTTTTTATAATAACAGTTATTGCAATTGTGGCAATACATTTCTCTTGTACGAGAAGAAAGACTGTTCAATAAATGTTAACCCTTTATTGATAAAAGCCCGTCTCTCTATTCTCTACATACTGTGAAAGTAAACTGCACTAGACTGACTGAGTGAAATCTATGTCTATTGTTTCACACGACCCTAGAGATCGACTCTTGATCTGAGGAGCAAAGTTGTCATGTTGCACGGTTGTTGGAAAGCTGAATCCCTTCTTGTCTGTGCCAAGGAAGCTGATCACTTCCTATGCAGAGAAGAAAGTTTCCAGTGACCTCTGAGCTAGTTGGTAACACAACCCAATTAAGTTTAGCATAGTCAGTGGAGGCCTGGAATATCCGCAGTTCCACGTCGATACTACTGTTTATGTTATTCCAATGCGCAGGGCCTAGTGGGAAACTAGGAACTACACTACAGGAAGACACACACAATGATTGTCTTTCGCTTTGTTTCATACAATTAACGAGGTATGTTCTTGGTGAAAATAATTTTTGTTTATGACTTCTTTGTCTTCTGGCTTCTGTGTCTCCTAGTTTACTCACTATGGCAGAGGTCATAAGCTTTAAGGAGTCTTACACATGAGTACATTTTTGATATTCTAAAATCATTCATTCTTGTTCCCTATTGAAGATACATGTAGTGATTGCATTTTTCTTTGTTACAAGTGGGTTAATCTTGGCAGTATCAGTTAACTAAAGTATGACAAATTTCATCACAGGAGCCCAAAATAGATTCCTAGCTATAGTTTCATTGTGTTAGCACAGTACAGTATGCAACGACTTACCTGTCCTTCTTTGACACCAATACCCAAATGAACAACTTGATCAAGGTGCAGAATCAATGTACATGAATCACCAGGAAGATGAAGATCAAGGCACACATTTGAGTAAGTCGGTAGCATATCCTGACAAGAGTTGTAAAGAAAAAAAACATTTTGGCGAAGTTTAACTCAGCTCTTCCCTTAGCTCCCTGTCTCCTCTGCTGCCCCATTTTTCGATCCTTGTCCAGCCGCTCTGGGTGATCCCGTTTCCCTCCATCACTTTTGATTATGCTGCATCTCTTTCTCCTAACCTTACAACCCTGAGTCCTTTCTGAGTCTATGTTTAGCAGCTTTCTCCTGTTTAAAATCTCTATTTGACTGATGCTGTGGCAGATGGGATGTACTTATCACAAGCCAGATTACAGAGAAACTTGGATGAAAATGTATCTTTTTCTATATGGAAGGGCAAATGAGTAATTTACATACGGCAGGAATGTCTCCATGTTTTATCATGCAGCACCCCTAACCCTTGGCCTTGCCCCTAGTTTCCGGTCCGTGTTTGGTGAATACCTGCGCTCCATTTTCCTCATTTATAGTACTGTCTAAAGAGATTTTTTCAAAAATCTGAAACTTGCATGGTTTCAGTGGAACATCATACGATGTAGGCGGCATGGGCAAGGACCACATCATGGCGAATGCGCACTAGCGGTGCTCCCACTCTGGCCTGCTTAATGTGGTAAACATCCAGGGCATATTGGGGCGAGTCTGCAATTTCTGCAACCTAGCACACCTCTAAGACCCCTGATAGGTGAGAGACTCTGTGTTAGGTGTCCCAAGGCGTCCGAGCGGGGATTGCTCTCTCTAGGTCCTGACTGGGGCCTGAAAAGATGGCCCTCATGGGAGGCGTGAGCAGTGATCCAGACTTTGCGGCTTCCACTCGGAGGCGGCCACCCTTTTTCCCTTCCTCTCAAGACCAATTTGACTACCGCAGGGGCCTCAGAGCCACAAGAACTCACAGAGGAGGCCCTGCTCAGCTGCTACCGGGTTTCTGGCCCTGGCTCGCCTCTACTTAAGTGGTGCTTGCGCTAGCTGCTGGGTCCTACCTGACATCCGAAGATAGCAGCTAGCGGACTCTGTGGCCTCCCTTCCTGAAACATTTAACACTTTAGCGGTGAGTGCAGCAGGGGCTTCTCGGGCCTGCCTGCCTTCTTGCCTGGGCTGCTGCCTGGGCTGCAGACCTCACCCTGATGGGATGGGCCACCACTGGCACCATGCCCAGGCCCACGGCCTTTGCTCCATTAGACGGGCTTTGTGCCACTAGAGGGGGAGGGGCTTTCCATGCCGCTGCAGACCACCTAAAAGGCCTCCTTTATTAACGTATAGCCCTGAACCTTCTCCACATGATCCTCCAACACCCCGGCACTACACGCCTATCATATGCTCTGGGTCCTATGCCGTGAACCTACCTCAACTCATGCTGATCTACAGGAGCCCAAATTGAATGAACTTGGCTGCCACCATATTGCTCCACATTATACTCTTAAATTCACTGCTAGTCAGGACTGCTCATGCCTCTGCTGGTTGCACGGGGGCCGCCGGACTCAGAGGGCAAATGCAAAAACAACAGTTGATGGACCGAATGCAGGACAATGTCATACATTCACCCCAGTACAGAGATCTGGGCCTAAATCCATCGTTTTTTTGCACACCACACCACCCCAGTTCAGACATGGCCATATGCAAATCAGCCTTGACCCTGTGCCTCATGGAAACAGTCCAGCCCGAACTGCCAAGCCATGTCTTCCCTATGACACATGCAAAAACAACAGTTGATGGACAGAATGCCGAACAAGGCAGGTTTCTGAGGGTCGATTGCAGTGACTCTTGCCACCATAACTATGTCCTAGCAAAAGAGGGGGAAATGTAGAAAACTGACACAGTGGGTGACCCATATTGTTATTGATAAATCCCCCGTGAGAACACACTGAAACCTTTCTAACCATGCGGTGACTGCATACCACCCCCTGCACCATCCTTGTCTCATCCAGCAGCCGGATGCCGCCCAACCCTGCCACTCCTGCTGCTTTGTCGCAAGAGGTTCCAATGATGTTGCTTTAGTGTTAGTGGCACCCGGTGCAAGAATGTTTGTTTGTGACCCCCAGTGACCACCTCCACCATGGGTTCCTTCACCAGCTCCTTTTAACAGTGCCCCTCAAGTCTCTATAACAACTCTCTCTGTATTTAATTAGTTATATATCGCCACTCATACCAGTGTAGGGTGCCAAAGCACTTTGCATCACACACACACACATTACACAGAGACAAGCAATCATATATGTATAAATCAATGTATAGAAAATGTTATGTACAGGTTTACAAATGAAGGTTTACCTTCATTTGCAACGCGCGTTACTGCTAGTGCATCAGTAGGCGTGCCGCGCTTTTGCTATTTTAAATTTTACCGCTTTTTCTATCTTTGTTAAAAATTATTTCATTAGCCCCTGTTTTTAACCATATCGCCGCGCCCACAGACTTGCACTATAATTGTGCCCCCCACCGCTTGTAGAGCGGAGTTTATCGCCTTGTTATTGCCCACTTGTGGCGCCTGGCCGCCATATTGGGGGTGCTGTTCCTTCAGCGCGCCACCTGCCTGAGCGCTCTAGTGCTCCGTTAGGAGACCAGGTGAGGCTCTACTTAAGGCGAGCATTGTGAGCAGCTCGACCTTAGGAAAGGTTTACCTTCATTTGCAACGCGCGTTACTGCTAGTGCATCAGTAGGCGTGCTGCGCTTTTGCTATTTTAAATTTTACCGCTTTTTCTATCTTTGTTCAAAATTATTTCATTAGCCCCTGTTTTTAACCATATCGCCGCGCCCACAGACTTGCACTATAATTGTGCCCCCCACCGCTTGTAGAGCGGAGATTATCGCCTTGTTATTGCCTACTTGTGGCGCCTGGCCGCCATATTGGGGGTGCTGTTCCTTCAGCGCGCCACCTGCCTGAGCGCTCTAGTGCTCCGTTAGGAGACCAGGTGAGGCTCTACGTAAGGCGAGCATTGTGAGCAGCTCGACCTTAGGAAAGGTTTACCTTCATTTGCAACGCGCGTTACTGCTAGTGCATCAGTAGGCGTGCCGCGCTTTTGCTATTTTAAATTTTACCGCTTTTTCTATCTTTGTTGAAAATTATTTCATTAGCCCCTGTTTTTAACCATATCGCCGCGCCCACAGACTTGCACTATAATTGTGCCCCCCACCGCTTGTAGAGCGGAGTTTATCGCCTTGTTATTGCCTACTTGTGGCGCCTGGCCGCCATATTGGGGGTGCTGTTCCTTCAGCGCGCCACCTGCCTGAGCGCTCTAGTGCTCCGTTAGGAGACCAGGTGAGGCTCTACTTAAAGCTCACACTACCCGTGCAGCGGTGACGCGCAGCGGTAGCGCCTGACTCGCGCCTGAGTCAAGCCAGAGTCTGCCCGTCTGCGCCCGTCAGCGCTAAGGAAGTGCGGGGTGCGGCAGAACTCTATCACTCTCGTCTCAACGCCATGGCCTCTTCTACCATCAGGTATCGCAGAGTAGATCTACTGGCCATTCGAGAACGGCTCCCCATTTGTTCCCTACCGCTAGTCGCCCCGCTAAGTGGCCCTTATCGCTGCACTTGCTGTTGCTGGCGACTGCCTTCCCCCTTCCGCATCCGCTCCTTAGAAACACCATCCCGTCAGATTAACGTGTCTGGGGTGAACGCTATTAGTATATATAGCTTAAATGTCAGATCTTTGGTTAAACATCATGCGGAGATCTTTGATATTCTTACTAATGACTCCCCGGATGTGTTTTTCATGACCGAGACCTGGCTACAGGATGCAGATACCGCGATACTAAACCTTGCTTTCCCCCCTGACTATGCCGTGGCCACCCTTAATCGCGGCTCGAGAGGGGGTGGAATTGCCATGGCAGTGAAACGCCGCTTCCCCTGCGAATGGAAAGAACTAAAATTTCCGGGATGCGAATGTGCCCGGTTCAGAATCTCCCTTTCTCACTGCTATAGCCTTACTGGTCTTTTAATATATCGGCCTCCGGGCTGCGATGCCGCCTTTAGGGCCGCTCTCCCGGACGTCATCAGCTCAGAGGCTCTTGGCTGTGCTAATTTTAATGTGCTAGGCGACCTCAACCTGCACTTTGACTGCACATCTCAACCCTCTATCCGGAGCTGTCTAGCCGACTTAGAAGCCTTGCAGCTCTCACAGAGAGTGTCCTCCCCCACCCATCAGGGCGGGCATATACTGGACCCGTTTTTCACCAATTTAGAGGACATAACTATATGTCCACCTACCCAGCTGATATGGACGGACCATATGCTGGTGAAGGCAGCTATTCCCATGTCGGATCCTCTCTTTGTGACGCAGAACAAAATCACTTTCATACGTCAGTGGAACAAATTAAAGTTAGAAGACTTCTATCTTCTACTAGAGAAGACACCCTTGCCTCCCTTCTCGGATGTTAATTGCGGCTACGAATCATTCTGTAATTGGATTGCCATGGCCCTAGACTCTCTAATTCCCCTGGTTCGATCCAACTGCAGGACTAAAGTTCATAGTCCTTGGTATGATGAGACCTTAAGAGAGACTGTAGGCAAGCAGAAAGGCGATGGAGGAAAGCTTATGACCCCGCGCTTAAAACCTGCTATCTTACTTTAACTAAGGCATACCATAGAGCGGTCTGCCGAGCCCGTGCCGCATATTATGCGCAGGAGTTTCGGAATAGCCCTAACCCCTCTAAACTGATTTTTAAGGTCCTAAAGGACCTCATGACTAAGAGGGCCACCGCAGCGGAAATTTGTACAGACTCCCACTGCGAAAGTCTGGCTTCTTTCTTTATCCAAAAGGTGCAAGCAATCTACCGCACCTTTCCAACTAATATGCAATATTCGGACTCAGATGGTTGTCTGATGGGCGATGATGTGATTCTGGACCTGCTGGCCCCCCTATCTGAGGAGGGGTTTGATTTATTGAGCCAAAAAATCAAATCTGGCTCCCCTGTGGACCCACTTAAACCGGCCCTGTTTAAGAACATGCAGGCAACATGTCGCTCACCCATGCTAGCTCTCATCAACCTGTCGCTGGCTTCAGGGACCGTGCCCACCAGGTGGAAGCAAGCGGTAGTAACACCTATTCTAAAAAAGCCTACCCTAGATCCGGTAAAACCTGAGAACTATCGCCCCATCTCACTGCTGCCGTGGGCTGCCAAAGTCACCGAAGCCCACGTGAATGGGATCCTGGCTGACCATCTCGCCAAAGCCAACATCTTGGATCCCACTCAAAATGGATTTCGTGCAGGCCACAGCACGGAGACTGCCTTGTTGTTTATGGTTGAACATCTGCGCTCCGTGCTGGACACCGGACGAACAGCGGCACTATTGTTATTAGACCTGAGTGCCGCGTTCGACACGGTGTCCCACGAGATCCTGTTGCGGCGGTTAGAGGAAGCAGGCGTTAGGGGGTCTGCTTTGTGTTGGTTCCGTTCCTTCCACTCTGATAGATCATTCCAGGTCGCGATCCCACCCGGTAAATCTACCTCTCACCCGCTTACACTGGGGGTCCCACAGGGATCATCTTTGAGCCCCACTTTATTTAATCTAAACGTCAGACCGCTGGCTGCGGTAGTCAAACGCTGGGGCCTGACAATGGTTTCCTATGCGGATGACACGCAGCTGGCGGTCACATTAAGTGGGGACTCAGCTGTGGAGGCCCTCAAGTTTTGCGAGGGGCTTCGTGCGGTGGCCAATTGGATGAATCAGAACTGTCTCCAATTACACACTAAGAAGACAGAGGTCATGGTGTTTGGAAAGCAGCCTGGATGGTGGAATGATCACTGGTGGCTTCCCGAGTTAGGAATGACCCCTTCTCCTGCAATGGAGATAAAAAATCTCGGGGTCTGGCTGGACCCTACCCTTAGCTTCACTTGCCATACTAAGAGGGTGGCTGCCTCTTGTTATGGCATTATCAGGGGCATCAGACCTGTACTTAAATTCTTCGATGCCCCCACTAGACAGCTTGTGGTCCAGGCCTCAGTACTATCTAGGATAGACTATGCCAGTGCACTGCTAGCAGGAACAAACCTGGCGGAACTCATGTGGCTGCAGCGAGTGCAGAACGCCGCAGCAAGAGCGGTGGTAGGACTGCCTAGGCGATGTTCGGTCTCAAGAGCACTGCAGGCGCTCCATTGGCTGCCAGTTGCTCGGAGGATCGAGTTTAAGGTGCTTTGCCTGGCTTTTAAAATTTTAAAAGGCACGCCCCCCCCTATATTGATGAATTTACTGACCCCTTATGTTCCTTCTCGATCCCTGAGATCGATGGGTCAGAACCTGTCTGTTGTCCCACGTTTCTTGCTGAGTAGGACTGGCGGCCGCTCCTTCCGGGTAGTAGCCGCAAAACTGTGGAACTCTCTTCCTGTTGAAATTCCAGTTCAGACGTGCCATTAAAACCTTTCTTTTTAATAAAAATCTTTGATTCTGCGGCTTTATTGCAATGTTGTGTTTACCTTCTTTGGGCGCCAGGACGCCCCTTTGCTGGGGCAGCTGTGCGCGGTACAAAAACAGCTAACATAACATAACATAACAGTACTACAAGGTGTAGGAGCCATATGTCATCTATATTGGTAGGCAGTATAGTTTGAGTGCCTGGTCTGGAGAAGGAGAAACTCAGAATTCAAAACAAAAAACCTTAGTTAATAATACGAGTTGATTTCTACCCAAATGAACCCTTTTTGCAAGATGAATCTAAGCTCTAATCTATACTTTGCATGAGGTTGTTTGATGACTGTTAATAATTCCCTTTTCTATAATAGGATTTTAATTTACAAAATGCAAGTAACAAAAGGATGTCTTTTAGAAAAGCAGTAACCCACTGACCTATTTATATTATATGCACTTTGTGATCTGCATGGCACACCTTCTTTGAAGCAGGCATGTTAACCCTCTGTGCTATTTTATGGTCAGTCAAAACCTCAACTAGACAGGAAGAACATTAATCAGAGTTATCTTGAATTCTTGAATAAGTTTATTGTTGGCCATGGAAATTACTGGAGGCAAGGAACACGGCAGCAGGTGCTTTTAAAACCAAAATAAACTTGCAAACACGTCGCTCCCTGAAGCCACCACCCAGTGCAGTGGCACCAGTAGCACCACCAAAGAGCTGGCCCTGTCCTTTGGGATGATCAACACAAGGTTGCAGACAAGGTGTAAAAAACAGAAATGTTGCTTCAAACCTTGGTGCCTCAAGCAAAGGATCTCCATGAACAACTCTCTGAACTATTGGACAGAATTCGAAACCTAGAACACAGAGCTGAGGACGCAGAGGGCACTCCCACCGCAACAACATCTGCATCGTTGGCATACTGGAGGGGTTGGAGGGATCTACATTGAGAACAAATTGAAGCTTAACGGAGCACCCACGGGCCTCTCTCCCTACTTCACGGTGGAGAGAGCCAACCACATTCCTGCCCGATTGATGCCTCCTGCTTCTCCAACTTGCCCCATTGTTGCCAAAATTCGGAATTACTGAGACAAAGATGCTGCCAGACAGGTGGGACAAGTAATCAGTAGCGGTTGCCAACCAAAACTTGTGGTGCAAACCTATGATGGCACTGACAGGCACTGAAAAAAACTTAAACTTAATGCAATAGCTCTCATACGTGGTTCGTTTAAAGCAATGTTTATAACGGGCCATGATTGAGAGCTCTGGAGTTGAGCCTGAAGTCACAGCAAGTTTTCCACAGTATCTGTGTCAGTAGCTTAAAATAAATAAAAGATTCACTTACCTCTGGCTCTGCCCTCTTTGCTCGCAGCTCCTCCGTCTACTCGTCAGTGGCTCCAACTCCCCTCCTCCAATCAAGGCACTGCTCTCATGCTGCCCGGACAGCATGACAGAAGCACCAGGACTGGCTGGAGCGGACAGGCTGCACGCTCACGTAGGCACTGGTGGCCTTGCTTGCTCTCCACCCGGCTGTCGAAGGTTTACACTGCGCATGTCAGGCTGGCCGTCACTAGACGCCCGGCCAAGGTGACCTGCACAATGTAAACTGGTGGAGTGAGCATCACTCCCCTGTTGCCGGTCAGCAGCAGTGTCCCTGCCCCCACACACAGCTCGGGCTGGGGAAAGGGAAAAACAAGATGGTAATAAATACATTTTGTTACCATTTTATTTTTCACCTTTTGCGGCACTGTCAGCAGAGTGTGAACGCTCCTCTGCCATAACAGATGGGCCGGCAACGCAATCAATGTTAGACGGGGCACAAATTATGTTATTCCCGGATGAAACCCTGGTGGTGCGGTGGCGCAGAGCCTCCTTTCAAGGAGTCAAATGCAAACTCAGAGACCAAGGCATAACATTTTCCTTGCTGTTCCAGGTCAAACTGAAAATTATCTTTGACTAGGCCTCACATTTCTTCACAGACCTGGAGGAAGCATAGAACTGAGCAGAGAGGAGTTGCCACATTCCAGGATATAGCAACATCCCCCCTTCACAACCTCTTGCCTCAAACTCATGATGAAACCACTGACACCGCAGATGTGCCATATCAAAGAGGTGATCAGTGCGCCCCCTCACCCCCCCATCAATTTTCAACTGGAACATTATAGGGTGCTGTCTTCAGTCGCACAGATTAGTGACACAAAACCAATGATGCCCTGGAAACATTCCTACATCAACTATGGTCTTCAGTTGTTCTGTTATCAATAAAAATTTGATAATACAACTGATGTTCAACTCGCAGACTACCAACACCATAATCTGACACCCAATAATGATGTTGTGTGTTAGTGACATGTCAGTCTGCTGGTTCACAACAACTCACTTTATCCTTAACACTGTAGGACCTAATTGTGCCTTCTAATCTGTCTATGATTGTGTCATGGTCAAGTTCATGGGATGGCTCCTTTTACTTTAGCCGTGCTCCAACTAGGAACTATACTTGAAATGCAATTTGGGCTTGCACTGTGGACTCGAAGCGCATAGGCTCATGGCTGCAATGTGGGCCCCACTGGGTCAACTTCCTGCACCTTCATCCCGCTGTTCACAGCAAGTAGAGTGCCTCCACTCTAGGTCTCTACTTGCTATCACGGCGTGTACAGCCCTATATAGTTCTTAGTTTGTTGTAGAGGGTGGTTAGATGTTGCCCTTACTCCCCTACACTTATGTCAAGTCGCATATCGATCTCGAGGGTTATTACATTCTGGTGGAAGGGGTCTGTGATGGCAGGGGTCTTGGATGGCACGGCAGTCCTATTGGGAAGCATATATTCCCCTAGAACACTGGCCAACCCCCATTCTTACGACACTTCCCCATCTGCCTTCTTCAATGGTCTCACCTTCTCTGGATCCTGGGGGGTGATTTAATTGTATTAGACCCACTCATGGATAGATCATACCTCCCATTGCCTAACACACACATGGTTCGCCATTCAGAATACTTCACACAATGGATTACCCGCTGGGCCTTGGGAGACGTCTGGAGAACTCTCTTCCCTACACACAGGACTACTCATTCTACGCATTCCCACATGATCTACATGTCCGATTAGACTGATTTCTATGTCCCAATTCCATCCAGCCACGAGTCCGCAATATTGTATATATATGGGAAAGACCCTTTCAGACCACAACCATGTACACTTGCAGCAGGAATGGGGTGGCTATACTTCACCAGTTCCCACCAGGCAACTGCAACCTGTGGCATAGGAAGACCACTTATGGCCTTTGAAAGAGCGACATGATCTGATGTAATTGCCAAGGATAGACTGATTACTGCTAGAGAACACCATTCCCAGCTGATTTAGTTGCTGAGGTGCATTGATTACAAAACTCACAGAGCCAAGACACGCTCCGATGGCACCACATCTGGGAGGCTTCTAGCCTGGCTAATCCAACAAAACACAAATAGAGCTCCTACCACAGCACTCCACTTCTCTCCAGACAATAGAATATACTCACAGTCTGCAATACACTTTGCCTTATTCTCTTAATATTGCACACTGTACAGTTCGGACCCTACTCCCACAGAAACTCGCATTAGTGGGTTTCTAGAAAACCTGGCCATTGTACGGGTCCATGTCGAGCATGTTGAGCCTATAGATGGCCCGTTGGGAGAACAAGAGATAAGGGGTGCCATCAGGTACTTCGATACCTGTATATTCCCTGAGGATGGGCTACCTATAGAATTCTACAGCACATACACACCCCTCCTGATCCTGAACCTCGTTGAAATCTATAGCACAACCCTAAGAGAAGGCTCTTTGCCTCCCTCTATGCAATAAGACCTATTGGTTTCCCTCCCAAAACTGTGTCGTGTGTGCCTTGATGTCCCCTCCTACAGGCCTTTAGCCATCCTTTACAACGATTTTAAGATCTTGAGTAAAGTGTTGGTGATGAGGATACAATAGTGGCCCCTTATCTGGTGCACCCGGATCAAAATGGCTTTACCCCGGGTAGATCAACCTCCCTTAACCTCTGTCGACTGCATTGGTTAGTAGAAAGCAAAACGCAACTGGCCTCCCCCCGCTTGTCTTGTGCTGGATCTTGAGAAAATGTTCGATATCCAGAGTTGAGACTAAATGTTTGTGGTGTTGCAAAAATTGGGATTTGGTCCTAGGTCAACCAGGTTGATTTCGTTCATATACACAAGGCCCACATTGAGAGTTAAAACAGGGCAACTGTTCTCAGACTCCATGCCTGTTAAATAGGGCGCCAGACTTGAAGGCCCCCTCTTTCTCCTAAGCTTTGCGTTAGCAGTGGAACCCCTGTCCTTGAAGCTCTGCCAACTGGGATAGCACTTGGGGATCCCATTAGGAGGTGAGATGCATTTGGTCTCCCTATATGAGGATGATGTTCTCATATACCTAAGGACATATGGGAGGGGGTGGCAGAAGTACAGAAGAGGCTCTGTACCTTCAAAGCGGCTCCATCCTTGAAGATAATTGATCCAAATCCTGCTTTGCCCCACTGAACTCCTCTTGTCCTACCCAAAACATCGAGGTTGACACACACCAAGTACGTCGGGTACCTACGACATTCCACTGTCTCAGAATTAACATATACCACTCCAGTGCAGATGTACTAGATGGAAATCTAGGGCCAGATGCACGAGCATTGTGATTTGCTACTCACAAATTGCGACAAATTGTGAGAGGCAATTTGCGAGTCGCAAATCACAATGTACAACAGTGTCTCAGGGCCAGATGTACAACTCTAAATTGCATGCGCAAACGGGTTTGCGACAAGTGTTCCCTCTAACCCGCAGGCCTTGGCGCCCGCGCACCTTTAAGGCACCAAACGCACAGTGCCTCTTGTGAAGCGCGCACACGTTCTGGCCGCCACCCGCTTTTACAACCCGAGCGGTGAAATACGGCAATTTACTGGTTGCCTGAGGCCTTTGTGAAAGTATTCCTGTTCATCCCAGCTCCCGTTAGGCTCTGAAGTTAACAGGAATACTTTCACAAATGCCCACAATCAGCCCGCAGCCTCTCTCTATTCAGAAAAGACAACCATCAAGTCCAAAAGCACGACTTGTGCTTTACACGGTGTGCTTTTGGACTTGCTTCCTTTCTTTTCTAAATAGAGTACAGCTGGGTGCTGATTGTGGCCCACTGTGAAAATATTCCTGTTAATTGCAGCGCATGACAGTGCTGCAATTAACAGGAATCCTTTCACAACGGCCCACAATCAGCACGCAGCCGTGCTCAATTAAGAAAAGAAATGAAGCAAGCCCAAAAGCATGACGTGTGCTTTACACGTCGTGCTTTTGGACTTGCTGCATTTTTAATGGATACCAGTTGCGGCTGATTGTGGGCCATTGTGAAAGGATTCCCTGTTAATTGCAGATTATGACGGGCGCTGTGATTTACAGGAATCCTTTCACAATCAGTTTTGGAAAATGGTTGTAGAGCTGTGGTGCATGCTAAGGACGCGTTTTCATCTTTTCCGCACATTCTCTGTACTGACGCACACAAAAGGCGGCCTGCATTCGCTGATTGCATCAGCTACCACCAGGATATGCTTTTTTAAAGTAAATGCTTGCCGTCAGGCAGTCATTTACAGATATTGCTTTGTCATCCCCATGAAGGCTAAGAATCGGTCTGACGTTAGACATGTTACCAAATTACACTGGCACAGAAGCTGTCCCTTCAAATTGAATTACTACCGGCAGTTTCCCTTTATGTGATATATTCTATTTGTACTGTATTGTTTTCTCTTGAAATGTGTTTCATCTCTTGGTATCAGAGTACTTAAGGAACATGTTTTATATTTATTTGTAAAACACAGTATATCCCATTAACCAATTCTTGAGGCAAAGCTCATCGTACTCAAAGATAGCGTATTTGTCATACTCCAAGAAATTCTGGTAATTATTTTGAAAGAAGATGCAGCAGTTATTAGCAAAAATGTAACAAAAGTAGTCCAGGGTGAAACTTATTTATTTATTTATTTATTTATTTATTTTGCAACTTATACCGCGCAAACTAAAACCCGAAGGTGTCAAGGCGCCTAGCAAAAAAGATCAAAAAGCGGGCAGTAATGCACTTACATGTACGCTTGAACAAAGAGGCGAGTTTTAAGGGCTGCTCTGAAAGTTTGGAGGGAGGGGAGGGACCTAAGTTCTAATGAAAGATCGTTCCACCATTTAGGGGCCAGGAGGGAGAAAGCCTTACCACCCCATCTGGCTTTCCGAGTACGGGGGATGTGGAGGAAAGAGTGATTGGAGGAGCGGAGGCTCCTGCCAGGGTTGTAGTATGTCAGGATGGCTCTGATCCCTGTGGGGCTGCTTTTGGCCAAGGCTTTATAGACCATACACATGGACTTGAAGACAATCCGCTCCTTAATCGGAAGCCAATGCAACTGCTTCCTGGCCAGCGTAGCCGAAGAGCGACGGGGAAGATCAAGGACAAATCTAGCTGCTGCATTCTGTACTACCTGCAAGCGCTGCATCTGACTCTTATTCAGTCCAGCATACAGCGCATTGCAGTAGTCCAGGCGCGATCCCAATAGGGCGACAGCAAGTTGTCTTCTTGCCGGCTGGGAGAGATAGTTCCTTATTTTCCTGAGAACATGAATTATGCCCCAACAGGTCGATACCGTCCTGTTGACTTGCTGGCGCATGTCCAGGGTAGGGTCAATCATCACCCCAAGGTTTTTGGCTGAAGAAGTAGGTTTGGGGCACAGACCAAGCGAGTCGGGCCACCACTCCATGGACCAGATATCTTCCCTTCCACCGAACACCATCACCTCGGTCTTCTCCCCATTCAATTTGAGTGAATTGTATATCATCCACTGGCCGACGGCCAGTGGATGATACTTTATTGAGACCAGCCAATATGTCTGAAGTTTTTTCATCCAACATTGTGCAAAATGTACTAAAGTTTCAAAATGTCATATTATTCAAGTTTAGGTAAATTATGCATGCAAGGAGAAATCACTTGCGCTGCTCTCGCTGGTCTCTCACATAATTTTTTTATGCTAGATGAGCCCTCGAATGAAAAAGTAATGAGAGATACCTAGTAGTATATTTATGATGGGGTTTTGGGTCGTATTAGCACCACACAACATGGTGCATGGTTTCTACCCCACATTTAGAAAAGAAATGCAGCAAGTTTTTATGTAGTGCGAACTCAACCGAAAAAGTATTGGTGCGCTTTACATGATTTATTATTATATTTATTTTGTATGCATGGGGAGATTAATTGATTTGCCCAGAATCACAGGATGTTAGGCTGATCCGAGACTAAAAACCCATCTCCAAAATCGACAGCTCGAGTATTAGGCCACAACCCCAACCCCAACCACAAGAACGGAAGCATTTTCATGATTGTATACAACTTGATGCAAAAAACAACTATTGATAAAGCCAATAGTCTTGGCCAGGGCTCGAGTCGGGGTACCACGCGGGTGGACGGCGTCCCCCCACTTGTTTTACCTGGAGCTCGATAACTGGAGCAAATGGAGCCACACATTCACTCTTTGGCCCGAGATCAGAGCCCATTCAGAACGCTGCTCACGCGTGCGCTGGCCTCTCTGATGCAATCGCATCTAAGGGGTGAGTGAGGGGAGGCAATGAGTCTGATGGTGCAAGCCACCTTTGTTGACGACACTTCCTGTTGTGACGCCAGCATCCTCCCACTTCTGTTTTTTAGGACTTATGCCCTGGTCTTGGCTTCTTGTAGGTGTAATGTTACTTGTATTATATATCTGGATGCGATGACAGAAGCAGCAAAATATCAGTAGGGTGGCACACTATACGATGCACTAATTTTTAGCTTAATTGCTTTGAAGCCACACCCTTAATTGCATTGCTTACGCCCCTTTGAAAGATCTCGAGTATTTTCATCCCACTCAAAGCCCGGGTCTACACGCGCGGTCAGGTTCTTGGCTCACATAGACCTTACTCTGCCGCACACAGAGGAAAATAATTAGAGGGAACATTGTTTGCGACCCATTTGCGCATGCAAAAATTCACAGGGCCGTGTACAATTCCTAAATGTGACCCCCAAAGCCATGTATGAATGTTTTGCGACTACAATTGCAGTCGCAAAACACTTGCAAATTACCACCCTCTTCAAGAGGATGGTAATGCACTTCCAAAAGGGAAGGGGTCCCCAGGGGACCCCTTCACCTTTGCAAATGCTGAGGAAAATATTTTTTAGGGGCAGGCAGTGGTGCCAGGGACCACTGCTGCCCTTAAAAAAAATTAAAGGAAAATGTTTTTTTTTTTTTAATGCATCCCGTTTTCCTTTAAGGAAAAAGGGCTGCATTTAAAAAAAAACTGCTTTATTGAAAAGCAGTCTCAGACATGGTGGTCTGCAGAGCCCAGCAGGCCACCATCCCTGGGAGGGCCAGCCATTCCCAATGGAGTCGCAATTTGCGAGTGGCTCATTAATATTCATGAGCCTCGCATTTTGCGACCCTATTGAGAATCACTAACAGTGTCTGAGACACTGTTGTACATTGTGATTTGCGACTCGCAAATTGCGATTTGCAATATTTCGCAATTTGCGACTCACAAAACACAATGGTCGTACATCTGGACCTGTTAGTGATTCCCAATGGGGTCACAAAGTGCGAGGCAATTTGAGCCTCATTGGGAATGGTTGGCCCTCATCCTTTGTGCGAGTACATTACCACCCTCTTGAAGAGGGTGGCAATTTTCAAGTCTTTTGCAACCGCAATTGCGGTTGCAAAACATTCATGCATGGCTTTGGGGTCGCTATTAGGAAGGGAACGCCCCTTCCTAATAGAAACTCGCAATTCCTAAATAGCGAGTCACACATAAATTGCAACTCGCTATTTAGGAATTGTACAAAGCCCTGTGAATTTTTGCATGCACAAACGGGTCGCAAACCCATTTACGCATACAATTTAGGGTCTTACATCTGGCCCCTAATGCAGACAGTTTCTTCTTTGAGGGCACAGATCACCTTCTGGAAGTCATTGCTCATAGCAGTCCCTGGTAGGGTTGCCTTCATAAAAATAGTGCTGCTGCCACATTTAGTCTATTCCTTATCCAACTTACCGCTGTGAGTACCCAAATCCCTCTTCCATACATTAGACGGCATGATAAGCAAAGTGATATGGAACAATGGATGGCGCAGAGTGGCAATATCTAAACTCAAACCCTCCATAGATCAGGGAGACCGAGGCATCCCAGATTTTGAATCGTAGTGCTTGGCAGCACAACTACAGTGGGTTGTCATCTGCAAGAAATTGGGACCCGTAATGACCGACTAGCCCTGGAGATTAAACAGAGATCTCTAGAACCTGGAGCTGTTGAACCTATACTCACTAATAGGTTGGTTCACACTGTACTCATCCCCTATCTTAGGGCACTTGCCATATGCACTGGCGATGCCCCTGTGGGTCTCTGATGTTTTTGGAGGTATTGGGGCAGGGGATGAGGCGCCGGTACCATTAATGCCATGGGAAACTGCTGGGATATGATGCCTGTGAGACTTCTTTCAATACCAAGTCATGATTCCCTTTGCCACATTGACTGAGCAGCATGATCTGCCTGTAGGCCAATTCTTGATACATTGACTCATCCTGGTGACACTGACCTCCTCTTGGAACATCACTGATCCTGAATTACCACCTCATCCTCTACACCAAACACTATACACAGTAGGGACTGGTAGTAAGCTAATCACCAGGCTGGTCAGGGTGATTTCGCAGTGCACAGTGATCCCTTTATCTCATCTTTTTTCCAAATGTGACAAAGATATTATCACCCTCTCACCAGAAAGAATGGGACACAATCATCTTGCTCCCACACTATGTTTTATGGAATGCTGGGTTCCAATACACTCGGTTCAACATACTCCACAAAGTATACTTGTCTCCATCACGTCTCAGCTAGTACAGACTTTCCCCCTGTGTTCCGCAGATGCGGCTGGTGAGTTAGAAGCTGCCGCCGGCTTCGATCGCAGCTTCTAGCTCATCAGAACCACCGAATGCAGGCCCTTATCAAGGAGGCCCAAGCAGTACCATTATTCTTTTATGTACATCCGCCACCAGATTGGCCTCGACTCTACGCTCGGACAGAGCACACATTTAGCTCTTACCGACCCCCAAGGGGTACCTACGCCACTGATCACGAATTGCATCCATTGCCCTGAATAAGTTCATTGTATATGAACGAAACGCATTGGCTGGAAATGTTTATAGTTGGAAATTCATGCAAAATAAAGGATCTATTGAGATAACTTACAAAACCTATAAAACTCTGCTTCCCTTCCCTGCTTACGCGGTACTCCATGCCGCTCCAGAATGTGAGGAACTTTAATATTAACCTGAGTTCCAGGAGTTAGGGGGTACTGTACCAGGATATAATTACGGGAAATCAAGTCCAATATCATGTTGTTGCTCCTTACATTAATGCCCCCACTCTTCGTACTCTTTCTCTAGTTTGAATTCATTTTGTTTATTACTATTCTCACATTGTTTGTTGACCTGTCTATTACCACTTCTATCGATAATAAAGTACCAATTGGAACTGACACTGCCTAGTGATTAATTCAGCTTGCTGTTAACCCTTTAGCTGCCAGTGTCTGACCTAGGGTGGTGTGGAGAGCAAAAAAACGATGGACATTGTTCTGCATTCTGTCCATCAACTGTGTTTTTTGCAATTTTCACACCGAGTGGGCTGGGTATGCTCAGACGGGAGTACCAGGCTCTCCACATCACTGGAGTCAAGCTATCCAGGCTGAAGAAGGCTGATAGCCAGAAACCGGTCCTTGGATGCTTGATTCCGGTCTAGGAAAGACATGGCTTGGTAGTTCGGGCTGGACTGTTCCCATGAGGCACAGGGTCAAGGCTGATTTGCATATAGCCAGTGTCTGACCTAGAGTGGTGTGGAGAGCAAAAAAACGATGGATTTAGGCCCAGATCTTTGTACTGGGGTGAATGTAAGACATTGTTCTACATTCTGTCCATCAGCTGTGTTTTTTGCCATTGTAGAAGCATTCCCAAATTTCAACACTGTGTAAACATACCTATTTGGCTGAACAATATCTGTATGCATAACTACTGGTTATCAAAAAGCTATATGAAACCTATATGGCTGGCATCAGTATGTACTATGTACTGTTAAAAAAAAAACTCAGAATAAAAAGTTTTTTGTTTTTTTTTTAAAAGAGGGATTTTGAAACCTTCTTAGACCAGTGTGCTCTTTACCTTGTTTCTTCACAGACCGGAGAGTATGCCACAGATGAGGACGAGGAGATGAGCCCCATGTTTCCTGGCGGAGACATGGCCATCGAGGTCTTTGAACTGGCCGAGAATGAAGACACGCTGTCTCCAGTGGAGATGGACCCTGAGAAGCTGGTGCACAAGTTCAAGGAGGTAAGAGGCATCCGTGGCCTGGCAGCAGAGAGTGCCTGCTTGACCAGAGGGAGCTATGACCTGCAGCGCTTCCCTTGAGATGCTCTGAATCACATCCTAACACTCTGCCATTTTATACCAGCTCCAGATCAAGCATGCCGTGACCGAGGCTGAGATCCAGCAGCTGAAGAGGAAGGTGAGTGGGGACGACAGACACAGGTGACAGGGGAAGAATGGCATATTGAATGTATGAGGTGTATTCTTTGTCAGGTGCATGAGGTAGAAAGGTGGATCAAGTGTATGGGGTTCATTGGGTGTTTGAGGGGCACTGGATGATCAAGTGTTTTAAACATGGGTGGTGCATTGGGTGCGTGAGGTCAATTCACTGCATGATTTTATACATTCTGTCCGCAAATTGTATTGAGGGCACGAAGGACTGTGAGTGTATGAAGTGCATTGATTGCATGAGGCGAATGGTGCGAAGAATTGATCTAGTTTGTAAGGTGCATTGGGGGCATGAGGTGAAAATTCTTGAACCAATGTGTGGTGCATGAGGTACATTTTGAGTGCAAAATGTATTGGGTGTGTGAGGCGCATTGTGTGTGTGTGAGATATACTGTGTGCATGCAGTATATTGAGTGCATGATGTGCGCTGTGCGTGAGGTGCACTGGGTGCATGTGTTACCTTGCGTGTGTGAAGTGCATTGATTGCTTGCGGTGGAAAGGTGGACCCATGCACGAGGTGTATTATGAGTGTGAATTGCATAAGGTGCAATACAAGTGTGATATGTATTGAGTGCGTGGGGCACATTGTGTGTGTATGAGATCTCTTGGATGTATGAGAGGTGTTTGTGCATGAAGTGTATTGTGTGAGATGTATTGGAAGCATGCAGTGCATTCTGTGTGTGACTTGCATTGAGTGCATGAGGTGCATTAGATTCTGGTAGTGCATTGGGTGCATTGGAAGCATGCAGTGCATTCTGTGTGTGACTTGCATTGAGTGCATGAGGTGCATTCGATTCTGGTAGTGCATTGGGTGTGTGATGCATTGGAAGCATGCAGTGCATTCTGTGTGTGACTTGCATTGAGTGCATGAGGTGCATTAGATTCTGGTAGTGCATTGGGTGCATTGGGTGTGTGATGCATTGGAAGCATGCAGTGCATTCTGTGTGTGACTAGCATTGAGTACATGAGGTGCATTAGATTCTGGTAGTGCATTGGGTGTATGGTGCATTGGAAGCATGCAGTGCATTCTGTGTGTGACTTGCATTGAGTGCATGAGGTGCATTAGATTCTGGTAGTGCATTGGGTGCATTGGGTGTATGATGCATTGGAAGCATGCAGTGCATTCTGTGTGTGACTTGCATTGAGTGCATGAGGTGCATTAGATTCTGGTAGTGCATTGGGTGTATGATGCATTGGAAGCAAGCAGTGCATTCTGTGTGTGACTTGCATTGAGTGCATGAGGTGCATTAGATTCTGGTATTGCATTGGGTGTATGATGCATTGGAAGCATGCAGTGCATTCTGTGTGTGACTTGCATTGAGTGCATGAGGTGCATTAGATTCTGGTAGTGCATTGGGTGCATTGGGTGTATGATGCATTGGAAGCATGCAGTGCATTCTGTGTGTGACTTGCATTGAGTGCATGAGGTGCATTAGATTCTGGTAGTGCATTGGGTGTATGATGCATTGGAAGCATGCAGTGCATTCTGTGTGTGACTTGCATTGAGTGCATGAGGTGCATTAGATTCTGGTATTGCATTGAGTGTATGATGCATTAGAAGCATGCAGTGCATTCTGTGTGTGACTTGCATTGAGTGCATGAGGTGCATTAGATTCTGGTAGTGCATTGGGTGCATTGGAAGCATGCAGTGCATTCTGTGTGTGACTTGCATCGAGTGCATGAGGTGCATTAGATTCTGGTAGTGCATTGGATGCATTGGGTGTATGATGCATTGGAAGCATGCAGTGCATTCTGTGTGTGACTTGCATTGAGTGCATGAGGTGCATTAGATTTTGGTAGTGCATTGGGTGCATTGGGTGTATGATGCATTGGAAGCATGCAGTGCATTCTGTGTGTGACTTGCATCGAGTGCATGAGGTGCATTAGATTCTGGTAGTGCATTGGGTGCATTGGGTGCATTGGAAGCATTCAGTGCATTTTGTGTGTGACTTGCATTGAGCACATGAGGTGCATTAAATGCTGGAAGTGCATTCGGTGCATTGGGAATGTGATGTGTATTGGACACATGCAGCACATTAGGTGTGTTGGGTGCAGTGGGTGAAACTTGAGTGATTGGGGAAAGCTGGGCTTGCCTAAGGATGCCGCAATCATTTCGGAATTCTCTCTTTTTGTAGGAGTGCCATGATCACGGTCTGTTTACCTTGTCAATTGTTTCTCTTCTCTCCATCCCCATGTGTCACCCTCTGCCCCCTGTTCCTCTGCCGCTCTGCTCTAGTATCGCACTCTCTTTACTTTTCCTTTCTTCTCACAGTCGTTATATACTGTTTGGTTTTCTTCACCACGTCATCCTTTTTCACTTCCCCCATATTCATTCTTCTCTCTGGGCCTGATTACGAGTCTGGCGGACAGGGTTACTCCATCACAAACGGGACAGATCCACCACATTACAAGTTCCATAGGATATAAAGGAATTGTAATACAGCGGACGGGATATCCGTCACGCTTGTGATGGCGTATCCCATCCACCAAACTCGTAATCAGTCCCAATGTTTTTCTTCCAGCACTCCCCTGATCTTCTCTCTTTTAGATTCTCTATTTCCTGTTGTCTCTTTCTTTTTACATCCCTATATTTAGCACTGACTGTAGCCTTTTTTCTTTTCCCCTCCATTTTCTTGCCATCTTTATGTCCCCACTCATCTTACTTAGCTCTTTCTCTTGCTGTCATATTTTCTCTGTCTTCCCCCATATGTTCGTCCTACTGCTCCCCTCTTTTTCTTCTCTATTCCCTTCATCGTGTCTTGCTTCTTGTTAATTCTTGCTTCTTCCTAATCCCTATCTTTTTGTCTCCATTTCTTCTATTCAGATTCCTCTCTGTGATCTTGTACACATGGCACTGTCCATCTTCACATTTTCATTGTTTTCTGTTCCTTTTACGCTTACCCTCCTTGTCGCTTTGGACTCAGTTTCATTGGACATCTCCCTGTTTAATCTATCTTTTTCAGTGCTTGTTTTGTCTTAATTGTTCTTCTGTCTACATTTGACTCATTCTCCCCATCATGTGTTTTCTTTGCCCTTTGACACTTATTTTCTTCATTGTTGTTATCTTCCCTTGTTTGTATCTTGTAATCTGTTCTGTCTCACCGAATCCCAATTGTTCTTCCTCTTTCTGTCCCTCATTGCTTTCGTGCACCTCCTCTCTCTGTAGAAATCCTGCCTGTCTTGCTCTATTTCATCACTTTATTTTCTCTCCTCTTCAAATGTAATGCAGTTGTGATGGTGGGTTCTTGTTGCTCTTCTCACATCCTATGCAAACTCTCTCATGTCACAATATATCTTACTTTCCCTACCTCTTTCTTCTTTCCACGTAATTTCTGCCTCCCATTCGATTCCTTTTTCTCTTCCTTCTCTCCTTTTCTCTTCCTTTTTTTTTTACTTTTCGTCTCTCCTTGCCTCCCTTCCTTCCTAACTTTTAAGCTAACTCGCTCTTTTTCATCTCTTTTTCTGTTTCATCTCTTGTCCTTCCCTTTCCTCTTCCATCGGTCTCCATTCCTTATTTTTTACTCTTTGTTTCTTCTCTCACTGTTTCCCTTTCCTTTTTCTTGCAAACTGTTTTCCTCTTCTCATTTTTCTCTTTTCCTTTTTATTACTCTCTTTACATTCTTTTCTATCTCCCACGCTTTTCCTTTTTTCACAGTCCGTCTCTTTTCCTTCTTTTCTTACACTTAAACATAGACACATGCGAACACTAATGTGCTCACTCATACATGCACACGATCTCGCTCTTTTTCACTATTTTCCACTCTTTCTTCTCTCCCTCTCTTGCTCCTTTTCCTTCTGGTAGCTTCGATCTACTCCTTCTCTCCTCTGTGTCTTGGTATTGGACAACCCTTATTATTGCTCATTTTGTCTGTTTAACTGTTTTCTACAATCTCTTTCGCTTCATTGTCTCTATCTCTTTCCTTTGCTTCTCATCCTGCAGCTGCATTCTATTGAGCAGGAGAAGGCTCGATGGCGGATGGAGAAGGCCCAGCTGGAGCAAAGTGTGGAAGACAACAAGGAGCGAATGGAGAAGCTGGAGGGCTATTGGATGGAAGCTCAGAACCTGTGCCAGGCAGTGGACGAACACCTGAAGGAGACCCAGTCCCAGTACCAGACTCTCGAGCGGAAGTACAGCAAGGCCAAGCGACTCATCAAGGAGTATCAGCAAAAGTAGGATTGGGGAAATGCCTGGGTGGGTAGGGAGAGGACAAGACACCCTCTTGATCCCAAACAGGGCAAGCAAATGTACATAACCCAACTGCAGTAGTCAAGAAGATATAAAGATATTTTGTCCCTCTCTCATTCCAAATGGCAGAGGCTTCGATTGTATTCATAGTACCCAGTTGTAGGTGCCCAGATGATGTACATTTTTTCCTCCAAGGGTTCCTCTCTCTTTCTCTTTCAAAATATCTATCCCTTACCCTCTACGGTCTCTCTCCAGTCCTTTCCAAATGTGAGGCAATTGTACAGTTTTAGTGCAACGTCTCAAACCTTTACACAACCAACGCATCTATCCCTTCCCACTGAAGAAGTCTGCGCATTCCCCCTTTAAGAAGTATATTTGCTCTCATCCAGTGTCTGTTCACTCTTCATTTAATCTATCACCCCACCCACTTCTTTCAATTTCTTAGCCTCTGGAATCCCTCAAACCCCGCTTTGAAGAAATCCAGAAATCCATTCAATTTTACCTAAGCACACCAGAATAAATTTAATATAGGTGTTTTTCCTTGCAGCAACCATTTCTATTCTGGTTGGATGGACATAAGACTATTATGAGACAAAAGGCCTCATTACAACTCTCCTGAAAACAAATTGATTCCTACATCAACCGCTGTTGGCGTAGAGATCGGAGTTCTGAGCTGTGTGAGTTTCTTGCTCCTGGCAGTTACCATGTGCAGTAAAGTCCATATTCCCAATTTAATGCCAGGCGGTGAAGCCTACTTGAATTTACCCAGGGAACAAGGCTCAGTATTTACCAGAACATACAGATTTTGGTGCGGTAAGTTCCAAACTCAGAATAAGTGGAATTTATCACACCTGATAAATTGCAAACACCCCTGTATCAAATTTTATCTAGTGAGATCAGTTCTAACTGTTACCCTGGGGCAGTTGTAATCAACCCCCCAAGAGTTTGTCCAAAATGCAGTTGCCCATTAGGGTCAAGCTGTTAATTTCACTCTCTTTAGTGCACATCTTTATTGAATGAAAGGTACCCAGCTACCTGGGAGGAACAGGGCTCTGATGCACCATAGTCTCTGTTCCCGAGCTAAGACTCGCGCATAATTCATCTGTGTCTAAAGTTTCCCTGTGGTAGGACAACTTCAGAGGCAATGGGTTTCCGACCGGTTAAAGAAGCACATAATCTTGATGGAAGTCGAAGCCACACAGCTACAGACAAAACCGTAGTTTATTGGGCCTTCTACTTACATGGTGTAAATACAGACAAAATGTAAACAATTATTAACTTACCGGAAGGTAATCACTTTTTTAGCTATACATTTTAACCCCTGTCTCTTGTTACAAGAATTATGTCCCATATGCCAGTGCCAGTATTTTAAACTGTAGCGGGTGTCCCTTATGCCAAGAATTCCCTCCAGTAGGCCAGTACCAGCATTTAGCCATGGTATCCTGTATGCAAAGAAATATATCTAGTGTGCAGCACCAGCATTTTGCAATGGGTGCCCATTATGCCAAGCATCATCTCCAGTATCCCGTTCCAGTATGCTGCTAAAGGTGCCACTTTAAGACAAGAATTACCTACAGTATGCCATGGCGTAATACTCCTCACTCGCTTCCTTCACTCATTCTAACAATCATACACCCTCACTCTTATATACTCATTATTTTCTATACTCACATACACAGCCATACACTCAAACTCTAATTGGTACACACTCTCACTCAGAAACTCGTTCACACATCTTTCTCACTCACTCCCCCACTCTCACACTCTCTCTCCCGCTCACTCACTTCATCCGACTCATATTCAGGCCTATTCACTGTCTCACTGATTCTCACTCACTGCCACATATACATAATGGCAGTCCCTCATTCACACATTACTGATTCTCACTCCGTCTCATTCACTTATAAACACACTCACTTGCACCCTCATTTACAGATGCACTGAGCAACAACACTGTGTATTTCTTTTAATTACCTGCTCTTCTGGTGAATCCATGACAGGAGTAGGGCAGGATTCCAGTACTGAACATAGGAACCAGCAAGGCCGGAGTCCTAAGCTTTAAACGAGGAGCCGGACAGCATAGCAGAGGCAGGATAAACAGCAGGAAGGCCTGCCTTAAGTCCCCTCCCAGCTTTTGATGGGGCTGGAAGCAGAGCCCTATCAGAAGCTGTGACAGGGCTTGCAATCTCATTCCTGCTATGCTGTGTGGATTCTTATTGGGCGCCCACCCTGATTAGCATTGGATAGCCCAATTTCAGCAGTTATGCTGCGTTGACAGCACAGTGGGTCTGCTAAAAAATACGGATTGCGCCTGTGTGAGGTGATGTAGATGAAGTCACACACGCCCAATCTATGCCTCCACCCAGGGAGTCCTGTCTTTTTAAACGCCACTCTGCATTTAGATCATAGCTTGGTCCCCTAAGCCTTTCACCTTCTCCGGCTCCTCCTTGACCACCATCCATAGTCTGGAGAAGCAAGAGGACTGGCCAACCCATAACCAAAGCTTATGAAAACACATGTGTTTAAGAACTCGCAGTGTGAACTGTGGCTGGAGCATTATGTGGCAGGTCACAGTGGGTAGGGTAGTGCCCATACAGCCCTAATGACTAGCCGCCACTGTGTCACAACAAACATTTGAAGAGTATGTCCATGCCACAGTGCAAGTATTTCTGTGGCCTGAATAGTGATTAAAACTTAAGAAAATAATAAAACCGTTTCAAAGACTACCGGTTGCCTCTGTAGGGCGAAAACACATTTGTGTGTTTGAGTAAGGTTTGCTTTCCCCTTCCTCAGTCCTAAAGGTGCTCATGTGGAACAGGTTTCATCGCACACATTTCCATAAGAGGTGCTGTGGATTTAGGTGAAATAAAGTGCCTAGAAAATCTTTAATATGAAGAAGAATGTAAGCTATATATTTTAAAGCTTTCTATGTGTGAAACATGTCAGTAGGTATAATTTCAATGTAAAGCAAGGCATACACAAATAGTAAAATAAGATCAAAAGAAATGGGCAGCAGTAGAATATAAAACTGCTAATGCTGTAATTTATTTATGTCTCTCACATAAAGTGGAGACATGTGTATTGCCTACGACCTAGTGGACATGCATAGATTGTGTACAAATGTACTTGGGCACTTTGGGCCTTAGGTAGAAATAGGATGTAAATGGACATTCTTCAAATAAATGAATATGTGCGCCCATCCGCCCCTGCCTTCCCCACATGGAAGGCTGTGCTTCAGATGGCAGAGCAGTCTCCAGTTCTTTTTTTTCACAACAATGGAGAGAGAGAGGGAAAATAATAATGCTAGGCACTATGTGAGGTGGGAACTCCTGGTCCCCCAATTGATCTGAAAAAACAATAAAGGAGTAACCCCTCGTGGGTAGAGAGAAAGGTAACTCTCTTACAATGAGCACTAGTGCTCTGGTTAGCACATTTTGCCCCAACCTGTTACTGGATAGAGCATATCCTTATAGAAGACCCCTCACTCACCAACCTAGTTGGTGACATGCTTCATCATCGGGGTCCCACCCCATAGGCCGAGTGCCTACAGGGTGTGCTGCGACACCTGATTACAGTGGAGCTGGTTTCGTTTTTATGTGTACAAGACTATCAAAATTGTGTATTAAAAAGGGCCAACACTACTCACTTCAAGTATTTATTCTTGAGCGCTTGAACCCTTAGTAAAAATAAAGTGTGGCACCTTTGCCCAATTAGGAAGGCTTTGGTGTCAAAAAGTCGTGTTAAAATATATAAAAATAGCGAAAGTGTGCTATGTGAATGTGAATGTACAAAACTATTGTTTAAAAAGGTCTACATGTTTCAACCCAAACATGGATTCAAGGGTTTTCGTCAGGACCGTAGGTGACTTGAACTGGGTGGTCCGCCCACGCTAAGGAGCGTCCTGCCCTAGTTCAATTTAGAGATCGTAAATAGGGATCTCGTGCAAAAAGGTGCGTTTTTCACTTTTGAAAAAACGCTTGTAAGCGAAACTCTCGCTTCATAGGCACCAGCGTTACCAAGTGGACAGGATTCCGTTCTCTTGTCGCTTCTGTTCATCAGACCGATTAACCTACTTGGTTCTTGCTCGGCGTGCCCCGTGGAGTGACCACCCAGTTCAAGTCACCTACGGTCCTGACGAAAACCCTTGAATCCATGTTTGGGTTGAAACATGTAGACCTTTTTAAACAATAGTTTTGTACATTCACATTCACATAGCACACTTTCGCTATTTTTATATATTTTAACACGACTTTTTGACACCAAAGCCTTCCTAATTGGGCAAAGGTGCCACACTTTATTTTTACTAAGGGTTCAAGCGCTCAAGAATAAATACTTGAAGTGAGTAGTGTTGGCCCTTTTTAATACACAATTTTGATAGTCTTGTACACATAAAAACGAAACCAGCTCCACTGTAATCAGGTGTCGCAGCACACCCTGTAGGCACTCGGCCTATGGGGTGGGACCCCGATGATGAAGCATGTCACCAACTAGGTTGGTGAGTGAGGGGTCTTCTATAAGGATATGCTCTATCCAGTAACAGGTTGGGGCAAAATGTGCTAACCAGAGCACTAGTGCTCATTGTAAGAGAGTTACCTTTCTCTCTACCCACGAGGGGTTACTCCTTTATTGTTTTTTCAGTCTCCAGTTCTGCCATAAGGAACCATCTTCTTGTCTGACCTGGCACCTGATGCCTCTTCAAATGGTGTCCTTTCTGTTCAGGCCCACCAAGTAAATAGTGATGGCTCCAGGCACAAAAACACAGTACGGGGGGACATCAGTTATGTTATTCTGGAATTTGCTCCCTTCTTTGGGTTTTATTTCTAGAAATAACACAAGTGACAGTAGGTTCGCTATGCTGGTATAGCTTGTTGAACCTGCTGTCACATGATATTTGCAGCTTCCCCCATCTATTTTGGAGCAGCTCCTGTAAACCACATAGTGGGGAAAATGTCCGCCGGGATGGTTGACATGGCGACCCAGTAACCCAGTATGACAGCCGGGCAACCAGTATTTAAATGAGGCTTCATAAAAAGTGAGCAAGCTAATTTACAGTTCATTTGGTCTACAAAGTGATCTACTGTCTGGACGATCGGGATGATCTTGTCGCGTTCAGTTCTGCCTTCATTATCCTAATCAGGAGTCTTTTTCTGGATCAAGCCTCCACAATTGAATTGAACACCTTATTGGAGTCAGAAGAAGCTTGCACAAACTGAATATACACCATCAGTCTCTTACCCTACAGGGAAGAATGCATTTCGAACAATAGATCTTCTCCAGTTTAGAAAAGCCTGCTTACGGCTTTGTAATCACTTGCAAGTGGACGCGGCCCAAGGAAATGGGGCTTGCCTCCGTTACACCATTCTTCAGGCACGCAGACGAAGGGATCCTCTTCCCCTCCATAGGTATTCAGGGCAGAAGAGAAACATGCACAGTCATCATGGCTGATCTCCTTCAATTGCAAGTCACCATCCATTTTGTGGTGAGATCAAGGAGGATAAATTAGCATCCTGACATCACTAAGCGAAGCTCAGATTTCTCCCCGGATCAATATTGGTCCTGCTGAGCGTGCTGACATGTAGCAATGTGGTTTCTTGGTCTTGCATAGCCTGCTTCCTTGTAAGAAGCATGGTCTCTTTCTACAGTTCCATGTGTTGTTTTAGCATTTATTAATTACTTTGCACATTCATTTTGGTTCAGATTCATTGATTTAATACTTTTTGTTTCCGATCATACCTTTATGTATTTATTTATATATAACAAAGTGAATTTCAATTTTTTTAGGTGACTTGTTTTTTTTACTGTTTTTCACCTGCGCTTCACAAGTTTCACCTGCGCTTCACAAGTTTCTGCATTACCTTACAGTTTACCCTCTTTTCTGCTCCCCTTCTACACTTTCTAGCCTCCGATATTCAATGGTGAGGGAGACTCTGTAAAAGACACAAATGATGAATGGCAAAATGCGGAACAAATCAAACATTCTCCCCCAGTCAAGAAATCTGGGTTAAATCCATCGTTCTTTTGCGCTCCACGCCACCCCAGTGTAGACCCAGCCACATGCAAATCAGTCTTGACCCTGTCCCTCATGGGAACTGTCCAGTCCAAACTGCCATGCCAGGTCCTCCCTTGACCCAAAACAAGCATCCAGGGACCGGTTTCGGGGTATCAGCCCTCATCATCCAGGCTAACTTGAATCCAGTGGCACAGCCAACCCGGGACACACACCTGGGCATACCCGATGCATTTAGGGTGAGATTGCAAAAAGACAGATTATGCATACAGTCGCACACTCCCTTTATCCTGTGTTCTGTTTCCTGCGTCACTCGTTCCTGGCTGTCAGGGAAGTGAGGGAGGCAACTAGTGGAGTGCTTTGATCACAGGTTTGATGTAGTTGTGCTTCCTCCAGTGGAGAAACAATTTAGTGCCTTTGTTTTGTTTCCATCGTTGTTGCTCTGGCAAGCCTAGGCCAGTATTCTCTATGCTCCAACAGTCTAGTCTACCCTTCACTAGTGATCTGGTCAGTTCAACTCTGTGATCACTTTGAGTGAGTGGTAGAACCTTTTCTCAAACACCAGTACTGCACTTCCAAGCCTGAAAAGGACAAAAGTCACTGGAGAAGAAAAGGTTAACACAGAGCAAGCAGAATAGCTAAAATGGCTTATTTCTCAAAGTGCATTACAGAGGTTGGCAGAAAATATTAAACTAAGCTCGTCAGGAGTAGCTTAGTAAAAGATGTACAATCCGTATGTACAATCAGTCTTGAAAGAAAAAAAATACAAATTCCAATAGATGAAGGGTGATCCCGCTCGTCGCAGTGTAGGAAGTCCAATGTCCTAAAATGAAGAGGCAGAGACGGTGATTGCATTGACGTGGTTTAATCGTAAGAACACGTCTATTCATCAGCAAGTATAAGACAAGAATGCATAACCCCCGTTCAGTACAACCTCCCAACCTTCTAACCATATTCAAAGCATAACATTCTCCAGACGATGCGATGCAGCCACGAGCTGTGACGGGAATGTCACGCTCGTGTCTGCATGCGATGTTCCCAACAGAGGTACTGAACACTTTGAAGGAGACCTTAAATATCTACAAAGAACAGGCCAACCTGACGCTCTGAAAACCAACCCCTGTGTTTTAGAAAACCTGCCTGAGTTCATGAAATCTGAACTCTGTAAAAGGTGCAAGTTGAAATCCCCACAGCAACACATCCACTCACCTCCAGGCCTCTTCACCTCTCTCGCTGCATACTTTCTGATTCATCATACCACTAGAACCTGACAAAATGCTTACTCTGGCGGCCAAAATAAGCCTCAAATTCACATATGGGTCTCTGTTCATCCGCCTGCTTTAAACACTTCTTTCTTGCCCTTGCCCAGGATATTACATTCATGATAAATAATAATAAGTGATGCATAGCACTTTAAGGCATGCTAATGTTATCTCACTTCTGAAAAAGCCTCATTCAGACGCCAAGATCTAAGTTAGCAACAGACCCATACCTAACCTCCCTTTCCATAGAAAGTAACTGGAAAATGAGGTCACAAGGCAGCTCCGAGAGCATTTACAAGTAAACCACAAAGACCAGTTGGGGTTCAGACCCACTGGGGGCACTGAGACAGCCATTGCCGCCATCACAGAGGAATTCCACCTCTCAGTGGACCAAGCAAAGTAAACAGCTCCCTACTTCTGTCAATCCTGTCAATCATGCACTTTTCCTCTGTAGGTCTAGTAGGCAGGCAGTCAGAATTGGAACAGTAAAATATTTCACTTGCCACTTAGCATCTTATGTCCCCCAATAGAAGAAAATAAGGTGGTCTGCTATTCCGGCAAAGTATTTAAGTCTCTCGCTTCTCCGAGTCTCCTCTGTGACCTGATCAAAGCATACAGATTCTGGATGAGATGCGCAGGCCCTTTGGCCTTTCTTAGAAGTAGGAGCTGCAGGGTCATTCGGTAAATAAATGCAGAAGCCTGACCATACACAACTGGCTTCCCCGTGGAGAAGGCAGTGTTTCTGAGGGCCGAGCAGCTGCCAGTTCTGCTATAAGGAACTAACCTCTTGGCTGACCTGGCATCTGATGCCACTTCCAAAATGGAATCCTTTCTGCTTGGTCCACCAAGTAAACCATGGTCTCTCCAGAACATTAGTTATGTTATGGAAATCGCTCTCGACATTGGGTGTTTAATTCTGGAAATAACATAAGTAATAGTCAGTTCACACCTGGGAGCGTTGGAGGTTGCTGCCTGTCCCTCCGATCTTGGGACCATCTGCTGTGTTGCTGTTTGCCGCTGCCCCTCGCCGCACACGCTCTGCGGGTGCCGCTTCGCGGCGCCAGTACGTGGGAGAGTCACCTGCAAGCGCTGGGCACTGGGAGGCGCTTGAAGGAACAACAAGACGGCGCTGTAGCAGGGACTCGCAAGTCCAGGAGTCCCTGCTTCCCCAGCGGACGCGCCCACCAACAGACACGCCCCCCGTCTGACTAGAGTGAAAAGGCGGGTGTTTCCCCTCCCCGTTGGGACACACCTGGGAGCGTTGGAGGTTGCTGCCTGTCCCTCCGATCTTGGGACCATCTGCTGTGTTGCTGTTTGCCGCTGCCCCTCGCCGCACCCGCTCCGCGGGTGCCGCTTCGCGGTGCCAGTACGTGGGAGAGTCACCTGCAAGCGCTGGGCACTGGGAGGCGCTTGAAGGAACAACAAGACGGCGCTGTAGCAGGGACTCGCAAGTCCAGGAGTCCCTGCTTCCCCAGCGGACGCGCCCACCAACAGACACGCCCCCCGCCTGACTAGAGTGAAAAGGCGGGTGTTTCCCCTCCCCGTTGGGACACACCTGGGAGCGTTGGAGGTTGCTGCCTGTCCCTCCGATCTTGGGACCATCTGCTGTGTTGCTGTTTGCCGCTGCCCCTCGCCGCACCCGCTCCGCGGGTGCCGCTTCGCGGCGCCAGTACGTGGGAGAGTCACCTGCAAGCGCTGGGCACTGGGAGGCGCTTGAAGGAACAACAAGACGGCGCTGTAGCAGGGACTCGCAAGTCCAGGAGTCCCTGCTTCCCCAGCGGACGCGCCCACCAACAGACACGCCCCCCGCCTGCAACGTGCCTACATTACGCTCTGCTTGACGCTCAGCGGGACGCGAGCGGGACGCCGAGCGAAGCCCGAGCAAAGGGCGGGCAGTCTGTGGCAGTCAGGGGCTGTCAAGGCTGGGCTGGGCCACGTCCCTTTCCACTCCAACAGCAGTGTGTACAGGCGGTTTGTGTGAGGCCCCTTAGGGTTCCCTACAATCATGTCCACCCGCTCTGGAAAACTTCTCAGGAGTGAGGGTGAAAGGGGAGTCGTTGCTGGGAGCCCTGTGATTGGAACTATGGACCGCTTCATTACCAGGGTGGCGGCTGTAATAGAAAAGGAGATCAATATGTCAGAGCGGCGCCTGTCCGAGGTCTACCTCCCTTCCAGACGCTCATCCTTGGGGGCCGCAGCACAGGCGCTTACTCCGGCTTGTGAGCGGGTTCAAACTGTCCCCCCTGCTGGTGTTTCGGACGATTCTATAGACCCCCCTCAGCTGCTTGAAATTGGGCAAAATATAGACAGGTTGGAACATCTGGCCGCGCTTCTTCCTAGTGGTATTGAGGAAGAGGATGGTCTCAGTATATCATCTCCACCTGTATCGCCTAATCACCTAGAAAAAGCCACCAGTCAGCCTTCATTGCCAAAACCGCCCACCCCGACTATAGTAATACTAGATGGGGTGCCAGATGGGGTGCCTTCTATATCTGAAACTGTCGAAACTAGGCAGGATAAGAGGTCTACAAGTAAAAAGGCAGGATACCGTAAAAAGGGTAGGGTGGTGAGACAGGCCGCGCTTTATCAAAGAATAAGAAAGCCTTTTGGACTTGGTGGGAAACATGCAAAGGGCCTGTTCACAGAGAATAAAGCTGAGGCAGAGGGGGATGAAGTGGTCTCCTCCAAGGGACCACCTACTAATGATAACACTGTTAACGTCCCAAAGCTCACCGACCCTGTGACTATTGAAAATATCTTGGAGAGGGTAAATAATCTCTTGATGCCCCTACTAACTCAGGTTAAGGGCCTGGGGGCGAGAATAGATAAGCTAGAGCAATCAACCCTCGATGGGTTCTACTCACTTAAAACTACAATTAAACAACTATCCAGAGTGAGTGAAAACCAGGATACGGGCCTAAAGGGGAGCGAGCACCCAGTAGTTTCCATACCAACACAGATAGATCCCAACCCCCCAAAAAGCCTAAATAAGGTTGTTACTAACAGAGTCCAAATCCCAGCTCCCAAAATTTCTCCCCTACCTAAAGCAGGGCCGAAACCCAAGGGACCGGCATCACACATAGAGGCCGCTAAAACTAAGCCTAAGCCACTTCCACAAAAACAGCCCCAGACAGCCAGTGGTAAAGTGAAAGATATCCAAACACCAGGCTCACGAGATAATGCTCAGGGACTAGTAACAGGGAAGGTCACCAAAGCTGCCCCTCAACCTATAGCCTCAACTACTACCACAGTGGCCCCTAGAAATCCAATACGCCGGATCCCTCCAGTAAACCTCCCGCCAGACTGTCAACCTTTTGTCGCTGTTCTGGTAAACGTTCCCCCACTAAAGGAAGGCCAGCTGGAGAATCACCAATCTCTCAAGAATAAGTGCATCCACTGGCTAAAGTCAAATAACGATTCAGAAAAGGGGGTGGTGATGAACAGAGTGTCTGAATTGAGCAGACCACTCTTACCCGGGCCGAAGACGGCTGTAATGCCAGAAACCGGTCCCCGGGAGCTTGTTTCCTTCCCAGTGTAAGAATTGGCTTTTGTAGTTTGGTTTGCCCTGTTCCCATCATGCACTGGGACAGGAACAGACTAATTTGCATACAGCCAGGTTCTGAAACTGGGATGGTGCAGTGAGCTAAAAAACGGTGTTGGATCTAGCCCTGATCTCTTGACTGGGTTAGAGCTTTCTGCTTAATTCAGAGACTCTGTCCCTCACCACCCCTTGTTGTAAATATTTTTGTCCACCCTAAGCGTGGAAGGGTATTCTCAGATGTGAGACCCTTGCTCATTGCACCATCAGGATTCAAGCAAACCGGGCCGAAGACGGCTGTAATGCCAGAAACCGGTCCCCGGGAGCTTGTTTCCTTCCCAGTGTAAGAATTGGCTTTTGTAGTTTGGTTTGCCCTGTTCCCATCATGCACTGGGACAGGAACAGACTAATTTGCATACAGCCAGGTTCTGAAACTGGGATGGTGCAGTGAGCTAAAAAACGGTGTTGGATCTAGCCCTGATCTCTTGACTGGGTGAGAGCTTTCTGCTTAATTCAGAGACTCTGTCCCTCACCACCCCTTGTTGTAAATAAAGTCAAATAAGCCAATTCCGCTGGGTGTGGATGGGATTATTATTCTAAGTGCCCGCAGAGTAGGGTGGGTAGGGCAGGGTAAAAAAAATCAGGAGGGCGACTGCATAATAATAAACTTTCAGGACCCCAGAGTAGTGAACTCCATCTGTACTCCCATAAAAAACATGGGGGCTCCAGGGGTGAAAGTAGTAGACCTATCCTACTTTTATCCCAGGCAAATTGTTAGCTTAACTGGGGAAAGTCTAAGCTCCCCTGTTTTTTGCCAAAACTGGGAGACATCTTGGGCTGGGGCACATGGGGGTACTGGGATGAACCCTCCGTGGGTGCCAGGGTGTTACTGACTGGAGGAGGATGTCCCCAGGGTATGCACGGACGTAGCTTCAGACAAAGAAACTGTGAATAGAGTAGATCCAATGGCAGTATCACCCTCCCGAATTGACTTTCCCTCAATTGTAGATACTAGTGGGATGGTAGCCTTAACGGACATTCCGCAAGAATATTGTTCCCTCCAAGCACCCTTTGTGAGGGCCACAGACAATAGTATTCTCGCAACCAGTGACACTCCAGTTGTGACGGACCTAGTTTTCAAGGTTTTCAGCTGGAATGTCGCAGGGATCGCAAGAAAGCTGGCTCTCCCTGATTGGATTGCATGGGTTGATGAGCACTCCTTATGTATTTTCCAAGAGACCTGGAGCTTGGTGCCGGTACACAGGGTGGGATTCTCTTCCTACTTTGTGCCTGCACTAACCTCGGAAACAGGGAGGGGGCGACCTTCAGGCGGTCTACTTATTTGGGTAGCAGCCCCCTTAGACTGCAGAATAGAGGATATACACACAGGTTGCCCGGACATCCAAAATATCATCTTAAGAGACCAAAGTGGAAGACTAGTTTTAAATGTCTATAATGTTTATGCCAGAGGGACTAAGGGCGGGAGAAAGTCACCTGTAATATCTCTTCTTGAGACCCTCCTGAATAAAACTCCTTACAAGTCGCGCACATTGGTTGCTGGTGACATGAATTGTACGTTCGAGCCTCTGGGCTCGGACGTTGCCCTTGACCAAGACGAGGAGGACATTAGGATAGGGATCCATGTACTGGAAATCCCACCCATCAGGAGGTGGACAGAAGTGGCGCTACAGCTATACTCCCTGAGCCTTGAACTAAATCTAAGGGCAGTCAATGGGAGGACAATCTCGGATAGGGGGGGTGCCCATACGTATAACAGACCAGGACACACCTCTAGGATAGATTACATCCTAGTAGATGTATATCTATGGAACCATGTGAGGGACATGTTGGTGGTGCCTACGACTGAAAGTGACCACAATCCACTTTCCTTAAGCATGGACCAGTGGTGGTGCCCTGTAAAAAAGGGTCTTAATAACCCCGTATTATCTCCCTCCGACGAGTCTGTAGTCTCGCTCTGTGGAAGACGAATTAAATGGGCTAAACTGGTCCTCTCCGAGGCAAAGGTCGGAGAAATTGCAACCCTCTTAAACCATGCAGTGACAACCCTGGGGTCCCCCTTAGAAGGGGTGGGTAGGGTGAGTGGACTATTTGTCTCCTTAGTAGATGCCTTGACAAATGTGTTTACCACCCATTCTAGTAAGTTGGGAAACAAGCTAGGTAAAAAGCTAGATGATGGCTGGTACACTCAAGCATGCAGGGCACACAAGTCAAGGCTTGTTGAGGCAGTAAAGCACAAATCCCACAGCGATATACAGGAAGCAAGGAAGGCCTACAACAGATCCCTAAAAATTGCTAGGATGGAGTGGGAAGATAAATTCTGGGAAGACCTACTCCAAGCTAGCAAAAGTAGGGATTCAAGGGCTTTTTGGAACCTTGTAGGCTCCCGGAATAGGCCCGAGGCAGCTATGAGACCCTGCAATATCCTCCCTCAAAGTTGGGTAAAACACTTTGGGGATTTATATCTCCCGGCAGATGGGGAACTAAATGTTAGGGTGAACTCCCCACTAGTATTAGAACCTCACGCCTATGACCTCTTCACCCCTTTAGAGATCGAAAAAGTAATAGGGTGGGTAGCCCCCCGCAAGGCAGCTGGCCCAGATGGCCTCCCGGGGGATCTTATGCGGGCATACCCAGTGGAGTGGGGAAGGGTTATTGCAGCTCTCCTTAATGACATCATGACGGGAGGGCCAGTGCCAGAATCGTGGAAGGGGGCGGTAGTGGTCCCGATTTATAAAAAAGGGTGTAGAGAAATCCCGGGGAACTACCGCCAATAAGCCTGATAGACTCCACCCAAAAGATAGCAGGCAAAGCTATACTTGGAAGGATTCTACACTGGGTGGAGGAGAACAAAATACTATCGGACTTCCAGGCAGGTTTTCGGGCAGGAATGGGGACAATAGAGCAGGTGTTCAGGTTGGCACTCCTGGGGTGGAAGGTGGTGGAGCTAGGCAAGGGCAGTCTATACTTGGCCTTTATAGACCTAAGGACTGCCTTTGACCTAGTTCCCCGGGAGGAGTTATGGAGGGTGCTTCATGAGCTGGGATTGCCCCCTTACATCTTGTCCCTCCTCACTAGCCTCCACGCCCATACCTTTGCCCAGGTCCGCTGGGGTAAAAACGGAGAGCTAACAGAGAAAATACCAGTGTCTAGGGGCGTGAGGCAGGGATGCGTTCTGGCGCCCACCCTTTTCTCACTATATGTGAATGGGGTGGTAGAACATCTCCAACAAGAACCAGCCGACGCCCCCTGTCTCGGAGGAGTGCGGATCCCCACCCTGCTTTTTGCGGATGACACGCTCTTGATCTCCAAGACTCCGCAAGGCCTCCAGAAACTGCTAACCCGTTTCCAGGATTTCTGTGCTGCAAAGGGATTAATAATTAACGTGGACAAAACTAAGTACCTAGTCCTAAATCCTCCAAAGAAACTGGGCCGCCCACCTATTCTTAACTCTGTTGCCCTGGAGAAAGTATCCGAATTTGACTACCTTGGAATTCGGATTACGGATAGAATGACCTGGTCACCCCACATTGATAAGATGGTCCTCAACCATAAGAGAGTAGGAGGAGCCCTCCTGAGGGAATTCCGGGCTTCACCTAGGAGATCGCTTACCCCAGTAATTGACATCTACAAGGCTAAGGTAGTAACATCAGCCTTATATGGGGCAGAACTCTGGGGACATTGCCGTCTGGACGCCCTGGCTACAGCGGAGAGTAAGCTCCTAAAATCAATCATCGCCATCCCTCTGAGCACCCCAACTGTACCTGTGCTGTTGGATACAGGCTGCAAAAACATTAAAGATCAAGCCCAGCTTCGCCCTCTCCTTTTATGGACACGTATTTGGAGGGGTGAAGAGCTAAAATCGTATGCTGATGGGTTGGCGGAAATAATGAGCTTGGGCGGCTGGGCAAAAATAAGATGGCTGAGAGACACTAAAAAGCTTCTGGAGAAAATCGGACTGGGGGACTGTTGGTCATCACGTTCTGCTCCACCAAAAGAGGATGTGAAGAGACTTTACTGGAAATGGGCTGCGGAACAACTAGCTACAAACCCGGATCATTGCAAGTCCACTGCTGCCTTTTTATTAGTAAAAGATGTTGTAGCTTTCGAGCCTTACCTGGACCTTATCACCCTCCCTTTTGACCGAGCACTGTATTTTAAATTTAGAGTAGTAATTTAGAGTAGGCTCCCACTTGGGGCCTTGGTTTCAAACTGGAAATCACCTGCTCATACGTCCCCAAACTGTGCATGTTGTCCCAGTAGGATAGAGTCCATCACGCATATCCTATTTGAATGCCCGGACTATGCAAAGCCCAGGAGTTTTTGGCTTAAACCTCTCTGTCGAAACATGGGTACACGTAGTTACCTGGTAGCTTTGCGCATCCTAATGACAGACACTTCCCCTCCTATTGTATGTGGCATTGCTAAATTTTTAAAACAGTTCTGGCTTATTCGTTGCAAGAGACTGTCAGTAGCGGTTTAATTCTCTTTTTAGCTAAATTATTCTGGGCATTTTACGTCCTTTTATCCTTTTTAATGAGATTTAATATTGCCTTCTTAAATTGTTGCTTTTTGTAGATTTGTAAATGGCTGTATTGTATGTGCGCTTATAAGATATCTTGCATATCGAATAAAAGCTTATGACTGACTGATTATGCTGACATGGCTTTTTGAACCTGCTGTATTATAATGTTTTTCCCAGGAACATGCTTCCTTCTTCTGTCTTGGAGCCGCTTCTGGAAACCACTTAGTGGGGAAAGGCCCTGGAATGGATCACCTCCTTCCTCTCCGACAGAACCCAAAGAGTCCGTCTCCCGCCCTTCCTCACAGAAGCCACCAAGATCATCTGCGGCGTGCCTCAGGGCTCCTCGCTCAGCCTCACCCTTTTCAGTGTCAACATGAGCCCCCTCGCAGCCATTGCACACAGGCACAACCTCAACATCATTTCCTACGCCGACGATACCCAGCTGATCCTCTCCCTCACCAACGACCCCGCCACCGCCAAAGCCAGCTTCCAGGACGGAATGAAAGACGTCGCGGACTGGATGAGGCTTAGCCGTCTGAAACTGAACTCAGACAAGACGGAAGTCCTCATCCTCGGCCCATCCATCTCTGCCTGGGACGACTCCTGGTGGACCCCTGCACTGGGCACCCCCCCAAGCCCACGGACTATGCAGGCAAACTGGGCTTCATCCTTGACTCCTCCCTCACGATGACCAGGCAAGTCAACGCCGTTACTTCCTCCTGCTTCAACACCCCCGCATGCTCCGTAAGATCTTCTGCTGGATCCCCACTGAAACCAGGAAGACGGTCACCCAGGCCCTCGTCACCAGCCGTCTGGACTACGGGAACGCCCTCTACGCTGGGACCACTGCCAAACTACAGAAAAGACTCCAGCGCATCCAGAACGCATCAGCACGACTCGTCCTGGACATCCCCAGACACAGCCACATCTCCGCCCACCTGAGGGACCTGCACTGGCTCCCCATCAGCAAAAGGATCACGTTCAGACTCCTCACCCACACACACAAGGCTCTCCACGACTTGGGCCCTGAATACCTCAACAACCGCTTCACGTTCTACACGCCAACCCGCCAGCTCCGCTCCGCCAGCCTCGCCCTCGCCACCGTCCCACGGATCCGCAGAACCACCACCGGAGGAAGATCCTTCACCTACCTGGCGGCCAAGACATGAAACACCCTCCCCACCCACCTACGACTCACCCAGGACCATCTCTCCTTCAGGAAGCACCTCAAGACCTGGCTTTTCGAGCAGTAGCGCCCCCCCCCCCTTCTCCCAGCGCCTTGAGACCCTAGCGGGAGTAGTAGCGCTCCATTAATGTTTTGATTGATTGAGCTTTAAACATAGTGACCCAGCAGCACAGTACAGCATGCAGGCAACCAGTGTGTAAATGGGGCTTTGCAAGGTGTGCAAGCTAATTTAAATTTCACCTGGTCTGCAGCAATATGAAAGAATTTCCAAATGTATGTAGATTAAATTAGACAACAACCCACTTGTTAGTACTTAGCCCTATCTGATGAATTGAAATGCTAAACTGAGGTTGATCAACAAAAGAACACATTTAAATAACGAGAAGTTCATTAGGATTCACAGTGAAGACAGAGAATGGTTACGTTTTCAAACCGTAAAGGTTGATTAACATTTACAAAAGGCAAAATTATTGAGCTAGTATCAATCAGTAACGAATCTAAGAATGTATCAATTAATATGTTCAAATCATAGTTATTATAAAAGAGGAGGACAAACTAACATGGAGTCACCTCAATGAAAGGTTTGGAAAGTCAGTTCTCCCATAAAGAGCGTACCCTCAAGTCTCCTACTCTACTCTAAAATGTCTCAGAGGCGGACAAAGCCTTTCTAAACTGTAATCTGCTCTGCATAGCTTAAATCCCACAATTCTAACATGTTTACACCTACACACAGTTCTCATGAAATAAACCAATCAGGTTAGAGTGAAATGATACAACTGTGGGCTCATGAACGGCTCAGGATCTTCCATAATGCAGCTTCTCTTTGTGGCCTTCAACGGTACATTACCTGCGACAAATTGAGATTCAGATGTCTAGCTGTCTTCTCTGATTCGATAGCAATTAAAACATTCCACACTACTTACAAAGGAAAACACATCTCTTCTCATGAGAAAGTAAGAAACAGAACAGGGTGTTCAATAGCATTGAAACTCAGCTTGCCTTGATATAAAAGCTCACCTGCCATGAAGCAAGAGGACAACCAACGTAAGCCAGTTGAAAATGCAGGCCTACATTAGCTATGGTCAATCTAGACGAGAATAAAACATAGCAACATTTGTGTGTATATGTTTATGTTGATTTAATGCAGAAACATTTAATATGAAAAACCCTTCCCACGCATCCCCACAAGTTAATTCAGCAGTCAAAAAGATTGATCGCCATCTCTGAATAATATTTCGTTTATTACAGTCTTATTTTCGGGTAAAGTACTAGTCATGTCCCATTGGGCTTAGTATAATATCATCGACATTTGCCTCCCTAAAATGTTCATCCTCAGACTGCAAAGATTACAAAACCAGGTAGCCAGAATGTTCCTTAATCTAGTAGCAGGATTTCATCAACCCTTCGTGATAGTTGAATTCAGCATCAAGTTCAAATTCTTGCAGACTGCTCGATTCATTGGCCGTAATCCTGATCCGGCAATCCTCTTGAACCTGCTTAAAGGTGGAGGCAGATCCCTAGAAGCAGAAGCCCTCAGCCCGTCATTGAGATCCACACCCGATTAGGTACACTTCAGGAAACTCCTACAGAGGGAACTATTCGCAGTGCTCGTGACCGCAAAACATCAGCTATGGGTATCTATCTACCTGACCTGATTGGCCGTTTTCTCCTCAGTCACCCCTCTTTTCAAACAGCGCCCTTTCAAATTAGACATTGTCCTGACTACCTTCCATGCTCAAGTAACCGAGATGTAGTATGATAAAAAAACTCTTGCATACTTAAATTAAATAATTGGATTCTTCGTATCCTCTATTTCTGGGACATCTGTTTCCATTTATATCTGAAATATGCACAGCGCATTGATGTACACAGCTGGGGTGTCTAACAGAGGTCCAGGAGAGCCAGGTCTAATACAGGGATTTTAGGGTAGTCACATAATATAATTTTGCTTACAACTAATCTAAGCAGAACAAATCTTCACTGTCTGAGGTTATCCTGAGAATCTGGCAAAGATCCTGGAACCATGATGACCTCTGTGAAACGTAAGATAAAGCAGAGAGGACCATCTACTTCCCACTCTTACTCATGAAAGGGTTCTCTCATACAATCATAAACTAACATCAAGCTAGTGAGCAGCCCTTATACCCACCCCCTTTAGAAATATATATATATTTTTTTTGTTCAAATAATTTTATTGAGAAGAAAATAAGGTGACCATACAAAGTATATGTTATAAATCATACAACATCACGTTCCAATCTTGCTTTTGAGAAGGGAAGGATTTGGACTGATTATACAGAGGCAAATCATAGACGGAAACATTGTACATTAAATGAAACATATATGCAATATGGGAAATATGAAAGAAAATTATGGAACTACTAGGGAATTCAGGGTGGTTTGGGAACCTCCTGTTGAACGGTGTTGGTAAAGAACACTTCTTGGCACTGTCATCAATAAATGTTGTAACAGGAGACTACAAGTCAACATGTTTTTTTGCCATTTGAGGTCGGTATACAAAGCCCGTGTCTAATCTGTGATTATGGCAAACAGTGTACCACCAAACTCTGTATGAAATTTTCGAGAAGTCATTCCAGTTGGCAGTAATTTTTTGAAAGGCAATCGCTAATAACAAATCGATAATCTTAACATTGAGTGAAAACCCGTTCCAGATTGAAGAAAGACTACCTTAAAAGATATGAGTAACAGAAAAATGGAATGTAGTATTATATATCAAATTAACTTGTCCTTTAGAAATATCTTAATTTAGGGTGAACCACAGATTTTCTTTGTAGGCTGCATAAATAGAAGTCTGGAGATCAATAAAAGCTAAATATAGTTTTTCATGCTTGGTATATAGCGATTTTTATGATAACAATTATAGTTTTAATAATTGGCCTGTCGTGTTTTTGTTAATTCTGACTCCACATTCATGCGGTGCCAGGAATCTCTCATTCTCTATCCACCATAAGGCTCTTTCAAGAACTCTATCAAAGATATTGCTTGGGCACGCAAGAGGGAAATTGATCGATAACACCAAGTGGTACTTCTTTTTTTCTTAAAAATCGGTACAATTTAGCTCTTTCTGCATATCGGTTTGTAAATACAGAGGAGATATCAGTTTGCATTGCAAAGGATATCGTTCAGACATTCATTTCATTAGCTCCCACGGGGTGGGAACCTGTGCGGAATTCCACTGGTAGCTTTCATTGTGGCAGCCACTTTCTTCAGCTCTTCTGCCTGTAGAGGTTAAAAGGTGGAAGGGGCAAGAGGAATCCAGGAAATGTAGATTAAAGGAGGGAGAGTGTTGTTTGTTGTATTTTCTTGTATTCACATTACTTTGTATTTAAAGAATGATAATCTCTTTTAGCAGTGCTACTCAGTGGTCACATGCGCAGTGGTCTTGTTCTGGTCCAAAAAGGTATCTCCAGCAAGTATGCACTACCGGGCATATTTACTAGAATGGTGGGGCAGGTCAGTGCAGCAGCTCACCTTGCTGTGCTGCCATGCGTCACAGGGAGAGGGCATTCCTGTCCTTTCCCCCTGCACTGGCGCCGTTTTGGCAGCCTAGCGTCAACGCAGGCACTCTAGCACCATGGTGCAAGGGTGTCTGCGTTACAGGCAGTATTGTTTTTGTGTAGGAAGGGGCACGTTCCTGCACAAAAAGAATCCAGAGTGGGGTTTTCCTCTTTCTATGTGAGCTCCTTGTTACTCCTCACATGAGGCGCAAGATTTCGAAACATTCCCAGGTTTACAAATCCTTGTAAATTTGGGAATGAGTCAAAAACCATGGGAGTTGCCTGAGAACACCCACCAAAGTGCCCATGGAATGCCTCCCTTGCACAGAGTAAGGCCATGCAGCGATTTCTGCTGCTTTGCATCACTCCATATTTGTGAAGCCATTCAAAGCGTAGCAAAGTGGCTTTGAACGGCTTCATAATTATGACTTGTGGCTTTGCATCGTGCGTGCTCCACATTGCGAGGTGCAAACATGAAGGCACATCGATGTGCGCTGCTCACTGCTCACTTCTCACTAGTGGAGTAGTTACGGGATGAGGTCATGCCAGGTGAGCGTCAGAGGCGCAACTAGAGCCACATTTAGTATACTGTAGCCCTCCTTACTAAAAGCGCCGGGACACTCTTTTTGAGTAGCCGTGTGCTCTACAAAAGCCATTATAACATAACATAACATAACATTTCCGAGGGGGCTAAGAAGAAATTTCAGGGGGGCTGAAATATTAAACAGTAGGTGGAGTGGAGCTGCAGGGGCTCTTAGAAGGGGTGAAACATCAACAAAGCCTCTATAACATGCACACTGTCTTTTAAAGACCTGTGAAGTGCTTGGTGCGGCTGTCTGTGTGCCCAGGAGCGGTCTGAACCCGGGCTGCCACACACCACGGGGGGGGGGCTGAAGCCCTTTGATTCCAATGGGTGTTGCGTGCCTGGTGATCGTTGTAGGGGAAGGGAACTCCTTTAAAGAGAGTCATTTTATCTTTGGATTTCCCTTATCCTTTTGAAACGCAGGAGCAGCAATATTGCTGTGGTGTCAACAGGGCTTTAAGTTGAAGCTTTTTTAATATTATATACAAGCCATAGTTGCTGCTTATTTATCTGATGCAACTAACAACCATTGACAAAGCCAATAGTCCTGACTTCTTTTAGGTATGTTGTTACTTGTTGTATCATATATCTGGATGCAATAACGGAAACATCAAAATACAATTCGGGCGGCACACTATGTGAAGCACAGGTTTTTAGCTGACGTGTTTTAAGCCACGCCCTTAATTACATTGGCCACGCCCTTTTGAGAGACCCCCCCCCCCCCTCCCAGTTTTTCCATCCCACTTAAAGCCCTGGGTATAAGGGGTGTGACTGCTAGTCCCTTCAGGACGTAATATTTCCTGCCCCCGGAGCCTGTCCGACTGCATTTTTTATCCCTACCCTCTGACTGCGGAACGGTTCTGTGGCAAGTCACGTGACTACTGGTGTTGCCGCCCCAAGCTTGAAACCTTTATGTCTTTTCTCCGCATTTCATTTCAGGCCACCCTTACCTGCGGGCTCATCATCTCACCTGGCTGATGCTAGTGATTGGCACAGCACATCCCCCCTAAAGACCTGTGCGTTCCTCCATCTTGGGACCTACATTCTGGATGTAGCACGGTCACGTGCAAGGTCGTTCTATTTCAGAATATTTCCCAGAGCGCCTTCGTCCGGGCAGCCATTTCAAGGTCATCTTTAAGGGCAGTGTGGAATTGCCTGCTGTGAGCCAGCTGTAGGCCTCAGTGAGCTGTAACATCATGGCAGACAGAACTGTTCGTTGTATTTGTTTATCATCTTGTTCTTTTCGGCTTGTCCCAGTTCTGTTCTTGTAACAAACAGCAGCGCCCAGTCACCGAGCTCCAGAGCGATGGCTGACGGTCTAATTGATTCATCACTAACAGAGTGGAGCTGCCTGGGCGCTCCTTCCTGGCTCTCCCATTAGCCGGCGAGTAGGAGCTGTAAATGCTCTTGATCTGAGAGAGCTCATCCTCTCGGATAAATTGGATTTACACTATGCAACCATATCCATCGCCAGTAATTGCACAGGGCTGTAATAAGGTGAGACCCGATGGTCGCGTGCAGCTTGTTTGTGCAGTAGGGAGGGATACTGTTCATGCTTTCTCATGGTTGCCATCTCTGTACATCAGATTTCTGCTGTTTACTTTATTCATGTGATAATGTCCCCTTCCGTGTTGGACTCGCTTTGCTTTCTTTCTGATTTAGTCACACACTTGCAGTACATTTTCATGTCTTTTGTTTTGGGTGGAATATATTCTTCATTCAGTTTGTCAGTGGGGGTCACCAAAGCCTCTCACATCTTTGGTCACACACTGAGGTGGTAGTTTCCTGTACCTGTTCTCTGGCCAGACTGCTTATCCTCTTTTTAGGTCTGGTTTGACAGCACAGCTGTAAACATGATCTATTGTTTGCAATTTTTCAAAATATGCATGGAGTGGGCTTTGAGTCCACCCAGCGGAGTATTACCCTCTCACCTCATGCTATCGGCTATTTGGTGTATCATTCCGCTTCCTATGTAGTACCTGGATTGCATTACATCTCAAACTTTCACTGAATCATCAAACTCTTTATCACACAGCTGCACAGTATACAGACAAAACCATTTTTTGTTGCAATTGTTTTTACTGCAGCAGTCCTCTTTATAAATTGTTGTGTTCAGGACTCTGATGTTTCCATCTTTATTACATGGCTGTCATGGCATGCTCTGTTTTCATTAGTTTTAGAGAACCATGCACCGCTATGGGTGCGGATGTGTTTTTTGAAATGTACTAAATGAAACAGTAATAGAAATGGAACAGGAAGTTGCTGAGCTTAGCTCGCTGAGTTCCTTCTTCAGAGATCTGTTTGTCCTGCCAGAGGCATAGCAGGATAGACTCAGCCTTTTCATTCTTGCAAGGCTGATGAAATGAATACACTTGAGTAGGGTATTGTAAGCACCTATGTTTGTTTCCACAAAGTGGCAAATTAATTTGTGATGTGTGCTAAATTGGTCAAGAGGTAGCTCTATTTGGTCTGAAATATACTGTTACCATATCACCTCACCTAAACCAATCTTGTAAACTTTTTGAAAATATTACTTTGTAAATCTTTTGTAAAAAAAATCACAAATGAGTTAAGTTCTGCATGGATTAAATTGATCTGCCCGTAACTGACAGTCTTTCTTTGAGTTAAGAGATTGAAACTTAGTAGATTTATAGCCTCTAAAGCCAGGTGTGAAGTGATGCTCGCCATTCTGGACCAAACAGTGGCCGATTGGGAGGAATCCGTCCGGGGTCCACTGACGTCTCTTTTCTTTAATGCTGTGATCAGCCTCACATTTGGAGCTTGCAAAAGAGGGCTATTCACGTGCTCTGTGTGCAAGCAAAAAAGGGCAGAGTGGCAGTAGGGGTATCTTGAAGAAAAAGTTCCTTGGGTGTAAAGTAGCTAGATGGCAAGATAATTACTTACTAGACCCATGTGTCCACTGCAGAGATTACTTTTAGTTACCCAATGAACACCAGCTTTAATCAGGCCGGTCTGAAGCTTCTCAGTTTTATCAAATATGGGCTGTTGAGTGGGTTACAGTAATTCTTTGTATGACAGGGCTTTGGAATTACTGATTGAGCACCATATGCGTGTCTCATGACTATAATAATAATTATTTTTTACTATCATCATTACAGTTGAAATAGCACCTTGAATAATCCTATAATAATTACTAATGCCTTTCTCAGAGAGCTCCCAAAATTACTTTGATTTGATTTGAATTACAATTGCAAGTTTCCCCAGTTTTATTTTAATTTTATTTTGCTTTAAAAGTTGGTACTGCATCATCAAAGGGTCCTTTTTGAGTTTTGTTTACACATATGTCTGCCCATTAGTACTAATAACGTATTCAGAAATAATGCTAGCCCATGATTTTTTGTTTAAATTTGATAAATCATCACTTCCATCAGAGTATAACATTTTGTGGCTAAAATGTGTAATATTCCGATTCGAGCACTAGATGGCAGGATTATGCACAGTGTACAAATTTAAAACAGCAAGATGCTGCAATGCGATTGTTACAGTAAGTCACATTTCAACCCCTTATCTAAAGTCACTCGTGCCTGGCTGTAACCATGCACTGGACCCATAACTTCAAAATTCACATTGAATGTAGAGCCACATACAAGTTAAACTATAATTAGAAATTACAAGGTCTGTGCAGATAAACCACGAAGCACAGTCAGTTATAATATAGTTCGTTATGCTGCTCACATGCATGGGGTTACTTTTTAAAATATTTTTTTAGGTACAACTTTGTTCTCTGCAGCCTTATGTCTATCACGTTGAACATTTTTTAAAACTTCTTTATTGATTTGCAGAGAGCAGGTGATGCATTCAGTCATGTGCAGTACCTTTTGCAGCGAGCACACGTTTGTCGTGTTCGGTCATAGTGTACATCCTTCAGGGCATGCCTTGCTTATACATCTGTGATAGCATGTATCTTCAGTTCTGCTACCTGGCGCCTGTGCCCAGTTTTCGACATCGCAAGTTATCAACATATTACACAATAATCAGAGGCGCAGATCCGGTCCCATCTCTATCTAGTAAAGAGTGCCCTAAGAACAGCATAGAATTGAACATAAAACTGGCCAGTGCCAGTTGCTAATCACCCCGCGGGTTTCCAAGTCAGCGCCCTGTCCACATGCGTCATGTCTCTCAGTTCAGGGAAGACATGGGGACCTCCACTCTCCGTGGTCATTCATTAGGACTCACACTCCAAGAAGCTAGTGACCTTCTCCATGCACAAGTCAGCAAGGGGCTGTCTACGTATCCCTCTATATTCATCAGCACGTGGTAGTAGGATATTGAAAGATCATGCTCTGCTGGAGCTGGTCCGCCCTGGCATAGGAAGGCAGCATTCGTGGGCAGTCCCTTAGGATCTTCTTGCTACTGTTGGTCCATGGACGGGCACCCACATAGAGGGTCCCCCCCTCTGTGAGCAAAAGAGGAAAGAAAGCTGGGTATCACACCCAATGTTAGAAGCCATCAGCCATTCTGAGAGTTATCTGGGTCCCATAGGGGAGGTTCTCAGGAAAAATGTCAGAGTTCAGTCTTCCAGAGGAAAATACGGAGCAGTGCTCTTCATGGGCCTGCCTTGGTTATATCCTCAGAGAGCATGCTGTGTTTATTGCTGGCTGCTGCTCTTTCTCTGTCTGCCCCTTTGTTGGTCACATGCTGCTGGTGCCCTCTCAGCGTCCTCGGTGGCGGCGTTTCTGCTTCGGTGGTTCGAGTTCCTGTCCTCCGTTTGTGCCAGCTTTGTGGGCCTCCAACCAGTCCCAAGCCGCAGGTGGGGCATTGAAGAACATAGCATGATTATCCGCCATGACTTTGAGGCATGCAGGGAACAAGGGCATATAACGGATGCCAACTGCCTTCAGTTCTGTATTAACTGCAAGGGTGTTGGGCTGCCACAATGTACAATCTGGGAAAATTGCAACCAAGGCATTCTCAATGTGGAATCTTTGCGCCTCTCGGGCTTAATTTAGTATCAGATCTCTATCTCTGTAGTGCAGTAAACATGCCATCACTAGATGAGTGTGCACCCCTGTTGGCGGCGGCCTCGTGAGTATGCTGTGCACCCTCTCCAGTGCAATGAGTTGCAACAATCCCTGTGGAGCAACTTCTTTGGTGAGTCAGGACTTGAGAAAGGCAACTATGTCTGCACCTTCCGCCTTCTCGGGTAGCCCAACAATTATTACATTGTTGCAGTGGCTTTGTCCTTCTGCATCCTCAGCACTGCAGTCCAGTGGGTCCACTAGGTGGAGCAATTTGGCCACTTTGTCCTGCAACCCCTAACAGTGGGGCCTACCTCTTCAAGGGCCTCAGCATTCTGTTTCACTGTGTCCACAAGCTTACTGGGATCATCTCGGAGTGTACCCGAGTCAAGAGAGATTTTGTCGATTTTGCTCTCCAGTATATTATGAGAGGCATTTACGGCATTCAGTATCAGGTCCAATTTGTCTGGGGAACCAGGCAGATGGCATGCGTATTTACATTGTGTCTCACCTGAGACCCCTGGGTGATCCCCTCCCGGCTCATCCTTGGTTGTTTTAGTGCAGCCCATGGTGCCCAGTTGCCCCTCACCAGGGTTAACCAGCAATAGTGTACAATGTGTTGGCCTCTAATCCAGGTCTCTTCCTGAGGGGAGGGGAGGAAGAGGTGGCGAAGCCTGCTCCGATCCCTTGGCTTGTGCATATGCGGTTCCTTGCTTAAAAGTCAGCAGCTTCACCCCTTGATCCCTACCAGATGGCAGTTCTGTGCCCCTTCAGGTCCCCTCTGGGACCCCACAGTGCAGCATAGCTGGTGCGTACCCGCCTGCCCGGTCTGCAATGCCCCTTGTGTCTGTACCGGCATGACAGATGACTCCTATGTGCACCTCCAGTTGCTATACTCCCCTTGCAAGGGTAGTGTGGAAGTTCACCATTTACTCACACATCGGCACCCCTGCTCGTCTTCCCTGGTCCGGGTGCTGTCCCTTTATGGGCCCCATCTGCTGCTGCACCCAGGGGCTCCCAGTAATCCTCCAATGATACTGTCACCTTGTTCATGGGCTCCTGACTCATGTTCACCACCAGGCCAGGCAGGGACTGCTGGGGTCCCCCCTGTGTGTCTGATCTCGCTGGCTCCATTCCAAGTGCCATCCCACAGCCTTATGAATGGCCCGCTGCTCATACTGTGCTGCTGTTCACTTTGCAGCCCGCTGCTCAGTTGCAGCCACTCATCCCCCCCCAGGATCTGGCCTGACTTTGAAGAAGCGCAGGGGCGGTTTTGAGCTCTGGGAGATGGTGAGCGAGTAGGGGCAGCCGGGCCCATTTAGAGGGCCCAAGTCATTATATATGCTGTGCCATGACTGAAGGAGAGACCTCGGGCAGTGCTGTGTGCTGCTGCGTGTTTCGACTCTTCGCTTTGGCCGCCTGCTGCATGTTTCGCCTCTTTGTTTTGGCCACCTGCCTCCTTTGGACTGGGCTTGCTTCTGAGGAAGTGCAGAGGCGCCCCAGGCTCCGGGATCTTGCAGGGGTCAGCGGCGGCCTTGGGCACTCCCTTAAGGTGTAGACGTCCTGGCATGCCTATCACGTTGAACACATTTGTTAATAAATGCAGCCAATTGAATACCGCTGTTATCGACCCTCATACCAACTAATGATACAACAAAGAAATGGGTGTATATATGCAGTAGACTTACATAGTACAAATGTAGTAGCAAAGCAGTGGAGGTCTGTACAGAGGAGAAGTATCCCATACAGGTGGGCATTGGGTGCAGGACACACTGGGGCAGGATGAGAGGGTATACAACCTTTAGCAGGCATCTTTTAGCACGCACTACCATTACAACGCATCTGTTACAACTCATACCTTTACAACGCATAGCGCTTTGAGGCGATCTGACTTAGGGAATGGCTAGTGAATAGGTTAATTTACTATCCAATAACCTTCCCTAGTGTCCACGGGGACTGGTGTTGGAATAGTAAATTAAACTATTCACTATCCAGCACCCAAAGCACTATGCGTTGTAAAGGTATCGCGTTGTAAAAAATGCGTGGTAATGGTATGCGTGGTAAAACTTACGCTTTAGGAAGCGGTTGAAAACCCACCTTTTTCCCTAAAAGAAACTTGCTCGTCCGGAACCCCGATTTCCAGCTCCCCCCTCCCCTCTCTTACCTCCCTCTTTTCCCGGCCCACTGACCTTTAGAGGTAGGGTTCTTAGCGCTGGGATACCTCCGGGTGACTACCCGCTCTATAAAATTTTTTAATAATAATAATAATAAAAGTGTGCGTGCTAACATCATACATCCGGATGAGAGAGGCAGATGGTAGTGAAGTTCACCATAGACCAGGAAGAGAGACAACAGCATCGTCCCCGTCAAGAGCAACATCCAGAGAAAATCCACCAAAAAGGCCAGCTGGTTCACCCAAGAACTCAGAACAACAAGATGAGACAGCACCCAGCTGGAAAGGAGATGGCACGCCAGCAAAAGGCCAGCGAAAGGACAGCCTTCTAGACCTCCCTCAGCCTTTACCACCACCTGCTGAGGGCAACAAAGAAGACAACCCTAGCCACCATATCAAAGCCCGCACCAACAACAACAAGGAAGTTTTCAACATTGTTAAGGAATTCTCACACCCGGCTGCCAGGAGCTGTGCGACAAACTCGCCGACTTCTTCCACAACAAGATTGCAATCATATACAGAAACTTCAAACCCCAACCCATACCTACAGAATTCCTCGACATTTAAGCCACCACCGTAACCAACCAGAACCACAGACTGACCACCTGGAACCTCCTCTTCACCCAGGATGCCACCTCCACCTTGAAATCCATCCACTCAGGAGCTACTACACCACATCGTTAACCTTGGAAACCAAAGGTTCGACCAGGAACTCATCAACCTGCTCAACACCTTTATCACCACTGCAACATGCCTGGAAACTCTCTGTAGTAAGATCACTACTCAAAAAACCCTACGTTTACCCAAGTGAACTCAACACCTACTGGCCAATCTCCTTTCTCTCATTCCCAGCGAAGGTACTGGAAAAGATCATCAACAAGCAACTCATAGCACACCTGGAGCAGAACCAGCTGTGGAATCCGGCTTCTGCACCAATCAGAGCACCTATACCACCCTGATCGCAGCCACTGATGACATTCAAACCCTCCTCAATGAAGGAGAAACAGCAGTTCTGATCCTCTTCAATCTCGGCAACCTTCCACACTGTATCTCACCACACGCTGATCGAAAGACTCCACCGCATTAGCATCCAAAGGGACACTCAGATTACCTCCTTCCTCACCGGAAGAACCCAGAGGATCCACTTCCCAGCTATCCCCTCCAAACCCAAGGAGATCACCTGTGGTGTCCCTGAGGACTCATCCACCAGCCCCACGCTCTTTAATGCATATATGACATCGCTGGCCAACATAGTCCGATCCTAAGGTCTCAATGTAGTTTCCTACGCAGATGACACTCAACTCATCCTCTCCCTCATCAACGACCCTACCACCACCAGAAGCAACTTCCACAGATGCATGACAAGCATCATTGACTGGATGAAGAACAACTGCCTGCAGCTGAACACAGACATTGGTGGAAGTACTGATCATAAACAATACATGCATTGACTCCTTGTGGCCATCAGACCTAGGACCCCGTACCCACTCCCTCTGACCATGCCAGAAACCTCAGAATCATCATTGAAAACAAGCTAACTATTAAATCACAGATCTGATAGAGACTACTTGCCGCAGATTCCCCAACGTAGAATAGACCTGGAAAACTTTCTTGCCCAGCATCCCTGTGCCGCCTTGGAGGGGGGGAGGGGGAGGGAGGGGCGGTGCCATGCGACTCCACCCGACGTCCTCCGCAGGCGTGACGTCAGCGAGGTCACATAAGCCCCACGCCGACGTGCTGACATCAGTTTTTATCTTTTCCGCGTGCAACGCGGACCCGGATAGTGTTACTGGCCGGTTTAGGCCTTTCCCTTTTCGCTCTTGAGCGACTAGAGCCCAGATGCGGGGGCCTTACAGGCCTTGTTGGCTTCTCCTCCCGGGACATCTGCATATCCCTTGCCGGGTGCGGGGCCCTCCGCAGCGTCGCTGGCGGCTCCGGCGCCCACTGGTTCGGCTCCAGGTTTGGAGGATGTGGTGTCATCGGAGTGCGGCCTTTTGGGGTTCCCTCATTCGGACCATGGCGGCTCTGCTTCACTTCAAACCTCAGCGGGGTCGCTTTGGTGTCTTGGGAGGTTGCCGGGGCTCGAGGCGTGTCCCCGAGTCCCTCACGGCCTTCTGGACAGGCTGGGGGGACTGCAGACGTCGCCCACAGATGAGCTGCTTTTCCCACCGCGGGGCCCTGTGGAGGCTGGTGCGGCCTTTGCTCGCGCTGTCTCTACGGCTGTGGGGAGTTGCGCATGGGGGATCCAGCGGCCCACTTCCCCACGGATCATCTTCTGGAGGTCCTCCATCAGGGCTCTGGTGTTCGGGAGCTGCCTTTGCCCTTTGAGGCTTCGCTCCACAATTCCCTCATGTGGGCTTGGGGTCGACCTGCCACGGGGGACCTGGTGCCGCAGCACCTGCTGCATCGCCACTGTCCTGCGCCTCATGATCCTATCTGTCTTTCTCTTCACCCTTCGACCAGGGGCACTCTTTTGCAGACGGATTTTCCCTCCCTGTCATCGGTGTTGTCCCCTGCTAAAAGGGAAGCGCGCTGGTTGGATTCCTGGGGGCGGAATATCTTTGCCTCCACCAATGCGGGCTTGCGGGCCCTTAACACCCTTTGTGTCCTGGCAAGGGCCACTTCTTGCTTGTGGGACTCGACTAAAGTCCCTTCTGTCTGCCGCTTCTAGTGAAGGTGCCCGTGTTGACATCTGGCACCATGTGTTGGATGGCCGAGAGCTAGCGGCGTTCATTCTTCGCTCCGCTCTGGATGTGTCGGAGGTGCTTGGTCGTACCGTGGCCTCCTCAGTGGCCCTTCATCGCCATGCATGGCTCCGGGATAGTGTGTTCCCGGAGAATGTTTAGGAACGGTTGGTGGACCTTCCCTTTGATGCCACCCTTTTGTTCCATGCACCTGCAGACTCTGCCATTCAGAGGTTTCTGGTGGGGCTCTGCCCTCCTCCTTCTCCCCCTCAGTGACTGGGGAGCCGTTCTAGTTTTGGAAGGTGTTCTTCATTGTGTTCTGGGGCCTGTCTGTGAGTAACCCAGGTGATGGGTGTTCGGGGTAATTGTTGTACCTTCCGGTCCCTTGTTGGGCTTTGGTGCTGTTGGCTGCTGGTCCAGCCCTTTGTTGATTGTGGTTTGGCTATTGGTCAGCTGTGTTGGCCTTGGATTAGGTCTTCCGTGTATTTTTTCTGGCTCACTGGCAAGCTGTTTGCGGTTCCCCGCAAATCTTTTTGGTTGTTGTCCTCTGATGCAGATAATTTTTCCTAAGAGGGTTCCCATGTTTTTGGGATGTAACTTGCCCTATGTGGGGCAGTAGAGGCTGTTACATAGCTCTCTCCTTTGCTAGGGAGTTATGGTCGTCCTTCGGGCCTCTGCCCTCCGTGGTGTCACGGTATGGCGCAGGTGCGACCATCTTTTTCTTCGTTCCTGTCTTGTCTGAGGTCGGGGACCCACTACTTAGTGGATTGGTCCCGTCCTGGGCGATTCCCCTTGGGGCCCTTCTGGATGGTTTTCTAGCCTTGTCCTTGTTCTGAGCCTCATGTGGTCGGGCGTTTAGTTTGTGACATTATCAGCAGCTGGTTGCCCCCGCCTGCTCTTCAGTTCTGTGACCTGTGGCCTTGGCTTGGGCCCTCGTACTCCTGTTTTTGCCCATGGGGCCATTGTGAGGTCTTGTTCTTACTCTCAGCTGCCCTTTTCACTGGGTTGTTTCCCGGTGAGGGGTTTTGTTGTACTTCTAATTCTAATTCAGGTCAGTCTTGCCTTCGAGCTGTGAGGGGCTCGGTTGCCTTTCTCACTGGGTTGTTTTCCGTGGAGGGCTTTGTTGTTGTTGTTCTTCTTCCTCTTCTTCTTCTCCTGTCCGCTTGCTGAGGCGCTGGTCAGTCTTGACTTCGAGCTGTGTGGGGCTCGGCTGCCCTTTTCACTGGGTTGTCTTCTGGTGGAGGGCTTTTGCTGTACTTCTACCCCTTCTCCTTGGAGTCTGTAGGTGGCTCTTCTTCCTCTGCGTTGTCTGTACCTTGGGGCTTCCAGTGAAATTCCCTGGTAAGTGGTTGGGCTTGCGGTAGTCTGGCCTCCTTCGTTTGACCCTTGCTTCTCCTGTTGGTGGAGACTGGGTTGCCTTTTTGTTGTTATGGCACATCCCCTGTAGGGCCGGTGTTCCTCCTCACTGCTGAGGTCTTCTACGGCTTAGGACCCGTGACTCATCCTCTGCACGGGGCTTCTTTCCCTGTCCCTGTGACTGGTCCCCTGTTGGGGGTCTGGTATTTGCCTCAAGTGGGAGAGGTCCTCTCGCAGACCCTCCTCCCCTTTGGGTATGGTTATGGCATCTATTCTACGTTAAAGAATCTGCAGCTAGTAGTCTCTATCAGATGTACAAGTTACTTACCTTCGGTAACGATGTATCTGGTAGAAACAATTCTAGCCGCAGCTTCCTTCACGACTCACCCTTCCTCCCCGTTCTGCGAGGACTCTGTTTAGGTTTTCTGCAGTCGCCACCCCCTGGGCTTTTTTTTCTTCTATGGGTGTCCTCTTCCTTGTCTTCCGGTCAGGCATCCTTCTGGCTGGTTCTCTCCAGCATGAGGGCCTACTTTGGCTCTTTCTCTCTGTTGCTAAGAGTTCTGATCCCCTCCTGGTCTTCTTCATTGGGTGTTCTTTTACCTGTCCTTGGCCTCCACATCCCTTCAGGAAGAAAGACCATCCTTGACAGCATAGTCTGGGGGTGGATTACTGTTGCTCCTTTGTTCCGGGCTTTTGGTCCTTCCCCTAGGGGTTGTAGTTGTAGACTCTTTTTCCTTCTTTCCTTCTTTCTTTCTGTCACAGCACTTTCTCCTGCCTGTGACTCCAGGATTGTTCTCGCCTTGGCTTGCAGGGTGGTTTCACTGAACGGTGGTTTATGCTTTTCTTGCTGTGACTTCACTGCTCTGGCCTTCTAGTGCTTCCTGCCTCTTGGTGCTTTCGCCTTGGTTGCACTGGCTGTTCCTCAGAGTGGTGCCCTGCTCTTTTCCTACTCTGGTCTGCCTTCTGATGCCTTGGTGCCACTTGGCTGTGTTTCTCACCTTTTGTTTTTCTTTCTCTATTTTGTCTTCTGGCTTTCGCACACTGTTCCCATGCTCTCCTCAGTTTTGTTGTGATAGCTCCGCGTTGTAGCGCGGAAATGTTCTCCGAAGCAAACTGAAGTCAACGCGCCGGGGTGGGGCTTATGTGACCTTGCTGACGTCACGCCGGGGGAGGACGTCGGACGGAGCCGCGTGGTACCACTCCCCCCGGCGCGCAGGGATGCTGGGCAAGAACGTTTTCCAGGTCCAGTCTCACACCTGAGGGATATTCTACATTAAGGAATCTGCGGCTAGAATCATCTCTACCAGATACATCGTTACCGAAGGTAAGTAACTCGTACATCAACGCCGTCTCCTTCTGCTTCCTCACTCTGCGCATTGTACTTAAGATCTTCAAGTCGTTATCCCTAAATACAAGACACACCGAGACTCAGGCCCTCCTCATCAGCTAACTTGATTATGGCAACGTCTTCTACGTAGTAATCTCCACACACATCTTACAGAGACTTCAGACCATAGAGAACTCCAAGGCCAGACTCATCCTCTGCCTTCCCAAATGTACCCACATCACACCCCACCTCAGGCAACTCCACTGGCTCCCAGTACAGAAGAGATGCCAATTCAAGATGCTGCCTCACGAACACACGGCTCTACACAACCAAGGACCTCCTACATAAACCACTGCAGAACTTCCACCCACCATCGAGTAGACTGCACTCTGCTTCCCTCTTACTTGCTTATTCTCCCTGCATCTACCAAAGTGGAGGACTCTTCTTTCCCCCAGGAACAGACTCCACATGCAACTCCGGGCCATCACCTCACTTCCAAAATTCCAAATGGCCTCCAAGACCTGGCTGTTTGAATAAGCTCCGGGACCGGCAGGCTCCTCGATATCCTAGTGGTTGATTAGCCATGCTTTATAAATCCTGATAAATTGATAGCGGATAAAACTGGGTTGGCAAAGAAGGGCAAGCAGGGGTTTGGGGCATGAGTGAAGTTGCTGGGGGGAATTGAGGTGGTCCTCAATAGTTCAATATTGGGAGAATATATTCTGACAAAGCGTTGCTTGAAAAGATGAGTCTTCTGTTCTTTGGGGAAGTGGAGAAGTCATTTGGCCTTTTTTAACTGGCATAGTATTCTGTACCCTAAGTGCATAGCCAGAAAAGGCTTGGCTCCTCATGGTTTCCTTCTTCCTTTGTGGTATTTCCAAAGTGTTGGTGTTATTGCTATGCTTCACTGGAAGTCTTGCTGTTGGATGCAAATGTTTGTCCCAAGGCCTCTGGAAATTCTTCTGGCAAGCAATGTATACCCTTGTGTCCTTTCTCATCAGTGGTCCTACAGAGCAGGACATACCAGGTGGAAATTACTTTGCCACCTGCTACAAAAGAATGCCGCACAGCCTGAACTACTAGAATATGTCCACTGCCAATCAGGCAACCCCAAACATGTTTCAGCCTTATGTGGTACCATCTGTATCTATGAGGTGCAGCTTCAGTACATTGGCACAGTGACGTTAGGATCCACATCTTGGCACATCTTATCAGAAATAGTGCATATCAAATTTGATAGAAGAAAGTCATTCTCCTTTTGCCGTGGTATACCTGTGCCTTTCCCAATTTATAATTAAGCAATTCTCATAACAACGTGGGGATAAAGGAATACCCAAGCCATCAAAAAGTTGCTAAAAAATAATCTTATGTGTGTCTGTCTGTCTGTCAAATCAATTTACAATATAATCTCTACTTTCTTTAAGAAAACATTGCACCGTCCATTTAACCAGAATACCTACCATTGGGTGTTCTTGCTCTGTTACCTTATGGTGTCATTGTTGCAACCATACAATTTGCCTTCTGTGTCCAAACACAATTCCCAATCATTCACAATTATCTATGATTCAATCAGGTTATTTATAACTTTGACAAAAAAGAGGATCCCACTGCAAAGGTGGCTTTTCTGATCATATGCATGATTTTGCAAAAATATGTAAATGCTCACATTCTGCCTAGAAAGCGCTTTGCCTTTTCCATTTTTTACAAGAAGAGTAGGAAATCTTAAGTCAAAATCACAATTGTCTTGCCTTGGGTGTGAAGCGCAGAGAGTGAAAACAAACCGTAAGGCTGATTTGGTATCTGGCATTAGAGTAGGCAAAATATTTCTACGTTAGGTGGAACAGGCAAAATCCCTGTAGGCATGCATGTGCTTCTTCTGAGCAGAATGCAACACATTCTGCCTTTATCCCTCCCTAAGTAAAGCGATCCCTACCATGCACTGGTTGCTCCATTTAGGACTCAGAAATGAACACTTTTATTTATAAAGCAGTAGACTCCATTTACCTTCTGAGTGCCCTATTAATCTTATTGGTGCATTCTGAATTGTATGGAGCCTTTTCCTATCATCCCTTTAGAGCCTGGCTTTTTGAAAAAAGTGTAACACATCCACAAAAAAAATAATTGATATTGGCATCCTCATGTGTTCCTACTCGCCATCTACGCTCTGCCCATTCTCATAATCTGGTGATTCCCTGGTTCAAGAAATGCTCCTGGGGTGGCAGAAGCTTTTTGGTTGGTACTACCAGACTTTGGAACTCTCTCCCCCGATATTAAAAGGTAAACTGAATTGTTGTCCTTCAGGAAAGCTTTAAAAACATGGCTGTTTAATCTCTGAATTCCTAACTAGACTTTACGGCATAGTTACTCAACGAGCTAGTGGTAATTGATTGTGCTACATAAGTTTCTTTTTCATTTCATGTCTGACTAACCTAACACTGAAATTGTTAGAGACAGTGGGAGGCACATGTATCCTATACTGTGCTCAGTGGGGGCAGGGAAGCTGCTGACCACTTATTGCATCTTGATTTCTGCTTTATTTTACAGGGAGATTGAGTTCCTGAAGAAGGAAACATCCCAGCGGCGTGTCCTGGAAGAAGCTGAGGCGGCCCACAAGGAGGAAATTGATAAACTCCAGGAGAAGGTGAGCCATGGAGAGTCCCTCAGATTGAATGTTTTTTGGGGGCGTGGAGAGACATGTGATTTGTAGGTTGGAACTGAGTATTCTCCAGACAGGTCTCAGTAATGACAGGCTGGGTCATGTTCTCCATTTCAGTCTAAGAATCCCCGATATCCGTTTTGGGGTGAAGATAAACCATAACCGACAAGAAGGATACTAAGGAAGGCTGCGAATGATCAAATCTGAAAGCCTTTATATACGTGATTTCTTGACACTCAGTCACAGCTATCCTTATGAAGGAGAAACGAGACCGGCCGGTAAACCCAAAGGTGTACCATTCTTCACCCTGACAGATGCAATAGACATTTCAATTTATTTCAACATTATTGATTGCCCACATTTCCTGCACACGCATAATAAAGAATTGCTTTAAATATTCAATATTTTCTTTATATGGATACTGCGTATAGTCCAGCTGAGAATGGGTTGGGTTTCTCATTTCCGACACATATTCTGTAGGATATTTAGTCAGTTCAGAATGTTTTTGCTCTGCCCCTTCAAGCTGATATTAGCTCACTATAAATTGTCTTCTGTGTCCCAGCATCACGTTAGAGAACATTAAAAAAATCTAGGTATGTAATTGTTTAACATACAAATGCTTGTGGCTCTCATCTCCTGGTAGGTACTTAAATCTTTCTTCACCCACCCCTCTTTGCCTCTCTTTCAGATAGCTGAGTTGGAGGGCAAGTTGTGCACCTTGAAGACTTCCACGCCAACCTAGTGTGGTGGCAACGCTGGAGGAGAAAGGGACTTCGCTTTCACCCCCGAGAAACACAACTAACAACTCATAACAGAACTCCATTGTTGGACAAGACTTCCCTCCCAGACTGCGGGGCGGAGCAGGGACTGGCAGGAGTGGAGGGTTTTGCGTATCCTCGAACGATTAATGGTGATGGACAGTAGTCAAGTGGAAGCTCCGTGGACTTCAGTTGTTCCGTTGATGCGGGACTTGGGTGGGGATGTGGGGTCTTACACAATTCTTAAGTTTCCTGAGTGGTTTGGGGAGTCGGATGGGGAAATGCACTTCTGGTCATCAGCCTCTTTCGCTCCCACATGGACATTCGACCGGGGCCGTGTGAGGCCCATGCAGAGATGGGGATTGCTGTGGGCTTCTCCCTCCCCGGGACTGTGAGCGTGGGCACCTTCTTGAGGCTCGCAAGTGAAGCCTCAACCAGGCCTTCTTGCAGCTGGCATCACAAACATGTTGTTTTGAGTTTACAGGGCTGGAGAGGCAGGTATCCGAAAGGCTGGGGAGGGGGGGATTATTCCTTTTTTTATATATTCTTTGGCCCATACGATTGTATCTTTCAGTGTTTTTCGGTATCCGTGATGGTGGACAGTGTCCGTTGTTAGCACAGGATGGACCAGTATTGGATAGGGTGCTAGGTCTCAGCTGCGAACGAAGCACCTCTTAGAACCAGTCTGTGATTTTGCCATTGAGGTGTTAGTGCACCTGGTGAGAGGGGGTGCTGACCAACTTCCATGCACTGCAAAGCCAGCCTCTTTACATTGACCTGTGTGTAGGAGGGTTGTGTTTGAGTCATGGCGTCTAGAAAGTGTGGGAATCAATGCTATGGGGAGACAGTGACAGCCGAGAGGGGACAAGGCGGATGCGAAGAGTACCAGAGTGCCAAGAGGAGACGAGGACTGCTCCAAGAGGACATGGACAGTGAGAGAGAGGCTAGGGAGTGGTCAGAGTGGCATGGACACACTTTAAAACCCCAGAGGTAGGTGTCGGCCTGAGTTGGAATTTAGATGACTTTTGTGGTGAATGGCGCACGCACAGCTGGTTTTGGAAAAGGAGGTGGTGATGGACAGAGTTTCTGAATGATGCAGAATACTCCTACCCAGTCAAGAGATCAGGGCTTGATCCATCACCGTGTTTTTTAGCTCACTGCACCATCCCAGCTCAGAACATGGCTACATGCAAATTAGTCTGTTCCTGTCCCAGTGCATGATGGGAACAGGGCAAACCAAACTACCAAGCAAATTCTTATACTGGGAAGGAAACAAGCTTCCGGGGACCGGTTTCTGGCATTTCAGCCGTCGTCGGCCCGGCTTGCTTGAATCCTGATGGTGCAAGCTGGGCCACAGGCTTCCTCCAGTTGTTTCTTGAAGGTTATAGTCTGGAATATCACAGAAGGAATATTGAATGTTCACACTCTTATGTTTAAAATGTTAAATACCAATATATTTGGGAGCTAAGTGCATAGAGGGAGGTATAGAGTTACTACTCCTAACTCCACAACTCTGCACCTTGATGATAGATATCATCAAGGTACATAGATGTGAAGTTAAGTATATTCAATCTTTACATACTTAGCTGTCAGTATTTTTGCCCTCAATATTCTGGTCACAATAATGTGACCCATTGGCATTCCGGCTCCACACCCTTCTTGCAATGTAGTCTGGATGTGTGCTTCCTGTGTGCTCTAGAGACATCTGCTTCCGGGTGATGCATGTGTTGAGACCAATATTTATAAAAGTTGCAAAACTAACTTTGAATTGCGCATGTCTGAGGAAGGCACCACACCCAGAGGTTGCTGCAGGTGAGAGAATGGATGAAGAGAGTATTGAAGGAAAGGAGGTGGGGAGATGGGAACATTTTAATTTGTGTTATTTTTAAAGCAGAGTATTGCACACGGTGGAAAGGCAAACAACTGTGTTAGAATAAATTGAGCCCGCTTGTATTTTGAATATACCTTTTTATAAATAAACGAGGCCATTCTAGAGCCCTTGCAGGCACACCTGCCCTTATGAACACATTTAAAAACCTTTATTCTGGGGAAACATAACTGTGCACTTTCTCTACTGATAGAATCTCAAAACATAAAAGGTGCCTCCCATTTTGCTTTGAATTCCATGTACGTTAGCACCCCTGGCTCTGCCACGAACATCAACGCGGGACCCAATCACACCAGAGCAAAACATCCGTGCTAAAGGTGTAACATATTCATAGTCTTCTCCATTTTTTAACTCTTTGGTGTTTTGGGGGCTGTATCCCCTGTGTGAAGGGTTGATTTTTCTGCATTCCGCAGTAGTCTTATTTCCTTGAACCCGCATCCAGCTTCAAACAGCGTACTTGGATGTGGACTGTTGGTCAAGTTGGGTGCTGCAGTTCAGGTGACTGAGGTTCTAATCTCGGCTTCCCTTACTTGATCTCAAGGGTGTATCCTGGGTTAATTAACTTGTCTTCATTTCCTCATATACAAATATTGGACTGTTCTGGAACAGGCCAACTAGTACTTTAGCAAGCCTCGCTGCTTAATGTTATGTTTTACAAATTTAGTTTTTTTCTTCTGTATGCGCCATTCCATAGTGCTCACATAACATCAACGCATTTTGCACTCTACAGGACTTTCTCATAGTTTTCGAGTACTTCAGTATTAAGCAATGTATAAAAAACAGTGGAAGTTTACAACAATCTCTCCATTGCTCCTTTCTCCCTCCCTTGGTTGAGCTGCGAGATCTTGCGCACTTCTTTATTTTTCACTGTATCTGCCTATATCTTGTAATTCTTCTCTTCATCCTCTTTATCCATCTTCCAAATCCCTTTTCTTATAATACCATTTTCAAGGACTTTCAGGAGCCCTGGTTTCCTTCCGCCCCTTCTCTCTCTTTCTCCCAACCCCTCTCTCTTCTCTGTCATATCTTGATGCTGGCTGCCTGAGGCCAGTTCTAGAGTCTACTTTCTCATCACTGATTATATTTAGAACTTTCATCCAGGACTGGGAGAAAACCTTGAATATGTCTATCTCTCTCCTCCTTGGAGTATGTCAGAATACTCCACTCAAAATGCCCCTTTTGAGGAAGGGTTTTTGCCTTGGCAGTTTCTCGAAGGCATGGCAGTATTAATGTTTCTCGAATGTATGGCAGTATTACAACAGTTCTTTCGAAGGCATCGCAGTATTACATCGACTTTTGTTCTATGAAGAAATTATGTATTAGACGAAGTAAGTGGCCATTTGAGGACACTGAAGAGCCCACATCTCTTTGGACATCTACATTGAAGTGCCCTCATCTCTTCGGACATCTAGGCTTGAGCTCTGGTTCAAGTAAAGCCAGTTGCTGCTCAGTGACAAAACATACTCTGATTTCCTTGAGAGCATTTTGGAGAATGCCACCAATAACTTGTCACTTGTGCCGTTCGCCTGTGATGCGTGACCAGATATGGTCAAATGGCTAAGGTGTTTACTTTGGAAGCCCTAGAGCTAATCCACTCCCGCAACTCACCAAGTAGCATGATTTTGTGCAAAAGCACTTCATCTGTATGTGCTTGTTTTTTCTTAAATTACAAGATCAGAGACACTTAGGAGGGCAAACGCCCCCGTAATAACCTTTATATGAAAAATTGGACTATCAGTCTCCTGTGGGAATCAGACATTGTAGTGTTTTTTCTCTGAATTGTTATTCAACTTCTAAAAAGTCCAAGTTCCAAAATAGGATTTTACTACATCCTTATGTTTTTAGATGTTCAAACATGTTCAGATCTGTAGACTGCATCTCAAGATAGAAGGAGGGTGGTTAAGGTCAGCTCCTGATATAATGGATGAGACAGCAGATATATGTGTCTGCGGAGGCAGATAAACTCGATCCTTTTGTTTTTCCTCTAGGGCAGGAGAAACACCAATGCCTTGCTACTCCAACATTTTTTCCATCTACCCTATGCCTTCCTCACAAATTACTATTTTGGAGTAGGAGTGCATTTCTAGAACCTGCACTGCCAAAGGGCAGTCGGCCATCTTGGTGATGAAGGCTGGGTCTGGAACACCGCACAGTATCAAAAGTATTTTTATTTGCACAAGAGTTTACCTCGGCTCGCACACATCTTGATGTTTTGCTCTGAGAGTTGCCTTTAAGGTGGGAGATCTGTTGTGGTGATCTCTTTGTGCTGATGGAGGACGCTGACGCCGAGCTAAAGATCCACGTGTAGCTCTTTTCTGACCAGTTAATGTTCACTTCCGGGTGATGTGGCGAGTGGTCTAGTGGCCGTCAATGCATCAGACATGTGACTAGACTGCAGACAGAACCTCCCTGACCAGAAACTGCTTCCACCTAACCAGAGTCTCTGACAGGAACCCTTGTAGTAGTCCTGAATGGTCCTGCATGTCGTCTTATACTTGTCCTTTTCATCGACTAGAAGATTCAGAAGCATCTCCTGTGTCCACCCCTATTGCTAATTCACATGAAGTTAAAGTTATCGGGCTTTGATGTAGCACATTATAGAAAAGAACACGTGTATGTACCCCACTGAGTAGAACACGAAGGGTGAAGGCTGAGCTACCCCTGGGGTACTTTGAGCTTTAGATCAGCAGGTTTAATTTATTTGCAACAAGGGTGCATCCGTTTTCCTGACAACTGGCCCTGCAGGACAGTAAAAGCGCGTGCTGATGGTGATGCAGATGGCTCTTTGACTTCCATGCAGCATTCCTAGCCTTTCTAGTGTTTTCTTCTATGAGCTTTGTTTGCTGTCAGACAGCCAGGCTTGTTCAGTAGAGTGCTTTTTGCATTCCTGACGGTCAGACCTAAGCGTGGGCTAGTGCCATGTAAGCTTGAATGTAATGTGGGCCCAGAAGAGAGAGGGGTACCCAACACTTTGGTCCCACATAGAAATTTGGGTTTGAGGGACACAGGGCATTTGGTCATTGGAATACATATTAGAACAGCGTGTTTTCCTTTTGCTAACCATGATCAATTGCTGCCACTGTGTTAAGTGAGTGAACTGAAACTACAACTCCCAGAATGCAGTGTTATGATACAACTGCAGGAGACTTAAGTTCCCTTGCTTCTTTGACACTTCATTATGAATAAACTTAGCAAAAGAGAGATGGGCGTAAATACTTGAATAAATCGTTATTTACAAAGGGAATGTTGATGAATAGCATTCTATTCCCTCGTTTTTTGCTTGTCTGTACCATTGCATAGGAGACCAGCCATATGTAAATCTTTGTTGGTAATCTCTGTTGGTACCACCACAGATGGAGGAGTCCAGCTAGACCTACAGGACCTCATCTCTACATCTGAACTCAAGGAACCTCGCAGTCTCGTTTGACGCATGCGTGGCCTCACCTGGGGCATTGCAGGGAAGGACCTAGGTATGAGCCTACAGGGCCTGTTTTAGATCTTCTCGGACGAGCTACTCCATCACAACAGTGACCGATATACCATCCGAGAAATATAAATCCCATAGGATATAATGGGCTTTATATTTGTTGTGACGGGGTAACCCGTCGGCCAAGATGTAAATCAGGCCCCAGTGAAGACTCACATGAACGAACAATGAGTCATGGACGGCCATGCTTGAATCTTAACTACCTGATATTTCTGGGGCACATTTTGTTTGGTGTCTGTGGGTACAATCGTCTACACAACAGCCCGCTCTCCTGTGGCTAGGGTTGGACTCACAGCTGTTTTGTAATTAGCCAGCAGCACCTACTAAAGAGGCGGGGTTGATTCTGTTTAGAAATCTTGATGTAGCACTTAGTAGAAACATTTATACCTCAAGGTACTCTCTCTTAGTAAGACTGTCTTGGCACGAATGTAAGATTGGTGTGATGGAAGGCAGTGGCATAACGCCAAATGATGCCACCCTGCAGACTTGATGAAGTGCCCCTGTGTCTCTCACATATTGCATCTCTATATGGGCCTTGGACTGAATGGGGAGCCCCTGAAGGGCTGGAGGATGCCCCTTGAATGGGTCCTGCGTTACTGCCCTGATAGCAGAGCTAAGCCTGGCATCCTGCTCATGAACGTCAATTCACCAAAATGCCAGGGGTAGCAGAAGTAACATCTCACGTCATTTGACCTTTACTTTCACTCACACACACATGCATGCACACACACTTACATACTCTTTCGTATGAACACACACCCACAAGCATGCACACAACATACATTTAAAAGCATTTTTTACTTACCTCAGAAGCCAAGGAAAGACATATTCCAGCGATTCGTACTGCATTTTTTATTACACTAATAGTGAATAATATTATTTACTATTAGTGTAGTAAAATAATTGCCAGGGAACTGAGCCCCAAACAACGTACATAAGGTCGAGTTGCCTCTGGCTTCCCGATACTGACTTTGCTACCTCTTAATCTAGGGGTTGCAAGGGCAGTGCCAGGGATTGCAACTGCGACCCTAAATGACGCCTACGATCATGCTGTGTCCGTGTTACTGGAGCGACAGGGAAAGAGGCAGATGATGTGAAGGGTCTGACCTCTCTTAGTCAATGTGAACAATATGACCTCTCTCAGACGGCGTGAAGGGTCTGACCTCTCTCAGCCGATGTGAGGGTCTGACCTCTCAGATGATGTGAAGGGACTACGATGTGAAGGGACTGACCTATCTCAGATTATGTGAAGGGACTGACCTATCTCAGGCGATGTGAAGTGTTTGACCTCTCTCAGACGATGTGTGAATGGGTCTGACCTCTCTCAGCTCTATGGATATTTGTACATACATGCAGGGGTTGAGTCAGGGGTACAAGCAGACAGGGCACGAGTCAGGGGTACACACAGGTACACGGCGTCCCCCCACTCTTTTCACAGGGTGGACGCCGTCCCATCCGCCAAGAAGCTGGGTCCCACAGAAATATGCTGAACGTGTCCCGGTGTAACTTTCAGACACCGCGACACTTTCAGCACGTGACGTCATGAGATCATTTGCATATTGGGAGTCCCCCCACTTCTTTTTAAGGGACTTGTGCCCTGCATACATGTTTGCACTTATGCAAAGACTAGAAGCGAGTGACCTGTGCACTGTACTCTGCTGGTGACAGAATGGAGAATGCTCTTGCCTTCCACCCACAGCTCCCATCTTCGCTCTCTCGACATGCATTCTGTTTAGTGGTCAGATACGGGCAGAACTAAATATTAAAGAGACAAGTTTTTAGGAGCTTCCTAAAGCTGGGATGACTTGTTACAGCTTGCAGGTTATAAGCAGGGCCACTGGAACTATGCAGCAGAGAAGGATCAAATTATGCAGCAGAGTGTACTAAATTAAGAGGCAAGAAAAGGCAACATATGCAACCTAATGCTACACATTTTGCGACTGTATTACCTTATTATTTTGTCATTTCAGTATTCCCTTCTCATTTTTTACGCATTACTACTGTCTGGGCAAAGGTTTCACCTTGTTAGTACCAATCAGACACTCAAATACAGCAATACGCAACAGAAGGATAACCAAGCAAGCCTTGCTGAGGGCCTTCCACTGTGCAGCAACACGTTGTTGCTTTTTTAGTAACTTTTGATCAGTTTGAGCTAGAAACATTTTTTTTGTTAAAATGTACAGATTATGCTGCAGATGCTGGATTATGTGACAAATGCTATAAATCCATAATCATACAGAAAATGCAGTCGCCTCAATATCATGTCAGTGGCCCTGATTATAAAGTAAGGGGACACAGTTTTGTGACAGCTATCGAGAATGACCTACTTACATTAGAGACCATTTTTGCTTTTGAAACAATCATCATATGTTAGCTAGTAGAATGCTGAGAATGAGGAGTGCATTCGAGGAAATCTTACTCATTAATACGTCAGACCTTTTGCTTTTTATGACCTTGTGGACAATAGCCTGTGCCTTGATTATGATTCGGGAGCTGGTGAGCAATCGCTGAATAGATCTCAAGACAGGATTTATGTGGACCCATCTAGGGGAGGCAGAGAACACATGGGCCACTGTATTCTGGACATGTTGGAGCCGGTGGAGCAGCCAGATAAATTGAGTTTGCATAGTCTACTCTTGATTGAATAGCGGGTTCACAACATGAATGTGTAGGCTCCTGTCAAGATGTGTTAGAACTCTTTTCAGGGTTGGCAATTCAGCAACATTGATATTGGCTACGCTTGCAACATTGGTTTCTTGGGCTATTTTGAAGTCAATGAGGACACTAAGGCTGCAAACAACTGTAGCATGTGTAGCGTGTAGCCAGAAAGCTTGTTTCCAATCGGGTGCAGGTGATAAAGTGATTATGATGTCTGTTGTGGCTGCATTAAATTTAAAGCAGTTTGTCGGCATCCACCAGCGAATTATAGATAGGCAGCTTGCCATTGTGCTGGGCTCAGGTGTAGTGATCTAGTAGGCTATACGGGAGAGTAACATGACCTGGTTGTCGGCTGCATAAATGTATGAGCAACCCTCTGCCTAGTAGAATGAAGATGCCATGTGCCACATATAGAATTAAACAGGCAAGGGGAATTAGTAGGTCCCTGCAGTACACCATCGCTCTTAATTGTGTCTTTGGATGAGAAAGGGGATAATGCTACAGCCTGATTTCAACCAAACAAAAGGATTGGATCTATATAAGGATTATATCGGTTAAGCCAATGTTTGTAAGGGTTTCCAGTAGGATGTTGTGGTTAAATATGTAGCCATAGCCCCAATACCAAACCTTCTGAGGTCATCAAGAGCTTAGAGAGCCACTAACTTTGCCATATATTGTCCATAAATATACCTGAGAAGTGCCAAAAATACTGCTTTCTTCCGCAAATATTTGCAGCTGGACCGAAGGGCAATTTTTTCCACTAGCTTACCCAGGAAGGGCAGTAAGGCGATGGGACGGAAATTATTTAGAATCACCAGGATTAAAGAAAACCTTATTAAGAGTTGCATTTGTTACTGCCAACTTCCATGCTTTAAGGTAGATTCATCGATACTTCGTTGTTAAGGATTTGGTTTGGTAACTCTACCAAGCACACGCCAAATTAAAGTACTGGCTACAATCATCCTCTCTCTGCACATGCCCTGACTCTCTGGGCTCCTGCCCAGTGAATACCTCTCTCTCTAGCTGCTTTACAGAGTAGATTGTATAAATGGTTTGACCAAAATTGGTTTGTGGTTTTGTGGTGTTGCACAGTGGATGGAGACATTTGCACACCACTAGATATTCGTCTCATATATCGGATCGCCCCTTGTAGATGGTAGAAATACTTGCACAAATGTAGCCCCTCTGGGCAGTGTCTGTGCAGAGGGTGGAAGTGGTTGCTTAGATCAGACTGTCTAGAAATTTGCCATGTTCAGATGATAGAAATGCTGGCACTCAGTGTGGGCAGTCGAGCAGTTCAGATGGTAGAACCAGGCGCGCACACCTTACCCTCAGGTTATGTATACATTTTTAGAAGACAGAAACTGTTGTACACTCCTGGCTTATGTGGATATTTGCCCTATTCAGATGTTGTTCCCCACATATAGCTTATCTGCATAATCAACCGGTGAAGGTAGTACACATAGTTGCACACGTCTTTCCTCTGTGGGCAGCAGTGTTTGCACATGACAGCTTCTCTGGGTACAGGCTGTCCAGATTGTAGAAACAGTCAAATACACCTTGCCTCCCTGGGCTGCAGTCATATTTTGGATGGCAGAAATGTTAGCACATGCCTAGCTCCTCCAGGTACTGACTGTGCAGATGGCAAAAACAGGTGCACAAACCATGCCTCTCTGGGACCCTCCTTGCCCGATAAAGTTACAATCCATTACAGACTCCTGTCCCCTCCTGGCATTAGCCGTGCCATGCGCTGATTTAATTCCCCACATTGTGCCAAACATGGTTGTTGCTTTCTTCAGTATTTCAATTTCTTTTGTGTCTTGTTATTTATTCTTGTGTGAAAGAGCTGGGTGTGAAGGCATCTGAACATGTTTATGGGAGAGAAAAGATTTGGGTGTGGGGAGGTGTAGGGTGGTGTGGTGTTTGTGATGCAGACCCTGCTCAGAGTGTGTGGTAGAAGAGACTGGCAATGCCACATTTAATCCCTCTGGAGTACTACCCCGCCACCTCACACCTAGAGATGAGGTTCACATCAGCAGGATGTATAGCCAAGGGGTGAGTGGGGACAATCTTCATTAAATTGTCATTTTCAGTCAATAAGAAACATGTTTGTTGTACAGAAGGCCTAATAAAAACTCCATTTATGGTGACCAGTGTATGGACCTCTAGCTACTATTTATTGGATTAACCAATGTCTTCCATATTTTACCTCACAATCCTACTCTCATGTCTATACTCAAGCTCTTCCCCATAGCCACAGTCACTGTTTAACTCTGAGCTCATACTCTTCCATAGATCTGTACTCATTCCTCATCCCATCTGTCCTCTTGTTCCTATATAGGTCCTTGATCTTTCATCACCTCTCAGTCTCTATGTTGTTTCATTCCCTCTTGTTCACTCAGCATCTCTTTGTACTCTTATTCCATTAATTCTGTGCTCCTGTTGGTCATTCCTCCCTTCTGACCTCATAATCTCCTATAGGTGTGTTGTTATTTCTCATATCTATAGTCTCATGTTCCTATATTGATCCTTGTTATCCTTTACCTCTTCGTATTGTTTCTTTCATTAACTCATGGTCGCTCATCACCTCGCTGTCCTCCTGTTACTCCATGGATTCCTGTGTTTTTAGTAACTCTCTGCTTCTGTCCTCAAGTTGTACAATTGCTTCTATTTAATCCTCACTCCCCCTCCATCACTTCCATTCATCATTGATCTCTTGTCCTTCTATATATTCTTCTTTGCTCTTCAGCTTTTACCTCATTCTTTGAGAAACTGCAGTGCGGAGGTCCCACCACGAGTGCACACCCCCACCACAACTCTGGGGCCTCCGTAGGCCCGGACTGGCCATAGCGGGCACCGGGTGTTTCCCCAGTGGGCCGCCCGGGTGTGGGGCGATTTTTGCCCCTGGGGGCCCAATTTTGTTTTCAGGACCTGGTTTTGCATGCACGCACGCACCCCCTCCCCCCCCCCCCCTCTCCCTCTCCCGCGGCTGGTCTGATTCAATTGTCAGGGCCGGTTTGCGATCCCAGTCCGGCTGTGGACTTTGTGAATCGGGCCCAGAGTCCTATCCAGCGGTGGCCAGCAGAGGTAAGCACGGTGTGGCCATTTATTGGACCCATTTTCTCCCAAAACCTTAACACACACCCTGATAACCATTTTCTGCTATTAGTTGAATCCTCACTTGGTTGCAGCCTAGATTAAATGGATTAAATTTGCATGTCCAAAAATGAGGGTTTCCACTACAGTGGTTGGTGTATGGAGCATGAAGAAAAAACTCACACAGATTACAACATCCTACACAAGGTTCCATCCTAACCAGCACTTGATGTAATGACAACCCATCTCCTGGCATTTTATGTACAAATGATACAGTCACAAATCGGGTATAGTATTAGTTAATGATTGCACCCGTATAAGGAAAGAACTAAAAATCTAGACAAAAGAAAGTCCCTGCTGAGATAACGAGCTACAAAGGAAAGGGAGAGAACACATTTGAATCTGGGACATATTACTTTTTTCCATGCTATGGGCAAACATGCCAGAAAAGTCTTCTGTGCCAACAGATTCCTAGAGGTGCTAAACCAAGCGAGCTTGCTTTTGAAGATTGTCAGGGGGCCACTCAGCACAGTACTCTGGCCTGAAAACTCCTGATTAAATCCCGAGCAGTGGCCCCTCCATGTACCTTGCAGGAGGGCCCCCTCAAGTTGTGTTGCGCCATTACCACGATCCAGATACAGACAACAGATCTTCTGTTCTGAAAAATGAAAAACATGAACGTGAAAATCTGGTCAAAATCTATAATATCGTTTAAACAAATTCTTCACGTCCGAACATTTTAATGCATCAACATTACTGAATAAACAAAAGTAAACATCTAAATCACATATTAAATAAATGTTTGTGGCATTTGTAGCTATAGATGCACATTCTGTGCATACTTCTGCCATCTAGTGTTGGGTTCGGACATGTACAATTTATTTCACTTCTAAATAAGAATTTTCGAGTCAAGGGACTAGGGGCCAGATGTAGGTATCCCTTTACCGATCGGAATCGGCCGAAAATACCGATTTTCGGCCGTTTCCGATCGGTAAAGGGCTATTGAGATGTAGGGGCACATTTTCGGTAATTTTACCGAATCGGTATCATTACCGAATCGGTAAATTTACCGATTCGGTAATATGTACCGAATCGGTAAAATAATTACCGATTCGGTAATATTTACCGATTCGGTAAAATTACCGAAAATGCAATGTAGGTAGGCAATGTACCTTCTGCACATGGCTTACAGAATCGGTATTTTACCATGGAATACAAATCCATGGTAAAATACCGATTCCGGTGTGCATGCACATGTGTGCATGCACACCTATGTCATGTGACAGGCAGACCTGCCCTTAGGGCAGGTATGCCTGCCACATGGCACCTGTGCCTGTTTTGGGGGTGCCAGAGGGTGTCAAAGTGACACCCCCTGCACCCTTGTGAATTCTTTAATTACCGATTCGGTAAATACCGAATCGGTAATGCCTAATCATTCCTATGGGCTTCAAAGCCCATAGGAATGAATGGGCATTACCGATTCGGTATTTACCGAATCGGTAATTAAAGAATTGTTAAGGATTCGGTAACGAATCCAGATGTTGGGACCTACATACCATTTACCGATTTTGAAATACCGAATCGGTAGGATTCGGTATTTCAAAATCGGTAAATGGGATTTACCTACATCGGGCCCTAGGCTAGATGTAGGTAAATCAGATTTACCGATTCATAAATGCCGAATTTTACCGATTCGGTATCCATGAATCGGTAAATCTGATGTATGTAATTATTCGGTAACAAATACCGATTCGGTAGGATTCGGTATTTACCGAATCAGTAATTACCGAATCGGTATTTGCCATTGATTCCTATGGGCCTTGAAGCCCATAGTAATCAATGGCAAATACCGATTCGGTAATTACCGATTCGGTAAAAATACCGAATTGCCAAGGGGGACAGGGTGTCACTTTGACACCCTGTTGCACCCCTGTTTCTGGCTTGTGTGCCATGTGACACACATACATGCCCTTAGGGCAGGTATGTGTGCCACATGGCACAGGTGTACATGCACAGATGTGCATGTACACAGGAATTCGTTATTTACCACCTAATAGTATTGGGTGGTAAATAACGAATTCTTAAGGGCCTCTGGCACTGTTTACTGTGCCACCTACATATTGATTTACAGAATTGGTAAATTTACCGATTCGGTATTTTACCGATTCTGTAAATTTACCGATTCTGTAAATCAAAGGCCCCCTACATTACAAAACCAAAATACCGGTCGGTAATGGCCCAAATCGGCCGTTACCGACCAGTATTTGGTCTCCTACATCTGGCCCAGGTCACGAAATACCGGTCGGTAATGGCCGATTTTTACCGTTACCGACCGGTATTTGGAGATTGAGATGTAGGGGCTTTAAATTTTACCGATTCGGTAAATTTACCGAATCGGTAAATCTAGATGTAGGTGGCACTGAAAACAGTGCCACAGGCCCTTAAGAATTCGTTATTTATCACGAAATAATATTTTGTGGTAAATAACGAATTCCAGTGTACATGCACATCTGTGCACGTACACCTGTGCCATGTGGCACACAGACATGCCCCAAGGGCATGTCTGTGTGTCACATGGCACACAAGCCAGAATCAGGGGTGCAACAGGGTGTCAAAGTGACACCCTGTCCCCCTTGACAATTCGGTAATTTTACCGAATCGGTATTTACCTATTCGGTAATTGACATTAAATCCTATGGGCCTCAATACTGATTCGGTAAAAATTTATGAATTATTACCTACATCTCATTTACCAAATCTAGAATACAGAATCGATAAAATTCAGTATTCTAGAGTCGGTAAATGAGATTTACCTACATCGGGCCCCTAGTGACTTCTCCCGCTAGTGGTAATGCGCCTGGGCATCGGCTCCATTGTTGATTTTTTTCTGCATCCGAAGTATCGATGTGAGTTCTGTTTTGACGCCGTGTTTTATTCTCGCCGGGTCTTCAGGTCAGTTCCTCGTCAGTTCTCCAAAACAATCACACTCCATCAGTATCCACCATCTTGCTTCTTCGAATCCGTGTCGTTCAACAGCCTCTCGACTCCTATGGTTTGAACAGAGAATGTCCTTGTAATGGCGAAGAAATCCATTTTGGTTCTGTCCCACTTGCCATGCCAAGTGCCCGACAATCGATCTCCACAAGGTTTGCATTCTTTGCTTGTCTCCAGATCACCACGCAGACTCCTGTTTGGCATGTCTTGCGTTCCGGAACAAGAAGACCCTTCGGAACGGCACGCTTCTTAAATTGCCTCTACGTCCATGTTAAATACAAGAGAGGAGGAAGATGCTCAGCACCTCTTCAGTGAGCAAGTGGCATCAGATGGCAAAGTCGAGGCAGTTTTTTCGCAGGAAAGCATCAATTCAGAGGCAGACATTGAAACAGAAGCGCATTCGCTAGGCCACAGTCCCCTGAAGATCGCAGTGAGTACTGCCAGCCCTTCTACTCACCAAATGGACGCACCAGCCCCCAAGGTCTTGCGCCACCTCTGAGGCCTCCAGTACACCACTGTCTTCCGTTCCTGGTTGTTACTGTCTTTCTGAACTGGACCCGACACCCGTTCCAAACTCAGTGCTGAAGTACTCATAGAAACCTCAAGCATCGACCTCCGTCTCAGCGTGGGACTCAAAGATGCAGTCTCGCCTGCCCTCTGACTCGAAACGGGTGGATTCCAGCCATCAGAGCCGAAAGACACTGCTCCAAGGCATTTGGAGCCAAAAGACATCAACCCTAAGTATTTGAAGCCGATGCATTTGTAGCCGAGATGGAGCTCGGCTGTGGCTCGGTGTAGACCTTCTCTAGCTCCCTCCAGACCAGCTTCTACTGATACATTCTCCTCTGCCTCTAAGGACTTCGCCCAGCCAATCCTACAGCAGCTGCAGGGACATCTCAACGCCAAGCAGCAGTGAATCCACCTCCAGCCGGGCACTGGATGAATCCTGGCAAAACCTCCACAGTTGCCAAAAGATCCTGTTCCTCAAAATAATTTTTTTTACTTTTGAGGAGACCTTTAACCCTCCTGTGCCTTCCACTCACAAAATGCCTAAAAGGCACACTGGACTACCTCTCCACTACCTCCTGCTAAACCTACTCCTACACTCTCTCCTGCCCCCCCCCCCTCCACTCTGTGTTCCTTTGCTGAATGTGAATTCTCCTCAATACTCACCAAAGGGGTTCCTCACACTCGGGGAATGGGAACAGTCCAAGGCTCCCCTATGACTCTCCTCATTGCCCACAGGGCCAAGAACCCTGGGATGAATATGACGAAGAATCCCCAGCGGACACAGGCTCTGACCTGTACACCACAAGACCGTTACCTCCAGATGACATCACATCCTTACCATGAGGTACTTCATAGGGCAGATACGTCCCACGATGTGGAGATGTATGTGCAACATGAGGAGGATAATTTCCTCATGCAAACCCTTTCCTCCACCCAACCCTCCCGATGCCAGTCACCAGCTGACTCCCTAGTCGTGCATACAGCTAAGAAACGAGCTAACACACAAGGCACAGGTGATGCTCCCCCTCCAGACTGGGAGATCAAGAAAATTGATGTTGGGGGCAAAAGAGTGGCAGCACAGGCTGCTAAACATTGGCACATCACTTACTCCATCGGCTTACTATCCCAATGCGATTGAGCCCATTGGGATCAGATGGCAGACCTTGTCCAACATCCCTTGGTGCAGTATCTCAAGATGGAACAAGAATGGGTAGCAGAGGGAAAAATGATCTTTAATACCAACTTCCTTTGTGCTATGGACACCGCTGGCACAGCAACTTCCGAAATAATACCATCATCCTATACGTCACCATGCCTGCCTGCACGTGTCTGGTTTCAAACCAGAGGTTCATCAGCACCTTTTAAATGTACCATCGATGGCCATCACCTCTTCGGCTCTGAGATCGATGATAGGCTAGAATAAAAAAAAAAAATACACTGAAACAGCTTACAGACACCCATTCCCCATGGCTCCTTTCGACGCTACAAATACAGTAGAGCAGCAAACACTTCCAAACCAGAAACCTCCTGCACCTTCAGAAGGCCCACACAGAAAAAGCTTTCCCGTGGCTACTACAGGGTGGTTACAGTGGCAATAATGGTAAGGATAGAGGAAAGGGAGCAGCCCCAAAAGGGTCTGCCCCTCAAGAACGGGGACAATCCCCCCCTGCCACCCCCCCAATCACATAACACCTGTCGGGGAAAGTTGAAGGGTTTCTTCCCCTTTGGTTAGAAATCACCGCTGACTATTGGGTTATCAACATTATACGGGAGGGGTACTGTCTGGAACTCACTCAAGCACCACCAAACATTCCTCCCGCCAACACAAAATGTCCACAGAACATTTGTGCCTCTTTCAGGGGGAGACACAGGCACTCCTCACCAAAGGGGCTGTACAGCTGGTTCTGCAACAACACTTCGGGAAGGGGATCTACTTCTTGTACTTTCCTATCTCCAAAAAAGGACAGCTTCCTCTTTCTCCTACTCGCTCTCAGGCCCTTCAACAAATACATTTTTTCATAACACCAGAAAGGCAACTTCATGACGACCCGCGATCTGAAGGACGTCTGATTCCACATAGCCATCCACCCAGGGCATTGATGATATCTGCGCTTTGTGGGAAGTGGACAACTTTATCAGTTCAAAGTACTTCCATTTGGGGTTACCTCAGCCCAGAAGACTTTTACCAAATGTCTGGTTGTGGTAGCATCTCATCTCAGGAGGAGCGGCATCCACATGTTCCCTTATTTGGACGATTGGCTGATCAAGAGCACCATGCTCCAACTATGCTTAGCATACATCCAGACCTTACATGATCTAGCTTTTACCATCAATCTGATAAAATCCCTCCTCCAACTCCTACAAGTGCAGCCCTTCCCCTGGGCCATCCTAGATTCACAGGTAGGGTCCAGAGTGAGTGCAAGCCTTCAAAAACATACTGCTTTTTTTTCAGCCAGAGCGTCACGTGATAGTCAGAATTGCGATGTGACTGCTCGGTATGATGGCATCTTGCTTAGACATAGTTCATCACACCAGACTGCACATGCGTCTGTTACAGGAGTGCTTAGCAGCATAGTGGGCTTAATTAGAGGGTTCTAGAGGATCTAGTGTTGGTTTGGGGCTGCACACCTCGCTCTCTGCAGTGGTGGAACACAAATAAACTTTTGAAGGAGGGCCCTTCCTCAACCAAGTTCCCCAAGAGACCATCACCATGGATGCCTCACTCAATGGCTCGGACATTTCACAATTAAAGGGAAGTGGGCACCTGTCGAGCAATCCCTCCACATTAATCACCTGGATAGGCTAGCTTTACAAGTTGGTGTCTGGGCTTTTCATGCTCTAATACAAGACAATACAGCCCTGATATGCACAGACAACAAGGGAGCACACACTTACTATCCAGTGTGTGTCAGAGCATTTGACGGTGGGCAATATATCACAGATTACATCAGGGCAGACAACAATTTGATGGACCTGCTCAACAGGATGCTTAGAAGTCCAAGAGTGGGAACCACACCCCTAGGTCCTACTCTCCAATTTCCAATGTTTGGGGTTCCCACAAATAGATAGACCTGTTCACCACAGCAGAAAATGCAAAATGCCAAAACTTCACTGCCAGGCTAACACATCCAAGGTCCATTGGCAATGCAATATGGGTGAACTGGTCAAGGATATTTGCCTATGCTTTTCTGCTTCACCCACTGCTACAGTTTGTGGTGCAGAGGCTGAGGCAGAAATCCCTCACTCTTATCCTTTTGGTACCAACCTGGGCATGCCAGCCATGGTACACCACACTGCTTGAACTCTGTATAGTTCCTCACGGGAAGCTCTCCAACAGGCAGATCTTCTCACACAAAATCACAGCACTCTGACATGCCAGCCCTCAGCAGCTCAACCTGGCGTTTTGGCTCCCTAGGTCATAGTTTGGCCCACTACCAGGGCCTGCTATACATCTAATTGGAAGTGTTTTGTGCTCTACAATTTTCCTAAATGTATCAATTCTCTCACAAAGGCGGTACAAGGCATTGTTTGTTACCTGCAGAAATCAGGCCTTGCCTACATTTCCATTTTATTACACCTAGCGGCTGTAGCTGCCTACTTGCAAAACAGATGACATGTTTCATTATTTAGAATCCTATCCATTAAAGCCTTTATAGAAGACCAAAAAAGGGTTCTCCCACATCGGACACCTCTCGCTCCTATGCGGAACATCAACATAGTCCTTACAAGACTCTTGGGCCTACGTTTTGAACACCTTTACTCCTGTTCATTGCCATTTTTCCTGCAATATGGCTTTTCTTGTAGCCATCACTTCCCTCAGGTGGGTTAGCAAAATTCACGCTCTTACCTTGAAAGAACCTTTCTTCTAGGTAAATCACAATAGGGTGGTTCTTTGAACCAATAACCAATCCAAGACTCATCCCTAAGATAGTCTCTAGTTTTCACATTAACGACACAATCGAGCTCCATGTCTTTTTTCCACACCCAGAGACTGTGGGAGAGCGCCCTCTACTTACTCTAGATGTCAAAAGAGCATCAATGTTCTACATTGACACAGCAAAATCATTCCATAAAACACAACAGCTTTTCATGGCATACTTCAAGCTACAAAAGGGGTGTGCCATTTCCAAGCAGGTGTTGAACTTTGGTTGGTTCTATAGAAAAACTAAAAGAGTCCTGCCTGTCCCACTCAGACCTCATTCTACTTGTTAGAAATGGACTGCTATGGCCTTCTTGGGTAATAAACCATTAGCGTCATCTGTAAGGTAGCTGCTTAGCCACCCATCATACATTTAGTGTTAGAAATGGGGGTCTCTAGTTGGCAGAGGTAGGTACCTTTGTTCAAATAGGGACCCTTGCTTCTAGTCAGAGTAAGGGGGATACACACTTTAGATAACCCCTGCTCACCCCCTTGGTAGCTTGGCACAAGCAAACAGGGTTATCCCAAAGGCAATGTGTAAAGTATTTGTACCAACACGCAGAGTAACACAGTGAAAACACCACAAATGGACACCACAACAGTTTAGAAAAATAAAATATCTTTATCTAAACTACACAAGAACAAAATGACAAAAATCCAACATATAGAAACTCAGTAGAATGTCTTTAAAAAGGGTTGTTACAAAAATAAACTTGTAGATGATAAATGCGACACTTTAGTCTCAAAGTACCTGGGGTGCGTAACTCAAAACAAGCAAAAGTGGCGCAGATAAGGCGATGCGTCGATTCTTCCTGCACTCCGATTCCGATGCGACAAGATGGTGCCTCGATGTGTTGCGGCGGTGCCGTGCGATGTGACAAAATACTGTCTTGGCTGCGATGGAAAAACGTAGAGGTGATGTGTGCACACCCGACGGCCATGCGGCGAACTCAGTGGTTTTCTGAGCTGCGACAGGCCCTGTGACACGCTTCTCTGGTGATGCGGCAATGATCAGCCGCAGCGCGTTTCCTCAGCGATGCAATAGCCCTGTGACACGCTTCTCCGGTGTTGCGGCGGCACCCTCTGTTCAGTGGCATGCTTCTCCAGTGATGCGACACAAACAGAGGCAGCGACGACACGCTTCCTCGATGCGACGGCGGCTGCTGCAGCGGCATCACACTTCTCTCGTTGCTTCGTGCTTTCAGCTCCCTTCAGCAAAAAGGCCTTACACACAGTTACAGGCCCTCCTGGCAGACTGGTGGAACTCCCAGCAAGCAAGTTCAGGGAAGCTGGGGACTAGGACTTCAGAAACAGGAGGCCAACTCTTCTCAGGCCATTGGAGACTTTTCTTCAGAGGGACACAGCACACAGCAAAGTCCTTCTTCAAGCAGGGGACACAGCACACAGGAAAGTCCTTTAGTTCTCTCCTCAGTCGAAACAGCAAACTGCAGTCCAACCCCAGACACACAGCAAGGGCAGTACTTCTCCTCAGTCTCTTCAGCTGATCTTCTTTGGCAGGGATTCCTCTTGATCGAGAAATAGTCTAACTTTCAGGGGTTTCAGCTCTCATATTTATATCCCAAAAGTCTTTGTTCTCTATGTGTGAGGGGTCCTGGAACCAGTCCAAACCAGTTCTGGGTGCACTCTGCCGTTGCACGACTTCTTCCTTTGTCAGTGTGGGCCAGGGTCATCAGACACACCACAGGATGTGGAGCCAGCATTCTGGAAGGCAGGCACAGCCCTATTCAGGCCCAGGTGCTACTCCTCCCACCAATACAGATAGGTCTATTCAGCCTAGTGCTGACTCACCCTGACACCTGGAGCCACCTCAGACCCTGTCACTCTCAAACTAGACAGGCACAAACAGGCAGAGGCACACAGAAAGGATGAACCAGAAAATAGCCACTTTCTAAAAGTGCTATTTTCAAACACAGAATTTAAAAACCATTCTGTCCTATGGGTAAGATAGCCTTTCAATAGTGAAAAACGACATTGGCAGTATTTCACTATTAGGACATGTTACCCACACTAGTACATGTCCTACCTCTCACATACATTGCATCCTGCCCAGGGGGTACTTTGGGCCTACCGTAGGAGTGTCCATTATGTAAGAAAGGGAAGGGTCAGGCCTGGCAAGTGGGTACACTGGCCAGGTCAACCGCGCAGGTAGCAAACTGCCCGCAAGGAACTGCAGTGGCAGGCCTGAGACCTGTCTGGACCCCACAAGTCTTACCTGTTACTTGTGGAGTTCTCGCAGGGACGATGTGAGCACCCTCCACTGTCCCCCTCCCTACCTGATCAATGGTGAATGTCCAGACCTAGGTAAGGATGGGACCAGGGGAAGTTGTCAAGATGTTGGGAAGGGACGTCTACTGTGAAGACCAGGTGGGACTCTTACTAGATAGAGGGCCCGCATTTGGGTATCGCCAGCTAGACAAAGGAACAAGCAAGCGGTTAGTGCGTCTGTTGCCCTTCTGTCTAGATCAAACACATACAATAGCCATACAGTACTACAAGAGTTGAATTAAGGTATACAGTCACCTGGAATTGAAGGCGTGAACTCCTGATAAAAGGTCTCCAAGAAGTAGTGCAATAAAATGACAGGCAGGGTCAGCTTCAGTTCCTACCATGTCAGAAGAGGGTGGTACCTGTACTCCCACAGTCTGTGCCAGGAAACAAAAGAAGCGTCACTTGTACCAGCGTGGGAACCGGGCAGAAGTAAAAAACAAGGGTGCTCCTAGGTGGTGACAAGTGCAGAAAAGGAACCGCTAACACGCTTCCCTGTGCGTGATGCGGATATGCGAGAGAGAGAATAGGTGCTCCTGCACCATGACAGCAAAGCAGAGAGAACGCGACCACGCTTTCCTGTGCGTGTCGGTTCTGGGGTAACAGGCACACCTGTGCTGTGAAAGCAAAGCAGTGAGGACGCGACCAAGCTACCCAGTGCGTGTCGCAGTTCTAGGGCACAAGGCGCTCCTAAGCCGTCAAAACAAAGCAGAGAGAACGCGACCACGCTTCCCTGTGCGTGTCGGTTCCGGGGCAACAGGTGCTCCTGTGCTGTGAAAGCAAAGGCAGTGAGGAGGCGACCACGCTTCCCAGTGCGTGTCTTGGTTCTAGGGCATAAGGCGCTCCTGCGCCATGAAAACAAAAAGATCGCGACCACGCTTCCATGTGTGTGTTGCGTGTTTAATTGCCAGCAAGGTATTCCGGCAGGGAGGACAACCATCCAGGAAGAGCGGAGTGGCCTCGAAACGCGTCGGGAGTCAGAACTATTAACTGGAGAAAGTGCGTGAGAGCTACAAGAGGCTAACATGCAAGGTTGCAGAGATGTTGTGATGTGCCTCTCGAGAGCGCAAGAGCTCATTTGGTGATATATATATATATATATATATATATATATATATATATATATATATATATATATATATATATATATATATATATATATATATATATATATATATATATATATATATTCAAAACTCAATGGTATCCCACAATTAGTTACACACGACACAGATGGAAAGGTTACCAGCCTTTATTGTCGGGTATGGATGTCACCTTATTGCGAGAGTGAAATGTAGCTTCCCCTGTGCCTGACGCGTTTCAGGTTTCCCCTTTCTCAAAGGCTGCCGGGAAGATCGTGCGAGGCGGGTAGGCACTTCCCCAATAATTTCTTAGTCACGCCTCTGATTCGGCGAAATACTGGAATTGTGGGAAATGTGGTGTCCGCTTGTTCCTCCTTCATTACGGTGCACTTATCACTGCGATCAATTGAGGCCCAGAGTGAGCCCCCGCAAAAGTCCCCGCTTCGGTCCGCTCCTGTCCTGAAAGTTTCACTCTGATTCATCAAGAGGGGCCGAGAAAAAAGGGGGGTCCCAAAACGTGTTTTCCCAATGCAATTTCCCATAGGAACCTTTAGTCGCAGCTACAGCCCGAACTGCTGAACGAATTACACCTAATTTGGCAAAAAGGTAGGCCTTGGTTCAGAGTTGTGCCTTTTTGTTAAATGGTGTAAATCCGTTCAGTTGTTACTCCTCATCCTCATCCCATGCCACTGTTCCACATTGAGAGTAGTGAATCCAACCCCGTGGCCCCCTTGAAATCCTGGGATGGTGCAAGCTCGGCAGAAGGGCATCCGCCTTTATCTTCAAAACACGATGGTATCCCACATTGAGTTGCACACGACACAGATGGAAAGGTTACCAGCCTTTATTGTCGGGTATGGATGTCTCCTTATTGCGAGAGTGAAATGCAGCTTCCCCTGTGCCTGACGCGTTTCAGATTTCCCCTTTCTCAAAGGCTGCCGGGAAGATCGTGCGAGGCGGGTAGGCACTTCCCCAATTAATTTCTTAGTCACGCCTCTGATTCGACGAAATACTGGAATTGTGGGAAATGTAGTGTCCGCTTATTCCTCCTTCATTACGGTGCACTTATCACTGCGATCAATTGAGGCCCAGAGTGAGCCCCCGCAAAAGTGTCCATCCTCATCCCATGCCACTCTTCCACATTGAGGGTAGTGAATCCAACCTCGTGGCCCCCTTGAAATCCTGGGGTGGTGCAAACTCGGCAGAAGGGCATCCGCCTTTATCTTCAAAACACGATGGTATCCCACAATGAGTTATTGTGACTAAGAAATTAATTGGGCCCAAACATGTTTTCTCCATGTTATTTTTAGTAGGAAACTTTAGACACTGCTACAACCCGAACTGCTGAACTGAATTACACCAAATATTGCAAAAAGGTAGCCCTTGGTTAACAAAGAGCCCTTTTTCTTAAATGATGTAAAATCTGTTCAGTAGTTCCTGAAAAATTAAAAGAATAGAAGTCGGAAAATCAATTTCCCATAGGAATCTTTAGACACGGCTACAGTTCGAACTGTTGAACGGAATTACACCAAATTTGGAAATAAAAGTAGTGCTTGATTCAGAAAGGGTCCTTTTTTTTTTTAAATGGTGTAAAACCGTTCCGTAGTTTTTGAGATATTAAAGGAATATATAGTCGCCATTAGGTAGTTATAGTTAGGACCTATTTTCCATTGGAAATCCGCAACATTCTATTCCCAATAACTTTGGCGCCGATCTACGAATCTTCACAAAAGTTTTAAAACTTATGGCCCGCTTCGGTCCGCTCCTGTCCTGAAAGTTTCACTCTGATTCATCAAGAGGGGCCGAGAAAAAAGGGGGGTCCCAAAACGTGTTTTCCCAATGCAATTTCCGATAGGAACCTTTAGTCGCAGCTACAGCCCGAACTGCTGAACGGAAGTACACCTAATTTGGCAAAAAGGTAGGCCTTGGTTCAGAGTTGTGCCTTTTTGTTAAATGGTGTAAATCCGTTCAGTTGTTACTGAGAAAATCTAAAGTAAAATCACATATATATCTATGGCCGCGCAGGATCCGCACACCCTCCTGATGACAAGCTGTATGCTAATTGGCTGTTAACACTCCAAACCGGGAAGTGTTGGCAGCCATCTTGTGCCTCGGTAGAAACGAGGCACAAGAAAGCAGAAATAAATGTGAAAAACACTTAAAGGGGGCAGGATAGAAACACCCTGACAGGACAAAAAGGTTTGAATGTCAGTAAAGAATGGGCGCACTGCTAGAATTCAACGCGCATAAGTACATATAACAATCTTAAATTGGTGGTGCAACTGGGTGAGTGGAGAAACCTTCCAAAACCACTCAATAGTCTAACCAGAAAACCAGCTAGAACATAAGCAATTAGAAAAAGTACCCTATGCACACACATTCAAAAGTACAGACAATAGTAATGTCATTGGAAAAGAACATAAATCCAAAGGGTAAGGTAGCAAAGTGATGACGAAGTCTGGTATAGACTGAAACCTTCAGTTCTTTATTGTCTTGACATGAAAATAGCAGCCAGCCGACACGTGTTTCATCGCTCACGCGAATCATCAGGGCTGGGAATTACAGAAAAAACTCTTACAGAAACAACACTATCCAAATGAAATGTCTCTATTAAATGCACATTCGTTGTGCAGCCAGTGACAAGATCGCTCAATCATAGTGACAAATTCTCGCATTAGGTGAGACTCAAGTGAAGGAATTGAGTAACCGTGATGCACTCGTGTTTCATAAAAGACCTAAAAGACAAGAATTAACAACCGTATAGTGTAAGTGAGGAGTGGAGAAAAGACCAAAACGTGCTGCTAGGAAATGATGCGGTGAAAAGATAATGTGTGAAAGAAAGGAAAGAGTGATAAGAGCTGATAGCAAGAAAATTACCAAAGCCTATGGAAAATTAAGAAACATACCTTGATTGCTACTGTGTATGCAAAGGAGGTCTAAGGGTATAAAACGGAAATTGGAATAGCAAGAAGGATAAGGGAAAGGAGAAAAAAGGGGGAACAAGAATACAAGGTTGATGAGATTCTAATCTAAATGCAAACCTCAGCCACTAACATTATAATCAGTAGGTTGGGTGTATAGTATTGCTCACCGCTCTGCCGGTGATACTTCCGACCCGGTGGGCCCTAGACCAGTATAGATATGTATAGAACAGTGAAGACGGTCACTAGAAATCAAAGAAGATACATGTATAAATAAATCAAATGATTGGCGTAATGATCTGATTCTTATGACTAAAGCAAAAGTCCCATAAAGATATGCTGTCGCATGAAGGGAAAAATTTGGATATAAGTTGATATCACTACAAGTGTTGAAATCCACTGTTCCAATCAGACATATTCGACATGGATGTCCAACAATTCGAGTAAGAATATATCTGTATATGTTGAATGTTAAAACTGCAAAATACGGAATAAAATTAGCTTCAATTCACAAGCTGAAAATGCCAAGATTAGTACATGATTACGGGGGGCAAAATTATTTAAATCAAAGTGCGAAAAGTTGGTCTCCAAGAGACACAGTACTAACAGCCTATTCTAGTATATGTATTGTCAGGTATTCTTACCTACCGACTGGGTTACGTCGGACAGGAAAGGTGAAAGATATTAAGTGAAGATCGTGGAGATACCAGAAAGCTGCAAGAATAAAACCGCTATCTGAAAAGCAACAGCGGTTTGTTACCATAAACAAATCATGACCATCCATTGCAGAGAATACAAAAACGATCGCATTATAAGACAAACTGTAGTTCCAAACTCACCAGGGTCGTGAGTCTGGTCCGTTTCCAATTATGTGTTTAATGGGAGAATTCCCATAGAGCAGCGTAGAAGACGTGATCAAAACTGGGGGGAAATAAGAACATGAAAGGATGTAAGTAGAAGCGCATCCTTTCAAGTATAAACATCATTGTACATGATCTAAACTGAGTATAACCTTTCCAGAACGGCCATGCCGTAAACCAAGGAATCTACAGTTATCTGACAAAGTGCACTTACGAGAAAACGCGAAGTGCGCACCAACCTCCAGAACTCCCGGGCTCCGTGTTCCTGGTATCGGACACGAGACCCAGAAGTGTAGTACGTTAAGTAGTCGGTATGGATATTATTTGAAAGAAACTAGACCGCTGACTCCTATACGGGGTTTCAAATAACGTGCATTTAGAAGAAAGACTGCATCCATGTGTGTGTAGTCTGGGATTTATAAAAATGACACGTTTGTATAAGTAGCAAAGCATAGGTAGTGACTTAAAATATTTATTATGATTCAATTAGTAAGAATGTTTACCACAAAGAATCATTAGAATCAAATGAGAGTCGTCCCGTAACTGGAGAAACAGCGTTCTAGCTGGCAATATTCCGAGAGAGAGGAAACATTTTTTTACAAAAAGTAAGAAACAGTCCGCCTAGATACGAAGTTGCCTCCAGAAATGAAAACGTCTGATCACTGATGTTGTAGGGTGGTGCTTAATGGAGGTAGCCGGTGGGCTAGTTGCACCCCAGGGACCCTCAGTATTCAAGGGGAGTTAATCCCCCAATTAAAACGCCCCACGGGGAGCGTTTGCACAGTGGTGAAGGTTGGGGACAGGGCCTGAGTTGACATGTGCGGGACTTAAGACCAAAATATCGAATGATAACTGGGTTAAGCTGGTAAATATGTATGATATTGTCAGTTTACAAGAGACCTGGACAATAAAGGCCATACATTTATGTGGCTTTAAAACTTTTCATTCCCCTGCAATTGACTCAACTCATGGGAGGGCTAAAGGGGGTCATTGTACTTATGTGTCAAACCAATTTAAGTGTCGTAAGATTGAAATGGTTTTTGACAGTAAGTACTATCACATAATCAGAGTAATTATTAATCTGCACCTCTATGTGATCATTGTGATCATTGTCAATTTCTACAACAATATACCGGTTGTTATTACGGAAGAAATGTTTACAACCTTAGGTAAAAACTTTAAGCATCTGCTTGAAGGAAGTGCAAAAGCAGTCTGTATCATATGGGGCGGGGACTTTAATTGCAATCTGTATAAGCGTGGGGAAAATGGTACCTGTGGCCTCATGTTGGATAGGGTTATAAGCCTGAGCCATTTTGAACATACCATCTGTGGCAATTATCTAAATGAATTATTATTTACATATGACCTGGGTTTTGCCAATAGAATTGGCTGTATTGATGTCCCATTTTGTTCAACGTTTAATGGGAGAGGCGCTTATACAACTTTAGATTTTGTATTAATTTCAGCGAACTATGGTGGAAAGGTCCAGAATTTTAAAAATTTGGACAACCCCTTAAGTGATCACTTCCCTCTAAGTTTGGAGATTGTAGAATTGTAGAATTATCTAATGATAAGCCCAGGTTACGTGCACAGAGTGAGCATATAAATGATATTGTCTTGAGCAGGCAGAATGGCTACTCCTTAAAATGGAGTAAAATTGTTCGATTATTAAAAAAATGTATTTCTAGTTTTAATGTATGCTTAGATGTAAATGCAGATGATTTAGCAGTAATTACAAACTTTAGGACTGTTGTTAAAAATATCAAAGATAGTCTCTGGGTTGAATCAAAAAACTTTAGAAAAAACTATCAAGCTGGTTTGATACTAACTGGACAAAGGCCTACTCAAAACTTAAGCGTGCTTTAAATGCGCCCTTAAGAGATATAAACCTTGTCAAAGTATTACGGAAGAATTAAAAGAGAACTTTAAAAATAAGGAAGGAAGCTATCAAAAAGGAAGCCTGGGTAGCATTGTGTGAGGCCTCCCAGAATAAAGATTCGGCAGCATTCTGGAAGATAGTAAATGCGCCCCTCTTTTCTGATAATGTTAAGGCTAGGGTGGAAATTGCCATACCCGAAATTGAGTGGGTCAGACATTTTAAAGAACTGTATCGGCAGAAAAGTGAATGGGTTCAACCTCATAGCCATGATTATGCTGGGACCGTAATGGCCCGGACTAGAACCTTGATATCATTGGATATTACCTTAAATGAAGTAAGAGCGAGCATAAAGGCCAGCGCTGGAGGTAAGGCGCCGGGCCCCGATGGCATTCCAGTTGATCTTTATAAGAACAACATGGATCTTTGGGGCCCGCTCCTTAACCAGGTTTTTAATGCTACATGTTCTAAAGGTTTGCTTCCTTAACGGTGTGAGTCAATTATTGTTCCCATATTTAAAAAGGGCGATAGATCTAGCTGCAACTGTTATCGCCCAATCTCATTACTTGACTCTACCATTAAGATTTTTGGTCGAGTAATTTTAAATAGGCTGCCAGCATGGGCGGAGGAGCATCCTATAATTAGTGAACTCCAGTACGGCTTTAGGAAGGGGCTGGGTACAATTGACCAGTGTCTTAATCTGCATGTACTTACAGAAAAATATGCTACAGCCAAGGGTGGTCGTATGTTTTTAACTTTTGTCGACTTGACGTCGGCTTTTGACTGCGTCACCCATTCAAAGCTTTGGCTGATATTACAGAATTTAGGGGTAGACATAAACATTATTAATTACCTCAGAGAACTCTATGCTGGGGCTATGCTCGAGTTAGATATGGAAAAAATGGAGAGTGTACTGATAACCTCAGAGTCGCAAGAGGGGTGCGGTGCGGCACGGCTGTGTCCTTGCTCCTTTTCTCTTTACGATTTATATTAACGACCTGGAAAGAGTATTACTAGAGGAGTGTAGGGATATGCCGCTTGTCGGAAGAAGATCCATACCGGCTCTCCTGTATGCCGACGATGCGGTCCTGATGGCCAGGACCCCGCTGGCCATGCAGACGATGGTTCATACTTTTACAGTTTTCATGTCTAATTTAAATTTGAAGTTAAACTGTACTAAAACGTTTAGCATGACCTATGGCTGCAGGCAGCATAAACGAGAGAAAATAATTTATGTCGGACAAAAACCTCTGGAACTCACTCTCATGTTTCCATATCTGGGCGTTTTATTCGATCAAACTGGTCGATGGAATAACATGATTCATGCCAGGCATTTACTGTTCTGTAAATCTATAATGGTGCTGAAATGTTTTAGTAAAAGGATAGGTAAAAAACCACCAAGGGAACTCCTCACTGTGTATAGGGCAACTTGCGTGTCAATCGCTACCTACGGCGCAGGACTGTGGGGACATGCAAATGTAAAGCTGTTGCAGACGGCAGAGAATACCTTCCTGAGATTCCCCCTAGCAGTCCCTGAAAGCACATCAACCTATGTTTGCCACGTTGAGCTGGGGGTACCTTTTCTAGAAGATATAATCAGGGTTGCTCCTGTTCTACTGTGGCAAAGGGTGAGGATGACGGAGGAATGTGCTTTTAATCGCTCTATCCTTAGCTTAGGGATGCAATGAGTCTAGAGAATTCGGCCAAAGTGAGGTGGTTAAGTTACATAATGTCCTTTATGGCAAATTTAGGTAATACGGAATATTATGAGGACCCCTTATCTATGAACCTTGTCTCTAGGAAATCTCTTAAAGATACATGCATGAGGTTTTTGGGCTACAAAACAAATGCAACCCTATATTGGACTATCTATGAGCAATTTTGAAAGATTTTTACTTACGCGCTTTAGATTTAATATGCTTTTTAGGCTTCTTAGTTTCCTTGTCATGAATATTTGGGCGTTTTAAGTTGGGGAAATAATTCCCCTTCAATCCTGAGGGCCCATGGGGGCCAACTAGTCCACCAGATGCTTCCAGTAAGCGCCACTGCGCTACGCTGCAGAGAGGTGGTTCAGGCCGTGCCCATTTTCTCTGCAATGCAGCTCTCTGGTTCTAACTAGAGATACCTGATGTGCTAGTTGTACCCAAGGGACACTCAGGATTCAAGGGGACTTTATCCCCCAAATTAAAACGGCCACAGGGCATGTTTGCACACGTCAGCTCAGCCCCCCCTCCGTTCACCAGTGTGCAAACGCGTCCTGTGGCGCATTTTAAGAGATAGTTTTATTCCCCCTGCTCTATTATATACTAGGGGCTTACAGAGGAGGTCATGCTAATAACAGGGGTACCCCAACGCATAGTGTTCCCTAGTGTATGTAGGTGTTTTAACTGTATTCTAAGTGTCTTTTAGCATAGCACTGGCTCTAGGACTGGTTAGTCAGAGTCAGTTACCATCAGTACCCATCTGAAAAAGTAGAGGGTACAGGATGATTTTGCAACAAAGCCTCTTTCTGCTCATCTGATTGTTCTTTCTGCACGTCTTCCTTCTTCCTGCACTTTCGTCGTCTTTGAGGACTTCTGTTGCTTCTTTCTGAATTTTTTTTTATTCTTTCTGTGTGTTTTTTCTTCTTTTTTCACAGGTCCTACCTCTGTGGGTCTAGTTAGAAACTAGCATTTAAAAAAGCATTGACGTTCACTTACAAAATGATAGGTTTCATTTACGATAAAGTTAAAAATTATCATTTAAAAAACCTTTGAAATTCACTGAAAAAATCATAGGTTTCAGGCATGTTATAGTTAGGAATTAGCATTTTAAAAACCTTAGAAATTCACAGAAAAAAACATAGGTTTCAGGGGTGTTATAGTTAGCTGGACATTTCACTCGTACAAAAGCCTGCAAACCGGACTCTCTATCCTACTTAAGGAGAAAACAAAAATGCTAATAAACAGAGGACTGAGCCTACTGAAGGTTATTTAAGATACTCACCACAACATGGACCGCAACTACCAGCATGCTGCTGGTTGATGTGCCACGCCCATTGAGGGCGGTCTTTCACGCAATAAAAGGCTGAAATGAAAGTTATGGTGTTTCCTCCCTCCTGCTGTGCTAGGTCCATGAAGAAGGGGCGGAACAGCCTTGAAACGCGTCGGCCATGGTGTAACTCAATGAGAGGCTGGGTTGTGACTGGCAGCAAGGCGTGCACAACCGATGGTGGGAGAGAACGTTGAGTGCCTTGCCAGAGCTCGAGGGTTCATCACTTAAACATATATATATATATATATATATATATATATATATATATATATATATATATATATATATATATATATATATATATATATATATATATATATATTCACTGAAAAAAACAAAGGCTACAGGGAAGTTATAGTTAGGTTCAGATTTTACACACACAAAACAATAGAAATTCAGCAGTTATAGTTCTAGGGCCATATGTATCAAGCACTAATGCGTTTGCAAATGCCAAAATTTGCAGAATTTCAGTGTTTGCGAACGCATTAGTGCTAAATGGTATGTATCAAAGAAATCTGCATGCAAAATAAGGAATCACCTAATTTACGATTCTTTATTTTGCGATTGCATTTAAGAAATCACACATTTTGCGATTCCTTAAATGCAATGTAAGAAGCATTAAAAAAATGCAAATTGGCCCTAAGGAATCGCAAATTACCACCAACTTCAAGCTGGTGGTAATTTGCTAATTCCTTGAAAAATGCACTTTTTCGCATTTTTCAAAGTGCAATGTGAAGCACATACATGCCCTTAGGCATGTATGTGTACCACATGTGCACCCATGCTTATTTCAGGGGTGCAACAGGGTGTCCTTTGGACACCCCTGCACCCTTGAAATTATTCTCAATTTGCGATTCTCAAATTGCGAATCGCAAATTGAGAATAACTTCCCATTCATTCCTATGGGCCTCCTGGCCCTTAGAAATGAATGGGAAAGTATTCCTTAATTGCGATTCCCAATTTGGAATACTAAGAAATCGATAAAAAATTGCGATTTTGTACATACATCCCTATTTGCGATTCTCAAAGAGCGATTTCTAAAAAATCATCGCTATTTGAGAATCGCAAATCAGGTTGTTGATACATATGGCCCCTAGTTATTTCAGGTAACTATAATTCATGCCATAAGGTAACTATAACTCACGCCCACGCCAAGCACAGTTTTTACTGTAAATGTTGCAGTGATATTATCAATTATGTCATAGAAGATTTAATGAGTGATGTAATATGTGGAGTAATAAGCAGTGCATGGTTAGGGTGTGACTTATAGTTGCCTTATGAGACGATTTATAGTTACTTGATATAATTATAACTGCTGAATTTCTATTGTATTGTGTGTGTAAAATCTGAACCTGACTATAATGTCCATGTAAACTTTGTATTTTCCAGTGAATTTCTAAGCCTTTTTACATTTTATATCCCGACTATAACATCCCTGTAACCTTTGTTTTTTTAAATGAATTTCTATGTTCTTTTTAATGCTGTTTCCTAACTATAATGCCCTTGCAAACTGGTGAGTGATTGGGTGTGTGAGTGAGTGAGTGTGAGAGTGGTTGTGTGGGTGTGTAAGTGGGTGTGTGAGTGTGTGGTGGTTGTGTGAATGCATGTGTGACTGGCTGAGTGGCCTGTGAGTGGGTGTGGGAGGGGCTTTGTGGGTGTATGAGTAGGTGTGTGAGTGGATATGTGGGTGTTTGAGTGGCATTGAGGGTCTGTGTGTTAGTGGCAGTATGGGTGTGTGAATGGTTGTGTGGGTGTGTAAGTAGGTGTGCGAGTGGGTGTGTGTAAGCTGTGTGGGTGTGTGAGTGGTTTTGAAGGTCTGTGAGTGGTTGTGTGGGTGTGTAAGACGGTGAGTGAGGGTATGAATGAGTAGGTATGTGGATCTGTGAGTGAGGGTACATATTTTTTTTAATTGGGGTCTGGATCCACCCGAATCCGAGAGGATCTGAAGATCCTCATGTGGTTAAAAAAAAGGTTTTTGGACAATGTCTTGTCCATGGGGGATTCCCTCACAGAACCCTCTATTAGTCCCATGGGGTCACGGTTCCTCTACCTGACCCCTTCTATCACTTTATAACTTTATTTTCCCCACTGGGAACCCAGTACTGATTAACAAAATGGTGGTTGTAACTTTCCTCTCAAGTTGCAGCCTGCCAATCACGGTATTGCTGTTGGCACATGGATTTGCGAATCCAAGGAGGATCCTCATCCTTAATATAAAAATTTAGATTTCAGTTAAAGTTCTTGAAACCCCCTTAACAGACTTACACCAAATAATAAAGAAAAGGGTTCTTTCTGGACCAAGAGCTCTCTGCCAAATTTGGTGTAATTCCGTCCAGCAATTGAGCTGTAGTCATGTCTGAAATCTCTATGTAAATTAAGATTTTAAAAACTCTTCTTATGATCCCCCTTTTTCTCAGCCCTGCCTTGACGGATCACCCTGAAACTTTCCATGCAAAAGCAAGAATCACTGGCACACTTTGTTGGCAAGGTTTGTGAAGATTCGTCAAACGGCGCTACAGATATAGGCAAGTCAAAAAACGTGTGTTTTCTATGGAAAGATGGTCCTAACTATAACTACCTCCTGGCGACTGCTAGTAGGATATATATATATATGCATCCAGCCAAACATATTATAAGTTTGCTCTCTGCCGGGGGTGTCATGGAGGTTCCTCCTCCATGAACACCGTGATGTAGAGGAAATAAAAGGGCCCTGCAGGTTCCCTGAGTCTCCCCAGAATGTAGATGTACACAGGGGGCACAGCATGTGCCCTTTCTTTACCTGCACCTCTATTTCTGCACGCCATGGACTTGTCAGTCCATGGTGTGCAGGAACTATTTTTGGCTTTCCCATTGTGGTGACCATTTTTAGGGCACCGCCATAGAAATGTGTAAAAAAAGCTTGCCAGACAGGAGGAAACTCCTACTCTGGGGGGCGGTCTGACCACAGCTTTGACTGGCAGTGGTGAGGCGGACCCAGCACCGCACCACCAAAGTAAATAGGGCCCTTTGTGTGAAAGAATTGTGGGCTCCACCATCCAGGCCCACCAATGATTGTAACTGCAAGAATCTAAAGTGAAAGGGAGGAGAAATTCTGTGCTATACAAACTTACTAAGTGAAACAAAAGAGTTCATATGTACATCTTCATGTGCTTTTGTGTATTCTTATTACTGACTTAGAACTTTAATGATGTGATAACAAAAGTATTAAAGGCAACTCGCTGTAGAAAAATGACATTTCTCATAAATGGCTGCATGCCATCCAGCACAAATTGGCTGCTGGTTAGCAACGGATTCAGCAGTTGAGGCTGGCAGGGAACGGGGGTGGCACAGCAGGGGGCAGGAAGGTTGAACAAAAAAGAAAAAAAAAACACTTACCTTTTGCCTGCCGCTGTCGCATCGTCTTTGCTTCTCTTTCTGGCAGTCCTGGGACCAGTAAGCGCCTAGGCTCCTCTAAGCCAATGAAAAGGCTTCAATGCAGCGCTTTGATTGGTCTGAGCTCCGTGGTTCGATGCTCGTACGGGGAATTGGAGCCTGGGCATGTTCATCTCCAGGCTATGTATTTCAGCCTTGGGAGGAACATGCAAAGTGTGTATAACTGCTTGGCCGGGCCAAGATGGGGGGCCAAGCAGTCATGCGCACTTAGTGTGAGCACAACACTCCTCCAACTATGCCACCAGCCCGTCCTGCCCTAACCCAGCCCTGTAGCAAAGAAAAATAAAATGATAATAAAGTTATTATCATTTTATTTTTATTTCTTTTTGCTCTGAGAGCAGTGGAGCGATGCTCCTCCACCTTAGCGGAGGAGCCACCCCTGGGATTCAGTGAGCTAGAACAAGATGCAGGTATAAGATACATGTATTGTGTCCTCATGTACTGAAACTGGTGCTCATGTAAAGCGCTCTGATACCCGATGTCTCGGGTCTAGTTTGCGCTAAATAAAACAAAAATAAAAAAAAATTATATACATTTTCACCAGAAAACTGTAACATATTTCTGATGAGAAATTCAATTCAAATACTCAAGAAAATTTATAACAAGCATCTGCAATGCAATAGGTCTTGCCTTTACGTGAGTTTGAGCTATTGCATTGTAAATTACAATGCCTTTTATTTCTGTTTTGGTTTTTAAATCACAGGTGAGACCTATTGCATTCAAAATGCTTGACCCTCCTGCCCACCTTCAGTTAGAGAAACTCATTAAAGAAAATAGTGCTCACATACTAAAGAAGATGTACCATGTAACAACCGAAGTAAAAGGGCCAATCCTCATGGAAGGTTACAAATGAAGACGAGGCGGTACTAAGAACGGACTAACAAGCCTAATAACGAATCAGAAGCCAGCATTTACGAAGGACAATGACACAAGCCAATGACAAATATGGGTGGCGAGTGGGCCGGGCTTCAAATACATACACCAATACAGCATGGCTCGCAGAGCAGCACATGCGCTGCCCAGGCTCGACCTAAAAAGCAGTTTTTCTTAAATGTTCCTTTACAGCCAAAGACAGACATCTCTCAAATATGTTCAACAATCACAGATGCATTTGGATGTGTGGTAGTGTTGGCCGGTGATTAGATTTGCTATAAAAATGAATGAAAATAATATCCCAACATGGCTGATACTTTACATCCTGAGACAGTGAAAATAGCCTGGCACCATAGATAAGTGTGTCAAGAGAAATATCTATGTCATCAAAATCAAATAAGCATTGGCAAAACTGCGAGGGCTGCCTTGAGCTTGCTGCAACAAGTCCGTGAATGGTGTTTGTATTTGTTAATTAAATCCAGACCTCCTGGCTTTGTCAATGCTTGTGAATATCAGTAGCCCTAAAACTGGCATGTTCAAGATTGAATGATTGCACACACAGACATTAGAAAGAGTCTGTCACTCTGATAACTGAATTTGCTGAGAAATACGGCCTGTAACTTGCACAAATATGTGTTTTCTGCAAAGCTCACAAAGGCTGATGCTAAAATATAAACAGCCAGGCAAGGGTTGGAAGGCCTCAGGGTTGCTGGCTTCTATTTCTTCTGCGTGTGTTGTCTGGCAGGATGGCACGGCATCCATCTGTCTTGGACGTCTCTTCTCGAGTACACCAGCCAGGGACAGCAGATATAATGAAAACATAAGTCAGGCAACAAATTCAAGGGACACAGCCATATTTGATTGACTGCCGTGATTTTCCACAAAATGGCTCCTGCCTGTGCTCGTGGACATCTAAGGTTTGGGACTTTCAGTCCAGTCATGAAGCCCATGATCTAATAGCAAGGGTAGACAGAGATGCCTGCGTAACATGGAGGAGAGTGAGTTGTTGTGATTCCGACAAGGGAGTTAGACTCTCCATTAGAGTTGGCTGGTGGCCACCGTCTGCCCCGGGGAGCGGAGATAACGAGTTGGATCCCGGCCACCTGCCATATTTAGAGAGCTCCGACTGCCTGGTGGAGGTTGCTATGCCTTCAGAGGAGCTACCGCTATCACTTCTCCCCCGAAGGCACTGCAAGTTTGCCGAGGCCGCCATGATTCATGAGGCCACAAGGCAAACGTTTTTGTTATCAGAACAATAAACTCCTAAAGCGGAAGTTTATCTTTGTACAACAAAAAATAATGACACTGACACCCAAGAAGTTTTCTCCCAGGGTATGGGGAACATTTTTTTATATTTATTTTGGTGACTGCCAGCAGTGGCAGCTCCTCCGCCATAGCTATAGCGGAGGAGTGTCCTCTTCACTGCTTTTAAACAGTGCGAAGAAGAAACATAAAATATTAATACCTGACTTATTATCATGTTGTGCTTTATGCTGCTTTGCGGGAGGGTGGGTGGGGCTGATCTGCTCTCGGAGCAGTTATACTATGAGGTTGTGATACATAAGTACAATCGTAATATAGAGGGTTAGATAATGGCAGAGCGCGAAGGAACCACTAACACACAGATTCTAGTGTAGTATATTTTATGGATTTTTTTAAATAATAAAGCTAGGACTAAACATTATACATCAAAACAACATTTGTGCATAGTGTCCCTAGTGACAAAGGGAACCTTAACCTAAGTGACAATGTGAATACCCGGGACGAATCATCATGTGAGTAAACCCTTTTCCTCTATTCTTCACGTGTGGCACATCATTTTCACAAGGCTGCAGAATCATAAATTCAAATGTCCCTTCATCAATAGCCCTGAAGAGACCCCACATTGTTTTGAGGGTCGAAATGCCGTTGACAAATAGAAGAAATGAACCATTTTCCCAGCAAATATCATTGTATATAAAGCTGCAGTTCATATGGAATTATTTTGATAATGGTCGACTTGTACAAACTGTGGAAACCTTGTATATACTATTCTCATTGTCACTTAGGTTTAGGTTCCCTTTGTCACTTGGGACACTATGCAAAAATATTGTTTTGATGTATGTTTACTCCTAACTTTATTGTTTAAAAAATCCATAAAATATACTACACTGGAATCCGTGTGTTAGTGGTTCCTTCGCGCTCTGCCATTATCTAACCCTCTATATTACGATTGCGCTTATGTATTATAACCTCAAATTATAACATTCCACAGGACCCACTGTTTTTCCTATATAAATATTACCCTGGTTCCTTATTGAGTAGGGTTCCCCTGTTTCTCTTGAACTGCTCTCGGAGCAGGGCAGTTGAGGAGTGGTTTGCCAACTCCTAAGTATGCAATCACTGTTTGTTTGGGCCTCTCAGGCCGCCCAAACCAATCATGTACACTTTACCCATTTTGTATGAAGGCTGCATTACAGCCTGCGTGGAGACCACAACCAGGCTCCTATTCCCTGGTTGAGCATCGAACCAGGACTCTCAAAACTAATCTTGTGATTGGTCAGGGGAGCCTGGGTGCTTACCAATCACAACTCTGCAACACAGCATTGTTATTGGTCAGTGGGGCCTACTTCCTGTTCCTTGAGTTCCATGAGGAGAGCAGGAGCAGAGATCTGGACCCAGTGGCAAGGTAAGTTTATTCATTTTTTATTGTTTTTTTATATGCATGACCCCGTCACCCCCACATGACACCCCCATCCCTCATGCAAACCGCCCACCCTGCCACTTGCGAGCCATGCTGGCTGCAACTGTCAGGCTTTCCCTGGCCATTCATAACAAAATATATATTACATCGCCCCTTTGCTCTAAATAGGGTGGATGGTTTGAGGTACTTAAACCGATAGCCCCAAGTCCGAAAGGGCATTGGAATAAGGTTTCTGCCAGCAGAGCTGCTAGGGGCACAGAAGCCTGGAGCATGGCTGTGTGTCTGGCTCTATGTAGAGTGGGTGGGCCATCAGTTTGACAGACAGGGTTCCCTCTCTGACAAACTCTGAAGAGGGCCCTAATATGTAATGTAGGCAGGGAGCCTTTTATGGCAGAGGATGTGCCTGTTGGCCGTTTCACAGTTGTAGATTTCTCATACTATGACAGGCTACACTAACTATTTCGAAAGATGCCTATGCATTTATATAAAATGTGCCTTGCTGACTACATGGCTCCCCTATATATTTTGTGGCAAAAGAGATGCTGACAATACTGTTCCCATTATAAAGATTTTTTTTCTATGGACTCTTTCACACTCAGAAGAAGTAATTTTCTCTCTCTTTAGCTACTTATAACCAAAACATATTTCCTTGACCTGAGGTAGAACAGGATATTGAGTCTGGAATATGAATGGGGATAGTGCACACACAAACACATATACACCCCCACAGACACACCACCCCCACACACAATGTAAATGTAAATGTATTGGCATTTATATAGCGCACTACTTACCCGTAGGGTCCCAAGGCGCTTCGACCGCTGCGAAACCCTTCCTGGCTTCCCTGAGAGATGGTCCCTTAATGGGTATCTCCAGGGTGAGACCAGGCATCCCCGGCGGTCTGGTGGGGCCGTTAGTGAAGATGAGGCAAGCTAATGCCCAGAGTTGCCGAGTGTGATCGCTGATCAGAGTGGGCACCGAGGCGAGAGAATTATCGAGTCCGCTGACCCTGGTCCAGAAACCTGCCGCGCCAGGAATCGAACCCTGGTCCCGGGCCGTCCTCTGCTCTCGGGTCTGCCGCCTCTAACCAGTGAGCCACACTACTTCACAAATGCACACACACAAAAAAACTGTAAGAAACCTTCCAAACATATATTCCAGAAGCTCACAAAGTAAGTTGTTGTTCCCATGTGTAGGTTTTCATTTAGGCTACATTTAATTCACACACAATTTTTCTGGCATTTAGTTTGGTCTGTGCAACTTCCAAGGAGCGCCTCTTTTCCACAACTTGATCAAAGGAGCCCTCATGCACTTCAGCCAACAATTGCCAGCAACTTGGTCAAAACGTTCAGTGCTTCATCATAGTCCACCACAAAGACCCATGATTCTAAAAAGGCCACATATGTATGATGTACTTAAATATAGCAGGTGGTGCCGTCGCTTCTCTTCTCTTGGAGATATGGACACATTGCAAATGGCGGTGACATAGCTTTACATTTCTAGTGAATTGGTTAGGATTTTATGGTCCTGATGAAAGCTGTAGGTTGCATGTGACACCGTATGAGGGCTGAAACATGTTGATCTTGTTTGGGCATGTGAGAAAGGTAACTTAACTTTGACTAATTTCATTACAAGAATGGAGGCTACATTTTGCATTATTCTTTTAATGCAGTCCAAGCAGCCACATACATCACAATATTACTGGTTCCAGAACAGAACGTTAACAACATGTAAAAGGCATGAGCCATTAACAATTTGCCTCTTTTTAATGCGGCTCCAAGCAGATAAGTTGACCTTTACTTATTTCTTATAACTGTTTCAGCTTACAATTTTATATTAACCTCTTACTTTCAAGGTATTGTTTGTGTGGCATAACCCCACCCCCTTTTACCCCATCTCTACAGATCTCCAATTTATGGAGATTTCCTTGTCTCCCCTTCCCCACCTAAAGTCTATGTGAGTATACCCATTCATCCTTAACAAATTTGACTTTATTTCAGTATGCTTATCCTCTACCTTTGATTTCTCAGATGTTTCCCTCTATTTTGTATGCTTGTTTATTTTTCATTCCTCGCCGTTCGCACGCCACATGCCACAAGCGGTGATGTATGCCATTTATTGACCCCTGTATTGTTGTGCAGCGTTTGTTTACTTTTGGGGCCCTCACGCGGGGTCCAACATGCTCGCTTACAGTTCTATTTTCTTCCCAGCGCAGGCCGCCGGCTCCAGTGTGGCTCTACTTGAGCCAAGGGATTTGAGAAAAGTCCCCTGGTAACGAGAGCGCGACGTCCTCCCGTTGCGAAGAACCATTTTTCCATTCTTCTCCCTCTGCCCTCCAGCTGATCGCATAGCCTATCGCGCTCGAGTCTGGGCGTTGTCATGGCAACAAACCTCATATTCCTGATATATATATATAAAAAAAGGGGGGAAAAACTGGAAAAGATCATCTGGGCATTACTTTATATATCAACTTAACGATATTGCCAATAAATGAAAAGGGAAATCTCCCATATCTTGGCATCTTTTAACCCACATTATAGCTTTTCCTCCAACTCTAAAGGAAAATCTACCTTAATCCTAAACGTTATTTCCCTATTTGCGCCATGTCTGACACTGATTCAGATGACGCTTCTGCACCTACTCCCAATATTGATAACAACAAAGCCCTTAAAAGAATGCAACATAAAGAGATGAGGTCCTGTATGTTTTAGACCTTTAGCCAGGTCATGTCCTCAAAGAGGTCACCCCCCCTTGAAGAGAACGAGTTCTCAGGAATCTTGAACACACATTTTACCGATTTAAGGGGTAAAAAATTAAGGAAAAATAATAATATTGATCAAGGGACCCCTAAGAGCACTATGGGAGGTCCTAGAACCTTATCAAATCCCGGAGGTCCCAGCACCTCAACTAATATGGAGGTCTCTGCACCTCAAACTCCCTGGGTGCCCCTAGCGGCACAACTTACTCGGGTCTCCTTAGCGGCACAAAATATCACAGTGCTCTCTACAATATGGGAGATAACAAATTTCATGATGTGGAATCCTCAGACATACCTGACGAATATGTCCTAGATCTCGATGAGGATGATCAGGAATTTTGTAGTCAAGAAGATGAACTCCCAGAGTGCTCTAATGACATTATTTTTAACCCCCTGGGGGAAGAAATGTTTTCCCCTAATGACCTCAAACACCCCAGAAGTTCTGAATGGTGCCCACAAAACCGCGCCACAAAATTTATCAAAAAATGAGTTAGAAACATCTTGGAGAGAGGCACCCGCAACATTCTTAGAGCTGAATGCTCTAGACCCTCTATCGAGGACAAAACCTATCATACCCCCAACTTGAACCCCAAGCTGATTACATTTCTTTTACAAGCTCGGACGAGATCCAAGGAAAGGGATGGAAAGATCCCTGAAAGGGTGCCAGGACCGTCTTCTTGAGGTACTGGGACCACTAGCCAGTATCATAGATTCCACTGAGGAAAGCCATATCAATGGCACTCCTCTTAACACTGATCTGATCAGAGGCTGGAGCAAAGGGCACTTATTCTTCTGGGAAAATGCCAACGCAAGCCTGAATGCAGAAAGGTGAAGAGTCGTTCTCACAAAAATAAATCCTAAACTCAGTAATATGGCGGATAAAGAACCCTCACTAAACCCAAAGGATTACTCTTTGGGGAAGATCTCATCAAATCCCTATCCCCTCGGCAGGCCAGCAATCATCCAATGAATCACAAGACTGGGTTAACTCTGTATCAGCGTATTTTCATGAAAAAATCAATAACATCCACAAACTCTTTTCCCAACCGACTTCTTCCCCTCTGACCACACCTCCAATAAATAAAAGCGATAGCGACCCAAAAAAAGCAAACCAAGGCACTCAGTGAATTTTTTCCCTTTTCTGAAACAGACGTAGAATTAACTTTGCACAAAATCAAATCAGGATCTCCTGGGGACCCAGCCTCCTCCCAAATCCTTGTAAAAATCGCCCCTGCCTTGATCTCTGCTCTAACTAAAACCCTCAATCTCTCCTTATCCCACGCTTCTGTTCCCTTGCACTGGAAGGAGGCCACTATAAGACCAATTCTAAAGAAACCTTCGGCCGACCCTAAAAAACTCTCAAACTATCGCCCTATTTCTCTTCTGCCCCTATTCGGAAAAGTCATGGAATCACTGATAAACAAACAACTTGTAACCTACTTGGAGACAAATAGATTTCTGGACCCCTCCCAATCGAGATTCAGGGCATTCCATAGCACCGAGACTGCCTTGATCATAATTGTAGACAATGTTAGAATGGCTCTAGACGCTGGACAGTCTGCCATATTGGTCCTGCTTGATCTGTCCGCAGCCTTCGACACCATCTCGCATCTCGTTCTTTTAGAGCGTCTTGCCGAGATTGGTGTTAAGGGCTCTGCGCTACTCTGGAAAAAAGCTATCTAACTAACAGACGTTCAAAGGTCCAAGTAGGACCTTACTCCTCCAGCTACCTGGATAATGAGAAGGGTGTACCTTGTTGTGTCTCGAGCCAGGAATCTGTTCCTCGCACTTTTTGGGTCGAGCACTGCACGGCTGTGTTCGAGCCAGGAACCTGTTCCTTGTACTCCTAGCTCGAGCACTGCACAGCTGTGTTCTTGTGTTCGTGCATCCTCGCTCTGCCTAATGTGTTATTGTTCAAATTGTGATGGGGATTCCTGATGTATGGAGGTAGTTGGGGGCAGTTCAGGTGGTGAGAGCTGGTCGGCGGCTGCGTCCGCGTCTCCTCTGTTAATCGGGGTTATGTCATTAATAAAGAATAATCCATAAATACCGACTACGATTATTCTTCACAACAATGGCGACGATGGTACATAACCCCAGAAGAACCTACGCAAGTAGCAATTTTCTTAAGGAATTGTGATTTCGGATTGAACGTAAAAAGGAAGCTTAATGAGTGGAAGAATAAAACTATTCAGCAAGGAAGTGAACTCATCTACCACCTATTGTGAACATCCGATGTAAGTCACTGTTGCGGTTTGTAGCTTAAGCTAGCGTAATTTGACTGAAGTGTAACTTGAAGGGAAGAGCCTTTGTGGATTCATGTTGACAAGCTGCACAAAGTGAATTATCGTTACGTTATTGAACCTGATACCGCAACTTAAAGGTGATACTGACACAGGGTAATTTAACGTCACCTAATGCTACGTTATTGAATCTGATACCGCAATTTGGAAGTGATACTGATGATTTGAAAGTGATACTGACACGGAGTGAATTAACTTAACGTTACGGAATTTGATACCACATTTTTCGGATTGAAAGTGGAACTGATACTGTCTGAAGAATTATCAAATTTATTATTAGTGGGATTGCATAAATTTCGTTTTTCAAAGAGTTCATGTCGTGAAAACAATTGGAAAACATAAAAAATGAACGATTGACCTGATGTTGGAATAGGCATCTTCTGAAAGCAGGAACGTTCTATTTGCGTGTTGATTGAACGCTGTTCACAGTACTACGACGTCATCACGCACGCAGGTACCCATGCAAGGTCACGCATTGGGTCAAGAAACGTGACTCCATTTTGTTTTACTAGTTACCTGGCAACAGCCGAGAAATTTGTCTGAACGCTCAGAGTATCGCGATCTCCACATCTATGAATCGACTTGAACTTGATGTTTAATAGCGAAAGGCAGAATTACCCTCATCAGTGACACGCACACTGCGTGTCATTTCACAAATCATCAGTGATACACACACTGTGTGTCATTCCGACAACTCATCAGTGATACGCACACTGCGTGTCATTTTGTAATTATTCTGGTTATTCTAGGTTCTAAGTTATAGATCCAATCTGGAAATGCTATAAATCCAATTTGGAAATGTTATATCTGTAACTGAAATTAATTAATACTTAGATAGATGATGCTATATTCAAATTATTAAGTAATATTTGTGTATTATTGAGGAATTTTAGATGTTAAGGAGCATTCAGATTTGTTAAAGAGGAAATTGGGTAGTGAATGGAACTCAGCATGTCATTAACTCAATGACTTACTTGCTGTTTGCTCGCTAACTATTTTTTTTGTTGTGTGGTTTTCTCCTCATTCCTCATAGGTATAAATTGATTTTAGTGTGCGCAAACTGAAACAAGGTTTAATTTTCCTTTAAAAAGGAATTGGTGCATTTATTCATTCTGTCAAGATGGCAACTACTACAATGAATTTGCCAGCCCCACAAGCATTTTTGATAAGAGATGGGAAAGTTTCGAGTAAGAGATGGGAGGAATGGAGGGATTATTTGATAAATTATTTGGAAACGTTTGAAAGTAAGGAATTGACTCCAGAAAGGAAGAAGAAAATACTTTTGCATTGTCTTGGACCGAGGGGATTGAGAGTTTACAACAGAATTGAGAAAAAGAATGTTTGAGGAAGTGATAGTAATGTCTTTACACAAGCTATAAAAGATCTCAATGCTTACTTTGCATCTACTGTATGTAAGGCAGTACATAGGTTCAATTTTTATCATAGGAAGCAAGAGTCTAATGAGAAAATAGAGGATTATATTGCTTCGCTCAAAAGACTTGCCTTGTCTTGTAATGTTGGCACCATTGAGGAGGAATTGATACGCAATCAACTTGTGATGCATTGTAACAATAGTGGTTTGCAGGATAAGTTGTGGGTAAATGGTGATGCCAGTCTAAGAGAAATTTCAGCAATAATTGGCAAAGCTGAATTAACATCAATGTGTGCTAAAACTGTAGTTAATGAAGCCAATGGTGGGAACAGTGATGAAATGATTAAAATAGTTAGAACACCTGTTCAATCCAAGAGAAATTTTGACCAAAGTAAGGGGAAAGGCGTAACTAGAGAAACCAGCAACGGTACAACCGTTGAAAATAAGGGGGATTGTTTTCGTTGTGGGAGTTCAACAAATCTGGCTAATGACAGAAGATGCCCTGCCTTAGGTCAAACATGTGCCTATTGCAAAATGACCAGTCATTTTGCTAGGGCTTGTAAAAATAATAAAAGGGTGTTGTGTATTGTAGATAAATGCGATGAGGACTATGATGGCGGGGAGCAAGATATTGGTGACGTTGTGGTTTCTTATGTAAGTGATGAGTACGATGACGAATTAGTTATTCTGTAAGGGTGTTATGAATAGTTTTCTTCAGGGTCTTTCGCACTTATTTGTATATACACAGTGCAGGAACATGTTGACAGGGACATAACTGAATGTGCAGTCTAATAGGGGTGTATAGCATGGAGAGATCTTTTTACCTTGTATTTTTTTTATTTGTTGTTTTGTGTGTTTTATGTCACATGGTTGTTATTGTGAAGGGGGAGAAGAGTCTTGGGTCTTGAACCAGGTACGTTTTGTTTGCTAATTTGTTTGTTATTGTAAAGGGGGGAGAAGTATTGTGTCTCGAGCCAGGAATCTGTTCCTCGCACTTCTTGGCTCGAGCACTGCACGGCTGTGTTCGAGCCAGGAACCTGTTCCTTGTACTCCTAGGCTCGAGCACTGCACAGCTGTGTTCTTGTGCTCGTGCATCCTCGCTCTGCCTAATGTGTTATTGTTTAAATTGTGATGGGGATTCCTGATGTATGGAGGTAATTGGGGGCAGTTCAGGTGGTGAGAGCTGGTCGGCGGCTGCGTCCGCGTCTCCTCTGTGAATCGGGGTTATGTCATTAATAAAGAATAATCCATAAATACCGACTACGATTATTCTTCACAACATACCTCAGGGGTCAATATTGAGCCCTACGCTCTTTAACTTATATGTATTTCCCCTGGCTAAAGTGATCAAAGCCCACGGCTTTGGAACTGTATCCTACCATGACGACACACAACTACTGATCACTATTGACCAGGATCCAGGTGAAACCAAATGGAGGTTCATAAACTGCATGATTGAAATCCATAACTGGATGACCAACAACTCCCTGTTGCTAAATGCTAGCAAAACTGAGATCATGCTTTTTGGAAAGGCTGACAAAATTTGGACAAAAGAATGGTGGCCAGCAACGCTAGGACCCTGTCCCTCTCCCAAACCCTCAGTTAAGAATCTAGGGGTAATAGTTGATAACAGTTTGTCCATGGCTGAACATGACAACAAAGTAGTGCACACCAGCTTCGGCCTCATGCGCAGCCTGAAGAACATTTTTAAATGGATTCCCCTTTCATCACGCATGCTCTTAGTATAAAGTCTCATTGTGAGCCGGATGGATTACGGGAATGCCTTGTTATCCTCCATTAATGAAAAGCTTCTCGCCCGACTACAGGTACTACAAAACACTAAAGCAAGGCTTGTGCTCAATCTTCCCCCTCGCACCCCATCACTGCCCTGTCTTAAAACCCTACACTGGCTTCCAATAAAGAAGCGCATACAATTAAAACTATGTTGCCTAGTCCATAAAACGATTCATGGGCACGGACCAACCTATTTGGAAAAAAAAACTCAAAGTCCATAATGCGGCCAGAACACTCAGGTCCACCAGTAAACTACTTCTGACGGTTCCCATGGTCCGCACAGTCAGAAATGGTGACAGGGCATTTAGTAAAACAGCTCCGGAAGCATGGAACACCTTGCCCCTCCAGATCAGGACAGAACCCAGCCACGTGAGATTCCGGAAGAACCTCAAAACCTGGCTATTTTAGCCACCTGTTTCTGTCTTGTGGTTCTGTGATGAACGATCTGCCAGCGCTCTGAGACCTTCGGGTGATTTATGCGCTATATAAGTGCATTTTACATTACATACATTACAAATCCCTGGGAAAATTTGTCTCTACATTCACCGCCTTGGATAAGGCCCAACAGAATATGCGGAAAGTCTTTCATCCAAACCTTTTTGGAAGGGCCGGAAGAAGGGGCCTCGCTTCCGGCCGCTTTAATCAAAGGCCCTATTCGAGATCCCATGGTTACGAAAGAGGGTACCAGCAGTACAACGTACCTCAATTCTACCCCCAGCGAAGTAGAAGACAACACAGTAGAGGGTTTAGATCCCACAGAACTTCTAACTCCAACATTCCTACAAGTGAGTATTCCCCTTCTTTCCCCCAAAAAGTGCGTGGCAGACTCAAACACTTTATTCACATTTGGAGACTGATCACTCAAGATCCTTGGGTTCTAAATACCATCAAAGGATTTATGATAGATTTTACACATACTTCTTTTCAAACCTCATTCCCGAGAGACTTACCTCTCTCCCTAGATCAACAAAACACAGTAGAGGAAGAGATCTCCTCCATGCTTTAGAAAGGAGCGATAATAGAGGTTCACCTAGAAGCGTTAAGATTTATAAGCCCTCTCTTTCTTGTGGAAAAAAGGACAAGGCTTGGAGACCTGTCATAAACTTAAGAGAACTAAACAAGTATTTGGTCTACAGGCACTTCAAGATGGAGGGTATCATCATCATCATCATCATCAGCAATCTTTATTTTGACAAAAAGTTGTCATAAAAGATACAAAACAGCTCAGTAAAATAATGAATAATACATTAAAAGCAAGCATCTGCAGGGCATTATAAAACCAACGGATAAGTTTTACCAGTTATTCATTACAAACAACAACTGAAAGGCATTTATAAAACCAATGCATAATCCAATTTCGACAGTTATCCAGCGTCCCCAATTAGTAAATGTCTTCTCTTATGCCATATACTTTCTAAAAATGTTGCCACTTGAAAAACAATTATACCGGATAAGGCAGTTTTAAAAACCCTATACACCTGCAAACAGTGAGAAAACCCTACGTTTTTGCAGACCGGGACAATCCAGTGCCTCCTAGCCCGTGTGTAAGCACGGCAGAAAAACGGATGTACGACGTTTCAACGCGTACTTTTACAACGCGTGCCGTCACTACGCAACTTTTACAACGCAAGTCGTTGCAACGACTTGTGTTGGGGGGTGCTAGATAGTAAATATTTTAATTTACTATTCCAACTCTAGTCCCCGTGGATAGTAGGGAAGGAGTTGGATAGTAAATTAAACTATTTACTATCCTGGAGCGCCTCCCCAGCGCAAGTCGTTGTAACGACTTGCGTTGTAAAAGTTGCGTGGTAACAGTACCGCGTTGTAAAACCTTCGTTGTAAAGGTTGTTCCCCCAGAAAAACAGTATGTGCAACTCAGTTTCTTGCTCTAATTTGCACCCGGGACAGTAACTTGGGGAGGACTCAGACCATTTACTGGTATACGCTCGAACAGGCAAAGTGCCATACCTCCATTGTAGGTACAATTTCCTTGTGGCGGTTGGATATATAATGTCTAAGACTGGTTCAAATTTGTACATGTCCTTAGCCTTTAAAAGGATTCAGTCAGGGTGCCCGGATCTGTATTAAGTATGTGTGCCTCAAGTTTGCTGTCGTAATACAATGTGACCAAGTGCTTCCGGGATATCCTGGTGCAAGAGGACAAGGGGTCTGAACATAAGGAGGCTAATCCCAATCACCCTAGTTCATTCCTTATGTAATTGAACCAGGGGATTTTCACCACATTTGGGAGGGTCAGTGTAGAAACTCTGACCACACAAGAAGTAGGTTCCAAGTGAATTTATTCTTAGGAAGAACAGCTTAACAACCACAGGTAGTAGGACATGTCTTCATGCCATCAGTAAGACAGTAACAGTCCCCAGTCAAGGCAAAACATTCTAAGTTACACAGATCATTCTAAATGACATACAGAGATTCCAGATGACATAGAGTCATGGCATACCACACACCTCCCCCCCTTAATAAAAAAAACAACAACAAAAAAACGAGAAATAAGGAGAAAAAAAAACTAAAACCCCAAGAAAAAAAACAGAGTAAAATAGCAAGAAATCAATTTCTAATGTAATCTTTAAACTTTGAAGGAGCATATTTCACGCGCTCACTACGTCTTAAAGGAACTTCTAGACACTCTGCATTAGATAAATTGTCTATTTCGACACACGGAGTCGGTCGAACATTGGAATTAATGGAAACATGAGAATTATTTACAGATTCATTTTCTAAGTGATCAAAAGCTTCATGCATACCAGAAAATCCATCTGAACTAATGTCTGAAACAAGCTTTTCTGGAAAAGAAACTCTTTGCGTGGAAGAAGGAACAGAAGATTTACAAAGGACTTTTTGAGTGGAAGAAGGAACAGAAGATTTACAAAGGGAAACCCTTCGCAAATTCCAGATTTTGCCCCCATCAACTCTGACGGCTTTGCTAAATATTTCAATTACTTTAACAGGATCAGACCATCTAGAAACTCTTTTGTGAAACAAACCACCCATTCGTACACGAACTAGGTCACCTATTTTTATACGGCAAGTATTGTACTTCTTTTTCCCAGAATGTTGGGTCATTTTCTCCTGGTATTTCACAATTTTATCCCTCAGCTCTTTAAAATCCACTTCATAAGAAGTATTACCTCTTAACCACCAGGGCAAAAGTCGAGAACCTGGTTTCCTACCTCGTAATAACTCAAAAGGAGACAAACCAGTCACTGAATTGGGAGACAACCGATAGGTTAACAAAGTTGCTTGGAGAGCTTTCTTCCACTTCAACCCACTTCTAACAGCTAGTTGGCAAGATTCCTTAATGACCCTGTTGAACCTCTCAACTTGACCGTTGGCCTGTGGGAAATAATTTGAGGTCCTTTTATGAGTAATGCCACAATTACTAAGAAAATCCTCAAATTCTTTGCTAATGAACTGTGGACCATTGTCCCAAATCAATTCCTCCGGTAAACCTTCCCTAGCAAAGATCTCATCAAGAAAATCAATTACTTGCTCTGAAGAAGTTTTCTCAACAATTTTCAATTCGGGCCATTTTGAGAAATAGTCAATAAGAACTAAGGCAAACATTTCTTTACCAGATTGATAACTGAAAGGTCCAATAATATCAATACCTAGCCTTCGCCAAGGACCATTTGCATACTCGATGGGAGTAATGTCAACAGAAATACTCTTCACTGATTTGTCACTCAAGGAGCAAGGGGAACAATTTCTGACCCAACGGTCCACCATAGCATCAACACCAGGCCACCAGTAATGTTCCCTGATTCTTCTTTTGGTGGTGGACATGCCCATGTGCCCTTCATGTGCTAACTTGCAAATAGTTTCTCTCAGTTTCATAGGGGGAATAATTTTATCAGATCTAACAATGATGTTCTGACATAGCATTAAATCGTCCTTGACTTTATAGAATGACCCCAAGTCACCAGAAAGTTTCCTTTCTTCAGGCCAAACTCTAATCAAGAACTGTTTAACTTGATTCAAAATAGCATCATTCTCCATGGCTTCTGACCAATCTTTTTCAGAAAAAACAAAGGAACTCTCTTGATTTGAAATTATATTCACATCCGCAAAAGAGTATGCAACATCACAATCAACACTATTCCCTACATCTACACTTGCGGGAAAACGTGACATGCATGAACATTCAAACGTCCAGGAATGTACACTACTTCACAACGGTATTCTTGTAATTTGGCTGCTAGCCTCGCCAAACGAGCAGTAAGAACTCTTCCGCCTCCAGCGGCTAACATAGTGATCAGAGGTTTGTGATCGGTTCTCAAAGAGAATTTAGTCCCCCACAAAAATTGTCTGAAGTGCTGAGAAGCCCAAGTACAAGCAAGCAATTCCCTTTCAATGGTTGAATAGTTCTTTTCAGCGTCACGTAGAGCTCGAGAAGCATATGATACAACAAACTCACCAGATTTATCCTTTTGCATCAAAACAGCACCTAAGCCAACATTGCTTGCACTAACATAAACAATACACTCCTTACCCGCTGAGTAAGGTTTCAAAAATGGAGCTTCAACAATTTTGCGCTTCAAAATATCAAAGGATTTCTCTTGTTCTTTGCCCCACTCAAACTTAGCATTTTTTTTAACAGAATCCTCAAAGGATGCACAATATCCGAGTAATTTTTTACAAATTTGCCGTAAAATTCAGTCAATCCTAAAAAGGAAAGTAACTGTTCCTTTGAATTGGGAGAAGGTGCATTAACAATATTCTGGACATGGTTAAGTTTGGGTTTAATTCCCTGACGTGATATTTCATGTCCAAGGTACTCAACCTTGTCTTGTCTGAATTTGCATTTGTTATATTTCATCATGTTCAGGATGATCTTTCCCAAAAATTAAAATGTCGTCTTGGAAAGCTATAGCCCCTTTGCAATCTGTTAATAATTGTTTCATAAGGCGCTGGAAGACGGAGGCTGCACTTGCCAACCCGAAAGGCATGCGTAAATACTGAAACATGCCCTCTGGGGTGACAAAAGCAGTTAATTTCCTTGAGTCTTCATCTAATTCTACTTGGTGGTAAGCGCTGGCCAAATCAATAGATGAAAACACAGTAGCACCTGACAAAGCGGAAATCAACTCGTGTATGTTTGGCAAAGGATGTTTATCTATCCATATTCCTTTATTAAGACTGCGCAAATCCGCACATAAGCGAAGTTCGCCTGAACTCTTAAGTGAAATCACAATAGGCGAAACCCAAGGGGAAGATTCAATTGGCTCTATTATGTTTCTTTTTACTAAGTCGTCAAGAATTTCTTTTAATTTGGGTCTACAAGCTAGAGGGACATTTCTTACCCTATGCCTGACAGGAATAGCATTATCATTTAAGATAATTTTGTGCTTAAAATTAATATATTTTCCCAGTTTGTCATTAAAAATTTCAGGAAAATTCTTGAGTACACTCTTAGTGAAATCAGTATTGCTAGATGTATTCAATGTTAGATTAACTTCCGAGTCAGTAATGTGTTTTTCAAACCGTGGCTCATCAACATAAACTGGTGGCACAGAATTTGGATCCAACTTGATCCCTAAGGCACGTTGATGAGGCCAACAAAAAATAGAAACACCCCTGGTAGCAACGTAAACTTTTGCTCTGATATCCCAGTTCATAAAAGACAACTTAGCCCAAAAGAAGCCCTCTAATGCAATTTTTTTTCCTGTGTAACCACCAGGATATATGTCTGGACTTAAGAGTTCCCTCTTATGCCACAACTTTTCGAAAATATTCTTGCCAATAATAGTGTACCATGCACAGGAGTCGACAAAAATTTCAATAGGTTTGTCATCCATAAAAATTGTACAAGAAGGAAAATTATTTTGAATACACTCATCAACAGAAAGAATGCAGTTAAGACTATTGAGAACTTCTTCTTCTTCAGGAGAGATATAATTAATTCTCTGACCAGATCTGCACACATTGCCAAAATGTCCTTTCTTTTTACATTTGATACAGATTTTATCCCAGGCAGGACAACCTTTGTAGTTGCCAACATGGTTGGCACTACCACATCTGTAACACAATATTGTACTCTTCTTAGTAAAACTCTTATTATCGCTAGCATTCCTTACATATTCTTTCTTAAAGGTAGATTTGGCATTAAAAGTGTTCGAAGAAGGATAACCGGTATGAGTTTTAACAATGGCCACTTCAACCTCAGGAACATTTGTTTTCAGATTTTTCCCTCTAATTTCAGATACAAATATTTCAGAGTGTTCTATACCCTTAGCTATGTTTACTACTGCAGCAAGAGTAGTCTCTGTACCCAACCAAAGCCTTTCTTGGATCTTTTTACTCTTTGTTTTCATCATGATTTGGTCCCTGAGAACTTGTTCATATGATATAGTTTCAAAAGAACAAGTGCAAGCAAGTGAACGTAGTGCCGCAACGTAATCCTCAATTGACTCATCCGGTTTCTGTTCACGAGAATAGAATTTGAACCTTTCCATCACGGTATTTATCCTTCTACCAAAACTAATTTTCATTTGCTTAGAAGCTTTGTTAAATACATCCATGTCACCTTTATCTTCCAAAGGTGGTAGATTGTCAAATTCTTTTATCCCTGCACCACCAAGACAATGTCTTAAAAGTGCAAGTTTTCTTTTTGGCGAACAATCATCTTTTTCCAAAACATCCACGTATGCAATAAACATAGGAAACCAAAGATCCCATTCAATAGGAGGATCACCTGCAACCTGAAGGAAGTGAGGTGGTGCTGCGATGTTAGACATCCTGTAAATAAAATTTTAATGTTAATATACAATTAACAAATATAGATGTGCAAATCACTGTAGTTGGAAATTTTCTAAAGTTAATTTTTCTCTCCTTCTCTTTTTTTATAGTTGAAAGAAATAAGAAAAAGAAGAAAAATTTAATTGAAACAAGGTGTGCAAATCACCGTTGAAATTTGCAGCAAACGAGGTGTGCAAATCACCGTTGAAATTTGCAGCAAACAAGGTGTGCAAATCACCGTTGAAATTTGCAGCAAACGAGGTGTGCAAATCACCGTTGAAATTTGCAGCAAAGCGTTTTAATCGAAACAGGTAAAAGATTGATGTTCAGCTTATTTCGGTAAAGTTCCGAAAATACGCGAAGATTTGGCATCAACCTTCACCAAGATGGCCGCCGAGAGCGTCTTTAGTGCGCGATGACGTGCGCGATGACGCTGATACCCAGAATGCAGTGCGAGTCGGCAGAGCACTAACGAACTCCGGGAGGCTCGAGGTGAGTTCTTCGAACAATTTACTTAAAAGTAAACAAGGCGATTGAAAGCGCAAAAGTCAAGTTTAACAAAACTTCCAAATACAGGAAAATAAAACCGCTCGATCAGTGCGGTCGAAAAGTGGAAAAGTTGAATATTGCAGTGAAATCGAGCAGCACAGAATTTTGCTTAAAGTTAATTTCAAATAGGAATGCAAAGTAACTTACGTTTTTGAGGAGTAAAATCACTAAAATTTCTCACGAAAGTTCTTTTAGAAAGCCGAGTTGTATAATAAAACTGCTTACAGTTGAAGAAAATCAAAATTTCCATTTCTTTGAGATTTCCTTAAGTTGAATAAATGTTGATTGAAGAAGTGAACGCTGTCTTCTTAAATCCACTGCTCCCAAACGTCGCCAGTAATTATGTAGAAACTCTGACCACACAAGAAGTAGGTTCCAAGTGAATTTATTCTTAGGAAGAACAGCTTAACAACCACAGGTAGTAGGACATGTCTTCATGCCATCAGTAAGACAGTAACAGTCCCCAGTCAAGGCAAAACATTCTAAGTTACACAGATCATTCTAAATGACATACAGAGATTCCAGATGACATAGAGTCATGGCATACCACAGTCAGGATTTCCTGCAACTCTGACCTATAATTAACTAACTCAGGTGTAGTCCATACCCTGCGCCAAAAGGTTAAGGGTCTAACACCCAGGTCTTCATCCAGGGGTTTAAGACCCAAATCAAGCCTTATTGGCAACAGGGGAGTACTAGGGGGCAGTAATAGTAGCTGCCTAATAAATGTATTCTCTGTTGCCACATGTGGCCCCAGAGCTCGCCTCCATACATAACCGCACCCCTGGCATGAACTCTATAAATCTCTAGCGGCAGTCCAATCGACTTAGTGGAGGATTTATTTCTGTTTGTAAGCCTGATGACCCCCCCCCCCCCCCAGTTGGGCCAATTTTTTGTTGTGATTTTGTTTGATGGTGCCCCCAGGTCATTTTCTCATTTAGGGTGAACCCCAAATACTCAAAGGTTCGAACCCTTTCTAGCCTGTTTGCACCAATATGCGGGTTGGGGCGAGATTTTGATGGTGGATTGAAAACCATAAATTTGGTTTTTAGTGCATTGATCTCGAGGCCATGTTCTCCACAGAACGCCTCAAAGCCGTCTAGCACTCTTTGGATTCCCATAGGCGATTTAGACAGCAGCAGGGTATCATCCGCGAACATAATCGCCGGCACCCTGCTGCCTGCCAACTTAGGGGCATCACTATTTTCCACCCCATTCAGATGGGCAATGACCCTGTTGACATAGAGGCAAAACAGGGTCGGTGCAAGCACACAGCCCTGTCTTACCCCCCTGTCAACGGGGAATCTGTTTGATAAGGTTCCCCCCCCTGCCACATCTGACTTGTGCAAAGTTATCTGTATGTAGGCGGATAATTAAATTTAGTAGGTGTTGCGGAACCCCCAAGTTTGAGAGGACAGACCAGAGTTTTTTACGCGGAACAAGGTCGAAAGCCGCCTGTAGATCCAAGAAAACGGTGTAGAGGCTGCCACCCTCCAACTTTACAGTTTTCCAAAATATGAGAGCCAGGCGGAAGACTTGATCTATAGTTGATCTTTTGTGGGACGTCGAGTAGGCTAATAGGCCTGTAGTTCGCTGGGAGCAGGGGAGAGCCCTTCTTGAAGATGGGAACAATCTCTGCTCCCAGCCAAGTACTAAGCACCGGCATCCCTCCCAGGATTGCATTAAATACCACCTGAAAGTATGGGGCCCAAACCATAGGTTCGTGCTTGAACAAATCCCCTGTTAGTTTATCCAGCCCTGGGGCTTTTTCTGCTGAGAGTCTGGAAATAGCTGCCTCAACCTCCCCCACAGTAAATTCATCCCACTCCATAGAGGGAATAGAGGGAGGGTCTACTACTGAAATACCTGGGTCCCCTAACTGATCTATAGCTGCTTGGACATACAAGGATCGAAAATGGGCCTCCCACACATTTGGTGCGATATTAGCTTCAACTGCTGGGGTCGGATCAGCAGAACCGTTTTTGACAATCTGCCAGAATTTACGGGCGTCTTTAAATTTTAGAGCACCCATCATGTCATTCCAGTTGTCATTGTCCCATTCGATCTTGGCATTTTGGATTAGAACATTATATTCCTTCCTCTTAGCCCTAACCAGTGCAATGTTGTCCTGTTGCTTCATGGCTACCAGGAGGCCTGCTTTGGCCTTCCTACAGGCAGCATTGTACCATGAGGCTCTTAACCCTTTACCTTTATTGTTCTGTACTACTGGGTTCAGTACTTCCGCCAGGGCACCAGATAGTTCCAAATAAATATCCATCAATTTAGTATAATACTCCTCACTCTGAGATTGCGTTATAAGAATTTCAACTTTTTGTAGGGCTGGAACTATTTTGGCGTAAAGCCGTTGAATATGTTTGGGATTCCCTATAATTTTTGCATACCTAACTATGCGCCTGTCACTAGATAAGATCGCTCTAGGGTCCGAGAGGTCATCAACCCCCTGAGAATCAATAGTAACACCCGGCACCGAAAATTTTAGGATCAGCGCATTATGGTCGCTTTCGTCTCGAGGGATTACATCAAAACCCATGACTCTAACCCATGATGGAGGGTATTCACCTCCTGAGGGATCTTCTTTTAGAAGGGGACTGGTTAGTCAAACTGGACCTAAAGGATGCTTACTTCACCATTCCTGTGGCCGAAACCCACCAACCCTTTCTTCAATTTATGCGGAAAAATCATCTATACTATTTTCAGGCACTCCCCTTCGGTCTCTCTTCTGCCCCCTGGTGCTTTCCCAAGGTCATGAGGACTGTTGCTTCATCCCTAAGAGTAAAGGGCATTTGTCTAATCATATACCTAGACAACATCCTTATAATGTTGCAAGACCTTTCACGAATAGAGCAAGATTTGAAGACTGTGATGGACCTACTAGAAAACTTAGGTTTCATCAAAAACAAAGAAAAATCTATCCTGACCCCTTCCAGGACTCTGGAGTTCCTAGGTTTTACAGTAGATACATTAAGATGTCTACTATTACTCCCATCCCAAAAAATTGCCAAAATCAGGAAGGAAATAAACATGTCCTGACATCAAGATTTATCTCTGGGGTAGCTTGCCAGATTACTGGTTCTCCTCTCCTCCTCCGTCTAAGCCATCTTTCCCAGTCCCCTAAACTATTGGGCCCTCCAAAGGGTAAAAGCGAGAGCCCTAAGATCGGGCCTTTAGTACGGAGACTGAATTACTCTAGATCAGGAAGCCTAATCGGAACTAACCTGGTGGCTCAAGAACCTGGATGCGTGGAACAGCAAGGCAATCTTTGGCTCAAAACCAGAATTTGTTTTAGAATCAGATGCGAGCCTTCATGGCTGGGGTGCTTACCTTCTCAATCAGAACACTGGTGGTATCTGGTCACTAGAGGAATCCTCTCATTACATACATTATTTGGAACTAACAACTGGCTTTTACGCCTTGATGAGCTTCAAACACTCTCTCCAGGCCAGGTCAGTCATCCTGAAGATGGACAACATGTCCGCGGTAGCCTAAATAAATTGCCTGGGAGGCACTAAATCTGCGGACCTCTCGAATTTAGCAAAGAAACTTTGGATGTTCTGTTTGGCACACAAGATCGCTCTCAAAGCGGAATATCTCCTGGGGAAATCGAACATCTCTGCAGACTGGAACTCAAGGTTCCTGTTAGATCGCAGCGATTAGAAACTCAATGTTTCCATCTTCAGTACCCTCAACAGGATCTGGGGTCCCCTATAGATAGACTTATTTGCTAGCAGACTAACTTTTCAATTGGAGAACTACTTCAGCTGGATACCCGACCCGGGTGCTCTGGCAGTCAACGCCTTCCTACAGTCTTGGAAAGGGGCCAAAGTGTATGCATTTCCCCCCTTTGCCATGATTCAGAGAGTTCTTCAGAAAGTGAGACAAAATCAATGTTTCCTTGTTGTAATAACTCCCTTTTGGCCTTCTCAGGCATGGTTCCCCACCACTCTAGAACTAGCTTGTGACACCCCCCCTTCTTAATTCCTACCCTAGAGAATCTTATTACAGATGTAGACGGAGGAGGTCACCCCCTAATTCAGAGCGGGAGTTTAACTATTCTGGCCGGAAGAGTGTCAGGAGATCCAATGAAATCTCAGGACTTTCGGCAACAGCTGCAACTCTCCTCGGAGAGTCTTGGGCCCCAGACACTGACTACAGATATAACAACATATGGAGAATTTGGGTACGCTGGTGCCTGGAAAGGAACCTGGATTCCTTGGAGGCTCCTATTGTTGACATAGTTAACTTCCTTGTTGAACAATTTGAAAGAGGTCTCAGCTATAGAACTATCAATTGCTAAAGATCAGCTATTTCTGCTGGCCATGTCCTTGTCAACGGTAAAACGGTAGGTAAAAATGTCATTGTTTGCAGAGTGATGAAAAGCATTTGCTTAAGAAGGCCTCCTAAGCCTAAGTTTGAGAGTCTGTGGGATGTCAAGCTAATCCTTTATCTTTTCAATAATTGGCCTGTTAATTCTCCCGTTAATAGGAAAAACCTTTCAATTAAGCTGGCTACTCTTCTATGCCTAATTTCAAGCAGAAGTGTCTCTGATGTCAAAGCCCTGGAGAATACAAAAAGATCTTATAACATGTTCGGCGTCAAGTTTAAGATTTATAGAAGAACTAAGACTATGTCTGATGACATTTTTTATCCATGTTTTGATTTATGTCCAAAATTTTGCGTTGTGGATTGCATAAAAGAGTATGATCGCAGAATGTTTGCTTTTCGTCCCCACGGTGTGAACCAATTACTTATTTCCTTTGTTAAACCTGATAAAGGTATAACATCAACTTCTATTGCTAGCTGGGTTAAAACGTTATGAATTTGGATGGTATTGGTTTAAAGAAATTTCAAGCTCACTCCCTTAGAGGTGCTATGGCCAGTAAATCTCTATGGTTTTGAGGTAAGTTGGATGACATCCTCAAAGCGACTACCTGGTCGAACGCTAGCACCTTTGCACGTCACCATTGCAAACCTATCGAACATATGTCTGATGTAGTGTTTCGGAGCTACCAACAAGCATTATGTAGCCTCCGTTCTTGTAATGAAATTGCGATTCTCCTATTACCATGATTAGAGAACCTGGATTTAATTAAAGACACAGAGGCTGACATCATCCCACCCATCCCACCCCTTGGTGGTCTTACAATGAATTAATTCTGTTTTTTTAGTAAATTAATGTTCTTTTATTGACCGTATTTGTATTATTTCGTACCTTTTCTATTATCTTGTTAAGTTTTATACTTTTGTTACGTTCAGGAGGTATTTACTTCTCTTTCTTTTCAGGTAATCCTTCTTAACTACGAGACGTCTGGTCCTTGGATGTACCCTCGTTGTTCCTTCTCCTTCTTTTAGAAGCATAGATGTTTCAAGTTTGATGGACTTACTCTCTTCTCCACATTTAAAAGAGACAGATTGTTAATGGCTCATGCCTTTTACATGTTGTTAATATTCTGTTCTGGAACCTTTAGTATTGTGATGTATGCGGCTGCTTGGACTGCATTAAACAAATAATGCATAATGTCAGCCTCCGTGTCTTTAATGAAATCCAGATTCTCTAGTCATGGTGATAGGAGAATCGCAATTTTCTCCCATTTTTTTCCTGTTTTAAGGGTAGTAATAAATATTGGATCCAAATAAAGTATTAAAAAATATACCAATCCTGTTAGCAGTACAAATTTAGACCCTTGGGATTTATGCAAAGTACACATAAAAGTCTCCCCAGCTCCGGGTGAGCCCGTCTAGCCTCAGCATAATGCTGATGATGGAGCAACCCAGATGAAAATGCATACCTCCCAGTGCGGGTGCGAAGTTGCATTCTCTTTTTTTTCTTTACTAAATTTTAACCAATGCGTTGATTGATTCCACATAAGCACCCAACCACATGGAGCATTTAAGCACCTTGCTTCGGGCTAGAGCCTATGCGTTTGTTTATTGGATAAGGAGGGAATAGCAGGTTAGGCTGAGGCTCTTTCAAATGTCCTTTAATTTCCGCTTTGTTGTGTTGACAAAGAAATTAACAAACATTAAGCTGAATTCTGTTTCGATTAGGAGCAGCAATAAACATCGAAAGAGGGTGAATGGAAGTCGAAACTCGCAGTGATCATCATGAGCGCAGCTGTTTCCACTGCCAGAAAAGAAGTCTGCGTTTCGGTGCATATTCACCACCCCTGTGCATGCAGAAGGAAAACTAAACGGCAGCTGTTACTTAAAACAATGCACATATATTTGGCAAGAAATTCTGTTTAATAAAAGCATGTGTACATGTAGTATATTTAGCCTTCTTTTGCACACTGACAACTATTTTCCTGAAAACTATAACTTGACAAATAAACACGCTTATTTAGATTTTACTGTAATCAAAACTTTCTTTACAGCATTTTTTTAGTAAGGGAAGACTTCCCTTCAAGATGGCTTCTGCATCGAATCAAGTGGTCCCTTCTTCATAGAACAATAGCCCCGATGCATTGGAATGGAACCGCTCCCTATGAGGTGGAAGAATACACCCAAACATCCAATAGCACGATGGTGAGAAAGAAATATCCCTCAGTACTGATCCAAAATGTGATTTACATCCAATGACCGAAGGAGGCTGGCTCATTCAAGCCAATGAAGACCAGCGGCTGTCCTAAAGCCCACTCTATGTATCGTTATACACAAAAGGTTGGCTTTGCCAGACATACAAAGGTGATACTCCCACACATCAGATAGGTGTATAAAAGGATCAGGGGGTGCAATTAAAAGTTACAGAGAATGCTTCATTCCCCTCAGATGACCCCCAAAGTACAGAATAAGAGGAGTACACCCTTCATAAGAAAAAAGACCTCCACCTGCCTCTCTGCAAACCCCCGAGACCTCTATTAGATGGCAGGAGAGTCACTGCGACCAGGATCTAGAGAGTGAAGTCTGGTGTTATGCTCAGCCATAAACAGAGGCCAAGCAGATTGGTGACTTCAAAGAAGCCAATGGTTTACTATGTGTCAGGCGTGCAATGCCCATTGAGCTCAAAGAGCTTCAGCCCCCGCACCCCCCCACACCGTTGTGTGTGTCAGCCCAGGCTGAGGCAGCTTCCTGGGCACACATACAGCCGCACCTGAGTACTTCACAGATCTTTAAAAGACCATTTACTTAGTAATGAGGCTTTGATCTTCTTTCACCCCTTCCTACAGCCCCTGCATCTTCACCCTGCCAATTGCAAGAAGTATTAGTCCTCCCCCCCCCATCCCCCCCCCCTCCCCGAAATTTCGATTAGCCCCTCCCGAAATTTCACTCTAGTTGCGCCTCTGCTGCGTGTGACATTTTGGAGCCTGGTTTCGTTTGGCTTCTGGTTGGGGATATTGTGCATTTATGTCTCCTTGGAACAAAATGTAATTTGCTACTAAGTGTACCAAAAAGGACACTCGTCAACTCAGAAAACATTGCAAGAAAGCTCACTGCACCAACATAATCCTTGTGGTGGAAATTCCAATGAATAAACTGTCCAGGAAACAATGGCTCATGAGCACTTTTATAACAACCCTTAAAACACTTCTTGAGATCCTGTACTACCACAGATTATTTTTAGTAATCTGCATTATTTTCAGGTAGCCTCTTTGCATTCTTGTTACATCATCACATCTCTATCCTTGTGCACCTGTGTGAATTTTTATTAAAGTCCCCTGCAGTGCCTCATGCTCCCTTGAAGATTCATTTTAATAACTCTGTGCTCATGATCACATAAAAGCAATGTTGTAAATACAGATTTAATTAAAGTCAGGCTTAGGTAATAACTTTGGGGCGGGTTGGGGGAGTCAACAGATGACGACAAAGGAAAAAAAGAAAAAAGAAAAGAAAACCACTTACCTTGCGCTTATTTTATTTAATTTTCCCTCGTTGTTGTCAGTCAACTCCCCCCCACCCCTCTTACCTGCACGGGTCGTGCCTGATTAAAGTAATGGAGCATCTAAGAGTCCGCCTGTCAGTCATGCACTCAAGATTCGCCAACACACAATAGTCATCTCTATATGAAAATCTCCATATGCAGGGACATTGTTTGACTTAAAGACTGCCGTAACCTCATCAAAGCTTTGTTGTTAAAAGCCTAACTAACTGAAGCGAACAAAGGCCAAATGTACCCTCATTGCCAATGGCAACCAATAAAGGCAGATACAAAATTGGCTTTATAACATGGACCTGGTTGGATTCATAATCCAACTCACCGCAAGCACTGCAGTACATCATTGGCTGCAACCTAGTCCTCAAAGTCTATGTTGCCCAAAAACCCAGTCCGGGTGGGAATAGTTATATGCTACAAAGAATAAAACCTTTCCTTCCTGAATAAGACTTCACAACAAACTGCCAGATTCATGAAAACCAAAGTCTGCGAATTCCAAATTGCGATTAATACCGAATCGCAATTTAGAATTCGCATAGTGGGATTCATGTAAATCTGCGAGTAAATTTAGCGATTCGCATTCGGCCGCAAAAGCCGATAGCGATTATTCCGAAATCGTAGAAAAATCGCTAAATCGGTCATTTTCCGTGTTGAAATTGCTAGCGAGATCGCAAATTGCGATCTCGCTAATAGCGAGATCGCAAAAACGGGAAGTCGCATTTCGAGCACAGTGATGACATCACAACCAGGAAGCAGGCAGTTCCCTCCCTCATTGAGAACACTGAGGCAGAATTGGAAGCAGCACTACTCAGAGCTCCACTCCAACCACCTCCAGTTTTTGCTTTTGGATACTGCAGACTGCAGCCATGTCACAGGAAGTAGCAGCAGGGCCCAGTGACACAGGGAGAAAGCACAAAATCAAGTTCTCGGAACAGGAGCTGGAGCATCTCATCGATGGAGTCTGTAAAGACCACAATAAACTTTTTGGCAAGGACTCCAGGAGGGTGCCTGAGGCCGAGAAACGGCGACTGTGGCTGCGCATCCGCGCCAAAGTGAACTCTGTTGGAGTCACACAGAGATCCACTGATGACCTCAAAAAGAGGTGGTACGACCTCCGAGGTTGTGCCAAGGAGAGGGTGGCTGAGAGGCTGGGTGAGAGCCTTGCAACTGGAGGGGGAGAGGCTACAGTCCCTCCCAACACCCCATTGGAGGATCGTGTTGAGAACACATTGCAGCCTGAGGCATGTGTGGGGGTAACCCGTCTGGACTCATCCGGATTCACCCAAGACAGCCAAGGTAAGTGCCATGTGACTGCGACCCTGTCCCCTAACTATGGCCATGACCCTATAGCCACTTATAATAAACCCCAGTCATGCAGCCCATGGACATCAGAACATCCCTATTGCATTGTGGGACATGTAGTCTGACCACAATGTACAAAAAGTCCCATGCAGCCAGACATGTCCTAATGTACGCAATGCAACAGCCAGTCAGGGAATGGTAGCCAGCATGCATGTAGTAACCTCACATGTCAAAGATACATGTAATTAATCAACGTCCACTTTCCATCACAGGTTGCGCAGATAACAACTGCAGCGACAGTGAGGGGATGCAGATTGATGATACACAAGAGGAGCCTGAGGGTGAGGAAGAAACATCCACACAACCAGCTCCATCTGGCCAAGCACCAGTGTCAGCATGCGTACCACCACCTGCAACGCCAGCTACATTAGGCACACCACCATTGCCAGCTGCAAGACCCATGTCAGTGGCACCGTCAACATCAGGTGCTGCAAGACCAGCGAGACAACGCACACCCACTGTGCCCACCCAGGCCAGCAGGCATGTCAGGGAGCGGCGCCAGAGTACACCACGCACCGGCAGGAGGGGGATGACTGTGCGTGTGCCAGGGCTCTCAATAGAGCGTCGCATGCTGCGCGTGCACCAATAACAGGCACGACACCTAGCTGCTATACACCTGCAGCTGCACAACACAGGCAGGAATGTTGCCAATCTGTCCGACCGCATGGACCCGATGACCACAGCTATGGAGGCAAACACTGCGGCCATGGTCAGCCAGCGTAACCTCACCCGCCGCCGCCACCGCCAGCTCCTCACACGCCTCTCGGCGTACACGCGTTCAAATTACGTCATTGGAAACGCCACCTCCCAGCTGTCCCGTAGGTCTCTGGCAATGCAACTACAGATGGTACAATGCTGTCAGGACGTGGCACGGGCACTCGAGCAGGTAACCACTGCTGTCCAGGGTCTGCAGCCAACTGGCCAAGGCCACGCAGGAGGGGATGACACAAGCGAGGGGACATCCAGTCACAGCAGCCTGTCTTCGTCACAGGTCAGTGTTCCACGCCGCAACAGCAGGCCCAGTGCTGCATCACGTGCTCTGCCGGAGGAAGAGCTCGAGAGGCGACTGGGAGCTTCGCGCCGGAGGCGCCAATGACATTTATTTACATAGGGCAGGGACATGCTGCTGACATAAGCATGTCCACTACAAAATATTGAGCAGTATGGCACAATACTCCTCATATGTTACTATTTGAAATAATGCCATATTATTGTGCAACCAACAATAATATTTATTCAATAATAGTACATCAGACTCATGTCATTATTTCCATTGTCATGCATGAGTGAAGTGTTGGGTGAGGGGAGTGGGTGCACTAGAAACAGTTCATTGTGATTTGTTGCGCCGTCTGTGTCCTTGAGCAGGATTTTCCCCGCGTGCATGACGCGCATGTGCAGGTGGGCGGTGGTCCCCTTCCGACTCACTGCCAGATATCTCTACAGGTATCCGGCGCTTGGTAGCAATGTTGTGTAGTATTGCACACACAGCCACAATGCGGCAGCGGACCTCAGGCTCATATTTGATGGCCCCACCAGTCTTGTGAAGTATGCGGAATCTGCTCTTCAGAAGGCCAAATGTCCTCTCAATGCAATTTCTTGTGCGTATGTGTGCTACATTGTAACGCCGTTGCTGTGGTGTTGCAGGGTTGAGGTATGGGGTGAGGAGGTACTCACGGAGAGCGTAGCCACTGTCACCTGAATGAGAGGAGCAGAGGGTGAGTGCCTGTGCTGCGCAGCTACATCATCACAGTGTCACATTGTGGGGCACGTGTACTTACCAAGTAGGTGTCCTTCACCAAAGTCTCCCCTGGCCAGTCGTGTGTGGAGGCCGCTGTGCCGGAATATGAAGGAGTCATGTGTACTCCCCGGGTACTGTGCCACTATGTCTGTGATGTATGTCTTAGCATTGCACACCATCTGGATGTTGAGGGAGTGGTAGGACTTGCGGTTGCGGTACATGTATTCCGTTTGTGCTGGTGGGCAGATGTGGATGTGGGTACAGTCAATGCATCCTATCACATGTGGAAATTGAGCAACATTGTAAAATTTATGCTTGGTCTCATCCAAGTCCTGTTGGCTGGTGGGGAATGAGATGTGGTGGTGTAGCTGGGTCAGCATTGCATCTAGGAAACTCCTTAGGCAGCTGGACATGGTGGGCTGGGATATCCCCCCTGCAACTGCAACTATCCCCTGAAAGCTTCCGGAGGCCAGTAGGTGCAGGCTGCACAATACCTGGACATGTGTAGGCACGGCATTGGTCTGCCTTGTTGGGTGCTGCATCAGGGGGTCTAGGTCCTGGATTAGCTTGATGATCATTGGCCCATTCAGGCGGTACTTTGCGTATATTTGCTCTCTGGTTTGGCCCAGAAGGGTGACCCGCTGGCGGAATATCCGCTCCTGGATCCTACGTCTGTTCCGTGCTGCTCGCTGTAGCCTTCGCCGCCTGACCACCATGTAGAGTCCTGGCATTGTGAGAGTCCTGATGCTGCAGCTGCATCTCCTTATGTGTGTTTGGTCAGGCCTGCACCTGTTGCTAATTAGGAAATGTTTTTTCAAATACTTTTTTTTTTCCTTACTGGTTACCACCTGGTTTGGGTTCTCCTTAAATTGCACGTCGCAAAATGCGATTTTTGGGGTTTTTCGCAATTTGCGATTTTTTATGAATTGCGATTGCGATTTATTTGCGATATCGCGGTTTTATTCGCAGAATCCATGGTTTCTCGCAATTACAGAATCGCTAATGGGCTTCTTCCAGGATTCTGCGAATTTAATTGCGATATCGCAAAAAAATATTAGCGAAATCACAATTTTTGGTCTTGAATTCCTTTTCATCAAATTGCGATCGCAATTGCTTTTTCGCAGCTATTGCGATCGCAATTTGGCTTCATTAATCTAGCTGTATATTCCTAGATTTAAGCTGGTGAAAATGAGCGGTCGCTCGTTCTCCCACTTAGGCCCTAAGATTTGGAATACCCTGCCCACTGCTTTGAAAACTGAAACTAACTATCTCAGCTTTCGTAAAGGACTCAAGACGTGGCTCTTTTGGCAATGATTTGTGATTGGTCTCTTTTCTTTCTTTTAATCTGTCCCTTGGCGCCGGGAAACCCTTGGTGGGTAGCTGTGCGCCTTAAAAGTCAAATAACTAAATAAATAAATAAATATTCCGAGCTGTTCCCCCCGTCCCACATGGGTAGATCCACCACTCTCTTCATCAGTTTCCCTCGCTCTACCAAGGCGCACATGAATTGATTCCCAATGAATGGAGTCCCACAGTTCTTCACCAATCATAGGCACCTCAATGGTATGTCAATCTTCACATTAGTACTGGCACTATAAGCTTCAGTAGTCATGCACTTATGTTCCCAGTGTACGCCATACACTTCATTGCAGTATGTGTCTTCATCGAGGGAGTAGAATCATAAACTTCAATGACATCTCAAAGACTCCTCATCATGTGGTTCATCTTTGAATGAGGAGTCACACTGCTTTCCCATTCATTCTCACATACCTTCGTAGAGACCCATTCCTTCACATGTATGAGGTGTCCCCTTCTATCTCTGTTTCATACGGCCCTGTCCAGGACAGGCCAATATCTGCATAAAGAATACAGGTCCACATATATAAGAGTGTTCACTTCTCACATCTCTCCCTATATCGGCGTTTATGAATGTCCTCTTCCTATATCATGGTTTCATACTGACCTGTAGAGGCACATATTTCCATATAAGAAACTGTCCTCTTTATGTATCACTGTTTCCTATGTGTTTTGTAGAATCCTATATCTTAAAATATGAATTGTACTTTTCTTATGCCTGTTTCATACTGCACTCTACATGCCCCTATTTTCCTATAGGGTTGTTATCTTCTTACATCTCTGTTTAGTGCTGTATTATACAGACCCATATTGTTGAACATGAATTGCTCTCTTCGTATGCCTCTATGCCACAATGTGGTGTGGAGGCCCATTTCTCTATGCCAGAATGTGCTGTGGAGGGCCCTCTCTATATGCCAGAATGTGCTGTGGAGGCCCATCTCTCTATGCCAGAATATGCTGTGGAGGCCCATCTCTCTATGCCAGAATTGCCCTTTTCCTATTTCAGGGCTTCGGTGGAGCCCAGATTTCCATTTATGAACTGTCCTCCTCATAGATCATGGTTTTATACTGTTCTGTAGAGGCCCACATATTATCTCACTTTCAGGAAAAAGCTGAAAACTTTCCTGTTCCAGTATTAGCACCCTCCCCTGGACTGCCCTCCCGTCTCTCCTATCTGTCATTGGCGTGTGGCGCGGAGATACTCCTTCGGGAGTCGATTCAAGCGCGGTATAAGTCCATAAATAAATAAATAAACAAACATATAAATTATACTATTCTTAACCCTCTTTGATACAGTGCTGTAGAGGCCCATGTCTCCCTTTATGAACTGTTCCTTTGTTATACTGCGGTTTCATACTGTGCTGTTGAGGACCAGACGTTATTGCGTGAATTATTCTCTTCTCATTTCACAGTTTCATACTGTGCTGCAGAGGACCACATTTCCATTTACAAGTTCTCCTCTCCATATACCACAGTTTAATAATATATGAATTATACTGGTCGTATGCCTCTGTTTCATACTGTGGTGTAGAGACCTGTGCTCCCTATTTACATGTCACAGTTTCATGCTGTGTTGTAGAGGCCACAACTCCTTATATTCTCTTTCATTCTCTGCCATGGAGCCTCGACTCTTCATATCTGATAAGTCCTCTATTTATGTCACTTCTACACTTTTTAATTGTTTTAATTCTTGGACATTTGAGCTCAGTAAAAATACAGCTAGGATTAGTGCTCATTCTATATTCATTGTTCATGCTTCTAACATCCATGAGGCGGATTCTAGTAGGGGTTGCCGAGTAGAGCAGTCTGTGCTGGCTGGGTAATAGAATTATTTCAGGACAGTGGACAATATTTCTGAATGGCTTTATTGGACAGATGTGCCAGTTCTAGGTTGTTGTAGCAGAGCTAGAGTATATTAAAATACAATATTCTAGTGGTCCCAATATAGTGGTTCCATGTAGGTGGTATAATGGGCACTACAAAGAAAAGTAGTGTCGCCCGAGAGGCCAATGGGCTACTGATGGGTTCTAGGTTGCATTACCTTTCCACTTCGGCTCCATCCATGTTGGCCATGGCAGCATTCAGGAAATCATGGGGTTCAGCAATCTGTAAATAAATAGGTGTAGATCGTAGGACACAGCGATTAGGATTAAAAAGGCACAAGGACTTGGAAACCAATGATAAAATTATGTGGTAGCAGTCAAGAAATCGATGGGCAACAGCTCTGCAATAATTTAAGGAGCATTTATGAAAGTGTGTGGGGAAGCAGCTGTCAGGCAGTAGAGGAGTAGGACATGTGTAAATTAGAGGGGGTTAACAATAAATAAATCACAGGGGGCATTTAGCAAGAACTGATGGGGAAGCATTCAGGAAATAATGGGAGGCAATATCAGAAACAATAGAAGGAAGTAGACAAGAAAAAATAAAGTATTACCCTGTCATAATTTCTATAAATAAACAAAGGGTCATGCATATAATGAGAGGCAGAGTCCGTGGTGTCCGATTCAAAAGGGCTTTATTTCAATAACTCGAGTTAGGGGAGAATCGGTTCCATCACCACGAAGGTTCAGGAAGGGTCTTCTAAACTTTATTCACAGAGTACAATATTTATACATTCAATTTCACACATAGGGAGGAGCGCTCCAGGCAGAGCAAGAGAAAGAGAGATAAGAACATGTGGGCGTGCATGAGGGCGTACATGTAGGCGTTCACTTGAGAGTCATAGGTGAGTCATAGGTGGGTGGATACATGGAGGGGGTTGCATGGCCAGCTTGAACTTTTCCCTACTTGTGTGCGCAACTTGATCATGACGTGCAACTAACGTGTAACTGGGGGGAGCTGACTTTCGGTCTGGTAGGGAGGCCTTCAGTCTCAGGGCGACCAGCACGTCTGGTATTATCTGATATCTTAAGTCCGGGGATGTATTATCTGAAGCAAAGGTCGCTCATCACCAAGAGCCAGTGTGAGCATCTATTTCTTCGTTCATTGCGCGGGGGCCTTGAGCTTTCTATGGACGCGAGCTCTGCAAATCACTTTAAACGGAGACAGAAAGGCTAGGCCCTATCTCTGCAGACGGGTTCTGTTTACCTTCTTCACCAGGCAGGAATGTGATTCTGTAGAGCAAGCAGATAACTGTTGTGCACAATACTGTCTTGGCACCCCGTGCTGGGCCCCTCTCGGCTTAGCCAAAAGTATGCAAAGGTCAGGGATACGTAACTGCAGCCCACAGAGTGTCTGGAGGCATGAAACCTTAATTCGGGAACTGGCTGAGCCACAAAATGGAGAAATGGGTTCTTCGCGATATATTAAAAGTGCACAATGCAAACACATGGGCTACATGGGCCTCAGTGCAAAATGAACGTTTCTTTTATTGAAGACTTGGTGACTGGCATCCTAATGTGGGACGTAAATGCAGAGGCATCATTATTGCAGGCCATAGAGGGAAAATGCATGGGTGACATGCATGTACACTAAACGTTGGGGTACACGCAGGGGACATATTGGCCATGTAAAATTTCTTTTTTCTCAGAATTAGGAATAAGAGGGACAGTAATAACCTGTAAACCATGGGGCGACCAACATGAACTCATGAGAAAAATCTTTAAAACTTGAACAAGCAGTTTGGAAAACATGGCGACAGCAACCTAGAAGTAAATGGAGCAGCAATCAGGATATTGTAAGGGCTGCAATCACAGGTGCAGTGGTCACGAATTCAATCGTTAAATATAGGTGACACTGGTGTCGATCCTGAAAATCGAATTTTGTTATACCTTATTAGCGTAGCCATAATATTGAGGACAAAAATTTAAAAAGTATGTAAAGACGTTCTATACAAACTCTACATATATGTGCCTTGGCGATATATAGATCTTCAAGGTGTGCAGACGTGAAGTTAACAATAGTGAATATTTTCTTTGTTATGTGCATTTTATGTTGTTGTCCTCAATTATTTTGTCTATAATATTAAGGCATAATGATATTCCCAACTCGATCTTCCAGACTGCAATCGATGACACTTAGGAGAAAATCGAGAGTGGAGTCAATCAGGAAATAACAGGGAACAGTATTCAAGGCTTCGTAGTAGGTAGAAGATAATTAAACCGGAAGAAGCAGATTGCAAGTTATAGAGGAAAACAATCAGGGGCCGTACTATACGATGCAGCATATTTTCCTTGTTAACGCAGGGCGCAGGTTTCAAAAGGGGCGCTCGGCACTAACAAGGAGAGTGTGCTGTATCGGATTGAATGCGCTGTCCCCAGGGCAGGCGCGAACTCGTGCTGCCGTCCCCAGGGCAGGCGCGATCTCAGTGCTGCCGTCCCCAGGGCAGGCGCGAACTCGTGCTGCCCTGGGGACAGCGCATCCAAGTGAAATACCGGGCAGCTTTGAAGTGAACCCACGTGAGAACCCAGCCGGGTACTCACAATGAAGAAGGTGCTGTGAAGCTGGCTCATGCAATGATCTACTACAGGCTACCCAGTCCCTGCTACCTTAGTAGTGGTAAATCCTTTTGGTTGACACTCGTGGATGTCGAGTGTTTAAGAATATCGGCGGATCAATCTCCTTCAGGGTGTGGGGCAGGCTGTAGATAGAGCTGCCGTTACGCCTACCGATGCGGCTCTTGGTGTGATGAGCCAGGTTCACACCACCTTCTTCATTTTGAGTACCCAGCTGGGTTCTCACGTGAGTTCACTTTTCCTTCCCTTTACCACAATGGGACACCTAACATTCACCCAAGCTGCGCCCTTTTAAGAACCAGATATCCCCACATTAACAGTCCTGAGGAGACCCCACATCCAGCGGAGGGTCGAAACATCGTCAACAAACTTACAGAAAAGACCATTAAATAGCCAGTTTCATCATACACTAAGGCTCACACTATGTATGATTGAATGGACACTTCTTGTACCTATGGAAAACTTCTTTTTCAACAAAACTTTTCACTGTATATATTCACCTATGGTTCCATGTTTCACTTGGGGATACACCGCACAAGTATACCATTTTTTGAATTTTTAAAAAAATGATTTATACCATTTCTGTGTGCATTTATTATAAAATAGTTAGATGAACAAACTGTGCAGAGAGTTTTTTCGTCCTCAGACATTACTTGGTCCCTTACAAACATATAGCCATTGTGCATGTATATTGCTTAAATTGTTCTATTTTCCCATTGGAACCACTGTTTTCCTGTATATGCAATACCTGGGAGCGGAACATGGCACCGGTATGGGAGCGGATCTGCACGGACCTCAAGTCCTGGACTCGTATTCCCTTGACGCTGCATGGCAAGTCAGCAATTTTCAAAATGGTGGCACTTCCTCGGCTGCTCTACCAGCTACAGAATCACACGTACCCGACCCCGTCCAGGTGGTTCCGGCTGGTGAATTCTGTGCTTGGGCAGTTTCTGTGGGAGGGGGGTAAGGTACGCTTGGCCCTACGAACATGCTTCTTATCCTCCTATTGTGGGGTACTCGAGTCCTTGGACATCCTTTCATACTATCAAGCCTCGCACCTACTCGTCCACAATGAATGGTGGTACGGCGACAGGAGGGATCAGGCATATGCACTGGAACGACTACGGACGGGTTCTAATACACTACATACTATTTTGTACTTAGTGCCATTGCGGGGCAGGTTGCTGTCGGCCACGAGGGTGATTTTCCTGATATGGAGGCAGGCGCTGTGCCGCATGGGTTGGTGGAATACCCTGACTGGGGAGACCCCTCTTTGGAACAATGGGCGCTTACCAGAGTTGGCGGCCCTGCAGGGTTTCCCGGGATGGGACGATATTGGTATCTCGACCCTGGGAAATGTTGCAAGAGGCACAACACTCAAGTCTTTTCAGGACCTACAGAGTGAATTTTTTATGCCCTAGACACAATTCTACAAGTACTTCCAGGTTCGCCATGCTCTGTCCCCTTGCCTGGAAGGCCTGGAATCGCACCCTGAATTCAGTCCACTGGAGGCGAGGGTTTTTATGGGAGACTTGGATACCAAGAAGATCTTCCGGATCTATCAATCTCTAGTTACACATTGTTCCACCACTCTTCAGAAGCTGCAAGGGGACTGGGAGACAGATGTGGGCGCATTGAAAGAGGAGGACTGTAGGGAGGCCCTGGCGGCTCCAAGGGAAGCGGCTATAGCGATGCCCCTTCGCCTCATCCAGTTTAAATATTTGCACGGGGTCTACTTTACCCGGGCTCGATTGTACCGAGCGGGCTTAATTGCCTCCCCGGAATGTCTTAGATCTGAACAGGAGGAGGGCACATTCATACATACTACCTGGAAATGCCTATCCCTGGATTGGTTTTGGGGGGGAGGGGGGTGTTTTCCTGTCTGTCGGAGGTCCTGGGGTGGGAGCTCCAGCGAATGCCGCGGCTAGCTCTGCTCCATTTCATGGAGGGAATTGGGGGCAATATTTACAAACGACACCTCATGCAACTTGGCTTCACACTGGCAAAGCGAGATATAGCCAGGAGGTGGAAGGCGCCGCAGGCCCCATCGGTGATGGCGTGGAAAAATGGCTTAGATTTTTGTATGGGGCTCGAACAGCCTATTTTTGTGGCCAGGGGCTGCCCACGCAAACATTAGAAAATATGAAAAAGATGGGCAGATTACCGGGGGCTATGGCTGGAGCACCAACTGCTGTGGAGGCTCATCCACCGGAATAATTTTTGATGTACATTGGGAGGTGGGGGCGTGGGGTGGGGGGGGGGGATCCGGAGAGGTGTGTGCTATCGTGCTAAGACTTTGTTGATCTGTATAAAGGCTGTGGAAAGGACTATGTCGACACTGTGCGACTTTGGGAAGTTGGGAGAGGGAGTGGTGAGTTGGGGGAGGGGTTTGGTTATATTACGTTGTGTATTTCTGTCATTTCCTAGGATGACACCTACAAAAGTCAGTTGCTCCTGTGCAAATGTAAGGTATGGTTCGGCAGATGTCTCTGGTCTGCAGAGCTCTGCAATATATGTGCAATTGACAAATACAATATGTTTTTTAAAAAAAGACACACAAGCACCATTAATAGCTTCAATAGTGACTGTTTAATCTCGCAGTTATTATAACAGAACACTGTAGGGAACGCTTCAAAACTGAAAAGAGGGTTGCTCCAGGGGGAGTGTGGAAAAAGGATTGTGCTCGTGAGAATAGAACAGATGTATAGGGAGGGAATCACAGAATAGTTAAAAATCACTTCCCCCTGGTGGGCCTGTACCCTACTTCACCCCATCTCTACCTCTTTACAGAAGATTATACGCTGTACAACATTTAGAACCAGAAAAGTACTTTCGAATCCATGAGGGACAGGCCCCATTGTAAAACTGGCGCTACTGTAAACTAGTATTACTTTCCAAATAGAGTTTTTGGGGTAAGGGAAAAATTGGGCGCTCGGCTAACGTAAGTGTGGTGTTGAAAAAAGAGTGATGATGATGAAGTAGTGCATGAAGGCGAGGGGAGAGGCCCATAACCCCTCTAAAATCGTGTGTTGAAGTCAACCCACCGAAAAGCAACAAAAACAAAATGCCTACTGCACTCAAGATAATAGTGTAGCTCAACGCGTGTCCATGTGGACACCAAGAAACCGTTGCAATAACAGCTGCTAGAGAAACAAAGCAAAGTCTTTAAAGTAAATCTTTGTTTTAATGTTCTTAGTGGCCAGCCGACACGTGTTTCGTCGCTATGGAAAGTAAATTCCGCGACTCCTCAGGGCTTACAGAAAGTATGGGCCCTCTGACAGGTCAAAACTATGAAGCACGACTGAGAAGTAGGCACGTCCCGCAGTCCAAGATTCACTTCCGGTAACAGGGACCCGGTTACTTTGTAATCATGGAAATAAGGCTGCTACAGCAATCAAGAAATCATTGGGACACCAATTATTAGCGTACGGTGGTATTTGTGAAGCACATCTCACAGGGGAATCTACCATGAAATAATAGGAAGGTCTATCAGAAAATCGTAGGTGTATTTATGTGTTAATTAACGAATCGTTTATTTACTGCCATTTTCTTAGACGCTATATGCAGCTTCAAAGTGCTAATATGTGGACTGACAGGAAGCAAAGCAGATACAGAGGCAAGTTTAGGTGCAATGAAGAAGAGGCCCTGAGACCAACAGGGGGTGGTAGAGGGACTCCTTGCGTGAGCTGGTCAGATATCGGTTATGATCAAGTTACAGATCACTCGAGGAGGCTTGGAACTCTAGCCTTGTTTTCAGGTCCTTCTGGAATGTGCACGGGTTGTACTGATCTCTCAGGGCAGCATCCATGCACCGGCCCTCAAAGGTCATGTGTGATCCTGTGACAATATGAGCCACTGCTGGACAGTATTAAAAGACCTTCCTTAATGCAGCCAGGAGGACAAGGACCGTTCCAGTGAGGAGACCAGGACAGTCAGCAAGGCAAGCACCGTGAAGCTTCACAGGTGTCAAAGGAGATGGCATAAGACACCTCGACATTGACGTCAGAAGATAAACAGAATCAGAGAAAAGCCCAGAGAGCAAAGAGGAGAAAAGACAATAGGTAGAGACACTAGGACCCAAGCAGCGATCAGTAAGGTGTGCAGCAGGCTGAGTAATGCAGACATGGACTCACGCGAGGGTTGGAGACAGTGGGTGTCCCACAGTGAGAGTGGATTCTCTGTGTCTTTCTGATCAGGTTGCTATTGTCTCCCTCAGGCTCCCAGGGTGTCTTCCTCTTCAAGCTCATGGAAAGCAGCAGACATGGAATAGTCTATCTGGACCCTTACAAACAAGGAACAATGCTCATGAGAAAACATCATCTATAGGATCATCAGGACTAGAATAATGACTGGTCCCAGGAACACAGCAACCAAGACACCATTGGCAAAAGATGCACAAGCAACACCCGGCAGAGATATGACAAAGACAGGGAGGGGTAGTGATTAGGTACTGGAGAAAACAGCAACCAATCTCTGAATAAAAGGGCTTCCAATGAGGGTGACTGCGAATAATATCAAATAAAAATTCTGAACAGATATCCGGCAGTCAAGGAGAAGGCAAATGGAATGGCTGCTGGGCCAAGACCCAAGAAGGGAAATAGGTGAGAAAACTGAAACACAGGGAGGCAGGAATATAAGTAATTGGAATCTAAGAGATTAATGTAAAGAGGGCTCAAGTGAAGAACTAGAGGATAAAGACAACGTGGACTCGGATATTAATAGCACTTCCCGCTGTAGTGATAAGGCAGCAGGAACTCGAGTACTGAAGACAAGGCATGCTGGAGTACTAAAGGGACTGGGAACTGAGCACTGCATACTGCAGTACTAAAGTTACCAAGAACTGGAGTACTAAAGATGCTGCCTATTGGAGTACTGGAGGGACCAGGACGTGGAGTGCTAATGACACTGCATGCTGGAGCACTAAAGGCACCAGGATGTGAATTGCTAAAGTCACTGCATTCAGGAGTACTAAAGGCACCGGGAACTGAAATACTGAAGGCACTGCATACTGGAGTGCTAAAAGCACAAGGGTGTGGAGTATTAAATACACTGCATGCTGGAGTAGTAAATGCACCAGGAAGTGTGGTAATAAAGGCACTGCGTACTGGAGTACTAAAGGCACCAAGAACTCGAGTACTAAAGACGTTGCATACTGGAGTACTAAAGTCACCATGATGTGGAATACTAAAGACACTGCATGCTGGAGTACTAAAGGCACCAGGACCTGAAGTATTGAAGGCACTGCATACTGGAGTACTAAAGGCACGAGAATGTGGAGCACTAAAGACACTGGATGCTGGCATACGAAAGGCACCAAGAAGTGAAGTACCAAGAACTGGAGTACTAAAGATGCTGCATACTGGAGTACTAGAGGGACCAGGATGTGGAGTACTAATGACACTGCATGCTGGAGCACTAAAGACACTAGGATGTGAATTACTAAAGTCACTGCATTCAGGAGTACTAAACACAGAGGAAATTGAAGTATTGAAGGCACCGCACACTGGAGAACTAAAGGCACCATGATGTGGATTACTAAAAATACTGCATGCTGGAGTAATAAAGGCACCATGAAGTGAAGTACGAAAGACGCTCCATACTGGAATACTAAAGGTGTCAGGAAATTAAGTACTAAAAAAGCTGCATTAAGGCTCCGGGAACTGGAGTACTACAGACAATGCATACAAGAGTTCTAAAGCTACAGGGAGCTAGATTAGAAAAAGGCTCTGCATCTGGAGGACTTAAGGAACCGGGAACTGGAGTACAAAAGACAACAGATACCGTAGAACTAAAGCCACTGGGTTCTAGATTAATAAAAGGCTTTGCATTCTGGAGTACTGCAGGCACAAGGAAATAGAGTACTAAAAAGAATACATATTGGAGTACTAAAGCCACTGTGTTCTGGATTAGTAAAATGCTCTGTATACTGAAGTACTAAAATCATTGGGAACTGGAGTACTAAAGACCCTGCATTCTGGAGTACTAAAGACACCAAGAAGTGGAGTACTAACGCCACTGGGATTTTGATTAGTGAAAGGCTCTACATACAGGAGAAATAAAGTAATGAGAATTGCTGAAAAGCACTTGGACTGAAATGCTAAAAATACTGAGAACTGGAGTACTACTTCCAGAGGAAAGTGTAGGATAGACAGGGCAAAAGGAGAGATAGGACAAATAGATATTACATGGAACTGCACAAAAAGCAGGAGCAGACTCTGGCTGCAGGATTCTGAAAGGGTGCAATGATGAGGATCACAGGGCACGTTGAGCCAGAGTGCAGAGGAAGCACTGAGCTCTTTTAGAATATCAAGGTGCATGGGGATGCCGGCCCCCGGGGGAAGAAGGGTCACAGACCAGTCTTCCCCCGGGGTTTTCGCGCAAGGGGCAGGAAGGACACACTGTGTGGGGTCAAGGGGTTGGTCAAAGAGTGGGGATTAGGGCTGATGATATAAAGGTGCAGGGGAGAAGGTTCTTTTGGAGAGTAGGAATTTGGAGGTTTAACTAAGCCAGAGTAGTGTAGAGCCAATCCGACGATTGGTGTAGGCAGGCCAGGGCATTAGTCAGGTTTAGTTTTTTCAGCTCGCCTTACCATGTGGACCGGCGATGACTGCGCCCAATGCGCAGGCCGTCCGGGCTGCACTGAGGTTGCTGGGCCAGGCAGGCCAGGAAGACCTCTTGCGGCCTGGTATTCTCGACCAGGCTTGGGTCGGGATGGCCGGCACTCGGCGTCGGCAGGAGTTGCTGCTGCGGTGGTGGCCTTCCAGGAAGAGCCACCACAGGGATAACGAGGTATGTCAGGCAAGGGGTGAGGGCAGCTCAAGAAAGAGACCAGGAAGCGCGGGGGCAGGCGTCAGAGCCTGCCCACGCGTCTACTAGAAGATGCAGCCACTTCCAGCATGTTGCAGTGAGAAGATGGACTGGCAAGGGGCCTTCATGTGTGGCAGCGTGACGCTGCCAAGGAGACAAGTGAGCCAAGCCTGAGCAAAGGAGGAGAGCGGGGCTTTAAGGAGCGGGCCTGGCAGTACCCTGGGGCTGGCAATGAGCCTGATTTGTAGAGGGAGGGGAGGCACCTGGGTGAAGTGCAGGCACTGAATTTGTCCGGGTAAAATGGGAGACAAGGCAAGCTGGTCGGGCAATGGGAGGAGACTCCTGTAGACCTCACATGTAGGCCAGTTGCAGGAATCCCACAGCAACCAAGGGGATCTGGGGCACCCCAGCTCATTGGTAAGTACCCTCATTGGGGGGGCACCCGGGGGTCCATGGCAATACAGGAAGCCAGTTTTCAGGGGCCTAAAGGCAAGTGGATATGGGTGGAGGAGGCGAGTCACCCCAAGACGGGCTAAGGGACAGCCGAGACGGCGGAGAGACCTGATAGTGCTGGGGCCTCCTCAGGTTAGAGCAGCCTGGGGGGGTTGCAAACCGGCGTTGGAGGCTGGGAGACAGGTAGGGGGGCCAGAAGGGCACAAAACGGTCCAAGACGCCGGTAGGAAGCAGCAGGGTTCCACGGTGACCTACCCTCCACTGAGGGATCGGGCACCGACGGCGGTCTTGGAGTATGGTAGTGGTGTATCTACAAAGAAAGGAAAAGGGAAGTAGAGAGCGGTGCATGGAGTGATGTGGGCGCCTGCGAAGATTGAGTCAGAGTTGCAGTTGGACTATGGTGATGAGAGCGATGAGTTGGAGGAGGGTGAAGTATGGGATGATGAGGATTTGACGTGAGAGCTGGTGGGCAGATCGGGGAGGGTAACAGGGAAACTTGGTGGTTTGCGGGAGACAAGTGCAGCCAAAGGCAAGACGAAGTCGGTGAGCCAGAATAAGATCGACACCATGGGGAAGGACCTTGAGGCACGAGCAAGCCTATCAGGTGAGGGTGACTGGTGGGTTGCTTGTGACGGTGGTGCAAAAGGGGGCGGAAAGAAGCCTGCCGGTTGGTGGGTGTGGGGGAGGGGTCCATGAAGGACACAGAAGCGCCATCAAGCGCAACCGCAGCGCCTGCGGCAGGGGAAAGGAGAATGGGACAAAACATTTAGCTGGAGCTAGCATACAGACGGACAAAATAGAAGGGTCAGAAGGGAAGGACGAAAAAGCGGAAGACAAACACCACAAGAAACTTCCCTATATGGGTTTGGCCATGTCGTTGGGGTTCCACTTATCAGACAAAATGGGAAACAGGATTTGGAAGCATGAGTACACGGATGTCTTCAAACTAATACATAGGGAGATTCAGGCAAAAGAAGGGTAGAAAGAAGAGGAGTGGGAGCTGACAAGGAGGCCCAGGTTACCCGTTAACATAACAAACTGGACCTCAGCTTTTTTGATATATGTCAGTATTTATTGTGAAAAGCATCTCGACAGGGCCATAGCTTTATTGAAATACATGGACATCTTCCGGAAGGCACAGATGCATTTTGGGGGTTTGCATGGTTAAGCTATGATGAGGAGTTTAGGGCCAGAATCGGCATTAAGGCAGATAAAGCATGGGGTGAGGTGCACCAGGAACAGTGGATGCAGTGGATGTCATCCATGCAGTTATCAGCATTCACACACACATCCAGTGGCCTGCCAGTAAAGTACTGGTCCTTTCCGGCACTTTCCACCCAACTGGGGCGGGGGCGGGCAATGTTAACGCAGGGAGTACAGGTCCACCTCCTAAGCAAAGAGGGGGGGCATCACAGGAGCCTGTTTGAACTTCAACAAGGTTTTCTGTTCAAGATACCCCTGCAAATTTAAGGATGAATGCTCTAAATGTGGGGGAAGGCACCTGCTCACACAGTGCTTTACCTTGGCCACGCCGTCAGAGCAATGGTGGGCCACTAAGGGCAAGACAGGCTGGGCCAAAGGGCTCCTACACCAGTTAGGGTTGAGGCCTATGGCCAGTGGCTCTCGATGTACCCTGATAGAGAGGCTACGTTAAGGATTCAGTGGGGATTTACCGAAGGTTTTCGGGTGGGTTACTAGGGTTCCAGAGAAAAGAGGTGTGCAGAGAATTTATAATCAGTCAGGGAGCTGCCACAATTGGTAGCAGAAAAATTGAGAAAAGAAATGGAGGAGGGCTGGATAGCTGGCCGGTTGATGATTGGTCGGTAGAAGACTTGATTATATCACCTCTGTGGGTGGTTCCGAAGAAAGAGCTGGGAGACTACAGGATGATCAAAGTGGGAAAGACATGCACCACGCACTTGAATTCGTAAAATGAAAGTTTGTCGCATGCAGCTGGGGCTTCGCTTTCGGTACCATGAAGCGTTGAGAGTAATCTATGGTGCAAATCCTAATAGGAGTTGTCCCTCTGCGCACCGTGTATACAATACCCAAGCGTGGGTATAATGAAGTTGATCCAAACAAAAAGTTGTTTTCACAAAGAGTTTTTTTCTAAATGAATTTCTTCTTATTGTCAAATGTTCTTATTCATTTGTACAAAGACATTAATTCCATAATCCCATCAGTATATACATTCAAAATACTTCAACATCCATCCCTATGCATTTCGGGCCTGTCATAAGCCCTTCATCAGGGGAAATTTCTGAAAATAAAAAGATAAACGGGCTGATTATAGGAAGTAGACCTCCATATCCAAAAAAATCTAAATATGGCCATTGTCACAAGTAGTTAGTCATCGACCGTGTCTGAGCGGTTAGAAAGCAAGGTGAAAAATGAGTGAGAAATTTCTGGAGAAAACAAAAATGGTGAATCATCGGTTAAATCAATGAACCGCAAAATAAAAGACAAAGTGAGCCTACACCCACCGGTATGTACAACGTGGTGTCGCGCCTCATGATCATCATAAGCACTGCGGTGTCTCAAGTGTTGAAGTGATGTTTAGTAACCCCTAAACAGTCCAGTGTTAGAAACAAAGGGTTATCAAACATCGAGGTCCGGTGCGCATTAAATATGCTGTCATGAAGTGTTGTGGGAACGCTTAGTTAGCGCAAGTGAAAAGTTGCAGAGAAATGAATCAATTACACAACAGTTTTGCATACCAAAGGTCTCCAGAGTTGCAGAGAAACGAGTGAATTACGCAGCGATTTTACATGCCAAAGGTCTCAAGAGTGAAAACTACTTACTGGAAGCAATCCGGAGAAACCAAGTTGCCTGCAAGTTGGAGCACATTAGCGTGCATGCGTCAATGTTTGTGCTGGTTAATAAAGTTGGAAAAGCGCATTCAATAACAGTGTCAGAGACATAAACAACGGACTGTGAAACTTCCTAAACGGGGGCCATCTTGAAGTGGAGAATGTGTACAAGCTAAAGGTAGAATCAAGTGCTAACACCACATTGAATTGAAATGTCGTAAACATAAACAAAGGACCATAAAACATCCAAAACTGGGACCATCTTGGAGTAGGGAGTAAATTTAAGAAAAAGGTATGATTGAAAGATGCAAAAGGGTGTGTATCCAGTCAAAACACAAACAGTGATAATGAGGATAATCACGTAACAATGGTACAGGGTAACACTCATAAATAGCAAAGAAATTCCATACGCTCATTCAGACCAGTGGGCTGCATCGTGCACAAGTATCTGATCCAAATGTTTTCTCTCTGCAAAAGTCTGTTTTTTTGAGTTCATGCTCTCAATATTAAACACATTCTCAAGTACAGTGAACTGCAGCTGGGCAACATTGTGTCTTTGTTCCAAGAAATGTGCTGATACTGTAGATTTGATATTCCGGGTCCTGATGTTACTTTTATGTTCAAGGATTCTTGTCCTGATTTTCCGTTCTGTATGGCCACCATAACAAAGGCCACAAGGACACTTCAACAAATAAATCACATTGGAAGTGTTGCAAGTAGCATTGACCTTTAATTTAATGCGATTGCCTTTCATGGGATGGTGCAGGATATTGCCTTCGATAATGTTGTTACAATTGCTACAATTGTAACATGGTTGTAGGCCTTGGTATTTATTGATAGTAGTAGTGGTTTTTGGGTGTGCAAGTAGTTCTTTCAGGTTAGGCCCTCTGGTATATGAAAAGATGGGTGTTTGTTGAAAGAGACCTCTAAAGTCAGATTCCCTGCTCAGTAATTTCCAGTGTTTCAAAATGATGTTGCAGTATTTGTTGCTCAATGTAGAATATTTGGAAACGACTGTCATACGTTTATTGTCAGTTGTTATTTTGGGAGAGAGTAGATCTTTGTTCAAATTGTCACATTTGGTCTTAGCACTTGTCAAGACTGATTCTGGGTATCCTCTGTCACTGAATCTCTTGCACATGTTGTCCATGTGTTTGGAACAATCTGTAGGATCAGATATAATTCTTTTCAATCGCATGAGTTGAGAGAGAGGTAAGTTGATCTTTAGACTTTGTCGGTGAAAACTGGAATAGTGCAGTGTGCTGTTGCGGTCGGAATAAAGTTGTGATGAATTTTTTGTTTTCCAATTGAACCTGAACGTCCAGGTAATTGATAGATATTTGGTCACATGTCTATGTGAACTGTATGCGGTCATTGATAGTATTCAAGTGAAGTAGGAATTCAAGTAACTTTTTGTTGGGTCCAGACCAAAGTATAAAAATGTCATCTATGTAGCGTAAGAAGATTCTGCCATGTTGCATCCACTAAGGTTGGTTAAGAATGTTGTGTTGCTCGAAATGGTGCATGAAGAGGTTTGCGTACACCGGTGCCGCACAATTGCCCATAGAAGTGCCGCTAAGTTGTAGATAGCACGTATCCTTTCAGGTAAAAAAACTTTGATAAAGTGTGAACACTAACAATTCCAATAAAAATAATTGTAACTGAGGTTTGATGTCAGAATTGAGAATTGCCTCCTCTATGGCCTCTATTACAAGATTATGGGGAATAGATGTATATAACGCCTTAACATCTACTGTACATAGCCAAAGTTCGTCATCCACTGATACCGATAGGTTGTGGATCTTCTTCAAGAAGTCGGTAGTGTCTCGAATATCTTTAGGAATCTTGATAACTAGAGGTTGTAAATGTTTGTCCAGAGGTTTGCCCACTGGTTCATGTATACTGCCTCTGGTGGACACGATTGGTCTGAACGGTGGTTTGTACAGGTCCTTGTGGACCTTTGGAAGCATATACAATGTGGGTGCTTTCGGATTTTCCTGGGTCAAGAATCTTCTGACTTTTTCCGTGATAGTGTTCTGATCAATTGCTCTTTGAAGGATGGTTTCCAATATGGACCTAAATTTATTGGTGGGATTGTATTCAAGTTTGGCATAGGTATTAGTATCTGTCATGTGTATCTGGACTTGTTGGTTATAGAATGAGCTATCCATAATGACGAGTGCTCCACCCTTGTCTGCATTCTGACATGTGATGTCAGGATTATTTGCCAGTTTCTTTAAGATACTTCTTTCTTTCATAGTCAAGTTATAATGTTTTAATTTAGGTTGAAACTGTAGAGATGCAATGTCTTGTTTCACCAAGTTCTTAAAGGTATCTATGATTTTGTGACTGGTGGGAGCCAGAAAGGTACTACGGGGGCGTAAACCCAAACGGAGCTCATCTTGTTGAGTGGTTACAGGTATCATGTTTTCAAAATAGTTTCGTAATCTGATGTTTCTCATCAGTTTAAAGAAGCTGATCTCTAGTTCCAATGTGTTGGAATTGGTCGTCGGTGCAAAGGATTGACCTTTCTGTAGTGTTTCTAATTCAAGATCCGGAAACTTATGTGTTGAAATGTTTATCACCAGATAGTTGAATTCAGTTACTTCCTCTTGCCCCTTTTGTCCTTTTTCTCCGGTTCTTTTGTTTTTTCTACTGTTTTTGCCCCTCCTGGGTCTTCCTGACCTTCTGGGCCTTCTTCTAAAAAGGAACCACAGATTCTGAGGTAGTGGTTCTTTCAGAGACAGTTGTTGAACGTGTAGGTTGTTTCTGAATGTGCACATCGCTATCAGATGAGGAGGTATCTGTGGCAGAATACATATTATAAGCTTTTGGTTGGCATTGGCTGGCATACACTTCTGCCCAAGTGTATACCTCGCCGAGCTTATAATCAATGGTATCCCTCTTATACTTCCGTAACTTCCGTTCCTGGATCTCCTGGGTGTATTTGTTTAGTTGGCTGTTGATATCTTCCAGCATTTTAAAGTGATCAGTTGCTTCCATGGAATTTGTGAGTTCGGATTTGATGGTGTCAATCTCAGTGTTGAGTTCTTCTAGAGCCTTTGATAATTCTTCAATTATTAGCAAGATGAGATCAAGGGAACATTTATTGAGGATAGCGTACCATTTTTCAACAAAGCGAGCATTATTCTTACAGAGTAGTGGTTTTAGTGGGACTCTTAGGCCCCTTGGAATACTTTGGGCACAATGGTACCTCACCAGGGTACTAGCATGGAGCCTTTGGTTCGATTCTTTTTTGAGCAAGTATAGAAGTTACTTGATGTTACTTTCTTTGCTTTTTGTATTGGAAAGAGGTGCTATTTCCTCTCTAATCAGACCGTATATTTTCGTTGCACCCTCACTGGAAAAGGCGAACCTGTCAGCTTTTGAGTCTGTAAGGTTAGTTATGTTATCATAATTCATCTTGTGGACTGGAGTTGTGCAGTGTCTCGAGACAGATAGAAGTATAATCAAAGTGGGTAAGACACGCACCACGCACTTGAATTCGTAAAATGAAAGTTTGTCGCGTGCAGCTGGAGCTTCGCTTTCTGTACCATGAAGCGTTGAGAGTAATCTATGGCGCAAATCCTAATAGGAGTTGTCCCCCTGCGCACCGCGTATACAATACCCAAGCGTGGGTATAATGAAGTTGATCCAAACAAAAAGTTGTTTTCACAAAGAGTTTTTTACTAGATGAATTTCTTCTTATTGTCAAATTTTCTTATTCATTTGTACAAAGAAGTTAATTCCATAATCCCATCAGTATATACATCCAAAATGCTTCAACATCCATCCCTATGCATTTCGGGCCTTTGATAAGCCCTTCATCAGGAGAATTTCTGAAAATAAAAAGATAAACTTTCTTCCAGTAAGTAGTTTTCACTCTTGAGACCTTTGGCATGTAAAATCGCTGCGTAATTCACTAGTTTCTCTGCAATTCTGGAGATCTTTGGTATGCAAAACTGTTGTGTAATTGATTCATTTCTCTGCAACTTTTCACTTGAGCTAAGGAAGCATTCCCACAACACTTCATGACAGCATATTTAATGCGCACCGGACCTTGATGTTTGATAACCGTTGTTTCTAACACTGGGCAGTTTAGGGGTTACTAAACATTTATTTATTTTTATTTATTTAGAAGTTTTCTATAGCGCTAACAAGACCCGAAGGTAGCAGAGCGCTTTACAATAGAGGGAATGAAAAGAGAACAACATGACACAAATCCAATAAAGCGATCAGCGAGCGACAATTTGGAATGCGGAAAAGTTCGGACAGCAGGACTTCTTGGTAGCAGGATTCAATGTTACTGCATGGGTTCAGGGGACGCTTGCTGATCCAGGTTACCCGCAACCAAGGGAACGGATCAGGCACAAGGATTTGAGTTGGCTCTTGAATTCTGAATAGGACGGTATAGTTCTGATGTGCGGGGGGATGGCGTTCCATATTTTGGGAGCATTTCCTGAGAACGAGCAGTCCGCAGTTCTCTTCTTTCTGGTTTTTGGTAGGATGAGCAGCAGGGAGTTGGAGCTTCTCAAGCTTCTGGCTTGGCCTGCTTTTTTGAGCTTGTTTGCCAAATATTCCGGTTTGCCGGTGTGGAGGGCCTTGTGGGTGAGGCAGGCCGTTCTGAAGGTGCTCTGCATTTCCACAGGGAGCCATTCGAGTTCACTTCAACACTTGAGACACTGCAGTGCTTACGATGATCACGAGGCGCGACTCCACGTTGTACACACCGGTGGGTGTAGGCTCACTTTGTCTTTTATTTTGCGGTTCATTGTTTTTACCAATGATTCACCATTTGTTTTTTCAAAAATTCCTCACTCATTTTTCACCTTGCTTTCTAACTGCTCAGACACGGTCGATGACTAACTACTTGTGACAATGGCCATATTTAGATTTTTTAGGATATGGAAGGCTACTTCCTATAATCAGCCCGTTTATCTTTTTATTTTCAGAAATTTCCCCTGATGAAGGGCTTATGAAAGGCCCGAAATGCATAGGGATGGATGTTGAAGCATTTTGGATGTATATACTGATGGGATTATGGAATTAACTTCTTTGTACAAATGAATAAAAAAAATTGACAATAAGAAGAAATTCATTTAGTAAAAAACTCTTTGTGAAAACAACTTTTTGTTTGGATCAACTTCATTATACCCACGCTTGGGTATTGTATACGCGGTGCGCAGGGGGACAACTCCTATTAGGATTTGCACCATAGACTACAGGATGATCCATCATTTATCCTGGCCTAAGGGGAGGTCCGTCAATGACTTCATTGCAGAAGAGGACTCAAGGGTGCTGTATGCTTCAGTAGACAACCCTGATCCGCCTAGTGAGGTCTTGTGGGCAGGGGGCGGAAATGGCTAAATGTGATGTGAAATCGGCCTTTCGTCTACTGCATATACACCCTGCTGATTTCTCATTGTTGGGGATGTAGTTTGAGGGGGCCATTTTCGTGGACAAGGTCTTGCCAATGGGCTGTGCGAGCTCTTGTGCATTGTTTGAGATGTTCAGCACTTTCCTACAGTGGGCTTTCATGAGGATAAGTGATCATCAGGAAGTGTCTCATTACCTGGATGATTTCTTATTCATCAGAAGAGGAAATTCAGGAGATTGTGGCAAAGCGTTAGAACCGTTTCAGGCTGTGGCACAGTCTTTTGGGGTCCCCCTAGCACTGGAGAAAACAGCTGGGCCCAGCTGTAGATTGATGTTGCTGGGCATCAAATTGCATTCAGTCCAGTGGATGGCCAGGTTGCCTGCGGGGAAGGTGACGGACATACTGCCTTTCTTGTTATGGGTGATTGGAGAAAAGAAGATTGATTTACGGACAGTGCAGCAACTCATGGGTTTCCTGAATTTTGCTCGCCAGGTGGTGAGAGCAGGGAGGACTTTCTGAAGACGTCTTGGCATGGCCATGTCTGGGGCGGTGCTACCACACCACAGAGTCAGGATTTCAATGGGTGTCAGGGGGGATTTGAGGGTATGGCAGACATTTCTGACTGATTTTAATGGAGTTGCCTTGGACTTTGTGGAAGACAGGACCATCTGGCAGGTTAAAAATGTTTCTGTTTCAGCAGCAGGGGCTTTTGGTTTGGTGTCTTTTGGGATGGACGATGCTGCACTTAAGAATGGCTGGGACATTGGTAAAAGCAAGGGAGGAGCATAGATTTCCTAGAGTTTTTCCAGTAGTTGGTGGCGTTAGCAGTGTGGGGCCCAGAATTTCATTACAGGTCAGTGCTATTCCATGTAGACAACATGACGGTAGTAGAGCTAGTGAACAAACAGAAAGCTAAAGATTTGAGGGTCTTGCGGCTGCTGCGTAGTGTCATGCTGAAATGCCTGCAACTGAATGTAGTATTTCGTGCAAAGCATGTTCCAGGGGCAATTATTGGCATTGCGGATGCTTTGTCTCGTTCGCAGTGGCGGCGATTCGACAATTGACACCTGGAGCAGATGCATGCAAGACTGAGCTGCAGGACGGCATCTGGGCCTGGGGGGCAAGAGAGTGATAAGTCTGGTTGAGAAGTCTTTAGCAGAATCCACAAGGTGCAGCTACAGGCTGGCTTGGGCTGAATTTGGATCGTTTATGGGCTGGATCGTGGATGCATTGAACATGTCACGTTGGGACACTGATCAGGGAGTTGTACATTTTGTTCTCAGTTGTATTGATAAGGGTTTGTCACAGACAACGATAGCCGGGAAGTTGGCAGGGATCTCCTTTTACAGTAAATTGTACATGGGGTTTGACCCGGCAAAAGATAAGATACTAAGTCGAATGTTAAAAGGTTGGGGGCAGGAGCAGGGGGAGGCGCCCAGGGAGACTATTACCTTCGAATTGTTACAGAGTTTGCTTCGGGTTTTGCCCAATTGTTGTTATGATGCATATGAGGTTTAAGTATTTTGTTTATGCATGGTGTGGATTTTTTTGGGGCATTTCGGGTTTCGGAGTTGTTGGGCACGAAGGGGCGGGCGTGGAGAACATATGAAAAATACGATTGGATGGGGACCAACTGGGGATTTGGCTGGGCATTCAAAAACAGACCAGGCGGGGAGGGATAAATGGGCGTGGATGAATGAGAATGGATGCAGGGGCCAGTGCAAGAATGGAAAATGTTCTTGAGAAGGTCAGGTGGACTGTCGGGTGAAATCTTTTGTCACGCATCCAGGGAGAGGTTGAAGGTGTTTCAGTTGTGGGTGGTATTGGGCATGGCTTTAAGGTGATTGTGTAAAGACCCTGCTAGATACGGCACACACTCTTTCCCCATGGGTGCAGCTATGGGGGCGGCACATCTGGGCTGGTCATGGGACAGAATATGTCAGATTGGTAGGTGGAGGTCCAGGTGCTGCGACAGATATGTGTGCAAATAGGGTTGAGATGGTTTCTGGGGCTTTGGGGGTACTGCAGTGACTAAAGGAGGCACCTCAATGTGTGCAATAACATCTTTTTCTTGTCGTAGGTTGTGTGGGTGGCCCAGGGACCAAGACGGTTACCTGGATTGTTGATCACTCTTTCATACATTGGGCAGCGAGATATGCAGATCGACAGGTCTACGGTCGTATCCTGTGTCTGAAGAGCAGCCATCACGAGGTGCATTGGTGGGGTAAAGGAGTGATGCGTTGGGGGGCATTACTGTCCTGGCTGGCAAAAATGATAACGCAGAGAGGCTGCCCTGATATGTTGGTCCTGCACCAGGATTGGCGATACTACATGAGATGAAGAGGGATCAGGAAGTCATGAAAAGGAATCTGGTAGGAATGTGCATTGTGTGGACTGAATTTGTGCCGCTTAAAGTGTGGAAAGGGGCAGTGAAGCCTGTGGTAGGGGAAAAAGCCCACAGGAAGTTAAACAGGGCAATGAGAGTTTTTTGCGCCTTAGAGATTTTAAAGTGATTGCTCATGTTGGGCTACGGTTGGAGTGGTTGGGTGTTTAGGGATAATGGAGTGCACCTTTCGCAACTGGGGAATGTGTACTATATGATGGAGATGCAGGACGTTATATGCAAATTGTGGAATGAATCCATTTGGTGTTGCAGGGATGTTAAGGAATGAGGGTGAAAGGTGCACTGTAGAAAGGGGTGGGGCAGGTAACCACCCTACGGGGGTTCCCTGGTTGGCAGTATTTTGGAGGCATGGGGAGTCACTGATGGGCACACCACTCCTCCGGAGGGGGGGGGGACAGGTGCATGATGGGGGTGCGGGATGCAAGAGAGCGTGGCTGGAGATACAGGAGAGGATGTTGAAAGTCAAGTGAGGAGCTGAATGGATAGATGGAGGAGGTCACATAGTGAAATTGGAAGAGAGCAACAGGAGTGAGGGGAGAATGCATGAGGTTTGCGGTTGGGGATTGTTATAGTTAAACGTTGTTTTGGTTAAATTATTGTGTTTTACAACCTTGTCCTAATGGGAAACATCCTTTACAATGTGAGTGGTACAACGCAGTACCGTTACGACGCAGCTTTAACAACGAAAGTCGTTACAACGACTTTCGCTGGAGGGCGCTCTAGGAAAGGGGATAGTTTAATTTACTATCCAACACCTTCCCTACTATCCACGGGGACTGGTGTTGGAATAGTAAATTAAACTATTCACTATCAGCGCCCCCCCAACGCAAGTCGTAACGACTTGCGTTGTTAAAACTGCGTCGTAAAGGGATGCGTTATAACTGTACGTGTTGTACTGTCATACATGCGTCCCAATAAATGGCCTTTCATGCTTCAAATACAGCGTGGAGTGTAATTATTGCATGAACATTTTTACAATTTTCCTACCCCGTTCAGCTGTAGTGGACGTGGCGAGCTGAGAGTGTTGAAAAGCTGCACACATGCTGCCCGACTGCCCTAAACAGTACGGTCCTTTTGATGCCATGTCTGTGTTGTATCTTACCCATACCCCCCTCCCTGCACCCCTGCGCTTGGTACCTTCCTTTCCCCTGCGCACAGCTGTCAGACAATGATTTTGCTGTGATCGACCATCCATCGATCCATTCATCGCAACCATTCTCTCACCTGGGAATTCCGGCGCTCCCTCGTAACAGAGGACGCGAACCGCACGCTGTCGAGAGAAGCGCAGCTGGTATCTTCAAACGAGATTTGAGCATCTCGCATCGACCGGCTGCTGCACCACACAGAGGTAGGACCCCAACAGTACCTTTGGGACTCTCCTTCCCGTGTGCCCTCGCCTCGACGCTCTTCCCTGGTTTCGACAGCGCTCTTCCGTTCCTGTCTGTGGCATATGCGCTTTCCCTGCGCACTCGAAGGAAAAATTCCTGTCAGCTGTTTTTCGCGCCTGCAATTCCTCTCGTCTGCGCATGCCCAATGACGCGTGACGTCAGTGAAACGCAGCGCTGGGGGCCATTTTGAAAAAAAAACTTCATGAGAAATTGATCATTTTTCCTCGAGTCAGTGTTCGAGCCTGACCCCTTCTCAGCGACCTCTTGTATTTGAAACGTGTGCTTAATTCTGATAAACAAAGACACACATACCTGAGCAAGCAAACAATAAAGCCATTCCTTTGCAACGTGTGCTTAATTCGAATAAACAAAGACACTCATAACTGAACTAGCACACAATAAAGCCATTCCTGTGAACATAACTAGAGTGTCAACACATCACAAACAAAGGTGTATCAAGTGACACTCCCCACCACCTTGGAATCCTCGCAGTGTGTTATACACCTACAATCCTTCTATCGTCATGTGCGCTCTCAGCTCCTTGAACCTTTCGCAACCTCAGGCGTTTCTGCCTCTCAAAGGTGCACCATGCATGCCTTGGAAAGAGTGGAAAGAGTATTTTGTAAATTACATTGAGACAGTTGAAGATGATGATTTCACTGCTGAAAAGAAAAAGAAAGTTATTTTGTACTGCTTGGGTCCAGGTGGACTTAAGACCTACAATAACATTGAAAAGAAAGTGAGAACTGGTGATGATGTTTTCCAACATGCCCTAGATGATCTGGATGATCACTTCTCACCCATTGTATGCGTTGCTGTTGATCGGTACAAGTTTTCAAGAAGGAAGCAAGGTAAGGATGAAAGTGTTGAGGATTACGTTGCTGCCTTAAACAACTTGGCCTTAACCTGCAGATTTGGAGCACTGCAAGAAGAGTTCGTGCGTGATCAAATAATAATGCACGCGAGCAATCCCAATATCCAGGACAAACTGTGGGTCAATGGAGAGGCTTCGTTGAAGGAGGTTGTTGCCCTTGTCAAGAAAGCCGAACTTACAGGCAGATGCGCCAAAGCTGTTATTGATGAACCAGCAGAAATCAAAGCTATAAAGTCCTCCAATGCCAATAAACTCAAACTGAAAGGAAACAAAAAAGAAATGAGTCATGATTATCACAAGAGAAGTGAACCAAGCAGATCGAAGCATAGCAGTGACAGACGCAGCAATACAAGGGACAATGATTCTACTGAACTCAAATGCTATCGCTGTGGGTCCCCAACCCATCTAGCTGATTCAAGAAGGTGTCCAGCCTTACATCAAAAATGCTCGTCCTGCGGAATGACCGGTCACATCGCTAAGGTTTGCAACAGGAAAATGTACAAACAAAGCAGGCAGGTACGACAAATTCAAGAAGAGAGTGATTCCACCGAAGTGGATTCAGAGTTTTCCGACTCCGACAATGTCAGTTATGTCTTCTCAATTGAATATGACGTGTTAGAAGTCACGCCCACAAAGAAGAAAAAACCCATGTGTGATGTCAGTTTGGGTGGGGTGACAGTCAATCTGATGGCAGACTCTGGGTCTCCCTTCACGATTATCAACGAAAACGTCTGGAAGCAATTCACGGATAAAATTGGCCCAACTCTAGAGAAACCCAAAGTAATTGCTAGAAGCTACATGGGAAACAACATTGAATTCCTTGGTACACGTGATCTGGAATTCGAATTTAAAAACCGAAGAGCATTTTGCCGACTTTACGTTGCAAAAAAAGGCCCTTCTGTCCTTGGCTGGAGTGACCAAGCCGATCTAGGCATCATGCTCGATCCCAATAGTGATGATCCCGTCCTGTCAATAAATGATTCCTGTAAACTGTCTATTCAAAAAGACTTTCCCGAAGTGTTCTCAGGTAAAGTTGGCCTTCTTAACAGTTTCGAACACAAAATTGAACTCAAAGACTCAGCTGTTCCTTGCATTCACAAGGTAAGACATCTACCAGTGTCTGTGAGAAGTGATGTACAAACTGAATTGAACAGACTTGTCAAGGATGGCATTATAGAAGTAGTGGAATCGGCAGAGTGGGTTTCCCCCTTGGTCGTTGTCAAACGCCCCAACGGGAAAATCAGACTCTGCATCGATCTCAGGGACCTCAATAAGAACATAATTGTTGATCAATATCCCCTACCACGTATATGTGAGATGTTTAGTGCCACCAATGATATGTGTGTATTTTCCATAATTGACTTAAAATCTGCATACCACCAGATCCCTCTGCATGCAGACAGTAAAAAATTCACAACTTTTATCACACCCTTTGGTTGCTATCGGTTCACCAGGGTACCATTTGGCCTGGCCTCAGCCGCAGCACTTTTCCAAAGGGTCATGACATCCATTCTGGAAGGTGTTGATGGTATCAGGTTTTTCCAAGATGATATCCTGGTCATGGGCAGCAACCAATCGGAACATGACACACGCCTTAGACAAGTGTTTTGCAAACTGAAAATGCATGGTTTAACGGTTGAATTAGACAAATGTAAAATCTCACAGGACAAAGTGGTTTACCTTGGGCCCACCATCAGCCGTGACGGCATCAAACCCAAACAAGGTCTGGTGGATGCCATCCTTAATGCTCCATGTCCCTCAAGCAAAGAGGATGTAAGAGCCTTTCTCGGCTTGACTGAGTATTACTCCAAATTCATAAGGAATTTCTCTGAAAAAACCTACAGCATAAGACAACTACTAAAAAACAAAACCAAACTTGTCTGGTCACCGGACTGTCAGAACACCTTTGTTACCATCAAAAAGGAAATCAGCGAGGCGCCTTTCCTCAAAGGTTTTGACCCCAAAGCAGATATCTACCTCACCACAGATGCAAGCAACAAAGGTATTGGAGCTGTGCTAGCACAGAAGGACTCATCTAACCAAGAATAGGTAGTAGCCTTTGCCTCCAGGTCGCTCACCTCTGCGGAGGAGAAGTACTCTGTCATTGAGCGTGAAATGCTGGCTTGTTCGTGGGCGCTCAATTATTTCAGAGCTTATGTGTGGGGTTACAAAATCCATCTCCGCACAGACCACAAACCGCTAATCAAGATACTGACAGCCTCTGGTCTACAAAATGCCTCACCTAGACTCAGCAAAATGTCTATCAAGTTGTTGGATTACGACTACTCGGCTGAATATTGGCCAGGAGTGAAAAACAAGATTGCGGATTTCCTCAGCAGATTACCTCTGCCTCACACGGATGACATGATCGCTCAAGAAGACGAGGAGAAAGTAGCTCTGCTCTTCAACACTGACCTGGATGGAATATCAGCGGAAGAATGGGGTCAACACATGTCGCGCGACTCCACCCTGCAAATGGTATGCCAATTCATCAATTCTGCATGGCCTGATAAGCGCAACCTACAGGACAATATCAAGGTGTTTTGGGAAACTAGAAACGAACTCAGTTTGGAAAACGGCGTGTTGTACAGAATGGGTAAAGCCATAGCCCCCGCCACGCTCAGAGACAAAGTCCTAAGTTTGTGTCACGTTGGCCACCTTGGCATCACCAAAACCAAACAGCGTGTCAGGGCAAGTTATTGGTGGCCGGGTATCGACAAGCAAATCGAGGTCCAGGTCAGGAACTGTATGGAATGCTGTGACTCAGACAAAACTCTCAAAACGTCAAAAGTCAGTCTCTCACCGATTCAACCCCCGCAAATGGCATGGGAGAAATTAGGATTGGACATAGTGGGGCCCATAGAAGGACATGATGGAGAAATCAAGTACATCTTGGTGGCAATAGATCACTTCTCCAAGTGGCCAGAAATTAAGATTGTGGAGGAAATTGACAGCTCCAAATGCATAGACTTCTTGGACAAGCTCTTTCTCAGTGAAGGTTTACCCAAATCCGTCATCACCGATAATGGCCGGCAATTCTGTTCTGAAGCATTCAAGTCATTCCTGTCTAGAAACTGTATCACCCACCACACCACTTCAATTTATCATCCAGAAGGTAATGGCCTCACTGAACGTTTCAACCGTGTCTTGAAAGGGCACATACAACTATCCAGGAATGCAAACTTAAACTGGGAAGAGGAAATATACAAACTCATCTGGGCATTCAGGATTGCCCCCTGTGCAAGCACACGCACAGCACCCTTCATTCTCATGAGAAGCAGACAGCCCATGAGCATTGATCTGGGGTGGATGTCTGTATCAAAACAAATCGAATGGTCACCAGAAAACATAAGAAATAACATCATCAAGGCACAGAAGTACTACAAAGAATGGTATGATTCTAGACACAGCGCAAAAAATCATTCATTCAAGGTTGGCGATCTTGTTAAAGTTCGTTTGGAAAAAAAAGTAAAGAAAGGAGAAAGCAGATTCACCGCCCCACTTCACATCGACGAACTGTTTAACAATGCGGCAAGACTCAGTGATGGGAAAGTCTGGCACATGAGCAGACTGGCGAACTATCATCCCAGTGACAAGGCCCAGGGTCATCAGCAGCATGTTACTGTTAGCAATGATTTGTGGGTAGATGTTGATAGATCCAATGTTGATGTGAATAATAGGTCTAGAAACAACAGCACACGTGACCTCCTACTTGACTCTGACTCTGACGATGGTCAATCGACAGATCGGTCTGCAGGTGTCAATCCCCGCACTTCGACTTGCAATCGGAGTTGCCAGGATGACCCTCATTCGGATTCTGAAGTTGCGTCTGATGGTCACAGATTCAGTGGTCGGTTCGGCAGATCTGACCTTGACTCTCATTCGGACACCGAATGTGCACCACACTTTCACGCGGCCTCTGGAAGGTTTGGAAGAACCATCCGCAGACCTAAACGTTTAGATGATTATGTGTGTGACTAACTTCCAACTGGCTAAGCTTCCTCTTGCATGTTGCCACTGCATTCCGTGGCGCTGTTGCCAAAACTCTATAGAGAGGAAGATGTGTTGTATCTTACCCATACCCCCCTCCCTGCACCCCTGCGCTTGGTACCTTCCTTTCCCCTGCGCGTGAACCTCCCCAGTGTCCTCCCCTTCCCATTGGTTCCCCCATATTCCATTCCTTCTCTCAGCTGACACCGTTGACACTAACTGTCATTCCATTGATGTTCCGCTTACCCACGCACTACCATAGTGTGGGGCTGTTGTAATAAACTTACTTCACCTTCCTCTAGTATGCAGACTGCTTTGTAACAGTCTGTTGCTAGCTGTCCAGCCGCAAGAGTTCCTCCAGTGCTGGCTGCAGAGCTACGGCCTAGACAAATGCAGTCTCATCTCTAAATGAAGTGGGAGATGTGAGAGGTAGGAGCAAGGGGCATCCACCAGTTACTGGCGGGGGCACTGGCGCCATACACCTCGGAATCATTCATCAGTGTGAACACGAAGAGGCCCTGCTGCTTACATGCTTTCCTCCAAAATGGTGGAAACAAACTGAAAGTGAGCAACAGGGTAGCGAAGTGCGGCGGGGCATTGATAATTTCAGACCCTATTTGAGTGTTATGAACTGAATGGGAAGCCCTTACCTCAGATATTTAGGGATTGTAGTTCTAACATTTCCAAAATGTCAAGAATCACTAGCACGTGCATTGTTGGAACTTGGACCTGTGACGCATGCAAACCGCTAAGGAAACGCACCCCATTTTAGGAGGGATTGAGGCAGCACGTGGGTGTGAGAGGCCGCTCCAGAACGGAATCTGGTGCTAAATCCAAGTCCCAGTTGCTGACAGATGGCGTCTGCTCGTGTCCAGCTGTTCCACCGGGGCAAAATGGAAATTGACTTGATAATTGTAATATGGCCGCCAAGATGAACATGGCACTGCAGTGATACCTTCCACAAATTAGATGGTGTAGGAACTGGCGCTGCAGCGGTGCTTTAAATGGTTACATAATTGACAAGGTGGACACTGTCATGGAAGTGGAGTTTCACGTATTAGGGTAATGGGCAAACTAGCGCTGCAATACAGGCCTTACTGAGGGAGTGGAGAAGCGATCCCGAGCATGGCATTGGTGATGTACAAATGCGGCAAAACCGCTATGACAATAGTGTTTTTAATACCAGTGCAATTTCAATTCAGTATTTACATACCAGGCCAGTCTTAACTCTCTTTGCCTACTAAGTCAATGCGGAAAGAATAATATTTATCCATATTTGTAAAGCGGAATACATCACCCCTTAAGGCAGAGGTCTTCAAACTTTTTGATGCAGAGACCCCCTTGGAAAACCTTTTTAGGCTTAAGGACCCCCTTGCAACAAAAGTTTCTAGAAACTGGTACTCCTCATCATCAACAACTATCGACAACCATAAATGCGACTGTTAGACCTCATCACATTCATCCATCATTCATCCACCCACACTTTCACACATCCATTCATCCATCCTTCATTCATCCACCCTTTCATCCTTCCATCCATCCATCCATCCACCCTTTCATCCTTCCATCCATACATACATCCATCCTTCATCCAGCCACCCTTTCATCCTTACATCCATCGTTTACCCATCCACCCTTCCATTCATACATCCATCCATCCTTCATCCATCTACCATTTCATCCTTCCTTCCATCCATACATGCATCCATCATCTATCCACACTTTCATCCATCCATTCACCCATCATTCATCCACCCCCTTTTCACATATCCATCCATCCATCATTCATCCATGCAACCTTTTATCCATCCATACATCCATCCATCTACCGTTTCATCCTTCCTTCCATCCATACATACATCCTTCATCTATCCACCCTTTCATCCATCCATTCACCCATCATTCATCCACCCACTTTTTCCACACATCCATCCATCCATCATTCATCCATGCAACCTTTTATCCATCCTTCACCCATCTACCTTTTCATCCATCCTTCCATCCATCCATCCATCCATCCTTCATCTATCCACCCTTTCATCCATCCATCCATCCATTCATCCTCTCATCATTCATCCACCCACCTTTTCACATATCTATCCATCCATCCTTCATCCATCCATCCTTTCATCTATCCATTCACCCACCATTCATCCACCCACCTTTTCACACATCCATCCATCATGATCCATGCAACCTTTTATGCATCCATACATCCATTCATCCTTTCATCCATTCATCCACCCACCTTTTCTGTGCCTCTCTCATGGGGGGGGGAGCGGAGGTGGGGTCAGTATCTTTCTGCGTCTTCTTCCTCTCTCATGGGAGGGCATCTCTGTGCCTCTCTGCTGGGGGCGGACAGGCTGTAACAACATCTCACCTGAAGAACAGACTCTAAGGCACATTTCTCCTGCACAGGCGCCAGGTATGAGGGTTCGTACTTTAAGCTTTACAGGCAGGACCCACAGCTCCAGGCGCGCAATGTCCATTGAACTCAAAGGGCTCCCTCAGCCACCCTCCCCTGCCCCCCATCCTTTCCCCTCCTCGGGCTTAAACACCTTCAGGGACACACACAAAGCCGCTCCCCTGTACTTCACACGTCTTTAAAAGACTTTTTACTTGTTAATGAGGCTTTGTTTTTTTCACCCCTCGGTGTGAATTAGGCCTCCGCCGTGAGCACCCTCAATCAGCCCCACGCCATCTAAGGCAAACTGACAATCTGCGACCCCCTTCCCAGGACTCCACGACCCCCCTGGGGGTCGCGCCCCACAGATTGAAGACCCCTGCCTTAAGGTTTCAAGGGGCTGGTGGCCGTCGGGGAGGTTACGTGAGCTGTTGCCCAGAGTCACATGAAGCTGAGCTGAGGTGTCGCCAGCTCCGGGGATCGACCGCGAGCCCCGCACTCCGGAGTCAGTCACTCTGGCCGCTACGCCACACCTCTCCATTGGCATGCCAATGTTTGATTTGCCAGCTACAGCATTTGCACCATATAAAGTCCTGAGGCATACATCTCCAACATCAGTAACTTTGTAATCAGTTTCCACAGGAATAAATTAAGCAGTCACAGGTTTAATAGGCAGCAGCGGTGGCAGGCTAACACATTCAACCTCACATTATTAACAAGTCCGTGTAAAATGTGTTGGTAATTCTAATGTCCTTGGTTCCATCTGAGAATATTTAGCATCACTCGGATACAACATTAACCACCATATGATCGCTTATGACAGCAGCCCGCTGACACATAGCGGCATCAATTCTAGACATGTTTTCATTTTGATGATGGACTGTCACAGGAATATTGATGGATATTTTATTTCCTGCAATGTTTTTAGGCCGATATTTAATATCCCAGCAAATTACTTACAATTAGGATTTCCTCAGTGGGACACACTGAATCAGATAGAAGCTGCTTCTCCGGTGGCACGAATATTTGTCGTCTGTGCATCCAGTGTTTCCATCGGACGCACAACCTTCTTCTCTGCACATACTTGATTTGTTACTGCTGAAAAAGAGCCCTGGTGCAGCGCCAGGCTCCTTGGCACTGGGGTGTTTTATGAGTTCCTTTCAGAGCTGCCTGCAGAATATAAAACTGCTTTGCCAATATATTTAGAAAATTGTGCTGCAAAATGAGTGTGCGTGCCAAAAAACTGTAGCGGGTGTCGAGCGCGCTCTGAAAAATATTAAGATGTATTAAAATATTTAGCAGGGAGTCTTTTCGCGCTCAATGTAGCCCTGTGAATGTGTCCTGGCTGAGAGATGTCTCCAATAAAGCAACATCCTCCCTTAATGAAACTCAGGCACGCTACTCTTGGGGCATAATTGGCCGGAGAGAGTTTGGAAATTGCATAATGCTCCCAGCCCCTGAAGCATGGAACTTCTGAGCAACCTCATCAGCTGCAAAACAGAGATACAAAGGTTCCTGGTGGGCCCAGTCTCTCTTAGAGGACTCTGGTCCTGCACAAGACCCCCATCAGGGGTGAAACGCTCTATATAAATGCTACAATGCAATGCAATGCATCAACACAGTCTGTCATGGAAAAAGAAGGGCCACCTTCAAAGTGATAAACTTCGTGAGACTCAGCAGTGGAAGTTTCCTTCTCACAATATAAGGAACATCCTAAGGTGTAGAGCAATTCAATCAGGAATTGATGAGGGAAACAAATCAGAAAGGAACAACAGCAGTAATCAATGACAGTGGAACACTGCTATTGGGGAAGTGTAGGGGGAAACAATTAAGAGATCTGTGAATAAAGGGACAGTAAACAGCAAACCAAAAGCACAAGATACCAAAGACAGCAATCAAGAGGATCAGAAAAAAAGCCCATCCAGAACACTCTTGCCGGGTAAGGCTCAAAGAGGCAAACAAAAGACCTCTTATAAGTGTCCAGGTTTACCTTTGAGTAGCTTGGTCTTAGCTCAAGAAGGTCTGTAAGGCAGATAGTGAGGAGGATTAATAATTGAAAAAAAAATAGATATAAAGAAGGGACTGCCCAAACTAATTTCATAAAGAGAAAAACAGTGAAAAATAAATGAAACTGCTTAAATGTCAATCCATTAAGTCAATATTTAAAATATAAGTCTATGGTAACCAAAGTTACCTTTAAGGAGGAGGGAGAAAGTCACATCCACTGTACTTGTCACTAGAGGCCTATTGCCTGGATTTAGGTTGATCCACAAATCCCATGGTTGGTCAGAAAGGGATTCAGACTACACCCGGCAAGAAAGCTATTTTCGGACTTACTTTTATGAAGTATAGTCGCCTTTCAGCTATGGCTGGTTGGAGGCGCAATCTAATGAAGTCCCCACACAGCTCTTATACTGAGTCCTGTTAAATAGGGATGAATAATAGTCCAAAACTCTAGGCAATTGAACACTCTTCATAGAAGCAGATGATAAATGCATCGACATTACAGGAAATGCCTAACTTTCATTGGTAGTTTCTTATGATGAAGTAATAATGGTGCTAAAAACTCCTCTGTGAGAGAATGCTGCATGCTCTGGCCAAGCAGGCATCTGTGACTTGAGCTAGTGCTTACAGGCGCTCTCAACGAAGAGCTGTTGAAGAGATGAAATTATGCAAGTGAGTGAATGTACTGGTAATGGCTGATGAAGTTGTACCACCTGCTGGATCAGTTTTGGTCTTCAGCTTGTCAGGCCCTGGGGAACTTGAATATCATACTTAGGTCTTCATAGTTTGAATACTGAAATCCAATGACATTATATATGGTACTCCCCTACTTAGGAATTGTCACATTATGGATAAGGTCAGATCCTCACGGAGCAGACAGGCTCTGCAAGGCAATAATCCTCAAAGCACTTTTTTCACACTGTTGTTAGAGTGCCCTCAGTTTCATTGACTCCATAACTATATACAATGCAGGCTTTTGGCCACTGGGCTTTCAAAAACATGTAGGGAAGGTACCAACAGCAGCACTAAGCCTGGGGGTATATCAGGAGGTTGACTTCCCCAGCGCTTGTAGGCAAGCTCCATTTATAAAAGGAGACGGGTGCAAGAGAACATGTCTTGTGCTAATTGGTCAAAGAGCATTTTTCCCAAATCCCACGTAAAAGTTGCCCAGTGCCTGGCACAAACCTCTGTATCTTTACATTTGCTACTAATGTTCAATTTTGATACAAAGCAGCAGCGACCGGTGTGTTGATAGAGTGGTGGGCCAGAGGGAGGGTGGATCTGGTGGGATCGAAAGGATGAGACAAAAAAACAGGCATTTGCAATGCAATAGGTCTCACATTTACGCGGGTTTGAGCTATTGGCATTGCAAATGACAAAGCCTTCTATTTATGTTTTTAAAACGAAAACAAAAAAAAAGGCATTTTTTATTTGCAATGTCAATAGCTCAAACTCCCATGAATGCGAGACCTATTGCATTGCAAATGCTTGTTTTTATTTAGCCACCAGAAACAGAAAATAACCTAGCCCGGTCGGCCAGACCTTGTTGTCCCAGCACGCAGTTTCTTTTCCTTGGACCAGGAACTTTCTCTAAGCACATTTAGTTTTGGACAGTTATGTGGCATCCACCCTTTGGCTTGCTGGCTGGTGCTGTCTGTTGCGTCACCGGCATACAACACTGTATACGGCACAGCCCGAGGGTCAAAACACCTAATCAAAGGTGATGGTGACATAGAACGTCTTTTAGGGCACCCCTTCAAGTGCACCGTTCGCCTCCAGTGTATGTAGGACTTTAGCAACAAATTCAGACTTTACAGAAAAGGCAGGAAACGTGCCGTTTACCTGTGAAAGGAGCGGTCTCCGGTGAATCAGCCGCCGGCCCATCCTCCCAGGAACATGAGGAAGAGATCAATGAATCTAAGCGCATGGTGTGAAATGTTGTGTGGGGGTGTGTGGGCCTTGCCAGGCATGGGTGGCCGCTTGCGCAGGGGTGTTGACGCGCAGCGGCAGCCAGTGAACCACACACTCGTCCCAGTCGGAAGTGACGTGCCCGAGCGCACGCATTCCTTTTATTGATCCCCGCAGGCCACGCCTGGCCTGCGGATGCATGGATGCGTGCGTGCGTCCACTAGAATGCTAACCGCACTACATCTCTATCCAACTATACACAAATTCGAAAATGTTCAAACCAAACTGTTCATAATGCCACAGTGAATTAGATCAGACGGTCTGTACTTGCGTGTCCCTTTGATGACGGCTTCAGGGTCTCAGCTGACAGGCGTAATCGTTGAGTCTTTGACTTGGGCGGGGATTGGGCCTCAGACTGTATCGGGGGGTGCGGCCTGGCCCTCGTTCCCCGCTGCGCGATGGATTCCGGATGGGGGTGGACATGATGGATGTTCCCCCTCCCGGCTCTGACACCGGCCCTCGGGTGTCATGTGTTGAGCTACCTTCTTCTTCTTGTGTCGCTGCTTGGGGTGGCTCGTTGGTTCCATCTATGACTTCGTTGTCCGCGCTCGAGCTAGGAGGGACCATTTTGAACCATGAGGTGTTTCTCGAAACTTCTTCTCCCTCCCTGCTGGCAGTCACCATGGTTCCCTTCGTGTTGGATACAGTCCACGGGCCTGGTTCATAGAATGTTTGAAATTTCCCCCCTGGGCGTCTGTTCCTGATGACAACCCGATCTCCTCGATGTAGTTGCTTTGGTGTCGCTCTGTGCCGGTGGCTCGCTCGCCTGTTATTCCTGCATCGGCGTTCCTGAACCTCCCTCATGTCGTCCCTCACCGGTGTCGGTCCTGTGGAGATGGGAAGGAGGTCTCTGCGTTGGCCTTGAAACATAAGGGCCCACGGGCTCTTCTGAGTAGTGCAGTGGGGCATTCCTCGATATTCTCTCAGAAACTCGTGCAGTCTTTGCTCCGGGTCAGCTTCCTCTACCACTGCAATCCTGAACATTTTATTGAGAGTCCGCATGAACCTTTCCGCCTCCCCGTTAGCTTGTGGCCATTGGGGAGTGATGCGCCGGTGGGTGATGCCTCTGGTTTTCAAGAATGTGGCAAATTCCGTTCCCTGGAATGGTGGTCCATTGTCACTTTTGATCTCGCCGGGGAATCCAAACAAAGAGAATATTTTTTCTAGTGCTGGCCCCACGTGGGTGAACGCCGTGGATGGCACTCTTTCCACAATGGGGTATTTGGAGTACGAGTCAATGACTACCAGGGTGTGGCCCTCTCCGGGGAAGCTTCCAAAGTCCACGCTGACTTTAGACCACGGGTCGTGCATGCTTCTTCAGTAATTATGGGGACCGGCCTTTCAGGATCACTAGTCAGCTGGCAGGACATGCAGTTCTTGACATACTCTTCCACGGTGGTTTCTAGTTCGGGGAACCACACCTTCTCACGCATGCGCGCCTTCATTTTCGTGGCACCCTGGTGGCCCCCATGCGCGAGCTGGGTAGCTCGGTGTCTGAGGCGTTTAGGTATCACTAGGCGTGTCCCTCTCAGCAGTATACCCTCTTCCGTGGCGCTGAGCTCGTGACGGATGTGCCAGAATTTCGTGAGGGCTTCCTTATCCGAGGCTGTCCAGGTGTTGGGGGGATGCAAGTAATCAGTCCAGGATCCCTCTTGTACCGCTTGCAGTGACCTCATGTACGGGTTATCGTCCACTGTCGCTTCCTTGATTTCCTCGATGGTCATGCATTGGGGTCAGGATGTGAGTGCTACCCACTGGACATATTCTTCGCAATCTTCATCAGCAGCTGCTGGCTCTTGAGGTAGTGGGTGACGCGATAGGTAGTCGGCTGGGTTTTTGGCTCCCGGTCTGTATACCACTTCCATGTCATATGTTTGCAGCTGGATCACCCACCTCTCAATGCGTGGCGGCGGATGGGGAGCAGTGCCCTTGAAGAGCGGCACTAAGGGTTGATGATCGGTGACCATCACGAACGATTGTCCTTGTAAATAAAGATGAAAGTGGCTGCAGGCCCACTTGATTGCTAGGGCCTCTCGCTCTATCTGTGCATATCTGGTCTCTGTCGGGGTTAGCGCCTTACTGGCAAAAGCCAGGGCCATCTATTTTCCTGGTTCATGTTCTTGTGTCAGGACAGCTCCAAGGCCCACTGGGCTTGCGTCCACGATGACCTCGGTCCGCTTGGCGGGGTCGAAGTATGAGAGCGTTGCGTTTTCAAGGAGGGCGTCTTTAATGCCCTGAAAAGCATCATGATCCTTCGGGCCCCATGTCCAGGTGGCATCCGTCTTCGTTAGGGCTCGGAGGGGCTCGCTGCGGGTTGCCAGTCCCGGTATGAAGCGGCCACAGTACGTGGCCATCCCGAGGAAGCTCCTCACCTCTGTTGGAGATTTCGGCGCTGGGGCGTCTTTGATGGATTTTGACTTCCGTGGATCAATTTGGACCCCTTCCTGGTTGAACACATAACCAAAGAATTCGATCGACGATTGGAAAAATTGGCATTTTTCTTTATGGAGGGTTGCTCCATAGGTGCTTAGTCTTTTTAACACATCCCGCAGCTGTTTATAGTGTTCGGATGCGGTGGCGGAATGGATGAGGATATCGTCGCTTACATTGATTACCCCCGGCAGTCCTGACAGCAGCTCCCTGATTGTATTCTGGAATACCTCCGCTGCCGAAGATATTCCAAAGTTGAGGCGTTTGTACCGCCGGAGGCCAAGGTGGGTACTGAACGTAGTAATAAAGCGGCTTTCCTCGGCAAGGGGCAGTAGGTGGTAGCCCGCATTGAGATCGATTTTCTAGAACCATCTCGATCCATTCACGTCAGCTATTATGTCGTCCATCGTGGGTGTTAAGTGTCTCTCCCTTCTGATTGCGGTGTTCGGAAGCCGCATATCGATGCATAGTCGGATCTCGCCAGGTTGCTTGGGCTTCTCGACTATAACCATGGGGGAAACCCAGGGGGTAGGTCCTGTTACTTTTTCGATGACCCCCATATTCTCCAGTTTTTCGAGTTTCTTTTCCACCAGCGGCCGCAGGTGGAATGGTATTCGCCGATGGCGTAGGGCTGTAGGGGTGACGGACTTGTCGATATGGAGCTTAATAGGGTCGTATTTGATGCACCCCAGACCTTTGAACAGTTCAGGGAAGCGCTCCAGTAACTCCTCTACCTGATGGTTCCGGATACGGTTAGCAAAGGCGATCAATTTCAAGTCTTCCGCCGTGTGGCTGCTCAACAGCGTGTCGGCTTCTCGGTCGATAATGTGTATCGTTGCGGTCACTTCAGCCTCGTCAGCTCGTATGGGTATTATGATTTTTCCCTTCAGAGGGAGGGGAGTGTCTGCTCCATAGGCGAAGATTCTGGTCTTGGAGCGTAGGACCTCCGGACGAGGACGTAGCTTGTTGAATTCCTGCAGCCCCATGACGTTGACGGTGGCGCCGGTGTCAATTTTTTTTTTTTGTGAAATATATTTTTATTGCAGGAATCAGCAAACTGTTACATATATGACCAGCATCAGAAATTCACTGAAATCAATTAACTGCATCCCGCCCACCCCCCGCAGCACGTTTTCATATACAATCGTTCAGCCCACAATCCCAAAGGTCGGGCGACAAAATCCAGTGGGGGCTCAGCAGGAGAGCAAAGCTGGTCCGGATGATCCACTGTCCGTCATCTGCTTTTCTAAACAAGCCCCAAACCCCAAAAGAAAATCCCACCCACAAAACACTAAATTTCAAAGAAATCCCTCCCCAACCCAACCCCGCCATCAGTGTATGGTAGCAGCCGCAGTAGGATTCGTGAGAGGACCCAAGATGGGCGTATCAGAAACAGAAAACGCAATCGCCTATCGGGACTCGGGGCGCGCTGCAATCTCGCTATCAGAGTCGCTGGGGGCGCAATAGTCCCTGAGGGCCTGCACTAGTGTCTCCCATTCTAGCGCTGCCTCCTGTGCTTTTTCGTTACGCTGTCTCCCAGCTAGTTGGTATCTCAGCGTGCTTTCTCCCGCCGCCCACTTCAAGAGTTCGCTGTGCCACCTGCCCCCAGTCGGACCAGCTCGTGCCTTCCAGTTCCTGGTCACCTCTCGTTTGGCCAAGAGAAGCCCTAAATCAATAAATTTACTGGAAATTTTGTTTTTGGGGGTATGTGGAAACCAATGCAAAAGTCCCACCGCCGCATCGACCGAAAGGGGTCTCCCCGTCACCTCCGTCAGGGTCTTCCCCACTTCCACCCAGTAGGAGGACAAACCCGGGCAGGCCCACAACATATGGAGAAGGTCCGCCTCCGGCGCCGGGCATCTGGGGCAGGTTGCCGAGCCCGTGGCGAAGTACTGTTGGATTTTCGCCGGGGTCAGGTATGCCCGATGGAGTATGTAATAGTGGACCAACTGAAAACGGGCGTGGCGCGTCCCCTTCCAAGCTCGCCGCACGAGTTGAGACCAGGTCGCTTCCGGGATCTCCTTGCCTATGTCTGCCTCCCAACGGGCCCCCAGGGTCGTAAGGGGGGTCAGCCCTTCATTGATCAATCTACCGTAGAGGCAGGTGACCGCCTTCACCGTGCCCGCAGACATCATGACGTATTGGCACACCGGAGACGTAGGAGGTTCCTCCTGTCCGCCTTTCCAGTGCGCCTGGATCGCTCGGACCAGGGCCGAGTGCAACAGGAAGTCTCCACGGGGAATCTCGAAGCGGTCAATGAGCTCCTGAAAGGGCAAGAGTACTCCAGCCTCATAAAGATCCCCCACCAACTGCAACCCCGCGTCCTCCCAGTCCGCCAATCGTGACCAATCACCGCCATGGGGCAAGGCCGTCAACATCCCTAATGGTATTTCAGGCGCATATGGTGTTCGCAATTGGCCCCGGGCGTGAGCCCGGTTCCAACACAGGCGAATGGTCTTCTCCTCCAGCGTCAGGTCTTGCAAGGTCAAACGTTGGCGTAGAGCTATGAAGGATAGGACATGCCTGGCCATCCCTATACCTCTCCTGTCCTCCGGGCCTCGGAATTCCCTGGCAATCTCCTGGGTGAGGGTCTGGAGCTGCGCCGCCAGATAGTATTTCTCAAAATCTGGCACCGCGAGCCCACCCTCGGCTTTCGGTCTCATCAGGGTTTTAAGGGCCACTCTACGGCGGCCCGAGCCCCAGAGGAATCCGACTATCATCGACCGTAGGAGCCTAAATGTGGCTGGCGGGACCCAAACTGGTAGCGCCCGGAAATAATACAGCAGCCGGGGAAGAGCCACCATTTTGAGGAGAGCGACCCGCCCCGCCAACGAAAGCGGTAGCGTAGCCCAGAAGTCCATATTACCCCGTAGAGCTCGACTGCATCTGGTAATGTTTCCGTCCAGGAGGTCAGATGGATCATGATAGATATACACTCCCAGGTACCTGAAGCAGTCAGGTTCCCATCTAAGCTCTCTATTGAGGACTGGACTAGGGGTGCCTCTGCGAACCGGGAAAAGGCATGTCTTAGCCCAATTCACTCGTAGACCCGAGACCTCCCCAAACGCCGTGAGCGCCGTCTCAGCTCCATGTAGGGCCTCGACTGGGTCCTCAAGGAAGAGCAACAGGTCGTCGGCATATAACGAAATGTGGTGCGGGCCCGAAGGTGTCCAGAAGCCATTGTAATGCGCCCCCGATCGGAGTAACAGTGCGAGAGGCTCCACCGCCAGCGCGAAGAGAAGTGGGGATAACGAGCAGCCCTGTCTCGTGCCTCTTTCTACCGGGTACTGCGAGGAAATTAACGGACCCGCCCGAACCCTGGCCGATACGGAGGTATATAAGACCGCGGTCCACCTGATGAAACCCTCGCCGAGGCCGAACCGCCGCAACACAGTGTGTAGGTAGTCCCATTCCAGGCTATCAAACGCCTTCTCTAAGTCCACCGATAGGACCACCGGGCACGGAGCATCCACAAGCGGTTCACCCAGCAAGCGGAACAACCTACGGATGTTCATTGTCGTGTTGCGCTTGGGGATGAACCCAGCCTGGTCCTCATGTACCAGGGAGCTCATGTGGCCCAGCAGTCTCGAGGCCAAGATGCTGCTCAGAATCTTATAATCGACCGTCAGCATCGATAAGGGACGGTAGGACGCCGGATCGGTCGAGTCCCGCCCCGGCTTGAGGAGGGGAACCACCAGGGCCTCGCGCATCGAGCCAGGCAGTCGGCCAAGCCTCTTCGCCTCTCTATATACGATCACCAGTCTCGGAGCCAGGAGGTCGGCATAGGCCGCATAAAATTCCACAGGAAGACCGTCTAGACCTGGGGTCTTATTCCGCGCCATCTTTTTAATGGCGCTGCGGATCTCCCCCAGTTCAATATCGGACCCCAGGGCTTTCGCCACGTCCGGCTCCACCACTGGGAGCTCCAGGGGCCTCAGATAGTCCTCGAGAAGGTCAGGGTCTTTGGCAGCACGACTGCGATATAACTGGTCATAGTAGTGCCGGTAGCAGCCTAAAATCTCCGGTTGAGTGTGCACCATGGTTCCGTTCACCATGCGCATGGACGTCGTTAGTGAGGTCTGGCGCGTAGGGTTAGCCAGCCATGCCAGCAATGCGCTCGATCTATCCCTTTCTGCAAGGGACCGAACCGTATAGGCCTTGTAGTCGAAACAGCGCAGCCGCTCGACCTCTGCCGCCACCGCCTCCTTCGCCTCCGCCGTGCGTCCCTGGAGTTCAGGGTGCCCGGGGCGGCGGAGTTCCAACTCTCGAAGCCTCCGATCAGCCACGTCTAAGTCATCGAGGATAACCCGCCTCATACCTACCTTCTTGGTGATGCAATAACCCCTCACCACCACCTTAAAAGCGTCCCATTCCAGTGCTCTCGAGCTCGCAGAGCCCCCGTTGGACGTGAAATACTCCTCGATCTTATCACCTAAGTCCGCTCTGAATACGGTGTCCTCGAGGATCTCAGGGCGTAATTTCCAGGTGGGCACCGCCGGCGCCCCCGGAAACCAGCGAAGGGCCAGCAGGAGGGGGTTATGGTCCGAAATGGTCCTAGTCAAGTATTCGGAACGGATGGCCGCTGAAACCAGTTCAGTCGAGCCAAGAAACCCGTCCAGCCTAACGTGCAACTCGTGAAGGCCCGAAAAGTAAGAGTAGTCTCTAGCGTCGGGGTGTTGCGCTCTCCAAATATCCGTCAGACCCCAACGTGTCTGCCAGTCCCTACGGGCCTTGGCCACACGGCGGACCGGAGAATCAGGGAGGGGCGGGTGCGAGCGATCGATCTCCACATCTACTACCGAATTGAAGTCCCCACCGAGCAGGAGGGGCCCCGTGAAAAAGTGGGCCAGCGAGCCCGATAACCTAGAAAGGAAGGCAATCTGGTCCATGTTAGGTGCGTAAACACAGCAAACGTTCAGGTCCCTACCCCCCAGAGTGCCCGAGATGGCCACGTAGCGCCCCTCTGGATCTACCACTGAGTTTGTGACCTGGAAGGGAACCCCAGCCCTAATCCAGATTAGCGCCCCCCTGGCATACGCTGAGTACGACGTGTAGAAGACCTGCCCCCTCCATCTACGCTGTAGCGCCGCCCCCTCCGCCTTGTTCAGATGGGTCTCCTGCAGCAGCGCCATTTGTATTCCCCTACGCACTAAATAAGCGTGGACTTTGTGCCGCCTAGACATGGTATGAAGCCCCCGCACGTTCCAAGTAATACACTTCACATTAGCAACGTCAGCCATTGTCCCATACTGTCCGTGCAAAGTCTCCCCATCTGGGTCCCAACAAAGAGCGAACAACAATCCCCCCAGCACTGATGGCGGCCATTTCCCCCAACCAAAACTCAACAACTCTTACGTTAACCAAACCCCTGCCCACCCTCCCCAGAACAGGACCCAAATAACTCCATCTAGTTCCCATCCAAACCATGCCCCAGAAAAACTCTTCGTCCCCAACTAATCCTACGGTCGCCACCGTAGGAAGGCCTTAAGGGCCAGGTGCGGGCTGGGTGGTGGCAGTGGGCCCTCGATGCCCTGGCTACCAGGACTAAAGCAAGCCCAAAACAGTAACGGAAACCCTCGGGGCAAAGGCAAGGCACCCCACCCCCCGCTTCTCCGGAGATCATGCTGAACCATCGGCTCCCGCCACCCCCGTTACGGGCCCCCACCCAAAAGGATGCAGCTCACCCCGTCAACCCTGTCCATCAAGAAGGTCCTCAACCGATTTCGGCGTGATCACCGGTGTGCTGATGCTATCTGTCACCGAGTTCTCCGAGTCCGTCGATGCCCCCTCGTCACCAGGGTTCTCTTCTTCCGCAATGGTATCATCTCGTGAACCAGACAGTGCAGACAACACCTCCAGCACTCCTTTCCGCTCCGTCGATGTCTCCGCAGTAGAAGGGCCGCCCGACCGGCCCCGGCGACTCCGCACTCTCGTAGATCGCCGTCGCTGTCCCGGCTCCGCCGTTGGCTGAGATGCGGAGGCGAAACCATCTTTCCCAGCTCTATAAAGTTCAAGCCAGTTACAGGCATCCTCCGGGGTATCAACAAATTGAGTCTTGTCATCGACAATGACACGGAGCCTTGCAGGAAATAGGAGCGAGTATTGGATGCCCTCGCTCCGGAGCTCGCGCTTGACCGCCAAGAATGAAAACCGCCTGCGTTGGGTTTCATAGGTGTAGTCCGGGAAGATGTTCACCTGGCTGTTCCCCACCTTGAAGGGGCCATTATGTCTAGCGGCATTGAGGATGAGGTCCCTGTCGCGAAAATGCAGGAGGCGCGCCACCACCGGACGCGGTGCACGGCCCTGTTGCGGTGGCCTTGCTGGGACTCTATGAGCTCGTTCAAGGGTGTAGAAAGAGGATAGGCCCTCCGGGGCCACCGTGTCTCGGAGCCAGGCCTCCAAGTAGGCCACCATGTTGCCATCCTCTATCTTCTCCGGCAGGCCTACCACTCGGATGTTGTTGCGCCTGTTACGGCCTTCCGCATCCTCCGCTCGCTGCTCCAGGGCAGAAATCCGGGTTAGGGCATCTTTCATTGTCGCGGCCAAGGTTCGCTGCGCCGGCTCCAAGGTTTTCACCGAGCCTTCCACTTCTTTGACCCTGTCCGACAGCTTGCCGTGATCCGCCCTGAGGAGGCCCAGGCTCGTCGCCACCTGGGCAATGTCCTGCTGAAGGGCCGAGCGTGTGGTCGCAATCGCCTCCAGGACGCGATCAAACTGTTGCTGCAGCGGCGCGCCATCAGCACTTCCCGGGTTTCCATGGCCTTCCTTGTCTGGGGTCTCCGAGTCAGAGGCGGCCGGGGTGGTCCCCTTGGCCCCTCTCGGCTTCCCCATGTCGCGGGAAGCGCACAGTGTGGACTCAGATGAAGGTGCCACCGAGTGCGGGCGCCGGCTATAACTCTCCCGGATGCTGGCCCTCGGGGTGAGGGCCGGTGATCCCTTTCTCCAGGGCCAGGTGGATCTCCACAGTTTCGGCTCGCGCCACCACCGTGTCGTCTGAGAGCGCTGAGGAGGAGGCGGAGACACTCGGCGCCAGGCCGGGCAGGCCCGTCTGGTTGACGAGGATCCGGAGCGAGGGCCACCCACACCACCAGAGACTTTGTGGCGCCAGGGGGTTGTGCTTCCCATGGGATCGGGTCGATCGGGGGATGCAGCCAAGTGCCGCGTCGGGGGTCGGCACCACAGTCAGGACCTCCAGGCGTCCGTGTGCCGGGGTTCACTATGATAGGGGCTTCCGACCGTCCGGGCGCAATCACCAATATCAGAGTCTCAGCAGGGCAAAGTCCAGCTCCTCACTCTCCAGGAAAACAAAAGAGCGGAGGGCACGCTATGACCAGCGACGTTCTTCCAGGCTAATGGTCCCGTCCAAGGGGACAAAGGGGTCCGGGCGCCATATTGGGTCGCTCTCCTCTGGACCACAAACTTCGAGTTTCGGGCGGATCACCACCCGTCCAGGCTGTGCCAGGTGTCTCAGTAGTGTCCAGTGGGGCCGAACGACGATTTGCGGGGGCTAGGGTGCCCCGCGGCCTCCGATTAACAGGATAATCCCGGGCTCAGTCCCGGAGCCGAGCTCTCAGGTGACCATCGCCATCGGCGCCCAAGCCACGCCCCCGTGGCGCCGGTGTCAATGACGGCTTTTACCTCATTCTCTCCCACCTGCACTACACACGTTGGCTGTGGTCGTCGTCTGAGTTTTAGCTCCCGAGCAAAGGAAACTACATACGCCTTCTCGTCTTCTGACTTTGACTCGTCATAGGTTGTTGGTAGGAACTTGTCTGCTCTCTCCGGGGGTGGATCTGTAAGTGATAGTTGGCGGACAGCTTTGGTAGGTGTCCATGGTTTCTTGGAATTCCTGGGTTGGCTCTTTCTGCGACAGACTGACGCGAAATTATTGGGGATTCCGCAGTTCCCGCAGGTTTGACCTTGAGCGGGGCAATCTTTGGCTGCATGTGGTTCATGTCCGCAGTATCCACAGCGGCTTTGCGGTGTGTCTCTTCGGTATCCCTTCTTCACTTGGCCACGTGGTCGTGGTCGTACCGCGTCAGCGCGCTCAACCTTGACGGTTTCTGTTTTGGCGGGAGTTTTGTGTAAGGCCTGCTCCATGGCCGTTGCTCTGGCATCTGAGAGTTCATGTGCTCTGGATAGGATGAGGATGTCCTCTAGTGAGATTCCTGGTTTTCGCAGGATGTGGCCCCTCAGAGTCTTATCTCGGCATCCCTGGATTAGTTGGCGTTGTATGGCTTTTGGCTGGTCTTCATCCGTGGAGCTAGCCAGCTCCCGAACTCGGGTGTGGAACTGGTCCATGGATTCACTCTCACGCTGACGGGCTTGCCCTAGCTTGAAGATTTCGAAGTCCACATTTAGTTGAGGGTCAAAATGGTTGTTCAGGGCGGTAACAGCGGCAGCGTACGTGGTCACCCCCGTCGGGTTGGGGAGGTGTTTGAAGAGCCTGAAGACCTCGTCCCCTGCGTAGTGGGGAAGCAGCGATCTTTTTACCGCATCACCCGTCTCCCTTGTGACCACAAAGTAGTTCTCGAGTCTTTCCAAACAAATTTTCCAGCGGGGCGAGGCAGTAGATGGATCACTTGCCTCACTGAATGGCGGCAGCACCCCAGCGGCAGCATGCTGGAAAGGGATGTTGATGATGGGGGCCGCAGCGTCTCCATCCCCCATGGTGGCGGTGCACAGGGACTATTTAAGGTAAAGTCTTAATCACCCCGGCTCTCACGCAGTCTTGCGGAAAAGTGCGTACCTTGGCAGGGGCGAGATGCGTGGTAATCGGCACCACGTGCGCCTCGTTGGACCGCTCCGCGCGGCCTTCCGCGGCGGTCGCCGGTGCAGGCACACACTCTGTGCTTCACCCCCGAGGCAGGGCAGCGAGGGCGGACGATCAGCGCCCTCCAGCAGGCAAGGGGCAGGCAGGAAGGAGCACGCCGGCTCCCGGGACGCAGGATAGTGCGTCAGGTCACACGCGGTATGCACCGCAGGGGCGAGCAGACTGCTCCGCTCGAAGCACGGTGTACGGGCGAGGGTTGGGCCCCCTCCGCTCGTCGCCAATGTTGTGTGGGGGTGTGTGGGCCTTGCCAGGCATGGGTGGCCGCTTGCGCAGGGGTGTTGACGCGCAGCGGCAGCCAGTGAACCACACACTCGTCCCAGTCGGAAGTGACGTGCCCGAGCGCACGCCTTCCTTTTATTGATCCCCGCAGGCCACGCCTGGCCTGCGGATGCATGGATGCGTGCGTGCGTCCACTAGAGTGCTAACCGCACTACATGAAAGATTCAGGCCCGTTCCTGCACTCCGGCGCCACTCGCCTTACCCGCCTAAAGTAGAATGCACAGGAGTGCGCCAGCTCCCAGAAGCCGGAGGGGTCACTCGTGCAAGGCACTATCTGGTCTTCTCTGGCAAGTAAGCTAGGAGCAGGGTGCGGTGCAGCTGGGAGAAGTAATGTGCCGCTGGGCCCCTGGTACAGTGACGAAGAGAGGAAAAACCTCATAGATTTCGCCCTCGACGACAGGGGGCGGGGAGCCTGGGACTTTGTGCAGAGTGCGATTTACTGGTAACTGTCTGGTGGCCTGTGTCCGCACTACCAATGTTACACGGTTTGCATTCATCGTCTTGGCCTGGCAACACTCTGTAATAAAAACGTATTACCAACTCACAAATAACTTTCCCTTGGACACCCTTGCATCCTCGTATTCTGGGCAAATCACTTTATCTCCACGTGCCCAAAAAAAAGAACACTTATAAGGTCCCAACGGCGAGACCTATTGGCTATGCCAATGGTTGTTTCTATTCCGGTATTTTTCTCTGGCACATTTTCACTGCTCGTGGAGGAAGAAAGAGCTGGCGGGAATGGGTGGGGGGGAGGGCGGTGAGGAGAGTAGGGGAGGGAAGTGGAGAGACCGGGAGGAAGAGGAGGATGAGATTGAGAGAACGTGAAAGGAAGAGAGTTGATGAACGAGAGGCAGACAGACTGAGTAGAGATGGGGTGAGGAGGGGTGAACACAAGAGGAGGAGACAGAGGGTGGATGCTGGGCTGAAGAGGGGGGAGGGCGAGTGAGAGACTCATGAGGTGGACACTGGAGAGAGCGGGAAAGAAGAGGATAGAGAGACTGACAGAGTGAGAAAGAAAAGATGGAACGGATTGGGGGGCAGACAGGAGCGATAGCGTGAAAGACCCCATAACTGAGTGCCTCAATTTCACTCAGTGCGCCTCACGGGCCGACGGTTGAAGGTGAGAGGTGTGTCAGTGTCTCCCTTTCTGGCTTTCTCATCCCGCCCCACGTCCAGCCTCTCTCATCAGAGAGTCAGAGTAGGGCATTAACTCTGCATTAAAGCCTCATGTCTCACAGGCCTTGAATTTAGACTGTGACTGTGGGGTCTGCTGTCCCTCGCCGGCCTCCGTACCGCCTCAGCCCTTTCAGTAGGGTTCAATCAAAATCTGCTAGTATTGCTGCTTCAGGATTCCAGTTGCAAACCTGTTGGCAGCTGTGCAAAGCCTTGTTGCATGTCTTCTTAGGCGGTGCCCCACTCTGTTCAACGGGCCATGGCCTGTCCACGAAAGTGGTGTCCAGCCGCCCTCAGACTCACAGGTGAGGAAAGGGTTAAAGATGTGCCAAACACCAGTCTCAGACTCGACGTGCCAAAAGGTGTGATAACTGCTAGTGCTACCACCGGAGAGTTCCTTCTGGCTTTCCACGGAATTCGAGAATTATTAATAAAATAGCACCAGTGAAATCATAAATTGTTGGAACCCTAGCGGTAGCCTTAGCCCCCCAGCATGCTTCTCTGCCTAGGGGTACAGCTTACCTAAACAAGATGCTCCCCTATAGGAGTGTCCCCCACTTTACCCTGTGCCCTCATTCATCAGATGAGGATACAGTTCAGAGAGGGCAATTCCCTCACCAGGCGCTACTTATTCCCGCCAGTGAGACACTCCCCAAATTGACAGAGCAAATATTCTGTATGTCCTAGTGCAACCCAGGAAATAGGCCCCCATATCCTCTTATTTTGTCATATTTGAGATCCATTGCGCACTTCGGACACTGGGATCCGGATGCAACTGCACCAGCTGCAAAATTGATATGAATCTCTCTCCCTCAGAGCGACACCTCCTCCTACCCCAGTTACTCTCTCGTCCTGCGGTTTGACCCTCACCCGGTGCGCTCCCCGCTGTATGGTTGAAGCGCCTCAATGGAACCAGGTACCTCCGACACAGAAGTATGTGTGTGTATGTGCAGGGGTGGAGACTTACTGTTCTGGAGCAACAGCAGCAACAGCAGCGCCTGGGGCTCCATGGCGTGCGCAGTTGTGCAAGCAGCACGAGCTGGGCCATCCCGCTTATCATGCGGGCCTAGAAGGGCCTCCGGGCACTGACTTCCACGCCCCTCCCTGCTTGATAAGCATCCAGGGCAGGCTGCAAATGGCCTGCCGCCCTCCTCTAGGTGACTGTGCAAGAGAGGTGCCCTGACACCGGTGCCAGCCCTGCCCCAGAGAGGAGTTGCCTCACCACGTCGAAGGGACGGGATCCGCAACACTGCAGCCACTCACATGTTGTTTTCCTACTTCATAACGGCCCGTGACACTCTCTGGCCGGTGACAACAACAAGCTGCCCAGCTTCTCTCTGGGATGAGCCCCTTTAGATAATTAGTGCAAACGGTTTGGATGGTGCATTCTCGCAAGACCAAACGTACATGTGTAGGTGTGGAGTTTCTGCACAGAAATTGCCTCAGAATTCTGGGGCTTATTTACAAGTCCTGTGTCTCTATGTTTTGTAACCAATGTAATGTGACCATTTGGCTTTTAAATGGAACCTTTGGCTGAGAAAAGTGCACATTTTATCAGAGGGTCGGCCGGGACTCTCTCTCTGTACCCTCTAGGCCCACACAGAGGATACAGCTTAAAGAGTACTCTTGTTTACCACATTGTCTCCTTCAAGAGGTGCTAACGTCCATTACTGCTCAGCCATGTATGTGAAAGCTATTCTTAAAACCAAGCATCGATTTCTTGTCTTTATGGAGCCATGTGTTTAAACACATGGCCCCATAAAGATAAGAAAGTGCTTTATGACAGCCGTGAAGCAGGCGACCCAGTCCGGATTGCAGGCCAAAGGGCGGCAACCAAAAACCCTCATTTCCAACGTGAGGCCACCGTTTAGCATAAACGGTGACGCCGGCCAATGGAAATTAGGGGCAGGGCTTCAAGTCCTCTACTGAAACTCCTCATTAGCAATAAATCTCACCGAGCGAGTTGCGCATGTGCGCAGCAACGCTAGTCGAGACCTAAAACACCACTTATTTGCCGCATTGCACTCCTCTCTTCTGCAGGCACAAGCTTCCAGAGTGCACTGCAGCCAATCCTGATGCTGCTTTAATGCTGGTGAAAGCAGCAGCAGGATTGGCCTGACACTAATTGTTGCATTCTCAGCTAGAATGGGAGCCTGTGCTGATCTCTCCAATCTGGCAACACAGCACGGGTTGGAGAAAGCTTCAGTGCGCATGACAGTTAAGGCCGGTCTGAGATGGCTGACCAATCCGTCATGCATCCTGAGTAGCAGTGCAACCGCTCCTCCACCAGCCCGTCATCACCCTGGCCACGTCCCCAAGCCTTGGCTCCAAGAGAAAAAAATTAAATGATAATAAATAATGGTCGCTGGCAGGTGGGGTGACGGTCCTCCACCATAGTGGAGAAGCTGCCGCTGATACAAAGTCATCTGCATACAAGCACTCACTCTTGTTAACAGTGTATCTGCATGGGTTTAAAGGTATTTTAGGAAGAGCCACATTACCAGTTCCAGTCCTCAGAGAAAGTCCAAAAGAAGAGTTCAGAACAGACAAAGACCTGGGTGCTCTTATAATCTAGATGGGATCCATTTTCATACCCTCTCAATGGTTTCTTACAGCAACATATATTTTGTCTCTCTATTAAGGCAGAAAGATATAAAGAGAACTGCTGGTTTGAAGTACTTGCAGGTAAAGGGGAATGGGATAAGAGAGAAAATAGAGACACTGGCTATTCCCACTCTGCCTGACCACACAGATGGGCACTACCTTCAACTGGAGAGTGTTGATATCCGAACACAAGAGGAGGACTTTAGTAATTTCATTGATCTTACTACAGCACCTGATTTCTAACATGGAGTAATATATACCTTTAAGCAGTTTCTGTAACTCCAAGTCTCTAAAAGTTGAGAAACTCTGTGTTTGCAAAGAGCTGAAACCAATGTTGACCCACATGGCTCTCGGGTGGAAGGGGTTACGGGGGGAGGGGGGGGGTAGTCACACAGGGGGTTTGTGTGCTCCATATTTTTTTTATTTAACAACAAGGGGTGGTGATGGACAGAGTTTCTGAATTAAGCAGAATACTCTCACCCAGTCAAGAGATCAGGGCTAGATCCAACACCGTTTTTTAGCTCACTGCACCATCCCAGTTCAGAACCTGGCTACATGCAAATTAGTCTGTTCCTGTCCCAGTGCATGATGGGAACAGGGCAAACCAAACTACCAAGCCAATTCTTACACTGGGAAGGAAACAAGCTTCCGGGGACCGGTTTCTGGCATTTCAGCCGTCGTCGGCCCGGCTTGCTTGAATCCTGATGGTGCAATGAGCAAGGGACTCCCATCTGAGTATACCCTTCCAAGCTTAGGGTGGACAAAATATTTAACAACAAGGGGTGGTGATGGACATGAGTCCCTTTCTCACTGCACCATCAGGATTCAAGCAAGCCGGGCCGAAGACGGCTGCAATGCCAGAAACCGGTCCCCGGTAGCTTGTTTCCTTCCCAGTGTAAGAATTGGCTTAGTAGTTTGGTTTGCCCTGTTCCCATCATGCACTGGGACAGGAACAGACTAATTTGCATGTAGCCAGGTTCTGAACTGGGATGGTGCAGTGAGCTAAAAAACGGTGTTGGATCTAGCCCTGATCTCTTGACTGGGTGAGAGTATTCTGCTTAATTCAGAAACTCTGTCCATCACCACCCCTTGTTGTTAAATAAAAAAAAATATGGAGCACACAAACCCTCTGTGCGACTCCCTCCCCTCGCCCCCCGTAACCCCTTCCACCCGAGAGCCATGTGGGTCAACATTGGTTTCAGCTCTTTGCAAACACAGAGTTTCTCAACTTTAAGAGACTTGGAGTTACAGAAACTGCTTAAAGGTATATATTACTCCATGTTAGAAATCAGGTGCTGTAGTAAGATCAATGAAATTACTAAAGTCCTCCTCTTGTGTTCGGATATCAACACTCTCCAGTTGAAGGTAGTGCCCATCTGTGTGGTCAGGCAGAGTGGGAATAGCCAGTGTCTCTATTTTCTCTCTTATCCCATTCTCCTTTCTGGTGAAGAATTGGCTTGGTAGTTTAGTCTGCCCTGTTCCCATGATGCACTGGGCCAGGGACAGACTGATTTGCATATAGCCAGGTTCTGAGCTGGGATGGTGCAGTGAGATAAATAACGGTGATGGATCAAGCCCTGATCTTTGGACTGGGTAAGAGTGGTCTGCCTAATTCAGACACTCTGTTCATCACCACCCCCTTTTCTGAATCCATATTTTTTTTTAACGTACTTTGCCAGCGGGTCCTGTGTCTCTGCTCCTGTTCTCCTCGTCTTGGAACAGGAAGCACAGCCAGGACCCACTGACCAATCACAATGCTGCAATGTGATTGGTATGAGCACCGTGCATCGGCACCCAGCCAGGGGCTGGAGGTGTGGGCATGATATCAATGCAGGCTGTAGTGCAGCCTGCATGGAGAACAGGGAAAGTGCGCATCACTTGTTTGGGTGGCCCAAGAGGGCCAACCAAACATTCATTGGGAACTTAGGAGGGGGCAAACCACTTCTCTCCTGTCCAGGTCCGAGAGCAGAGCAGCCCCACCGCCTGCAATGCAACACGAAACACAAAATGATAATGGTTCAAATCTATTATCATTTTATGTTTAGTACTTTGCACTGCTTAAAAGCAGTGGGGCGCTGCTCCTCGTCATAGTGGAGTAGCCGCCAATGGCTGAAACACAATTATCACCTATGAAATCTATGCAAAGGGTATGAAGGTCTATGGTGTGTTTCTTAGTTCATTTCTTACTCTAAGCAACTACATTCTGTATGAGCATGCTTCTGTGATTCAATTATGTTTAAGGTAACCGGATCATAAACTGCAGCATAGCAAATAAACACAATTATTATAGAGCTCGCCTTATAAGAAATAATGATGTTCCCACATTGAAGGAAACTAGGATCTGCTTCTATGGTTACCCCTACTTTTTGCCTGTTGCTAAGCTGTATTTGACTAGTCTGACTGGGATCCTGCTAATCAGGACCCCAGTCTGTCTGCTTTCTCCCTAAACTGTTGTGTTGAATACTTAGGTACATCCCAGATTGGATACTAAGGTACCCTTATAAGTCCCTAGTATATGGTACTAAGGGACCCATGGCATAGGTACCGCAGAGGTCTCCCTTGGGCTAAAGCATGTATTATGCCACCCATAAGAGACCATTCAAAATGAACTACAGACCTGCCATTGCAGCCTGTGTAAACTGGTGCTAGCATTACTTACAAAAGATCCAGGTTTCCTATATCTTATGTCACTTTACTTAAAAACTATAAGTCACCCCTATAGCAGGCCTTTGCAATCGTGAAGGCAGGGTGCTTGGTTCTAAGTGAGAAGATGCTCCCTGCATGAGCAGGATACCACTGCAGCCTACGGAGTCCATTCTCCCGGGTTGTCAGTGAAGCAGACATATACTATATAGAGGGGCACCAGGTAATTACGCGATGACCATCTCGAAACTGTCTGCAACAAATCCTTTCATGTTTGGTATCCAACATGTCAGAATCATACCACCCACTATAACAGCTGAGCCAATCTCAAGCAGGGGAAGGCAGAACAATAGGCATCCTGTCACAGGGAGGTGTGACCACCTCCCAGATATGATTTAGTGCATTGGAGTGGGGTGGGTGCTTTTGCCAGCGCCACTTAGTCTGCATGGGGGGCACATTTGGTGTCCCTGTGCATAGTCAAGTTCAAGGCTGTAGGTAGCAAGGACCCCCTGATGAGGATAGATATCCTGGGACAGGGTAAACAATATGTGAAAAATAACAATCCCAGGCATACACTGAGGAAAATACACAATAGATTCAACAAACAAACTAATTCAGTTAGAAAAAATATTCATATTTTAATTTGATAAAAAGGGGTGATAAAAATTAAGTACATTAATCACAGTTGATAAAAATAATGATACATATGTATTCACAAGATGGATTAAAAAGAGGTCAAATGGCATCCAGTCAACGCGTTTCGACATATACAATATGCCTTCATCAGGACTTTGACCATCAACAAGGTCTGTAAAACATAATTATAACATAGTATTATTGTTATTATAATGCTAGCGTCACATAATTACAACTGAACTAGTGTAAAGTTTGTTACTACATTCTATTGGTAAAAGTACAATCTTCATTCCAAGTTAATGATATACCGCTTTAGATAAGACAACTGGACAATTGGACTACCTATGCATATACGTTGGTCTCTGAAGCAACATATGACTTAAACTCCATAGTTTATAGGAACAGGACACGATATAAATTGAGTTCACAAAAGTGGTAAACAAAAGTAATCCATAATGATAAAGACCAGTAATCACTTAATTCCATTTAGGACGACTACCAAAGATAGAGGGAAGTGCATGTTGGCTATCCTATTTATTAAATATTACACATGGAAAAAATTATTTTTCACTGATAGTCATTGATACATGTTTTGCTATCATATCACTTTGGGTCTTGTCACAGATATGGAAACCTTTTTTATCTATGTATACATATACAAAATACAAGTTGCAGAAAGCGTATTCACACAGATAAATGTACATGTCTGTTCCTAAACTTTGAGAAAGACCAATGCAATAATATTTATTAAGACAGTAAACAATAAAGGTGAAAGAAAAGATGGAACAAAGCAAAGAGGATAGGTAGTCAGGAGATTACTGAGTTAATAGGAAGAGGGGTATTTATTATTTTATTACTGGGAGTTATTGGATTTGTTGACCTAAACTAAATAAGGTGCTATTTTATGGAAACAGAGGAATAGGTCTATCCTCCTTTTAAATTAGTAGCCTGATATCCATTCACAAAATTAGTATGTTCTTACCTAATATTTTTATACTTGGGCAGAGTGCGAGGGCGTGCTGCAATTCTCTTCTCTGTTTAGTCAGTGATATAAAAACAAGGCAGAGGAAACCTAAGGGTAAATAGTATGGTCACATTAGTGCGCATCTTATTATTGAAGTTGGTATAACAAGAAAAGGAATTTCCTTTTGCGTTCTTACCCTAGGAATAGGTTTTATGAATTCAAAGGGTGGGTTCCGGTCATTCAGTCGGAAGATACCATACTATATTAAAACGTGGTAGTGGATACCTATCGAGGGAGAAAAATGATGCACGATATGGAATAGGGTCAAGTAAACTGTGATTAATATTAAAGTTCACATATAAACGGCTTACCTAATGGTAAAGTTAAAGTCGCTTATGGATAGGAACAACCATTACTTATAACCACTGTAATGGATTTGCGAGAACTTTTACAGCTTCATAGGGGGCGCGGTGGCTTCTAATGAAGAAAGTAATTACCTTTATTAAATGTAACACTCTGTTTATTGCGTTATCAAAGCTTTAGCTAGACAGGAATAGATGGCCAAGATATACCTTTAAAAAGATGGTTTGGACGCTTTTAAAGTCTCGCTCGTCCAAAGTGCATGGTTCATAGGGGGCGCGGTGGCTCCTAATGGAGAAAGTAATTACCCTTATTAAATGTAAAACTCTGTTTGTTGCGTTATCAAAGCTATAGCTAGACAGGAGTAGATGGCCAAGATATACCTTTAAACAGATGGTTTGGACGCTTTTAAGGTCTCGATCGTCCAAAGTGCAATGGTTATTAAAATATGGTTGTCAGGCCGACTTGCTGCGAAGAGGGATAAAATTCAATTCAAAACGCACGTAAGCCCTTCAATGCGCATACAGTCCCTGTTGGATGAAAGGGGAACAATTTAGTATAATAGACAGCAAAACTTAAGGGAGCTATCGATATTTCTGACTAGGTCCCGCAGACGCTTACCGTGAGCGCCGAAGGTAACCGGCTGCATCCGAGTAAAGTTGAAATGGAATTAAAAACGCACGCGGGCCCTTCTATGCGCATTCGGTTCCTGTTAGATAAAGGGGAACGCTTTAATAACATGCTTACTTACTTAATAAATATTATAGCATTGGTCTTTCTCAAAGTTTAGGAACAGACATGTACATTTATCTGTGTGAATACGCTTTCTGCAACTTGTATTTTGTATATGTATACATAGATAAAAAAGGTTTCCATATCTGTGACAAGACCCAAAGTGATATGATAGCAAAACATGTATCAATGACTATCAGTAAAAAATAATTTTTTCCATGTGTAATATTTAATAAATAGGATAGCCAACATGCACTTCCCTCTATCTTTGGTAGTCGTCCTAAATGGAATTAAGTGATTACTGGTCTTTATCATTATGGATTACTTTTGTTTACCACTTTTGTGAACTCAATTTATATCGTGTCCTGTTTCTATAAACTATGGAGTTTAAGTCATATGTTGCTTCAGAGACCAACGTATATGCATAGGTAGTCCAATTGTCCAGTTGTCTTATCTAAAGCGGTATATCATTAACTTGGAATGAAGATTGTACTTTTACCAATAGAATGTAGTAACAAACTTTACACTAGTTCAGTTGTAATTATGTGACGCTAGCATTATAATAACAATAATACTATGTTATAATTATGTTTTACAGACCTTGTTGATGGTCAAAGTCCTGATGAAGGCATATTGTATATGTCGAAACGCGTTGACTGGATGCCATTTGACCTCTTTTTAATCCATCTTGTGAATACATATGTATCATTATTTTTATCAACTGTGATTAATGTACTTAATTTTTATCACCCCTTTTTATCAAATTAAAATATGAATATTTTTTCTAACTGAATTAGTTTGTTTGTTGAATCTATTGTGTATTTTCCTCAGTGTAGTCAAGTTCAAACCAGTCCAGGGAGCCATTGGCTCCCCCTCTGGCACGAAGCTGGACAAAGGATATGGGAGTAACCTCCACCTGTCCAGACCCTCCCCTGGCAGGGTCCCCTGTATCTTCCAAACCCTTTCCCTAGTGTTCTTAAGGGCTTACCTGGGTGTAGGTCCCTAGATTCGTCGTGGGATAAGATTTAGATCAGACACCATTACTCTTCTACCTTCTGAGCACCCTGGACTTCGCTGGACTTTGTTTGGGCCTGACTTTGTCTCCCTTCCAGTCTGCTGCATTGTATGTGCCTGTGCATCATACAGGAACCTTTCAAGGCCTGTGAAGCATCAAAATACTTGAAGGAATCTCCCTTGGAGTGAAGGAGTCACTCCCCTGCATTCACAGGCAATACAACTAAGTTGAACGGTCTGCTGATCCTGAGCTCCTCTGAACTCCAAAGGCTCTACAACACAGGTGGTGGTTTTCCACAACTCCATAAGCCTGCCCTGCCCCCTCACCAGGTTTGAGGGCAGTATCCCTCGTGGGGGTTGCAATAACAGAACCCCTGTGCACTGCGTCAACCTGCAGTTGCAAAGGCTTGTTGACTTCTTACCAGGAATATCTTCTAGCTCCAAGTAGCCCCAACCTCGAGCACCTCCAGTGACCAGAATCTTTAGCCACACCGCATCGTGTGCATCGTGGCCTGCATCTTTTGGTGAGCTGCTTGAGGTCCTTTCGCGACTCCAGTGCCTCGGGTCTGTGGGTCCACTGGAGGGTCATCATTGTTTCTTTTGGGCTCCCCGGATTGCTCGGGCCTGCCCGGACTCCCCTGCTCTTGATGAGTCCCTTGGCTTTGCTGGTTCCGACGTTGCTCCTTCTTCGATTCCTGTGTTGGTTGCATTTGCCGAGGCTTGATGGTGCTCCCGCCGGACACCGACCCCCCAGCACTCGGCATCCTTCGTGGGGCAGCTTGTGCATGGCTCCTGGTCAATCAATCAATCAAAGACATTTATAGAGCGCACTACTTACCCGGAGGGTCTCAAGGCGCTTGGGGGGGGGGGGGGGAGGGGGTGCTGCTACTGCTCGAACAGCCAGGTCTTGAGCTTCTTCCTGAAGGAGAGGTGGTCTTGGGTCAGGCGCAGGTCGGGAGGGAGGGCGTTCCAGGTCTTGGCGGCCAGGTAGGAGAAGGACCTTCCTCCTGTAGTCGTTCTTCGGATGCGGGGGACGGCGGCGAGGGCGTGACTGGCTGATCGGAGATGGCGTTTGGGAGCGTAGAAGTTGATGCGGTTGTTGAGGTAGCTCGGGCCTTGATCGTGTAGGGCTTTGTGTGCGTGGGTGAGGAGACGGAAGGTGATTCTTTTGTTGACGGGGAGCCAATGCAGGTCTCTCAGATGTCCGGAGATGTGGCTGTGTCGTGGGATGTCGAGGATGAGTCTGGCTGAGGTGTTCTGGATCCGCTGGAGTCTCTTCTGGAGCTTGGCGGTGGTTCCGGCTTAGAGGGCATTGCCGTAGTCCAGTCGGCTGGTGACGAGGGCCTGGGTGACCGTCTTCCTGGTCTCGGTGGGGATCCACCGGAAGATCTTCCGTAACATGCGCAGGATGTTGAAGCACGACGAGGAGACGGCGTTGACTTGTCTGGTCATGGAGAGGGAGGAGTCCAGGATGACGCCCAGGTTCCGTGCGTGGTCTGTCGGTTTGGGTGCGGTGCCCAGGGCGGGGGGCCACCAGGAGTCGTCCCAGGCGGAGGGCGAGGAGCACAGGATGAGGACCTCCGTCTTGTCTGAGTTCAGTTTCAGGTGGCTGGTCGTCATCCACTCGGCTACGTGTTTCATCCCTTCGTGAAGGTCGGCTCTGGCGGCGGCGGGGTCGTTGGTCAGGGAGAGGATCAGCTGGGTGTCGTGAGCGTAGGAGATGATGTTGAGGTTGTGCTGGCGTGCGATGGCCGCGAGGGGGCTCATGTAGACGTTGAAGAGGGTGGGGCTCAGCGAGGATCCTTGAGGGACGCCACAGATGACTTCGGTGGCCTCTGACTTGTACGGTGGTAGTCGGACTCTCTGTGTTCTTCCGTCGAGGAAGGAGATGATCCACTCCAGTGCCCTCTCCTGGATTCTGATGTTGCTGAGGCGCTGCACTAGGGTGCGGTGGCAGACAGTGTCGAAGGCCGCGGAGAGGTCTAGGAGGATGAGGGCCGCTGTTTCTCCGTTGTCCATCAGGGCTCTGATGTCATCGGTGGCCGCGATGAGGGCTGTCTCGGTGCTGTGGTTGGCTCGGAAGCCAGACTGTGAGGGGTCGAGGGATCCGTTCGTTTCAAGGAAGGCGGCCAGCTGCTTGTTGACGGTCTTCTCGATGACTTTGGCTGGAAACGGGAGGAGCGAGATGGGGCGGTAGTTCTTGAGTTCGGTGTGGTCCGCTGTAGGTTTCTTGAGTAGGGCGCTGAGTTCGGCATGCTTCCAGCTCTCCGGGAAGGTGGCGGTGTCGAAGGAGGTGTTGATGATGTCCCGCAGGTGGGGTGCGATGACAGCGTCGGCCTTGTTGAAGACGTGGTGAGGGCAGGGGTCGGTTGGAGATCCGGAATGGATGGAGTTCATCATGCGGACGGTGTCTTCGGTGCTGATCGGGGTCCAGGCACGGAGGGTGGTGGTGGGGGGCGGTGGTTCAGTCGTGGCGTGCGTCGGTTGAGTGCTGAAGCTGTTGTGTATGTCCGCGATCTTGTTGTGGAAGTAGGAGGCGAGGGAGTTGCAGAGGTCTTGCGATGGGGTGATGTCGTTGTTTCCGGCGTTGGGGTTGGAGAGCTCTTTCACGATGTTGAAGAGTTCCTTGCAGTTGTGTGCGTTGTTGTCCAGCCGGTCCTTGAATGCAGTTTTCTTGGTGGCGCGGATCAGTTGGTGGTGCTTCCGGGTGGCAAGCTTGAGGGTGGTCAAGTTGTCTGGTGTTGGTTCCCTTCTCCAGGCTTTCTCGAGGGCTCGGCAGTTCTTCTTGGAGCTCTTGAGTTCGTCGGTGAACCACGGGGCCTTCTTGCTGCCGGGTCTGCTGGGCGGGGTCCTCAGTGGGGCGAGTTCGTCCGCGCAGTTGCTGTTCCACTTCGTGAGGTTGTCGGCGGCCTGGCTGGGGTTCGCTGAGCTGGCGGGAGGGTGCTGGCTCAGGGAAGCGGCGAGCTGGTCGGCTGTGATCTTGTTCCAGCTTCTTCGAGCAACCTGTTGCTGGTGGTGGTGGATCGTCGTTCTTTTGAAGGTGAAGTGGACGCAGCTGTGGTCCGTCCAGTGGAGTCCGGTGGCGTGGCTGAAGACGATGTCTTTGCAGGATGAGAAGACTGCGTCGAGTGTGTGTCCGGCGAGGTGGTCCTCTTCAGCATTGCGTGGCCCTCACTGCTGCAGAGTGAAGGTCATCGTCCTCCATCCTGCAACACCCGACAGCGGAGGGCATTCGTCTTCCAAGTCTCCTGGTCACTCCTGAGTAACATAGACTTTGTCCCCTCTGCTTGCAGGGACCTTCTAGCTAGAATCCACATTTTGATTCCACTGGACACTTTCTCCTATAACAACAGCACTTTCCTGACGTCCTCCATTGGGTTTGACGCGGGTTTCCGACACCACTTCACACATATGCACCCGGCTTCCCTGGTGTGGGTAACGTGGGTATTAGGGTATCCACAGGAGTGGTGCCTCTCTAACCTTCTGTCATCCACGGGGTTTCTGCGGGGTCCACTGGGAAGGGTCCTTAATCTTTAAAAATCCAACCGTGAGTTACTCGTAGAGTTATACTGAGCACGTGGTCCTGTTCCCACACTAAACACGCTCTCTGTGGGGTCTCTATCTACTCACCTTGGGTGGTTGCTTGGGTACCCAGCACTTCTACCTCCTCTTGACCCTGTCTTGAGCAGAGTCATGGTTCTTATACCACTTTCTTAGTATATGGTTTGGTTCCCCCCTGGGGTCCACTGTGTATTTCATGCTATTTACTTTGTTTCTTTGCTAAAGTATTGTGTGCATTGTGTTTATCTCTGTGTAGGAGATATTTGAATGTACTAGAGGGCATTATATATTAAATAAATATTTTTATAAATACTTGGTGTGGTTCTTTTCACTTAATCTATACTGTAAGATTGCATTCTGGTAAAATAAGCTGCTTTACAATATTTCTGGAATAAGCCTGAAGGCTGCTCGCCACAGCTACCACTTAGAGAGCTTTCTAAGGTTGTCTAAGACCTCTTAAACCACCAGAAGGGTTGGATGGACTGGTGCCAGATCCCCACTTACATAAGTGGACATCATATACCAGGCCAACTTCTCACACACATAATATCTACACCTTAACATCATACAAGAATCAGAAGAAAGGGTATGGAAGTCTGTGAAGCAATGAGGATCACTTGTCTCTCCATGCAGAAATAACAAGATACGCATTATCTGAGTTTATAATCCTCCAGAGGATTCCAGAAGCAGGGTTTGTAAATATACAAAAAAACATAGAAAACAGCAAGGCTTTTAGTCAGAAATAGGACACTGGATGCACAACCTAAAGTGAACACACTGATAATGACTTGGCAAATAAGATGGTGCTACTGGGTGAGTGGGGAGCCCTAGAACCACTCAATGTTTGGTAGAAAACTACCAAAGGTCATGAATTACAAGATACCCAATGCACTCAAGTGTAAAACAATCTTCAATGACAATCAGACAAATAAATGATGTACAGAGCGACAGAGAGATATAGGAATCTCCAGTGGGAGAGTAGTCCGGTGGAGTCCTTCATTAAGTGAAACAGCCAGCCGACAAGTGTTTCATCGCTATCGCGAATCCTCAGGGCTATATGTGGCTGTGTTGCACCAAAAGGTCGCTCAGCTGGTGATACTTCCGACCCAGCTGGGCCCGTGACCATGAAGTAAGGCAAAATCGATGAAGTGGCTGTTGACCCCTGTATGCGTGGTCAACCCGCGATCTGCGGACCGTAGATAGACATCAATCTGTATTTCTATGAACAAGTATTCGGGCGTAAAAGAATCAATATCTCTCGTGATTACACACTGCTGTTGTGCAGCTCTGGGTCGGGTACGACCCACTTCTGTGTAAAAACGCCTGTTGCCGGTATGTAAACCAGCGTTGCCGCATATTCCCTGGGTTGTAAATATACATCCAAATCTTGCAAAACCAATAGTTTCCTTGAATGCTCCTCTATACCCAGTCTAATCTTTTGTTGACTTTCTATTTCTTGGTTTAAGTACCGATCCCTGTTCTGTTTGGCATTTACTAGCCTACGTGGCCTAGTCAGATTGTTGACTTGTTTCAAGCACTGTCTTGAGGCTTAAAAGATAGCTGTTCAAAATGTCACTGAACACTGAAACAGCGTCCAACTAGATAACCTGATGTCCTTGAAACCAGACACACTTAGTTCACTAGCTTCTAGAAAATAATTTGGGCAATTCATAGGGCATTATTTTATGAACAAAATTGTCGGGGTATATAAAAACTGGCTTTATATCCGCTTTTATATCTTTAAAAGCCAAAAAAGGGGAGATAAAACTATCGCCCTATTTACAAGAGGGTGCTAACATGCGTAATCGCATGTTAGCACCCTTTTTCTTAACGCCTTCCTTTGCATCTCTTATGAGATGCAAAGTGGGCGTCACTGGGCTGTACAGACTTGCAAATATCGCTGATGTGCACATAGCGATATTTACAAGGCTGCCCCAGCATTTTAGCAGACGGTATCGCCCTTTTGCAGGGAACATCGCTGGAAAACCAGTGATGTTCCCTGCAGAATGGCGATTTCCCCCACAATATCTGGAATTTTTATCGCCCTGGAGAAACGCGTTGTTGATAACGCGCTGCCAGGGCGATAAATTCCAGAGATAGACGGCGATGAATAACAAAGCGCTAAGCACGCTTTGTGTTATTCATCGCCGTTCCTTGCTGATATGCCCCGTCTTTCTTTGACACCATCAAGTATGAAAACTCATCAGCACCTAAAAATTAGACCGTATTATGTAACAAATTGTAAACGCATCTCAGATCTGGTGCACCAGAAGTAGGGGCCAGACTCACTGAGTATGATCAGGAAACCCTTGAGAAATCAATTAACCTTAAATCCAAATGTTCAGCTATTAGTCATTTGATGCTGTCATTTACCTTCCCCTCTCTGTTTAGGGGTGGACGTTTGTATGCCCCTGCTGACCTCAGAGCCATACTGGGGTCCTCCACCTATGTTACCTGGAAACCTTCAGTGATGACTTTGGTCAACTCAATGCACCACAGCGTCAGCCATCTCAACAGCCCATCTATACTCACACCTCACCTCAACTAACATTACGCATTCAACAAGGTCAAGCACCATCTGCGCATAACTTCCTTCAAAGCCAAATAGTTGACTCAGGGTTTACCACCTCAACAATACCTCTGTATCAAGTGATACAGACACTCCTGTATCCTCCAACCATTTTATTACTCAACCATCCTGAAGAAGTTAACTTAAAACTACCAGAACCAAATGCACACAGAACAGCATCATTGCCACTTGATTGGGAAATATTCTGCGAAACATAATAAACACCTGGGCCCATATTATGGAAACGGCGCATTTTCATTGTTTGCGCCAGGCACATCTTTTAAAAGGTGCTTCTAGCGCAAACAAAAAAATGCGCTGTATTATGGTGTATGCGCTACCCCCAGAGATGCCATGAACTCACTCTGCCCGGGAAACAGCACATTTCGATAAAAAATGGAGTGGCTGCTTTGAAGCCGCTCCATGTTTTCACAGTGCAGGCAGCAACCCGCCTGTACTTTGAAGTGGGATTAGAGAACCCCTTGCAGGCAGGTGCTGTGAGTGATTGCACCCCCCTGCAAGGGGATGTCTGGGGGCTCCATGGGATCCATGGTACCCCCACCAGAGGGCTCTTATCAGGGGGCGCCCGACAGTGTTTAGGATCGCACGCGTCAAAGCCCAGCAGAGGCTAGGCTTGGTCCCCCTTCTTTCGCCTGACCCATCTTCAGATACTGTGCCTGCACCTAACCCTGTGCTGCCTGCTGTCCCTGTACTGACTGTTGTCTCTATCCCTAAACTACCTGCTGTCCCTGCGCTGCCTGTTCTCCCTGCCCGTGTGCTGCCCACTGTCCCTGTCCCTGCACTGACTGCTGTCCCTTCACTGCCTGCTATCCTTATTCTTGCACTGCCTGCTGTACCTGCACTGCCTGCTGTCCCTATCCTTGCACTGCCTGCTGTCCCTGTGCTGCCTGCTATCCCTCCCCCTGCGCTGACTGCTGTCCCTGTGCCTGTGCTGCCTGCTGTCCCTATCCTTGCGCTGTCTGCTGTCCCTATCCCTGTGCTGCCTGTTGTGCCTGTCCCTGCCCCTGCACTGACTGCTGTCCCTGTGCCTGTGCTGCCTGCTGTCCCTATCCTTGCGCTGCCTGCTGTCCCTATCCCTGTGCTGCCTGTTGTGCCTGTACCTATCCCTGCACTGCCTGCTGTCCCTGCGCTGCCTGTTGTCCTTGCCTCTGTGCTGAACACGTCCCTGCACTGTCTGCTGTTCCTGTCCCTGTACTGCCTGCTGTCCATATCCTTGCACTGCCTGCTGTCCCTGTGCTGCCTGCTGTCCCTGTACGGTCTGCTATCCCTTCCCTTGCACTGACTGCTGTCCCTGCCCTACCTGCTGTCCCTGCGCAGCCTGCTTACCCTGTGCCTGCACTGCCTGCTGTCCCTGCCCATGTACTACCTGCTGTCCCTGCCCCTGCCCTGACTGCTGTCCCCCTCCTGGACCTGGACCCCAGATGCCGGAGCAACAGCTACATCTCCTCCTCCTCATGATCCACCAAAGGACCTTCCACCTTCCAACACTGCCACTTTTACTGTGACACAACCTACAAAAGATCCAGCACCACTCCAGCCCACAGGCCAAGAACACCCGCTCACTCTGCAAACAAGCCATGTAAATGTGGGACACTATCTTCACCCTCTCCATGGACGTCACCTTCATCACCAAAAAGTGGCTCCACCCCTCTTTGAATCCTGACATTACCACTACCACTCCGAAAGGCTACAAGATGATACATTGAGACTACACCAACAAACAAGGTGGAGGAATCTCCAACATCTTCAAGGAAACCATCAGATGCACCATTACCAAAGACCACCTCACGACGCTCATGGAACACCTCAACTTCCTACTAAAAACCGACGCGAAGACCACGATAAGAAGCACCCTGGCCTACAGATCCCCAGGACCCCGAGCAACTTCCTGTGACAACCTTATGGCCCCCATAGCAATAACTCTCACCACTACGTCCTACTTGGCCGCCTCAACTTCCACATCGATGACTCCAACAATGTCAACTCCATCGCCCTCCTGCAGAACCTGAAACAATATCAGCCTCACCTAACTGTTTTCCAAACCCACGCACAAAGCCAGACACATACGAGACCCCATTTTCACCTCCTGCTACAGAATAAAATTCAGCCACACCATAGAACTCACCTGGCTGACCACACCATCATACACTTCACCATCACCATGCATCAGTTCTCCTCCCACGCAGCTGGAGCAAGGTCTCCGAAACTCAGTGGTTTCAGGCCCTCACCATCTTCCAGCCTGAGGCCTCAACATATCTCAAATATGCCATCCAGAACTTAGCAGCCTGGATCACAGACAGCACCGACAGAATTGCCCCACTGAAACCCACAAAATCCAACAAGACCGCCAAACATGCCAGCTGGTATGCTCCAGAACTCAGGACCACCAAACACACCTACCGCCAACTGGAGAAACTATGGCATGCCACCAAGAACTCTGACAACAGAGCAGCTCAAAACAGCCCTCAGCAACTATCACTGGCACATCAAAGAAGCTAAGAAAGTAGCCATCAGCACCTGCATCAACTCCGTGGCAAACCACACAAAGGAACTCTTCAAAATAGTCAAAGAATTCTCTAACCAGACAGCCATAGAGAACACTATCCACCCCTCCCAAGAACTCTGCAACACACTCTCAGACTACTTCCACAGCAAGATTACCAACATCTACAACAATTTCAACCTCCAACCGGTCGCTGTCAACATCAACGACCTCAACCAACCAGCGAATATCAGCCAAACCATTACCACCACGCTTCTGCTCACTGCTCTGACCACCTCCACCATCATGTATTCCATCCAATCCGGGGAGCCCACCGACTACTGCCCCCCCACCTCTACAACCTTGAAACAAACCCAATCAGGAAGCAACTCACCAGCATCCTCAACACCTCCATCTCCACAGCAGCCTTCCCGGACAGAAGGAAACACACAGACGAACTGCCCCCCCACCTCTACAACCTTGAAACAAACCCAATCAGGAAGCAACTCACCAGCATCCTCAACACCTCCATCTCCACAGCAGCCTTCCCGGACAGAAGGAAACACACAGACGACAGACCCCTCCTAAAAAAAGCCTCCGCCGACCCCAGAGATCTCAAAAATTATCGTCCGATCTCCATGCTCCCATACCCAGCCAAAGTACTTGAGAAAGCCATCAACCAGCATGTCACTGAATTCCTGGAATAAAAACCACCTACTGGACGCCTCACAATCAAGATTCTGTGCCAGCCACAGCACTGAGACCGTGCTGATTGATGCCACAGATGAAAATAGAACACTCCTCGACCGTGGAAAAACAGTGACCCTGATCCTCCTCAACTTCTCCACAGCGTTCCACACCATCCCCTACAACACCTTCAACAACAGACTCTAAAACATAGGCATACCGCAAGACACCCTCAAGTGGACTGCCTCCTCCTTTAAAGGACGCACACAGAGCATCCAACTGCCTCCCTTCAACTCCGCACCCAAAGACATCATATGCGGCGTTCCACAAGAATCCTCCCTCAGCCCCATCCTGTTCAACTTGTACATGACCCCCCTTGTAGATGTCATCAGATCCCATGGACTCAACATAATCTCCTACCCAGATGACACACAACTGATTATCTCGCTCACTGAGGACCCCTTCAACGCCAAAACCAACTTCCACGACGCCATGACCAATGTAGCCAGATGGATGCGAAACAACTGCCTCCAACTCAACTCCCACTAAACTGAAGTACTGATCTTCGGAAGAACACTTCCGCATGGGACAACAGCCGGTGGCCTCCAGAACTGGGACCTACACAACCTCAGCATCATCCTCGACAGCCAACTGACCATGAAACGACAAATCAAAGGACAAGTCGCCTCCTCCTGCATCCACATACTTTGCATGTTCCACAGAATCTTCAGATGGATCCCAGCCAACCAGAAAGTCCGTCATTCAGGCCCTCTTCACCAGCCACCTCAACTACAGCAACAACATCTACGCCGGCATCTCCACCCAGCTCCTCAGAAGACTCCAGACCATACAGAATGCTGCAGCCAGAATCCTGGCCTCCCCAAACGATTTTACAGCGCCCTCACCTGAGAGACCTCCACTGGCTCCCCATCCAGAAGAGATGCCAGTTCAAGATCCTCACGCACTCCTACAAAGCCCTCTAGGACCTAGGGCCTGCCTACATCAACCATTGACTGAACTTCCACACACCCTCTATACACCTGCGCTCCTCTCACTTGCTCTCGCACACACACCTGCATCCTTCGCAGCGGTGGCCGCTCCTTCTCCTACATCGCTGCCAAGACCTGGAATGGCCTTCTCCTCCAGCCAATGCTAGACTTCCTATGCAAGACCTCCGTGACATATGCTAGACTTCCCTTGAAGACACTTCATGATGGAGTTTTATGATCAAACCATTTGAGTTTGTGGACAGCAGACACCGTGTGGTTTGAGGCCCTTTTAAATGCATTTTGAGACATTGCTGGCAGCCCTATATAAAGGGCATTAGTCTAATAAAGGTGGGCCATAGCCACTGCTTGTCCAAGTCCATCTTGTGAGGCTTGGTCGGTAGCTGGAGTGTGCCTATCAGGATTCTTAGGCGGAAGACAGTTCTTTGGGTGACCTCATTCTCATGGGGTTGAAAGGCAGTTTCGGATGAGAGATGACCCCATGTGCTGCAAACTTCTATTAGCGGAGAAGCCCGTAATGTGGGTACTGAAACCTGCATCTCAGTACTTAACAAAGAATGCCTAAGATAAAGGGTCTGCTAAACCGCGGATGCACTAACAACTACCATCAGACCCCTTCCAGTCATAAGTGAGAGTTTCAGAAGCCAAAATCTGATCCCAAGGGCTTCTCATGTGAGCCACATTAAGCTAGCCCTTGGTTTTTAGCTAATCGCACTCGGCTTTCTGGGTCTTGTTCTTTCCCTTCCTTCTCTGTTTAAAATATGGGTGTGTTAATTCCTAGAATACTGCTGTCCTTCAGAATCAGGATGGCGTTGAGGTGACCCTCCTGATATGGGGCCAGTTGGCACTGACACCTCATTGGAAGTGGTCCTGATCGTTCCACCAGTGTAGGCATAGAATCAGCCCAACCTATCCACCCCTAACCCTATCCCCGCCCCTTAAATGTGTCTCTCGGAAGCAGCGAGACTCGTTCAAGATGGCTGAGCTGAACGTGCTCACCGTGGCCTACTTTATCATGCCTCTAGGTATATTTCAGTAATTACTTTATCTCACTGTTAACTCCCTCGCCCAGCTTCTGTTTAAACGGTGATATCAAGGCTACATTATGCTTTCAAATGGTTCCTTGCGGCTCGTGACACCCCCAGTCAGCAAAGGCCTTATAGACAGCAGCCACTGCTGTCTAAAACATTTGGCTGTGCTTTTATCGCTTGATATGGGTGGGGGAGGTGGGGTTACCCTACTGAGCAAGTGAAGTCGTCTTGGTTAAAGGTCAGGGGCTGAATGAAGGTTTCACAATTCGGTGGGGGTCCCCTGGCAGCTATGATGTATGTGGCATCAATCAGTGAAGCGATTAAGCGTCTATTGCATTGTGGGACTTGCAGTCAAGTGTTCATCTGACAGCAGCCTGCGTGGGGGATTGATTTCCCAGGGTGCTTGGGGCGCCTGGTGAAAAGCTTTTTTGGCAGCCTGGCTTGTCCTTGTTGTGTGGAGAATTTTCTCGACAGAGCCGTGTAAATACATGCGGAGCGCGCGGCCGGAGGCTCGCGGCCCTGCTGCCCTTCACGCCTCAAGTGTTATGACGCTGATTGCGTGACGCAGGAGGGCATGGCGCGTGCCCCTGGGACCCCCAGAGGTAGAGGGCAGCGAAGGGCCGCTAACAGACACACACACTCCATTTATGGATTACCTCCCACTCTCCCTCCCCCCGGTCCTCGGGGGGATGACGGCTGCGTTTAACAAGGTGGCTGTACATCTGTTTTCTGGGGGATGTGGGGAGGGGGGAATGGAACCTAAGGGGACGAAATGAACACGCTGGTACCTCCTCTTTCACCACCTCATCGTCGACGATTCGAATTCATTACCCCAGTCAGTGCCTGCCAGCTGGTGTTCTTTTCCGTGTCTGCGTTAATGCTGCCTACCACTTTATTTTCATTTCAAACAACGCAAGCGTTATTCACTTCTTGCGGGCTCGTCTCCCCTCTTCGCCCTCTGTCTCTTCCCCGCATCTCATTCTTAGGTCATAGCGTCTACCAGACAGCACAGCTGTCTGCGCTCAAGACATCTTAGGGGGCATTCAAAAAGCTTTCTCAGGTTAGGAATACATTCCGCCCATTGCATACCATTGGCTTTCTGGTTTGTAACTCCCATTTTTCGTCCTCTGCTTGCTGGCTTTATTTGTTTTAGGCTGTCTAAAGTGAGTTTGTCCCTACCAAGGTGCAAAGCCTTTTTTTATACTACCACTCCTTCCTTTACACACTACCACTCCTTGAATTCGTCCAGGAGTGCATCTTTTGGTAAAGAGGCATGTACATCTTATTCTGATCATGTCACATGTTTTCTTTCTCTGACTTCAAAGTGAGAAGATTTATGTGACAATCGTGCTGGATATTTGTAGTTGGAAAGGTTTTTTTTTTCTAGCACATAACATTTAAATGACTTGTGCAAGTGTTTGTAAACTGTATAGTTTTATTAGTAAAACTGTATATGCAAATGTAATGGTCATTTCAATTGAAAATGTGCTGTCTGTAGTGGCAGTGCGCTACCACACCATGCATGCTCCACTCTACTCTGCACCATTCCACGCCACTCAATTCTGCAGCACTCCACTTCACACCACTCTTCACCAATGCACTCTACCCCCCTTTGCACCATTCCATTCTACTCTAAGCCTCACTACTCTATGCCTCTCTACTCTGTGGCACTCTACTGTATGGCAATGAACTCTATGCCACTCTATACCACTGCATTCTTCGCCACTTCACTTTACACCACTTAATCAATCAAGGGTTTGTAATTAAAGTGCACTACTGACTCGTTAGGGTCTCAAGGCGCTGTGGGGGCATTGCTGGAGGTGAAGGGGGAGGTTGTTCCATGTCTTGGCTGGGAGGTAGAATGACTTTCCACCTGCTCTGGTCTTGTAGAAGCATGGGACGGTGTCCAGGGAGAGGTCGGCTGATTGGAAGTTTCTCTTGGGGGTGTGGAAGGAGAGACGGTTGTTGTGGTATGGTCAAATGTTGAGGAGGCCCTGTAGGCGTGCGTGAGCAGCTTGAATGTTATTCTTCTCTTGGAGGGGAGCCAGTGGAGATTGTGGAGGTGGTGGGTGATGTGGTTGTGCCGGGGGATGTTGAAGATTAGTCTGGCTGCGGCGTTCTGGACGGTCTGGAGCTTGCAGAAGAGTTTTTTGTTGATTCCAGAATAAAAGACGTTGCCATAGTCCAGCCTGCTGGTGATGAGGGTGTGCGTGACAGTTTTTCTGGATTCGGAGGGGAGTCCATGCCACTTCACTCTACGCCACTCTGCAACACTGCACATGTTATGTTATGTTGAAATCCGTCTGATGGAGGATCTCTTGACTTTCCGGAGGGCTATAAAAACATTTCTGTTTTAGCTGTTTTTATGTTTTTTACTCTCCTGTTGTGTTATGGTCTACCTTGTCTCTGCGCCGGGACGCTCCTTGGCTGGAGTATCTGTGCGCATAATAAATCAACATAACATAACATAACATAACACTCTATGCCAATATACTCTACACCAATGCACTCCACTCTGTACCACCAAATTTTACACCAGTCCACTGTACTCCACTCTAATCTTCTCTGCACCACTGCACTCTACTCCACTTTACTCTATGCCAATCCTCTCTTTGCTACTGCACTCTTTGCCACTTTACTCAATGCCACTGCACTCTACTCTGCACACTGCACTCTACTCTGCACGACTACTTTATGCCCCTGCTCTCTACACCACTTGACTACATGCCACTGCACTCTAGACTGCTCAACTCTTCAACACTGCACTCTACGCCACTGAACTCAATCACTCTACTCTGCACTAATGCATTCTATGCCAATGCACTCTGTCACTCTATTCTGCATCATTCCACTCTATACCACTCAACACCAATGCACTCTGTCACTTTCCGCCACTGCACTCTACCCTGCACCACACCGCTCTGAAACAGTCTACTCTGTATCACTGCACTCTATACCACTGCACTCTGTGCCACTGTACTCTATGCCACTGCACTCTACACCATTCTATTCGAAACCACTGCTCTCTACACTGCAGCACTCTGTTACGGCACTCTACTCTGCACACTCTACGCCACTGAACTCTACACCACTGCACTCTACCCCCCTTTGCACCATTCCACTCTACTGTAAGCCTCACTACTCTATGCCTCTCTACTCTGCGGCACTCTACTGTATGGCAATGAACTTTCGCCAGTTGGAAAAAAAATGATAACTTATGTTATTCTCATTTTATTTTTATTTTTTTACACTGTTGAAAAGCAGTGGGGCAACGCACCTCCGCCTTAGCGGATGAGCTGCCACTGAACACTGCTTTCTTTTTACTGCATTCTTCAACACTTTACTCTGCAATAATGCACTCTACGCCCACTGAACTCTATGTCACCCCACTTTGCACTACTGCATTCCATGCCAATGCACTCTAAGCCACTCCACTCTACACTACTGCACTCTACACCACTGCACTCTGCAGTACTCCACTCTACGCCACTGCACTCTCCACCACTCTACACCAATGAATTCTATCACTGTCCACCACTCTACTTTGCATGACTGCACTCAGGGCCACTGCACTTTTACACTGTACTCTGCGCCACTGCACTCTATTCCACTGCACTCTACTATGCACCACTCTAATCTACAACACTGCATTCTATGACTCTGCATTGTATACTGCTAAATTATATGCCACTGCACTCAACGCCACCAGACTCTGCAACACTCTACACCAATGCATCCGGCACAAGTCTACTCTACTCTACACCACTGTTTCTGCTCTATGCCACTGTACTCTAGTCTGCACCAGTGCACTCCAAACCACTCTACTCCACACCACTGCACTCTACGACAATGCGCTCTATGCCACTTTACACCACTGCACTCTGACACTGCACTCTACATCACTGTTCTTAATAGAACTATACTCTGCACCACTCTATACCACTGCACTCCATGGCACTCTACACTGTACCAATGCACTCTACCCTGCACTCTTCACTACTGCACTCTGCTTTGCAACACTCTAATCTATCCCACTGCTACAATGCTGCACATTATGCTGCTTTATTCTATGCTGCTGTACTCCACACCACTGCAATCTGCACCACTATACTCTGCAACACTCTACGGTAATGCGCTCTACACCATTCCAGTCTAATCTACGCCACTCCATTGTATGCCACTCTACGTAACTCTTCTCTATGCCACTCCAATACACAACACTTTACAGTTTGCCACTCCACTTCGCAACTCTCCAGGTCACTCTCCTCTATGCCTCTAACTTTTAGCCGTGACAAACACATTGGCAAAGTCATTAGCTCTTGCATATTAATAAAAATTAATTAAATTAATTAATTAATAATTAATGTTTGAGCTTGTAAAGCGCACTGCTACCCGTAGGTTTCCTGGCGCTGTATAACGCAGGGGAACCTGTCCTGGCTTTCCCTGTGGGATGGTCCCTGCTGGGAGTCCCCAAGGTGGAGCCAGGCACCCCCAGCGTTGATGGGGCCGTTGTGGAGATTAGGCAAGCTAATGCCCAGAGTTGCCGAGTGGGACCCCTGATTAGAGTAGGCACCGAAGCAAGAATTATCGAGTCCGCTGACCCAAGTCCACGACCCTGCCGCGTCGGGAATTGAACCTTGGTCCCGGCCGACTTCTGCTCCCGGGTCTGCCGCCTCTAACCAGTAAGCCACATAGGCAAGACCTATTGGCTTTTACCAATGCTTGTTTTCTCGAACCTCTCCCACTCTCCCTCTGCTGAACTCTCCTTATATTTTCTATCTTTCAGATCCCCACTATCTCAATTTTTATTCTATTTAAATCAGTGTTCTTCCTGCTTCAGTCATCTGTCTTTTCACCTCACACCGCCATGCTGCTGTGTAAAACATTTTTGATCAAAAGGTTTTCGGATTCCATATGTTATTCTCCCCTCTCTCAATCGTAGCTTTCTATCACATTTATTGCTGCCAAGTTTCCTAGGTCCATGCATGATGTGCTGCTCCAGTCCAGTTTTTTTCTATGAATTCTGGGACCTGTAGTCATGTTTACTCCATTGTAAAAGTTTTAAGGTTTGTATATTTTGTCTTTGTTTCCTGCCCGAAATTTTCACCCTCCTTCCACTATATCTCTTTTAGACCTTGTAGGGTGGGCTGGGCCTTGTTGCGCACATGGTTAAGGTTGCATAGGCTTATTAGAAACTTAAATGCCATTTTGCCTTTTTGCCACTTTTTAGCACACAACACTGCATATAATTGTTGTTGTAAGTTAGGCTGCGTGCAATGCTTCACATGGGACTGGCTAGTTTTCAGCATCCCTAGACTTATTTTAAAGGTTTTATATAGCGCTGGCTAGACCCGGAGGAATCAGAGCGCTTTACATGAGAATCAGAACATAGTTGCAGGTTACATCATTACAAAGGTTACACAGTTATTAGAGCTTGGCAAACATAGTTACATGTACGGTCGAGACAAAACAAAAAGACAGATACATAAGGGAAAAAGCAGGCAAGGGGAGAGATTCAGGGGAGGGGGGTAGGAGCAGGGGAAGAAGACAGAGAATGGAGGAGGGAAAGAGGAGGGGAGGGTGAGAGACACAGCATCATCGTGACTCTAGTCTGCACACTAAGCTCTAAAGCCTACAAGGCCATCATAACAAAGTAGCTGTTGTTCGAACTGATCGGCTCACGTTTTTAGACATAACACAAATGCAGCTGCAGCCAACGTGATTCTGGCGCCTTTAATATCACACTGTAAGCATGATTCCAGGCACTTGGAAGAAGCCAGTTTTTCCAGACCGAGAGCTTTTGCAGTTCCTGATGTGATACACACCTGCTGATCTTAGAGGTATGGGGTCCTCCAAACAAGCCTAAGAGACCTTCTATATTTTATAAAAAATAGTTCCTAGCTAGGGAGGGTGATTTGCTAGGCACTATAGGACCTATTTTCACCATCATTGTAATATGATTTCTCCTTTTGTGTTTTACGAAATTGTAACAATGCTGATCATATTATTTCTAATCATATGTCTGCTTATGTTAGCAAAGATACTGCATCTTAGAGCACGTTGTTAAAATAAATATTTTATCCTTTCCCGTGCCTCTTTTTTACTCCTGTTGTGGACTGGTATGAGAGTATAGTTCTGGGTTGTCTAATCATTGGTTCCTTTGCTATAGAACGAAGAGCTAATGTGACACTGATGCTAGCTGGTTAGGGTTTCTAGGCACTAAGGTGAGTTTTTTGGTACACCATTATACACTGAGGTCCTGAGTCTCTGTGCACAGTTCTGTGTAGGAGTAGAATCCCTGCGACAACCTCTTCCTCTCTCTTGTTACGCCATCCTGAGTACTTTTACTTTTCACCTTCCCTCCTTTTGTCTACTTCCCAATCTCCCCTTATTGTTGCCCTCATTTCCTCCCACATTAATCCCCGTCCTCACCTCGCTCCATGATTCCATCCTTTCCCCTTCCTCTCTCTTTCTCCTAAGCATCCTCCTTCTCTTGTCTTTTTGCCAGCTCTTAACTATTGTCCCATCTATTACCTATTTCCATTTCTTTTCCCCCGCCTCCGCTATGAGACAGATTTCCTTTTCTTTTTCTTGTTCATCTCAATCCCTATATGGCACTTTTCCTTTCTGGTCACTAGGCCTTTTGCCCCCCTCCTCCATTACCTGTATCACGCAGGCAGTGAAAAGGACAGCCTACCTGGGTCTTGGGGTCCTTATCTGCTGCCAAGTTCTTGATCCGCTACATGGCTACCACTGTTTCTGTGGCACTGGCTCTTGTGTCAGATAAAAGACGACCAAATCCCTTGATTTTAGAGGACATGAGAATACCCTAGTCCTTTCCAAACGCAGGATGGAGGTTCCCTTCCAGGCTCACAGCTGGACTGGCCTACAGCGAAATCTGGAGATTTCTTGACAGAATGAGAACTAGGGAAGTGGATGGATAACAAGATAACCACAACACCTCTGTTGGGGCGACCATCCTGATTCAGAACTCACCGGGGGACTCTGGGATTTTGCTGGCCATAGCGCAATCGGCGCTTGCATCTCCACTGGCGTTTGGTCCCCCCCGCTGCCGCAAACGGAACACCACACGGCCGCCGAGCGGGGGGACTACAGCTCCCACAATCCTTTGCCTGTTTGCTCCACCCCTTCCCGCCCACTGACGCGCCGGGAAGGCGCTGAAAAGGACAGAGCCCCATCAAGGGAGCGGGCGACCATCCTGATTCAGAACTCACCGGGGGACTCTGGGATTTTGCTGGCCATAGCACAATCGGCGCTTGCATCTCCACCGGCTGTTATTCCCCCCCCCCCCCCCCCCCCCCGCCGCCGCGACCGGAACACCACGCGGCCGCCGAGAGGGGGGACTACAGCCCCACAATCCTTTGCCTGTTTGCTCCGCCCCTTCCCGCCCACTGACGTGCCCGGAAGGCGCTGAAAAGGACAGAGCCCCATCTGGGGAGCGGGCGACCATCCTGATTCAGAACTCACCGGGGGACTCTGGGATTTTGCTGGCCATAGCGCAATCGGCGCTTGCATCTCCACCGGCTGTTGGTCCCCCCCGCCACCGCGACCGGAACACCACGCAGCCGCTGAGCGGGGGGACTACATCCCCCACAATCCTTTGCCTGTTTGCTCCGCCCCTTCCTGCCCACTGATGCGCCCGGAAGGCGCTGAAAAGGACAGAGCCCCTTCCGCATCGCGGGACGCGCGCGGGCGACGCTGGGCTAAGCCCGGGCAAAGGATGGACCCTCTGCGGCCCTCAGAGGCCGGAGGAGGCTGGGCAGGGCCACCCCACTTGACTCTCGCCTGTCTTTCACTGGAAAAGGAGGTAAACTGAATTAACCCACAATAGTGACTGCCTTTATTTACACTTCGGCTCACCCTAAAGGACTACTTTTTGGTTATTAAGTTTCGTGCCCGACCAGCATAGGTGTCTCTTATTGTTATATTTACACTGCCACTCATACAAAAGCAAGCCACATTATGACTGATAAAGGGGTTCCAAAAAATATTATCTATCAGGGGGGGCCACGGAAGGGGACATTGGACAATTATTTAACTAGGGCAACATAGGCAATTGAACGCGAAATAGAGAGAGCAGAACAAAGTCTTTCCATAGAAACTACATCTAGTATTCAATCCCCTCTGGTGGCAGCAGACCAAATTCAAAATTTTACATTACTGGAGGAATTAAATCAGATCTGCAAAACTATATATACTAATGTTGAAGAGGGAAACGAGCAATCCGGTGATCCTGTATGTGTAATAAGAAACACAAGTCCCAAGCCTAGTACACCATCCCAACTAAATGTAAGCCATCTTGGTACCCCCTCCTCACTATCAGCTAAAGATAATACCCAATCAATAGCGAACCTTCAGGGCCCTTTTGTTGATAGAAAGCGCAAAGCTGCTAAACAAAGGGGAAGACTAGCAAAAAAACAAATATTGCATTTAAGTCCCCCTTCGGTCACTAGCAACACCCCAAAAACATCTAAGGTATGTCCTATTCTGGAATCCCCTGTATCCACTACATCATCTGACCTACTGGTTCAGATCAAACTTCTGATCAAATCCTTAATATCCCCGCTGGCAAAAAGAATCAAGGTAATAGGGGAAAAGGTCACAAGTATAGAGGAAACACCAAGGCAAATGCGATATTTATAAAAAGAATGGCAGGATATAAGCAAGCAGAGTCCCTAGTCGCGACTGACACCCCCAATGCCTCTGCACAAAGTAATACTGCCCAAATTCACTCAGTTGCCCCAAAACATCGTTAACATCAAATACTCAGCATGTACCATTAAACCCCCCAATAGTCCAGAGCTCCGCCATTAGTGTAGGGCGGACTAAAGAATCCACGCTCACAGAGGGGATATCTTTCGACTATGGCAATGCGCAAAGAAAGATTAACCAAATAGACCTACCGCCGGAGGCCGCACCATTTGTGTGCATCCTCTCAGGCGTGCCTGAACTCACTAACGGCAAAATCGAAGGACATTCGCAACTGGTAAATAAGGTATCTTTCTGGTTAACCAAAAATAGACCCCTTCCACCTAACATTGATGGAAAAATCTTAAATGTCAGAAGGGTGGGGTGGTTAGGATCCCTCCCGAAGAATATAGCCGGAGACCTGGTTATAATAAACTTTAGGGATACCCATGTCGTCCCTTATCTGCCAAGTTGGCAACCACAAATGGGAGACGGGCCCATAGTAACTTGGGAACTCTGCGACTTTTACCCCAGAATCACATATCTGCAACCTGTAAGATCAAATGCAAAAAAGAACCACTTTATGGGTAGCAGAGGCACTGTATTTAGTAGCTACAATATACCCATTCACAACCGATTTGCCTTATTTTCTGGTATGATTTGATGCACTGATTTGTTAAACCGATTTCTGAATGGTTTGTTAATAATGACAACCTAAACCCGGGGATGGTCTATACTAAAGTAAGCATCTATGCACTTTGCTCTTTTGCACATTCTGAAGCCTATTTGTTTTTAATCATTTTACTACAAGTGGAGGCATTTTTTAGTACTGAAAAGCTGCTAGGAGTAGACTGTTTATACTAAGAGAATTGAGGGGCGCTTCTCTTTTATATTTAATGAATTACGTATGATGTCTCAATGTAATTTTTTTTTTTTTAAACAATTTTTATTACAGAGTTCAATATAAGTAATACAACATATTTGCAATTAATTTGCTGCGGGACCGTAGGCCCTTAGGCTCCATCCGGTTATTATGCACACAGCTCAATGTAATTATTTTTTATTGGTGTTGTTTCTTTTATTTACTGTATTTAATGTATTTTGACTTTGTACTGGTCTTTTATGGTTGATTTGTCTCAACCGAATAAAGCTTACTGACTGACTGACTGAACACCTCTGTTAAACTTGGTACTGATATGTGTTTCTTATCGAAAAAACCCTAAATAGAAATAATCTACTTTGTTGGTTTGCGCAATGATGTGGCACCATTTTTTTGTTTACTGATCCAAGATGGAACTGTAAATTAAAAAAAATAGAAAAAGAAGCAGAGAGAAAGTACTTTCTATTTTTTTTACGATGGAGGAGTCAGCAGCAATTTACTTTCTGGTCTTCCCACAAAAAACAATCCTTATTTAAAACTCATCAAAGTCTTTATTTCGGTAAAAATACCATAAAAGACACCAGGGATCGAAGGATACGTTTTGTGCATATCAAAATAAATAGGACAATACATTTCGATGATAAAAACAATACAGTCTAAAAATATCATAAATATAAAAATCAAGCTAGCAGGAGTTAAGAAAACAGAAATTAGGACAAACGTATACTATGTAGGACTCAATTATCGTCACAAATTCATACCAGCTAGGAGGATAGATATGCAACCTGAGCAAAGTCCCATTTAAGAAATAAAGACATGTTTGATGACATCGATTATATTCGCCAATGCAACTGTCCATAGTGATCATCACAAATACCATCCCACAAAGAGGGTTGAAGTGCTAGTTTAACAACGTCCCGTTGCTAAGATGCAGGTAAACTTTGCAATTACAGATTTGGCATGAACCAGAGTCGGATGAAGATGCCTTGACTGCTGTTAATTACATTCTTCAGTTATGCAAGTCATTTTCCATCACAAGTTCGTGTCCACATGGAACATAAGTGTGCACAATCTGGTAAAGAGCCGATATTAAAAAAAGCAAGTGCTAAAAGTGTCAGTCACATGTCAATATAATAAAAACTTAAAAAACACATTTCATACTAACATATAAAAAGACTAAGAAATATTACTTCCAATTTTTAGGTCTCGCGACCTATCGAGCGGAGCGAGAATTCATGTCGGCAAAACACAAGTCAAACCAAGGGCTTTCAGCCCCGCGGTTTTCTTGCAGTTCGCGTGTACATGCACGCGCATCGCGCATCACATGCAAGCCCAGCCTCTCGCATTCCCAGGCTCTCCCGCCCCCATCCGGCATCAGGCACTCCTCCCACACCTCACGGACATCTGTTCATTTCTCCTCCCCCTCCCCAGCCAGCTTCCCCCAGGCCCCTGCTGCTTCACACCCTCATTGCCGCTCGGCCCCCTCCCATGCCCGCCGTGTCGGATTTCTCCTCCCCCCTCCCCTTCTCTGCCTTGTTTTTTTAATGTCTTACTCTCCTCTGTCCTGCCAAACCTATTACCTTTTTTCCCCTAAACAACTCACTCTCTTGCTACAACTCGCTTTTTCCTGCATTCTGCCCATGTTTTCCTCTCATCCTCTTCAGTCCCCTTCTGCCCTCTATCAAGCCGACTCCCGCATTTACTCCTCTCCGTTGACCCATGCTCCTCCTCTCTCCCAGGCCCCTGCTGATTCACACCCTCATTGCCGCTCGGCCCCCTCCCATGCCCGCCGTGTCGGATTTCTCCTCCCCCCTCCCCTTCTCTGCCTTGTTTTTTTAATGTCTTACTCTCCTCTGTCCTGCCAAACCTATTTCCTTTTTTCCCCTAAACAACTCACTCTCTTGCTACACCTCGCTTTTTCCTGCATTCTGCCCATGTTTTCCTCTCATCCTCTTCAGTCCCCTTCTGCCCTCTATCAAGCCGACTCCCGCATTCACTCCTCTCCGTTGACCCATGCTCCTCCTCTCTCGCCCTCAACTTACCCAGTATTCTCACCCCCTCCACTCCATGCTCCCCTCGGCCCACCTCACACCTCTTCCTGGTGACTGCTCTCTGCTGCTTGCCCTCAGCTTCCAGAATCTCCCTCCTCTCTCGTGGTTCCTGGAAACGCTTGATAGACTGGACTGGCATCCCGGCAAATCCCGACAGCCAGATTCACCACGTGCCGGGGTCGAGCACATTAAAAAATCACTGCACTGTGCCTGGATATCTTTTAAAGGGTCTTAAAGCGCTGTCGGGCACGCTCAATGCTGCAGACAACCAGTTTGTTCATCTTTACAGATTTCATTCGTGTGGTATTAATATTAACATTCGTGTGGTCTTTCTCTATGCGCCTGAAGACTAATATTTATCAGACACTAAACCTTTCATCTGATTTCAAATGGATACCACGCTTTTTAATGTATATCCTTAATTTCCATTAGCCTTTTATTTTTTTCCCTTCATTTCTCCCTCCTTTTTTTTTTTATTATTCGTTTTATTTTTGCAACTATCTCGCACTCTTGCGCACGGTGAGATATGTATTTAAACAGGACGTTTTGTACAAACATCACACATTACAAACAAATGGAAATACATTCTTTATGTCATGAAAAGTAAAAGCGGGTGTGTCGAGTTACTTTTTTTTCTTTACTTTTGTGAACACTTTGTGTGATAAATCTGCATCACAAGCCTCATAAATGTAAGATGCGGCCGGGAATAGGGTGAGCCAGTTCTGACGTCAGAAAGGGTGGTGTCCCCTGATTGGCCCCACCTGGTCCCCGGAAGAGAAGAGAACAGTTACGGAAAGAGACACCCTCCAATCTTCAAACTACCCTTCTCCCCAGGCCATGTCGCACTTACTCACGGGCCTTATCAAAAGTTTAATATGTTATATTTCCATAATATTTTGTTTCATTGAAATGATTTAAATAAATAGCTGGGTCCATGGTAGGCTAAGCCTCTGAAAGGAATGAATGGATTTCAAACTTTGAAGCGAGAATTATTATTATTAGTATTATTTTTAATGATCACCACCCAAATGTTTACTAATTTCCAACAATAATGCTAACGTCCATTTCTTTTGAAGAGATTGAAAAGACGTTCTTCCTGGATGTGCGCAGTACAGTCGGAATCCCACAATTATAAATGCAGATTTGAACGCGGGCAGAGTGGTGTAATGGCCGGATTTTCCGCTTAGATGGGATCAGCCCCCAGGGGCCCCTATAACCCAGTCAAAACGTACTCACCTCCCTCCTTAGAATGTATTCACAATGAATATGGGTAGATATATAGGTATATACAGGTCGCACCTAAGGATGGGGAATAGCAATACACATGCATAGATTTTCTACAATATCTTATTCACATCAGTTGGTCTCGCGGCCACCCCGACCCAGACCGGTCTACCCTAGGGCAGATATGACACACAATCCTGTGCGTCTACACATGGGCCTGCAGAACCCAATGCTCTCCTTTCCAAACGATCCACAATCCTGTAGATCTACACGCCAGTGTCCTCCCTGACGCCCTCACTTATGCAAGCCACAATCCTGTGGGTATCCGCGTTGGTAATCCCCCCCAACGTTCTCACTAACGCCGCATATCAACGACGACCACATTCCTATGAGCAATTATCAGGACAATGTCTCAGTTATCTACTTGGGATCCAAACCACGCTTACGAAACATGTCCCATAAGCGATTAGCACCCCTCACGCATCCGATTGGATGTCAGCAAATCACATGCTTTTATTGCCACAAGCACCGGCAGTGCCTTGGACAACTAAACTATGTGTGCCGGTAGAACTTAGGATGCAGCAGTAGTGGAGCCCTCCGCGGCGACTCACGGTAAGAACTTGACCCTCCCTTCACCGATCACTGAGCACTAGCCCACTATCATCAATAGCGCGACCAAGCACACCTTGGCTTAGCCTCCTTTTCCCTTTTATTTCACAGAACGGACAGCGTTCCCCACCAACACCGGTCAGGATACCCCGCCCGTGTTGAACAAACTCAAAAGTAAGTGTTCCCATTGATGTGTCAACGCCTCTGTGCATGTCCTTTCATCGCTTAGGCTGAATCATTCCAAACATCGCCTCTTTCTTATTTCTGCCCCCACAGCGATTTCTACACTGAAAAGTAATTCCAACTACCGGCCTTTTTGACTACAGGTTCTGAAGACCTAAGGTAAATTTAAAACTTTACCGCTCCGCCCCCTGTGAGCGCGCAAACCGGCAATTTAAATTGGTGGCACTAGTTTCGCTTTTGTTGCAGCCCAGACCCGCCTGTCATAAACGATATTGCCAAACAGAAGCCACATGGGGCTAACATTCACAAGGTATGCCGCACTTGCATGCGGTTCTATTTTTCATTAAAGAAAAATGGCGAGAGTACGAAGTTTGTTAATCAAACTTTTCATTTATTTATTTTCTTCGTAAACAGTTCCCATGGACTAGAATCACCGCCCTGATGAGAATCCTGTAAACAAAGCAACAGGATTTGAAACGCGTCGGCATTTGACTTGACACTAATGGTTTTTGTCAGTCATATATAAAATGGGCTTTCTCTGATTATTTGATACAAACGAATCCAGTTCATGAGCTAGGAGTTGTTCCTTTGAAAATATTCACTCCCGCTCTTGCACATTGTTGTATTCATAATTCTCAAACTGTGAATTGTTTATCTGTTTTTTCATTTCACTTCTGATTTATTTATGTCCATGTATGTATGATTCATTGCAATGTTTTTGCTTTAAATTCTTTCACTGTAAATATGCACATACCGTTTTACTGAATTACGTATGGCTAGAAATGAAGTCGATGGTAATTCTTTGTCTGTTCTTTACAAAGCAAATTGTTTAACTCACGTATTGATTCAGTGACAAAAAGTTTTGTCGGGATAAACTAATAAACTTATGGTTTATCTTCAATCATTCAGTGCTTGTATTTATGTAAATTGGAGGCATAGGCAATTTTTTTGGATTACGCTAATATATGGAAGGCAGGGGTCCTGTCTATAGTCCTAATCCCTATGCTATGGGGGTGATAGGCTGGAGTCATTCTCCGTCATTCTCCCTCTTAAAGGAGCCAGAAAAAGGCAGCCATTACATTACACCCCTTGACTCCAGTCTATTAACCACAAACTAAATAGAGCTTACATCAGTAGAAGAATAATAGGAAACAAAATTAACTGATCTATGTCTCTTGCTAAGTCTACAAAATTGGAGCAGGGAAGGGATGCACTGAATAAAGCAACAAATAGCTATCAAAAAACAAATGGCAACGATAACTCCCCCTAAAATCTGTCGTAAAGAATGCAAGTCAGGTAACCAATTAAAGAGCCAGTCAAAGAAACCCTGATCTATGTGTTGTCTAATTTCTGCAGTCAAGTCATGGAGTTTGTCAATATGGGCTTGGATTGATTTAGAATGGTCAGACAAATTAAAACAGCATAGGCCCTCGAAATCAGAACATTCATGTCCATGTTTTAACAAAAGATAATCAATAGCAGCGCGATTCTGTAAAATAGCTCTACGTTCGCCTTGGGCGTCTAATAAAAGATCAGATAAAACAATAGAGGTTTGATTGATGGACTTAACCATCCAGCAGGCCATCTTGCCGATCGTTTTGGCATTATAAACGGCCAATGCAGGGACTCCAATAATAGAAAAAGCTAAACCAAGATATTCCGATTTAGAGTAAAGGTGGACAGAGGAATCACAGTCCTCATGCAATGACATTGAATCACGTACAATACGGGAATGTGAATTAGGATGTGAGGAAAACATTAATAAACTCAATCTAGTGATGGCACATGGGCCACCAGAAATATTTGCAGGAATATAAGGCCAGGATAAATTCCCGCAAGAAAAGAGCCATCCAGATGGCAATAACATGGAACGATAATAACTAGGGGCAACTAATAAACGTTTACATGTCATATTGTTCTTCACAGAAAGGCACGAATTCGGAAGTCTCTTTAAACACAGCAATCGTTGATGAGCTGAAAAAGAAGTTGCAGCTTGTATTTTTAGCTTGATACATTCGGTGATAGCTTTAGGATCACATGTCATTATAAAACATAGGTCTCCAGGGGTAATATTAAAAGTAGTAATCCGGGAATGAATAGGGATATCGAGGTCTGGAAGAGCAGTACATAAGGGGCAAAATTCGTGAGCCGCGAAATCGCCCAAAATAACATTTGGTCGGGCATTTGAGATATTAAAAATATGTCGCAAAGTCTCAGTAGATGCTGGGACAGCAACCAGACAGGTCGCTAAAATGTCAGTGACAGACCTCATTGGGGTAAGACAGAAATGTGGAGAGTTCGTTATTCTCTTTGCGAGTGTAATCCAGAAGTTAGAGGAAGTCATCCACGCAGACCGTGGAACTCGGATTCTCCCATCAACCGGCGTCGGTGGATCCTCTCCTCTCCCGGCGTAGCAGGCCAAAAGGAGTCCAACGCCGACACATCCTGCAGCAGCAGTCCAGAGAATGATCTGAAAGAATACAAATACAGGCCTTAATCATTCTCGTAAATAACATTTATCGGCTGGGACAGCTTCCCAGCCATCTTTCCCTGGCTTCATCACCAAAACGGTGTTGTCATGACCGGTCGCAATAATATCAGCCTGTTCAGGAGGATTTTTAGGCGATTGCACCCATATTTTAGCTCCAGGAAGATCAGATGATCCGAAGCCTTTTTGTCCTCGCACAGTTAGCAACGTTGGGGCAGAGCCTTTCTTGATCTCACCACTGAAGACAGGCATAATCAGTAACTGAGCAACGCGGTCAGACTTTTTAATCAATAAGTCAGTCTCACTGCTATTAAGCAGGAGAACCTTAATCTCTCCCTGATAGTCACTGTCAATTACTCCTCCGAGCACTTGTACGCCTTTCAGGGCCAGGCCAGATCTGGGGGCAATTAATCCAAAACTACCGGCAGGTATACAGACACCAATGCCAGTTTCAACAATTATTCGGTCTTTTCCTGGTAGATTTGCATCATTTAAAGCATGCAGGTCGAGGCCTGCGGAACCTGGGGTCGCTCTACATGGAGCCAAAGCACCGGGGGTAATTTCCCAATACATGACAGTGTGGGATAGAGAATTAGGCTTTACATCAACATTTGGAGGAAACAAACGCATCAAAGGGGATTCAGCATGTAACAAAGGGCGATTATTCAAAATCAATAAAGCTTGAAACAATACATCCCTCCAATTCTTGTATTGGTCATCAGTCAATTTGCGCAATTGCTCTTTTAACAAACCATTCATTCTCTCAATCAGTCCTGAAGCTTGTGGGTAATACGGAATGTGAAACACCCAATCAATATTATTATCCGCACAGAATTCCTGCACCAATCTTCCACGAAAGTGGGATGCATTGTCAGATTGAATTTGGAATGGGACACCATAATACAGAATAAGCAGCTCCAGGGTCTTAATGGTATTCACTTGGGTAGCGTTCTTGCAAGGGAAAGCGACCAAAAGGCCACTATAAGTGTCAACAACTGTACAAACATATTGACAATTTCTGCTCATAGGGAGCGGACCGATATAGTCAATCTGCCAAATTTGAGCGGGCAAATTACCTCGATGCAAGCAGCCTCGAACAATTTGAGGCACCTCCTTTTTCCTAGAATGCTGACAAATGGGACAATGTAGAATGACATCTTTAATTAAAGAAAAAGGAATATGAATTCCTCTATCGGCAGCCCACCTGCTAGTGGCTTTTTCTCCAAAATGTCCTGCTTTCTGGTGGGCCCACTTCGCCAATCCCGCCAAATCAGAATCTTGCATGTCCACAACTGCCTCAGCAATTTTAGAGTTTTCATCTGCAATGTTATGAAAGAATTTATCAAGGGAGTCAATTGGAGTGTGAGCATCCACGTGAAAGATTGTTACAGTACTCTGCGGGAGCAACTCCCAAATTTCTTGCCATAATTCCTTTCCCCACAATTCTTTTGAATGCAATTCCCAATTATGAGAATGCCATGTTGGTAACCATACCGCCAGTCCATTCGCAGTGGACCAGGAATCAGTGAAAATATGACATGTGCCAGGCAATTCCTGTTTCAAAACTTGGTAAACTGCATAGAGTTCAGCATACTGACTACTCTTACCATCTCCAGTCGTACTCAATAATTTTTGCGTGATCGGGTTATAAGAAACAGCTTTCCAATGTCTTTTGTCACCGATGAACTTCGCTGAACCATCCGTAAACCACACATGTTTTCTATCCTCCACGGACAGATCATCAAATGATTTACCCCAATTAACGGGAGACTCCTGCACCACGGGTACCGAACAATCGCTTTCAGTCTCATTGGAGGGCGCCTGCGCCACTCGCTCATGTAAATCCGCCACACCTTTCGGACCCACACGTGCCCTGTCCTGAATGTACCATTTCCATTTAATCACACTCGCCTCCTGAGCATGTCCAATTCGATGGGACTTCGGTGAACTCAAAACCAACTGCATAATGGGAATTTCAGGCCTCAAAATCACAGCATGGCCTAGGGTCAGTTGCTCGGTATCCACCAGAGCCCAATAACAAGCAAGCAATTGTTTCTCAAAGGGTGAGTAACGCTCACCAGCCTCAGGTAACTTTTTGGTCCAAAAACCCAATGGCACTTTTTGTCTGCCCTGCTTTTACCACAGGCTCCAATTGGCATACAAACCTTCCACGGACACATTCAAATCGACATCACCTTCACTCACAGGCCACAAATCCAAAGCATACTGAATAGCTTCTTTAGCCAAATTAAAAGCATTCTGTTGAGACTCACCCCATTCAAACGCATTCTTTTTACGAGTTACTCGATATAATGGAGCCAAAATCTGACTTAGATGGGGAATATGCTGACGCCAAAAGCCAAACAAACCAATGAAACATTGAGCCTCTTTTCTGTTCCTAGGAACTGCAAAATCAAGTATTTTTCGTTTCACCTGTGGGATCACTTCTCTGTGACCTTCATGCCAATTGATTCCTAAAAATTTCACATTTTGGGACGGAGTTTGTAATTTGTCAGGATTGATTTCCCAACCTTTCGCTCGCAAACAGTCAAGGATCTGATCTAAATGGAACTGTACCTGGTCTTGCGTTTCACCTTGAATCAAAATGTCGTCAATATAATGACAGACCTGAACTCGTGGATTCGTGGGCACTTCAGACAAATGCTCTGCCACCAGCTGGTGACAGATCGTAGGACTGTGTACATAGCCTTGAGGAAGACTTCGGAACGTCATTTGACGTCCATTCCATGTAAAACTGAACTGTTCCTGACATTCGGGGGCAATCGGAATTGAAAAGAAAGCATTAGCAATATCAATAGAAGCATACCATGTACCTGGATGCTTTTGAATTCTCTGAATCAGCGTGACAATGTCAGGCACTGCAACAGTCAATTTAGGTGTGTTTTTATTCAACTCTCGATAATCAACAGTCATGCGCCAAGAATTATCACTTTTGCGCACGGGCCAGACGGGATTATTCCAAGCAGACGTGACCGGAGTTATAACTCCCGCGTCAACCAAATCCTGAATTGTAGCAGTAATTTCTTCATGACCACCTGGGATACGATATTGCTTTTGAGAAATTACCTTTGTGGCTAAAGGAATTTTAATAGGTGGCATTCGCAAACGGGCAACCCGTACGGGTCTGGTCGAAATGTACTGTCTAGTTCCAAATTGATAACAACCATCATCCAAATGCAAAGTCATTCCCTTTAAAATGTCAATTCCAATTATATATTCCAAAAGTGGTACAACCAACACAGAGTATTCTCTACGAGGAATCCTACCAATTTTAATTTCAAGTGCAGTTTGAACTGTGGGTGTTTCTTTACCACCCAAACCAGTAATCGTGAAAGACTGTCCATTAAATTTCTTTGATTTACCATGAATTAAAGTGGCCTCCGCCCCAGTATCAACTAATGCTCGGGCCCTTTGGATATTACGATGTTTCCAAAAAATCTCAATATCTACATAGGGTCTGTTGTCTCTGTGAGCCCACTTGTGTACCGGAGCTTGACCTATTTCATAGTCATTTTTCCTACGTTCCGTCAACCAAGACAAATCAGGGTAAATGTTCTCAGTTTTCTTTGGTATCAAAATATCTTGTTCATATCCGTCTCCAGTACGAAACAGATTATTGTCATGTTCAAAAAATTGTGAATTACGGTCAGAAAGTCTGTTACGATCCTCTCTTTTTCTCATGTCAGGGGAATAACTCCTTTCCTCTTTGTCGGTTGGAAACACGATCATCTCTCCCCCTCTCACGGTCATCCTCTCTCCCCCTCCCGCCATTACGATGAGGGGATCCATCACGTTCATAACGCCGATCATCACGGCGATCAGAATTCACACGTCGCCTCTCATCACCACTGTCATCCGAACCACGGTCACACTCATTCTTACGCACACGACGGGCACCCTCCTTTCGATCAAAACCACGCTTACTAAGCATGTCCCATAAGCGATTATTAGGCTCACCATCAATGTCCTCCCTTTTAACACCATCAGCAATGAGAGCAAGAAACATGTCACGTCTAGAGAACTTATAGTCCCCACCAGTACGACCCTCAGGTCGAGATTGTCTCTCAGGTTTAAACCACTCACCCAGCTCACCAAGCTGACGAACAGACTCAAGCACAGCAGACAAAGGATTGCCAGTTTGATTAATCAATAATGTCATCATGACCTGCTTGTAAGCAACAGGCGAAGAACGAATAATACGATTGCGCACAGAAGATGTTAAAAGACCATCCAGCAATCTATCAGCAGTACTAAGAAAGATAGCCGTTTTCATGACTTCCTCCTTCAAACGTTGCGACGCATCGCGCAAAGTGTACCATGGTTTGTCATCAGTGGGCCAATCAGATTCAGTTGGATATTTATGATTACAGCCGTCAGACGCAAGCTGGAGCAAAGTAATTTGACCAGCACCATTATAGTTTCGAAAATGATCTTGAATCGTAGAATCAGAACTCAAAGAGCAAAACCGTAAGCAATCAACAGCATCGAGCATAATACCGGCAGCGCCAAGTTCATAAAGGTGCACCATCCAGGTAAGCAAGGCCTCACCAGGCCGTTGTCGAAATCGTTGTAAAATGTCACTAACCTCCTGCTGAGTAAAATCTTCAATACAGTCTAAAGCTATACCAGCCGGATTACCAGGGGCTTGTTGTAATTTGCGTCGAAACACAGGGTGAGCAGAAACCTCAGGAAGAGCTTCCGAGGAAGCCCGCATCTTAGATTTAGCAGAACAATCAGGGCAAGCTACGTCATCCGAGCGGGAAGAACGAGCACGGTCGCTGGAAGGACCTATATCAGTACATGAAGCAGATTTACAATCACGTCCGGAGCGAGAAGACTCGCGCTTGTCACCCTCCTCCGCCGAGGAGTCAGAAGTATGTGAATCCCAGATATTACCATCCCACTCATCGGGGTTCCAATCCATTCCGGCTTTTGCTACAACCAGACGCACTTTACGTGCAGATACACGACCACGACGATGTTTATACTTATATCGTGCAATGCGGACCGCAGCTCTTTCGGCTATGGTCTGATATGTTTCAAGTTTGTCGGCAAGCAATTTATTTTGACAACGCAAAAGAGTATGCGCATTTTGCAACTCAACACACTGTCCTTCCATGTCCTTAAACTGTTTCTGTAGCTGAACAAACCTCTCATGCAGTATTCTGTAGCCATTAAGAACAATCCAACCTCTGCGTCCTAAAATAGGAAGCTCATCACCCTTCACTACCGGCGCTTTCTGTAAGCACGATACCACATCGGCAGGCTCCGCCTGCTCCAAGCAAGAAGACCAATTTTCACTCAAACCAGTAGAATCAGCCCACTCACGGGCCAAAGCCTCGTAAGGCGTACACTCCCAGCCGGGAATCTGAATCGGTAACTTGAAAACCGACGATGATTTTTTCGCAAACATATTGACACAAAAAAGTTATATACACAAATATAAACAAAATTTTACACGTACGAGCCGAGCGCAAACCAACAAGATTAAAACAACACAATGCACACAGGCTTCGTAAACAGTTCGTGACGCCAGATGTAATGGCCGGATTTTCCGCTTAGATGGGATCAGCCCCCAGGGGCCCCTATAACCCAGCCAAAACGTACTCACCTCCCTCCTTAGAATGTATTCACAATGAATATGGGTAGATATATAGGTATATACAGGTCGCACCTAAGGATGGGGAATAGCAATACACATGCATAGATTTTCTACAATATCTTATTCACATCAGTTGGTCTCGCGGCCACCCCGACCCAGACCGGTCTACCCTAGGGCAGATATGACACACAATCCTGTGCGTCTACACATGGGCCTGCAGAACCCAATGCTCTCCTTTCCAAACGATCCACAATCCTGTAGATCTACACGCCAGTGTCCTCCCTGACACCCTCACTTATGCAAGCCACAATCCTGTGGGTATCCGCGTTGGTAATCCCCCCCAACGTTCTCACTAACGCCGCATATCAACGACGACCACATTCCTATGAGCAATTATCAGGACAATGTCTCAGTTATCTACTTGGGATAAAACTATGATAATGACTTTTAATACGGTTCCCAAATTATATGATGTACCTCCTATTCTTGGCATCAAAGGTCCACTCACTCCCTCTTTGTTCGATCACTATTTACCTGATCGGGATTTCACATCCGTTCATGCAAACAATTTGCGACTAGGAGATCCATTTATCAAGATTGAACAGGAATACAAGGCACACGTTAGTTCTATAAGAACTAGGGTATTTATTGACAATAAACACACATCACATTACTATGCAACATAATTTCTGTAAAGAAAAGGTAAAGATTAGAATGCGCGCTAATTGGGAAAAGGGCGGAGATCACCTTGTCAACATGAAGTCTGGGCTCGGCAGTCATCTAGGTTCCCTTCTCGTCTCTGTGTCCTGGCTCGTCTCGCAGTCACACCCCAGCCGTCACAAGTACACGTCTGCACCGCTAGGCTCAACCTCGTCTGCTTCCCTCCAGGCCACCGGAACCTTGCTGGTTATTAGCTACCGTCTCTCTCTCTCTCTCTGTGCCAGTGCGCTCCGCGCTAATTCTCCTTCAGTCTTTCTCAGAGAGTTTCGGTCTTAAATCTTCCTTGGACTTCAAAGATGGCGACTGTCCGCCATGAAATAATTAATGGCAGAGATGCTAACGGCTAGATGCCGCCTACGAACTAACTGACAACTGACTAACATCTTCGCTAATATCAAAGCCCGTTCCTTCATGGAAAGTTACGGCCAGCAACCTGCCGCCCACCAAATTCTTGTACCTCCCCGTACCAAGGACACGTTCCCAGCCGGCCGGCCTGAAGTTGTGTCTTCGGAGTGGAGAAAAATACATTCCTTTGATAAGGGCCAGCCTGAGCCGGTTCTCTCCAAGCGAACAACAGCTTGAAACTAAAACACTACACTTGACCTAGAAGGCCTTCTCGAGCTACCAGGCAGAAAGCAAAATGGAGTCTGTCTCGTTTAAGGCCTACAGGGCCCGCAATATGCGTAACTCCATGGAAAATATCCTAACACGTTAGCAAATGGGCAAATCATGATTAGTACTTATGTATCTATCCCCTAACTTAAATTCATAAGCCCTACACTAAGGAAAGTGACACGAAAATGCTCTAATATATGGAAGGCAGGGGTCCTGTCTATAGTCCTAATCCCTATGCTATGGGGGTGATAGGCTGGAGTCATTCTCCGTCATTCTCCCTCTTAAAGGAGCCAGAAAAAGGCAGCCATTACAAGTGGTAAGAAAAGGTTTATTGCAGGCCACTGAAGCAGAGAGACAACCAGTGCTTTCTCTGATCGATTCACGCATACAAATCATTTTTAAGCCTCAAATACCTTCTTTTTGATGCCACAAAAGGTTCAAAACCGGAGGGGATATAATAACACATTATCGTGCTTGTGTTTCTCTTATTGTTGACTTATATTCTGTCAGTATCATTCTAAACACAATATTTCATTAACCCCTTCGCTGCTAGGCCTTTTCCCCTCCTGTGCTAAGCCCTTTTTTGGCGATTTGGGGTAGTGTGCGCTTAGGCCCTTGTAACTTTTTGACCACATAAGGTATCCACGCCAAATTTGCGTCCCTTTCTTCCAACATCATGTGGATTCTAAAGGTGCCCAGGGTTTGTGGATTACCTTGGAGGGGTCCCAGAAATTAACCAAAATATAGTGATTTTTTTGTTTTTTTCAGAAAAATGGGAAAAACGGCCTGCAAATGAAAGCCTCTGGGTTTTTCCCTGAAAATGTTATCAAAAAAGGGTTTGTGGGGCTGAAATCTCCATTTTCTCAGCTTTTAGGAAATGACAGTCTTTTGTCAGAGAACCGACATTTTCACACAGTTTTGGCATTTTTCTGGGACATAGCCTATTTTTGCTATTTTTAGAGCTTTCCACCTCTTTCCAGTTAATGGTAGAAATGAGTTTGAAAGCAATAATGGATCCTAGAAAGCTGTACATTTCCAAAAAGTAGACAAAATTCTGAATTCAGAAAGGGGTCATTTGTCTAAATCCATGAAGGTTTCTTTATAGAAACTAACAGTTAAATATTGGAATAATTGAAAATTTGTTGAAAAAAACAGCCTTTTGTCTCAACGTTTTCACCTATAACTTTTTCTAGTTTTGACAGCTCTTAGAAAGCAATATACCGTTACATCCGTTAGACCTTCCTGGTTGTGGGGATATATAGGACTTGTAGTTTCACCAAGAACCCAACGAACCCAGATCCAAAAACTGAGCAGCAACTTGCAATGGTATTTTTTCATTTACTGGGTATAGAGCACTTTGTCTTGGAAAATGTATACATGGAAAAATCTGTATGAAAGACACCTATGTATTTCTGAATTGGGTACAAAATATAGAGTTCAGAAACAGTATATTATTGCTAATTTTCAAAATTGGGAATACTCATACTAGCATGAGAATTATTGGTCATTTTTCAAAATTTTTTTTTTTTTACACAATGTCTTTCATTGAAAGGGAGAAATGCGCAAAAGCTCAATTGGTAATAACAGTTGATTTACAAATCTGAATTACCCCAAGTCTCCCGATAAAAACGGTACCTCACTTGTGTGGGTCGCCCTTGTGCCTGCGACAGGAAACGGCGCAAAATGCAAAGTGGTGACACCTAAATTTTGCAGTTACAAATTGACCCTTTTTTAGCAAAGTGCCTACCTGTAGTTTTTGCACCCTGGCTCTGCCGGCACCTAGGGAAACCTAGCAAACCTATACATTTTTGAAAAGTGGACACCCAGGGGAATTCAGGATGGGGTGACTTGACTGCCTACCACCAGGTCTTGTTACCCAGAATCCCTTGCAAACCTACGAATTTGACAAAAAAAACACATTTTCCTCACATTTCTGTGGAGGAAAGTTCTGGAATCTGCTTGGATCAACAAATTTCCACCCACCCAGTGTTCCCCCAGGTCTCCCGAAAACAATGGTACCTCACTTGCGTGGGTAGGCATAGTGGCTGCGACACGAAACAGCGCAAAACACAACGTGGTCGCACCTCAATTTCCCAGTGAAATCTTGCGCTCTTTGGACAAAGAGACTACCTTTAGTTTTTGAGCCCTAGCTCTGCCAGCACTTAGGGAAACCTAGCAAACCTATACATTTTTGAAAAGTAGACACCCAGGGGAATTCAGGATGGGGTCACTCGACTACCTACCCCCAGGTTCTCTTACCCAGAATCCCTTGCAAAGCTAAGAAATTGGAAAAAAAAACGCATTTTCCTCACATTTCTGTGGTGGAAAGTTCCGGAATCTGCGTGGATCAACAAATTTCCACCCACCCAGCGTTCCCCCAGGTCTCCCGAGAAAAATGGTATCTCATTTGCCTGGGTAGGCATAGTGGCTGCGACAGGAAACAGTGCAAAACGCAACGTGGTCACAACTCAATTTTTCAGTGAAATTGTGCACGTTTTGGGCAAAGAGACTACCTTTTGTTTTTGAACCCTAGCTCTGCCGGCACCTAGGGAAACCTAGCAAACCTATACATTTTTGAAAAGTAGACACCCAGAGGAATTCAGGATGGGGTCACTCGACTGCCTACCCCCAGGTTCTCTTACCCAGAATCCCTTGCAAAGCTAAGAAATTGGAAAAAAAACGCATTTTCCTCACATTTCTGTGGTGGAAAGTTCCGGAATCTGCGTGGATCAACAAATTTCTACCCACCCAGCGTTCCCCCAGGTCTCCCGAGAAAAATGGTACCTCACTTGCCTGGGTAGGCATAGTGGCTGCGACAGGAAACAGTGCAAAACGCAACGTGGTCACAACTCAATTTTTCAGTGAAATTGTGCACGTTTTGGGCAAAGAGACTACCTTTTGTTTTTGAACCCTAGCTCTGCCGGCACCTAGGGAAACCTAGCAAACCTATACATTTTTGAAAAGTAGACACCCAGGGGAATTCAGGATGGGGTCACTCGACTGCCTACCCCCAGGTTCTCTTACCCAGAATCCCTTGCAAAGCTAAGAAATTGGAAAAAAAACGCATTTTCCTCACATTTCTGTGGTGGAAAGTTCCGGAATCTGCGTGGATCAACAAATTTCCACCCACCCAGCGTTCCCCCAGGTCTCCCGAGAAAAATGGTACCTCACTTGCCTGGGTAGGCATAGTGGCTGCGACAGGAAACAGTGCAAAACGCAACGTGGTCACAACTCAATTTTTCAGTGAAATTGTGCACGTTTTGGGCAAAGAGACTACCTTTTGTTTTTGAACCCTAGCTCTGCCGGGACCTAGGGAAACCTAGCAAACCTATACATTTTTGAAAAGTAGACACCCAGGGGAATTCAGGATGGGGTCACTCGACTGCCTACCCCCAGGTTCTCTTACCCAGAATCCCTTGCAAATCTAAGAAATTGGAAAAAAAACGCATTTTCCTCATATTTCTGTGGTGGAAAGTTCCGGAATCTGCGTGGATCAACAAATTTCCACCCACCCAGCGTTCCCCCAGGTCTCCCGAGAAAAATGGTACCTCACTTGCCTGGGTAGGAATAGTGGCTGCGACAGGAAACAGTGCAAAACGCAACGTGGTCACAACTCAATTTTTCAGTGAAATTGTGCACGTTTTGGGCAAAGAGACTACCTTTTGTTTTTGAACGCTAGCTCTACCGGCACCTAGGGAAACCTAGCAAACCTATACATTTTTGAAAAGTAGACACCCAGGGGAATTCAGAATGGGGTCACTCGACTGCCTACCCCCAGGTTCTCTTACCCAGAATCCCTTGCAAAGCTAAGAAATTGGAAAAAAAAAACGCATTTTCCTCACATTTCTGTGGTGGAAAGTTCCGGAATCTGCGTGGATCAACAAATTTCCATGCACCCAGCGTTCCCCCAGGTCTCCCGAGAAAAATGGTATCTCATTTGCCTGGGTAGGCATAGTGGCTGCGACAGGAAACAGTGCAAAACGCAACGTGGTCACAACTCAATTTTTCAGTGAAATTGTGCACGTTTTGGGCAAAGAGACTACCTTTTGTTTTTGAACCCTAGCTCTGCCGGCACCTAGGGAAACCTAGCAAACCTATACATTTTTGAAAAGTAGACACCCAAGGGAATTCAGGATGGGGTCACTCGACTGCCTACCCCCAGGTTCTCTTACCCAGAATCCCTTGCAAAGCTAAGAAATTGGAAAATAAAACGCATTTTCCTCACATTTCTGTGGTGGAAAGTTCCGGAATCTGCGTGGATCAACAAATTTCCACCCACCCAGCGTTCCCCCAGGTCTCCTGAGAAAAATGGTACCTCACTTGCCTGGGTAGGCATAGTGGCTGCGACAGGAAACAGTGCAAAACGCAACGTGGTCACAACTCAATTTTTCAGTGAAATTGTGCACGTTTTGGGCAAAGAGACTACCTTTTGTTTTTGAACCCTAGCTCTGCCGGCACCTAGGGAAACCTAGCAAACCTATACATTTTTGAAAAGTAGACACCCAGGGGAATTCAGGATGGGGTCACTCGACTGCCTACCCCCAGGTTCTCTTACCCAGAATCCCTTGCAAAGCTAAGAAATTGGAGAAAAAAAAACGCATTTTCCTCACATTTCTGTGGTGGAAAGTTCCGGAATCTGCGTGCATCAACAAATTTCCACCCACCCAGCGTTCCCCCAGGTCTCCCGAGAAAAATGGTACCTCACTTGCGTGGGTAGGCATAGTGGCTGCGAAAGGAAATGGTTCAAATTGTACGGTGGTGAATTTACAATACCAAATTGCAAAACAACCTTGATTTTGGGGGGGGGGGGGGGGGGCACCTGAGTTTTTTGCCCGGGGCTCGGTGGTATTCTTTGGAAAGTACAAAACCCAAACAGTTCTGAAAAGTAGACCCCCAGGGGAGTCCAGGGAGGTATGGCATGCGTGGGTCCCCGAACGTTTTCCTACCCAGAACACCTTGCAAACCTTAAAATTAGGTAAAATAATCACTTTTTCAAACTTTTTTGCGTGGAATCACCGTGCCGGCAAAAATGTCCTACCACCCAGCGCTCCCCCTTTTCTCCCGAGTAAAAGAATACCTCACTTGTGTGGGTGCCCCAAAGCAGAACAGGCCAAAAACGAATGTTGAAAAAAGTAGTATTTCAGTGTAACAAATTAAGCCCCCCTGCCTTAGTCACAGGCCTTTGGCCCACCCACACAAGTGAGGTATCATTTTACTCGGGAGAACAAGGGGAACGCAGGGTGGTAGGACATTTGTGCCGACACGGCGATCCCACGCAAAAATGTATGGAAAACTGTTTTTTTAACCTAAATTTGTGGTTTGCAGGGATTTCTGGGTAGGAAAACATTGGGGGACCCATGCATGCCATACCTCCCTGGACTCCCCCGGGTGTCTAGTTTTCAGAACTGTTTGGGTTTGGTAGTTTCCAAAGATGCCCGCCGAGCCCCGGTCCAAAAACTCAGTCCCCCCCCCCCAAAAAAAGAAGGTAATCTTGCTATTGGTTATTGTAATGTCTCCACCGTACGATTTGGACCGTTTCCTGTTGCAGCCACTATGCCTACCCACGCAAGTGAGGTACCATTTTTATCGGGAGACCTGGGGGAACGCTGGGTGGGAGGAAATTTGTGTGAGCCCAGTGACGCCACGCTTTCCCACACAAAAAAAGTGTGTAAAAACTGATTTTTCCATCAAAAATTGAGGTTTGCAAGGGATTCCGGGTAAAGGAACGTTGGAGAATCCACGCAAGCCATACCTCCTTGGAAGCCCCCGGGTGTCTACTTTTCAGAAATGTGTGGGTTTGGTAGGTTTCCCGACATGGCCGTCTCGCACGGGGCCAAAAACCCAGGTAACCCCTCTTGCAAAAGCTGGTGGTATTGAATTCAATACCACCAGCTTTTGCAAGAGGGGTTACCTGGGTTTTTGGCCCCGTGCGAGACGGCCATGTCGGGAAACCTACCAAACCCACACATTTCTGAAAAGTAGACACCCGGGGGCTTCCAAGGAGGTATGGCTTGCGTGGATTCTCCAACGTTCCTTTACCCGGAATCCCTTGCAAACCTCAATTTTTGATGGAAAAATCAGTTTTTACACACTTTTTTTGTGTGGGAAAGCGTGGCGTCACTGGGCTCACACAAATTTCCTCCCACCCAGCGTTCCCCCAGGTCTCCCGATAAAAATGGTACCTCACTTGCGTGGGTAGGCATAGTGGCTGCAACAGGAAACGGTCCAAATCGTACGGTGGAGAAATTGCAATACCCAAATGCAAAACAACCTTGATTTTGGGGGGGGGGGGGGCACCTGAGTCTTTGGCCCGGGGCTAGGTGGTATTCTTTGGAAACTACCAAACCCAAACAATTCTGAAAAGTAGACCCCCGGGGGAGTCCAGGGAGGTATGGCATGCGTAGGTCCCCCAATGTTTTCCTACCCAGAACTCCTTGCAAACCTTAAAATTAGGTAAAAATATCACTTTTCCAAACTTTTTTGCGTGGGATCTCCGTGTCGGCAAAAATGTCCTACCAGCCAGCGTTCCCCTTGTTCTCCCGAGTAAAAGGATACCTCACTTGTGTGGGTGCCCCAAAGCAGAACAGTCCGAAAATGAATTTTGAAAAAGTAGTATTTGAGCTTTACAAATTAAGCCCCCTGCCTTAGACACAGGCCTTTGGCCCACCCACACAAGTGAGGTATCCTTTTACACAGCCCGGGGTTTGAAGGGCAGTCAGGGCAGTACATACGAACCTCCTTCCGCAAACCTCTTCGCCAACAGACTCTACATCTCCGACTGGGAAAGTCTTTTGAGGTTGTAGGAGGAATTTGACCAGGAAAATGGCGATCTTTCAATCTGGCAATATCCTCCACCACTCCAACTCTAGGAACACTTGCCTGTTCAACTAAAACAAGGCTGCCTATTACAGACTCCTGAAACTTTTCAAAAGTAATCTTTGACTGGGGACAAGATTTCTGGAACACAACAAAAGCATTAAAGGTTGCCAAGTGGAAAAGATGGATAGCCAACTTCTTGTACCAAATGTAAGCCTTACGAAGAGCAGCATACGGTTCCAACCACTGATCTACTCTGTCAACACCACCCATGTACTTATTGTAGTGCATTATGCACACAGGTTTGCGCACTTCTGCAACCTGACCCCAAACAGTCACCGGTTCAGTGCTTTCATCATGTATTGTAGTCAACATGTAGACATCTCTCCTGTCTGAAAACTTCACAGCTAGAAGCTCCTCACAACGCAATGCACTACACTGTCCCCGAGCAAGCTTCTGACACACAAGTTCTTTTGGGAAACCTTTACGGTTTGAGCGGATTGTGCCACAAGCAACAGTGTCCACTTTGCCCAATTCCCTGAACAACCGCACACCAGTGTAGAAGTTATCGACATACAAATGATGGCCTTTGTAAAAAAATCCACGACCAAGTTCCCACACAATTTTCTCAGTCACTCCAAAAGTCGACGGACAACCAGGGGGGTTAATCCTGGATTCCTTACCAGTGTACACCCTGAAATTAGAGACATATCCAGTCTCACTGTCACACAGCATATACAGTTTGATTCCATAGCGTGCCCTCTTACTAGGAATGTATTGCCGAAATACCAAGCGGCCTTTGAACAACAGCAAAGACTCGTCCACTGCAATTTCTTTCCCAGGATAAAAGATCTCAGAAAATCGATCAACGAAATGATCAATGACAGGCCGAATCTTGAAAAGACGGTCACAATCAGGGTGATCTCGTGGCAAAGCAAGACTATTGTCAACAAAATGCATCATCCGAAGCAGAAGCAAATACCGATCACGACTCATGACTGCCGGAAATATAGCTGTAGCCATCAAGGGACTAGTAGACCAATATGAAGCCATTGATGGTTTCCTAAGCAAGCCCATCAAAAAAGTTAAACCCAAAAACTTTTTCATCTCCTCCAAATTTGTGGGAGTCCACCGGGTAGCTCTAGCGTGGGGTTTAAGGCTGGCACTGTTCACCCTCAAAAAAATTTCAGCTTACAAATTAGTCTGCTCTACAATCTCTGCCACAAACACATCATCCATAAACAACTTGAAAAAATCAATAGGCAAAAAGTTTTCTGTGTTCACCCTACACCCTGGAACACCAGTAAATTCAGGCAATGCCGGCTGCACCATGCCTGGTGCAACCCAGAGGTCAGAACTTTCAACATCAAGTCTTGCAGCCGCAGGCTGCCGCCCAGCTGCCTCTCGTCTTACTGCACCAACTGGAATACTAGCAACCCCAGGCTGCAGCCCAGATGTCTCTTGCCGCACTATTGGCACAGGAATGTCCTCCGCAACCACAGACACAACAATGTCCTCTGCAACCACAGGCGCAGCAATGTCCTCCGCAACCACAGGCACATCATCCACACCAAAAGTAGCTTCATCAGCACTCAGAGTGTCTTCATCATCAGATGAAGCCATGTGTAGAGAAAACTCACTACCTGAATCTTCACCTCCCACCTCTGGTTCAGAATCAGAGTCAGACTCTGGACCATGGTCAGAGGAAGAATCAAAAAGCAATCCAACAACTTGCTGAGCAGTAATCCGGCGGCTAGCCATTATCCTTACAAATAAAGGAGTCTGCACAAACAACAACAACCCCAACACTGCGCAAAGTAAGATGAAAAATGTAAGCCTTTTCCAAAAAAAAACTAATTTAGAAAATATATACAATTCACTTACAAGACACAACTACACTCACCAGCACCTACTCTGCAAAGACACAGCAAAGGGGCAACGATATCCCACTAGAAAGAAGAAGAAAACACACTTACATCTACAGAAGGACACATCAAAAACAAATGCAAAACATGTTTTACAATCACAACAAACAGAAACCAAACATACTCGTATTTTACTACACACTTTTAAAAAAAAAACAATCACAGTACAATTGAACAAAAAAGAGGTCTCTTACCAAACACATACAACTACAGAAACAGCAGAACAACCAGTAACGGAACCGCACACTGCAACACTCTAAAGAGAAAAAAAAACAACACACATTACAACAGGCTATGTCACAGGGTATGTCACAAATGGGGTGTCTGTCCCCAAGGGGGGAAGATTATAAATCATTGGCCAAGGGGTCGCTCCCTATAAAAAACAAAAACCTGGAGTACAGTGGGCTTTTCTACCCCCCCCCCCCACCTGGGACCAGAAACTGTAAAACAAAAAACAGCCACTCCGCCCCCGGGGGGGGGGGGGCAGAATAGTCTACAATATTTATAATGCCCCCTGGAAGCGACCCTTGCCCAAGGGGTCGCTTCCGTTATAAATATACTAAAATCCCTGGTGTCTAGTGGGCTTTTCTACCCCCCCTGGGTCCAGATGTTGGCCCAAAAAATGGGTGATCTGCCCCCAGGGGGGGGGCAGACAAGTCTACAAAAAATTATGGGCCACTAGGAAGCGACCCTTCCCCAAGGGGGTCGCTTCCTTTACAATTAGAAATAAATCCCTGGTGTCTAGTGGGCTTTTCTGCCCCCCCTGGGTCCAGATAACGCACTAACATGGGCGATCTGCCCCCAGGGGGGGCAGAAAAGTCTGCATTGAAAAATGATGGCCCTAGGAAGCGACCCTTCCCCAAGGGGTTGCTTCCTTTACAACTATACATAAATCCCTGGTGTCTAGTGGGCTTTTCTGCCCCCCCTGGGTCGAGATCGCTCGCTAAAACGAGCGATGTCGACCCAGGGGGGGCAGAAAAGTCTGAATGACAAAATAATTGCCCCTGGAAGCGACCCTTGCCCAAGGGGTCGCTTCCTTTTCAAACATAAACAATCCCTGGTGTCTAGTGGGCTTTTCTGCCCCCCCCTGGGTCGAGATCGCTCGCTAAAACGAGCGATGTCGACCCAGGGGGGGCAGAAAAGTCTAAATTATAAAAATATTGCCCCTGGAAGTGACCCTTCCCCAAGGGGTCGCTTCCTTTACAATTATACATAAATCCCTGGTGTCTAGTGGGCTTTTCTGCCCCCCCCTGGGTCGAGATCGCTCGCTAAAACGAGCGATGTCGACCCAGGGGGGCAGAAAAGTCTGAATTACAAAATATTTGCCCCTGTAAGCGACCCTTGCCCAAGGGGTCGCTTCCTTTTCAAACGTAAACAATCCCTGGTGTCTAGTGGGCTTTTCTGCCCCCCCTGGGTCGAGATCGCTTGCTAAAACGAGCGATGTCGACCCAGGGGGGGCAGAAAAGTCTGAATTACAAAATAATTCCCCCTGGAAGCGACCCTTGCCCAAGGGGTCGCTTCCTTTCCAACAAAAAACATCCCTGGTGTCTAGTGGGGGCATTACTGGTGCAGGATCGCGACGCTGTGCGCGATCCTGAACCAGTAATGCCCAGCATTGGGACATCAGGGGAGAGGAAACAGTGTTTCCTCCCCCCTGATGCCTCGAGGCACCGAGAAATGGCCCCCCCGCCCCACCGGAGCACCAAACACCGACCTTGTTCCTGGACGCGCTGGAAACAAATGGCTTCCAGCGCGTCCAGCGCTTCCTGATGACGTCGGCGCGCGCTGTGCGCGCTGACGTCACCAGGAAGCGTGGGGGGGCCAGGGGGTGGCAGCGGAAAGTCTTCCGATGCCACCCCAGCAAAAAAAAACAAGATCGCTGCACAGGGGGGGGGGAGCGCCAGCGCTCTCCCCCAGGGCTGTACTGATGACGGAGCGGTTCCGTCATCAGCACAGCCCAACCGATGCGGATGACGGAACCGCTCCGTCATCAGCATCGAAGGGGTTAAAGGTGTGAGTCACTGCCATTCCCTCAATTTTCTTGTGAGGACTCTGTCGCTAACTGTTTCCACCATCCAGCAGGCAAAAAACCTGCATAATTCCGCGTAACCGATTACCAAAGGTGCTCTCAAAAAGCCTCACACATAACATGTTAATTGAACACGACGAATCGTATTGTACATCCTCTCAATAAATCCTACACAGTTTCCGACGCATGGTCTAGTCGTTAAAACTCTTTGCTTCCGCCACAGACCAGGGTTCGAGTCCCAGGCTCAGGAGTCAGAACAATACGTTTTTTTTGTGTTTGAATTTATTGAATGCTAATAATGCAGTAAAGCACTGCCCCTCACCAAGCACTGCCACCAACATTTTACCTCCAGTGACTTGACACTCTGATGTGCAGCACATCTGCTGGAAACAGCTCATTCATAAATAAGTACACACTGCACAAAACAAACAATGTACGTTATGCTGAGGCCCGAGTACTCCGTTTAAACTCTTCTGTCCAGGTCAGGAAGGGGGTAAAAATCTCCCTGCACATAGCAGGACAAAACAAATCAACAAATAAAGAGACAGCAGCATGAACACAGAGGGACTGGAAAGACAAATTTAGACATAGCTGCGTGTGGACAACTTCACAGGGCAGCAGAAACACCGCTTCGGATATAACAAAAGCACACATATATAAGACAAAACAAGCACTGGCGTTGCCAATAGGTCTCGCAGTAGGAAAGTTGGAGCTATTACAATTGCAAATAACAATGCTTTTTAATTTTGTTTTCATTTTAAAAACATAAAGGGCTTTGTTATTTGCAATTGTAATAGCTCCAACTTTCCTACTGCGAGACCTATTGGCAACGCCAGTGCTTGTTAAGTTTGGTGTTCTGTGTAGCAATTATGTTTTCTAAGGGATTACGCGTGTACGCTGCTCACAGGACTGGGCAGAGAGGAAATCAACACCCTCCTTCTAATTGCCCATGCATGTTCCAAATATTTTTCCGTTTCCCACACAAACAGGGGTCTTGCATCTGATTTTAGTATGCGCAGATTCGCTCTGAAGTCTTGGGTACCCATTTCTCTGCAGACAGGAGAAAGACATCTGCTCCTGGGTTTGGTATATGCTGTACAAGCAAAAAAGAAGTGGGCAGTAGATTATTGTGGGCAGGGACAGCAAGGGCAGCCCTTTGGCTGTACTTTGTTATGCAGCCAAGAATTTGTGAATGCATTGATGGGCTAGCTGCAAAGCCTGAACTGGATGTATCGCTTCCTATCGGAGGGCACTTTAATGATGTCGAGGTAACTTTCGCGGGAACAGCTATGCTTAAAATCACTGAATTCCTCACTCAGTCTCCCCTGGTTGCTAGCTAAATAGGTGATGTGCTCAACTCCTTCCCATGAGAAGTTAGGGCAAGTTGGGAAGAGTCCCACAATACCGCGACTAAACCTATTTTCTTCAGCTTTAAGGTGTACCAAATTTGCACAGTCTCCTAAACCAGCCCAATACTGGACAATCAAAAGCCATTTACTTTAGTATATCCCCAGCATATGGTTAACATGCTTTAACCCTAATCTCGATGCTCAACTCCTAAGGATTGAATGAAGTGCTTGAACTTGTTGATATTAAAGTAGACCCGTGGCCAGAGGAATCAAAGTTAATGCCCAAATAATCGAATTAGTTCACTGTCTCCATCTTTTTACCTTTGATAGCCAGTGATCTAGTTTAGTTAGACCAGAGGCCACAAAACATTATAAATGTTTTTATCAGATTAATTCAGGTCCAGATCATCTATAACACTGACAAAGGCATCCATATGATTTTTTTTAGCCCATTTGCCATTCTAGACCTGAAAACTTCATCATCCGCATAGAGAAGGATGGGAATGGGTATTTTCCGAAATCTGGGCATGTCCTGGCCTTTGGCAACTAGATAACAGTAAAGTTTGTTAACATATAAAATAAAAAGGGTAGGGGCAAGGACACAACCTTATCAGATTCCTCTACTAATGTTCAATGGGGCCAACTCACCTTTAGAGCTGTACCTAACTCTAGTGCATTGTTTCCAGTGTAGGCTCACCAAAAAATCTAAAAAGTGTAGTGTCAATACCTAAGGAGGCCAGAATATTCAAAATCTTGGTTCCGTTGATGTAGTTAAAGGCAGACTCAAATCCATGAATGCTAAGTGAATCGATCTCTGGTTGGCAATTGTATATTTTCCCATGAGTAAATGCAAATTAAGGTATTGTTTGGTAGTTCTCTAACCTTCCCTAAGCTCATGCTGAACATCTGATATGATTGAAGTTTCTGAAGTCCATTTAAGTAATTTGTCCAAGATCACCCTCCCAGCGACCTTCACTATTGAGTCAATTAATGATATAGGGTGATATCAGCCTTATTCTCTCTTAAAATTTTAATGTGGAAATAATTATAATACGGTCGTCTGGATCAAGTTTGGGAGAGGAAATTAATGGGTACCACTTGCGTTAATAATTTCATTAAAGAGCAAAAAATTAGAGCTCGTGGTAGATCAGAGTGCTAACTTCTTCCTAAGCTGATCGTGACGTTCATGGGATCCAAAGGCAGTACTCTGATTACAAGAGGGGGGGGAGAGGATGTGGCCTTACGGCTAGCGGGTTCAAGTCTCGGCAGAGACGCTCAACATCCTGTGATTCTGAACAAATCACTTAATCTCCCAGTGTCTAACAAAATGAATGTGTCGGTCTGTAATGCAACTGAACTGGTGCTCATGTAAAGCACTCTGATAACTTTGGATCGAGTTTGTGCCATATAAAACACCTTCCCCCCCAAAAAATGTATTAGAAAAGGGGTTGCTTGAGGGGGCATATGAAATGGTAATGACGCAAATAAATTAGTCCTGGGAACCAAAGCCAGTAAGCTACTTGATCTTCCCTTAGTAATACTAGAACCAATGTCCATTCAGACAGAGGTTCACAGGTACTTCAGATTAGAAGTTCCCACCAGTAACATTATGATTGCTGGGACTTCACTAATTTGCCCAACAGGTGATACGTCTCGTGAAGTTAAAGAGGTGCTATCACAACGTATATCACACACATTCTACATTTTCCAAAGCATATCATCTGTCCGAGAGACATTGTTATAAAGGTGTAACAAGAGTCACTATTTTGTCATCATATAAACAAACACGTTTTGCTTTAACTTAAGAGTCTAATATCTTTACATTCGACAGGAATGTTACTAAGAGAGTACATTGGAGCTCAGCCCTTCTTCTTTTAAGACAGGACAGATTTAGCAAGGCAAGAGTCTGTGACTGCCTTATGCACTTCCTTATTTACATCATGGACTAAAGCCTTTATAGCTAAAGTAATTTTTATGAAGCATAACATTTAATTTCCTTGGCATCTACGGACTTCAAGGAGAATTCCTGATAGTTTGATAGTTAAAGGGTCACCAATAATATTGGATGAGGTAGATGCTGTGAGAAGGTGGCCTGATATGCAGTGCTCACTATTCTAGTGATCACTATGTATCAGTCCAACAACCCTTATTGATGATTGGTTGTAAGTCAACCTTATAGACCAGCTATCCTAGTAGCGGGAATACGAGCAGTCTAAGGCTAAAGACTCGAGAGGGCGTGCTAAGCCAGCTGTTATACCACACATATACCCCTTGAACACCAAGTGAAAGGACACCACACAAGTGTTATGAAAATAAACAGTGTATTTATTAGAATCACAACAGCCCTGTACTCTTTATGAGGACAGGGTACTAAGCACAAAACAAAACTCTTACGAAAATACTTAAGTTAGCACAGTATATACAAATGCCCGAGGGGCACGGGAAACCATATACTCTGAAAGTGGAATGCGAAATTACTAGCAGGTAAGTACAGTACTAATAGGCTTTGGAATCGCTAGGACTTGGCTAAAGAATCGTTAGATTACTTCTAGGAGGCCCAGGGGACTCGGGTGCAGAGTGTGCACTCTCACACGTGATGCGGGACAAAGTCTATGGTAGCTAGTAAAGACAAAGTTAGTGTTCTCAGGCGAACCCGACCTGGTAGGAGGAAAACGAAAGTGGATTCTGACCCTTGGATAGTGAGGCTATGCTGGGGCACCGAAATGCCGAAGTTACCTAGCCCAGGGGCTGCAGCTGCATAGGTCTCAAAAGACGTCGGGAATCCTCATAGACGGACCATGAGCCTGGAAGAAAGATGCTGGCAGGCGACCAGTGAAGAGAGTTCGAAGTGATCCAAGCCTGGATCTTGAAGATGGATGACACCTGAAAGCAGAGGGGACCAAGTTCGTGACTACTAGCCAGTAGTCAGGTGGCACCAGGAGGGCACCGGATGGTAGTCACCTCGACTAGGTGAGTGGGCGACGCTGGGCTCTGCAGATCTCACGGACCAGGAGGCGTTGTCGGCGACCAGGATGGAGGAGCGAGCTGTCCCACGATGGATGAAGCTGTCGGCGTCGCTGGACCCAGGATTGGGCAACAAAGCCTTGGCTAATTCAAGCCCACGCGGTGGACCTAAAATGGCGTCTTGAGTGGACCAGGAGGGTCCGGGGTGCTCCTCTCTTGGAAGGGAGCAAGGGCCAGTCTGGAGCAACCAGACCAGCAGCAGTGGGTATACAACCTTTACAACGAAACTTTTACAACGACCTACCATTACAATGCAACTTTTACCACGCAAACTATTACAACGCATTGCTCTGGGGGGCGCTCTAGGATAGGGAATAGGTTAATTTACTATCCAATAACCTTCCCTACTATCCACGGGGACTGGAGTTGGAATAGTAAATTAAACTATTCACTATCCAGCGCCTAAAAGCATTATGCGTTGTAATGGTATGCGTGGTAAAAACCGCGTTGTAAAGGTAGGCGTTGTAAAAGTATGCGTTGTAACATCATACATCCGCAGCAGTGATGTCGTCGGGTGTCGTTCAGAAGGCCACAAGCCAGCGGGCTAGTAGCCAAACAATGCGGTGAGCAGCAAAAAGCAGAAGGGCCCCACGCAGATCGTGGAGATGCTGGGAGGCTGTACTTCGGTGCTGGAGCTGCTCGGGGTCGGGGCTTCTCGGACCCCAAAGCACTCACCAGAGGGTCACTCGGCGGGCGTGCTGTAAAGAAGTCGTGCAGTCTTGGCGATAGCCGGTCCCTCGAGGTCTCGTCGCACTCACGGTTCTCAGCTTGGCTGCAGAGGTGAGTAGAGGTCAGAGGTGCCAGGGAAGCGGGGTCTCGTCGAGCTGTGTCGTCGGATTCCTGAGGAAGGACTTGCAGCAGACCGCAGTGTTCTTTAGATGGTGCCTGCGGATGCAGGGTGACTACTCCTTAGTCACAAGGGAGAATCTTGAAGAAGAAACCTTGAAGTCCTTTCGAAGAAAGTCGTGTCTTGATTCCAAAGATGATCTGATTTGGAAGGGGGCCCGCTCCTAACTTTATACTAGGAAAAGGGGCAGACCCGGTGACTAGGTCCTGCCTATGGGTGGGACTAGGAGGGGGGTGGTTACACCCCTCTCCCATGCCGGACTTTCCCCAGGCCAGGGGCTGGTGTGCCCCTGGAACTGGTTCTGACCGGCCTATGCGTAGTGAGCACCGGGGTGCCACTCAGCAGTCACCTTCCTGTAAAGCCCTGCCTACCCAGGATACACAAAACCCCTTCTGGGATGGTGCTAGCACCGCCCCGGACAGGAAACCCTTTGTCCAGGCTCTCCTCGCTGGAAGGACTCCCAGCAGCAGGAGGTCAGACTCGTGTCTGTGGTGGCAGCATCCATTTTGTGGAGCTGAGGCTTCGTTTAACTTTAACCGGGGTTCACAGTTACATACATGTCGTGTCCCTCTAGAAGGGTGGAATGCTAACCCCGTCGCCAGAATTGGCGAGGGGTTAGTATTCCAATTCGTATGACACCTTACTCGACATGTTTTGATAAAGCAATACCAGAGATAGCATATAACCGCGAGGATTATAATGCACTTAAGAGTATATGGTATGCGTTATCATGGAACAGCTATTAGGACTTGGTTCCGCAAGCTGCAGACAGGCTCAGCTCATGCCAGAGCACCATCTCACACAATTCCAAGCACTCTGCCTTCAGGATTGTCAAGGCCTGCCATAGGAGTGACTGATAGGAATCTGTGTGTCCATTTTTAGCGTTAGATATAGGTATACTATATCTACAGCATAGGGTGATTACACGACTTTGCCCCAGCTGTCATGCAGCCAGTTGTGTCAAATTTAGGAGGCCAACCAAGGGTGGCATAATACATGCTTCAGCCCCTGGTAGGCCCTGGGTACACCTATGCCCTGAGTTACAGGGTCTGATAAGGTGGCCCAGTACCAATTGGAAATGTACCTAAGGTACATGGAATCCATTTTACAGAGAGAGCAGTAGGCCTGGGGTCCTGATTGGCAGGGTCCCAGTCCGACTATGTCAGAAACCAGCTAAAACACAGGGCAAAAAGTTGGGGGCAACCATAGTCAGGAGGTACCTTCCTACAGAAGCCAACAGGCATCTTTTGACCTATGCGATTTCGTTGTCAATGGCACCCCCATTCATGCAAGATAGTTGTCCATAGTTAAGTCAACAGTCCTTTGCCTAATACTCTGCAGTCTTCCTTTCCCCCATATTTCAGGAGAATGAATAAGACATGGAAAATAATGAAAGAGGGGTAGCTCAGCCTGACTTCTACAGGTCACTGGCAGGTAACACACAGGCCTTTGGCTTGGACTGCACCCCGGCGCAACCCAAGTCTGTCCCGTACAGCGAGGGTTGAAAACATATTTTATAGCACTGAATCCGGAGTGAGGCCTCTTCTGGCACCAGTGCCCTCTGGGAGATATAGTGTCCCCTCCCAAGGTCAGTAGCACCAACACAGTCTCACAACGAAATATTGGATCACATTACACAGTTACCGTAAGGTATTCTCTCTCTCTACATATCCATATCTGTCTCTCTGTCTGTGTCTATCTTCAATTAAAAAAACCAGCTAAAGTTATGTTATGTTATGTTACATGGAGTTTTGTAAAGCGCTCAGCTTCTCAGGTAGAGTAGGTCACGGCGCTGTCAGACCTTACACGCACAGAACAGACAAAATAGGTGGAATTATTGTTCGAACAACCATGTTTTATGGTCTTTCCTGGAAGCGAGAAGGTTGTCAATCTTTCGCAAAGACAGAGGCAGTGCATTCCAAAGTTGGGGAGCCAAACACTTAAAAGAGCGACCCCCGATGCGAGCGCGCCTAATTGCCGGAATCGTGGCCGGAGCCGGCGTTGTGGAACGTAGCGATCTAGAGGGGAAGTAAAAGCCTAATCTTTTCCTGAGATAACGAAGACCCTAAGTGCAGTTTTGTTTACGAATTAAAACTGAAAATTTACTGAAATTCACAAGCTAGTGTAAGGAGCACAGCCCTTAACTCACAAAATCAAAATCCCCATACAAATGATAACTCACACTCTAAATGAAATGCTTGTGACTTTTCACATGAATTTCAAGTTAAAAGTAATATGATTGTGTTATTACCAAAGCTAGCCATAATTTCACTTTAACCTTCTCTAAAAAAAAACTTTGGGGGTCATATATCACATGCAATAGTTCCCTGCGCCCAGCTAACCGTGAGCAGCCAGCCCTTGCTTTACAAAGCTTTTGGTTTACAAACTACAAGGGCAACCCTAGAACAAGAACCCGGGGTAGTATCTACTGTATTCCAAACAGTGGTTCAAGAGCTAAAATAGAAAACGATAAAACAATTAGTGTGAAAAAGAGAAAGAAATAGTGCAAGAAAAAAGAAAAAACGGTACTATCTTAATTTTACAAAAAACATGTACATAAATATTCTTAAGGAATAATTTTTAATACTCAATGAAACACAGAAGAAAAACAAAATATTAAGGGTGCTCAAACAGTTACACAAACATTGATGGAATTGTGGACATTGACAAGTGTAGACTGAACAAACAGTGGCAGGGAAAAAAAAATAAAACACCAAAATACACAATGTAACAATTGTGTCCGCTCTTAATTAGGCCACATCTTTTAGCGTCAACTGTGTTTCGACCCAGGGGTATAGAGGGTCATCTTCAGGACAAGGACTTCAAATATATGAGTGTCCACTTTCTTTTCTTACTGGATCTCCGCGATATACAGTGCCCCAATTTTGGTATGTAGGGCAAAACTGCCAGAATTTATGAAGACCAATGGTACATTGGTCTTGTCTGAGTTGACTTTGAGGCAACTGTCTTTCATCCATGTGGCAACGGCCTTCATCCCGCTGTGGAAGTTGATTCTGGCGGCTGTAGGTTCCTTGGTGAGGGAGAGATTGTAGAAACTGGCTTCTTCAATATGGACCCAGCAATGGGCACTGACTGGAATCAACAAGTTTAGGTTTTGTTTACATTTCTTGAATAATGTGTTGAAAAAACAGGGAAGTCTGGTCAAGACCAGTAGGGTATTTGGGCTTTGTGGTGCCTTTATTTTGTAGATGGACATTTTGTCGCCTGCACTGCAGTGCCTAATTAAACATTGCTGCTATTGCAGGTGGAGATATGCCCGTGGGAGGGGTAGGAAGGGGTCAGGGGCATTGGGGTGTGGAGGGGCACCCTCTAAAAAGAATGGCAATCACTACGGGGCAAACACCGGTGTCAAGTGTAGTGATATTTGCTGGCCAGTGAAATGCCCACAACCTGGCCAGTGGAATGTACAATTCTGTGACTGTGGTGGGTTCAGCAAAATTATGATTTTTGTTTTTAGCTTAAATGTGTCAAAATAATACTGCTAAAACATTTGCTGCATAATTTACCTTCTTTTTGCAGGACGTTTAGATGACCCTGCTTCATAATTTAGTCCTTCATTGCCCACCGGCGGTGAATTGGATGCAGGTCTTTTTCTCAGCCCCACTACACATGATGCAAAAGAAAGTCTAACCAGGCAAAAAGAAAATTGTTAGTGTATAGTAATAAAACCCTATGACAATGGTGGCAATACTTAAGTATTGTCTAAAGAAAAGAATGCCAATTAAGCACATCACACACTGCATGATCCTAGATGGCAAACAAAACTGGAGGAGAATCTTCATTTGAGAATTTAGGAAAATACAATGAAAGAACTGAATACTGGAGAGACTCTGAGCTCCTCAAGGATGACTGACTGAAGACCCAATTATACCTTTAATCTACTTCATACACAAAGTTAATAAAAATTACAAACCGAAAAGGAAGACCAATAGTCTCTTCCATAGGATCTTTGTTTGCAAACGTTTCCAAATATGTAGATACTTTTCTAGCACTTTTTGTAAAACAAATGTGCTTCTTTCTTAGAGACACAACAGATCTGCTATGTCAATTGCAGAGTATTTATTTATTTATAAGTTTTATATAGCGCTAGCTAGACCCGGAGGTATCCGAGCGCTTTACATACACAGGGGAACACAAGTTGCATTACATAGCATGACATTGGGATGCATAAAGATATAAGCTAAACATAATAATTAGGCACACGTTACATAGCAGGACAGAAGGGTGCAAGAGGATAACACATTATGAGTGCACATACAGTGAAGGGTAGGGAGGAAGCTCAAGAGATTGAAAAGAGTCCCGGAACCATCTTTCCTTGATGGACAAGTGAGCTGGGAGTCAGCTAGGTTACTGAAGTCTAGGTTTGTTGACTTGGTCGGTGTAGTATTTCTTGAATAGAAGGAGTTTCAGGTCCTTTTTGAAGCAGGGGACGGAGGGGTTGCATCTGAGGTCAATCTGGAGTGAGTTCCATAACCTGGGTACGTTACCAGAGAAGGATCGGGACTGAGTAGTTTTCCTTTTCAATTTCGGAGGGATGAGAAGAAGTGAGTTGCAGCTTCTCAGGGATCGGGATCTCCCCGCTTTAACCAGTTTGCTGTGTAGGTAGTTGGGGGAATGTGAGTGAAGGGTGTTGTGTGGGATGCAGGCCAATTTGTAGATACATCTACCTTCAATGGGCAGTCAGTTGAGGGAGTGGAGGGTTGGGGTGATGTGTTCAAACCTATTTACCACAGTTATCAGACGAGCTGCCATGTTAAGGACTGACCTGGGGCTAGGTGAGCTTTTGGCATTCCTGTTAGGATAGTGAGGTATTCTCATTTGGAATACTCTTTTAGAATTGTTATGCTTTCTCTATCTCTGAACATTCGGTATGTGGGAGTTGGGCAGGGAGAGAGTTGCTTCTTTGCACTGTGGTTGTGTAAGCTGTTTCCTGGAAATAAACTGATTCTTCATACTGATCCTGTGTACTGGATTACATCACAATTTTGGCGACGAGGATGGGAGTGTTGAAAGATACCTACTAAGAAGATTTATTTTTTTTCGTTTTGAAGTTTTTTTTTTTCCAAATAGCGTTCACTTTTCTCTGAAGTGTTTTATGGATTTTGTGTATTGATGGCACCTGCGGCTGACAGTTCGATAGATCTGTGCTTTGATTGCACCAGCGGGTGACTATTTTGTGTTAACCCCTTTGATGCTTGTGACAAGGTCAACTCGTCATTGGTGTTACCTACGCTGTGCTTATGACGAGTTGACCTTGTCACAAACAATGGGATTTTAAAAATTGCAGCGCACAGCGGGAATGTAGTCTAGCAAGGATGCGGTTAATATTTTGGATTTTGTCGTGTTTGGAGCTTCGGCAAGTGTTTTGATCCCACAGAAGTGTTACTTGTACTGGACTAAGGTAAAACCAGTCAAAATTGCATCTAGCTACAGTTTTTCTACTTTGGTGACAAATTCTATGTGACTATATTAATATCGCATAGTTAATCGAGCAGCAAGTTGTATTTCCGCTTCATGCATTTTTTGAAAGGAATACCTGTGTTCGAGAGCGCGTGTGAATTCTTGTCCTCTTCGTCTTCGCGGCTGACAACGTCTTACGCTACGGGAGTACGGCACGTAATGACATAACAACGTGAGACGTAAAACGTCTGTCGGCCATCTTTGTTTAACTTTTACTTACACGATAGCTGCAAGACGCAAGACAAGATTGAGAATTGTTATCAGATTTTCAGGGTCAATTCAGGTACTGTTTCCATCCTATTCTATGACCTGGAACTAATATATACATCACGATTTTGACATCGGTGACTACGTTTTTTATTTTAAATGACTACTTTAACAGACTATTGTGGATTCCGGATAGCATCACGATTTTGACATCGGTGACTACTTTTTTTATTTTAGATAATTATTTTAACAGACTATTGTGTATTCTGTATTATACTATGTGCATCACCAATGTTTAATTATTTGTTTCTTTAGGGTCTATCTTGTTTTAGCATTAAAAATGTCCAATATTGTTGCACCTCTGCATTTCCTACCAAGTGCAGGTGAACCAAAAATGGAGTGGGACTTATGGTACCCAATGTTTTTGGCGTATGTGGATGTTTTGGAGGAAGACGGTTGTTCTCCTAAGAGAAAGCTTGCGCTTTTAAGAAATTGTATGGGAGGAGCAGGTTTGAAGGAATTGGCAAACCTACCTCCTATGGAAGGTTCTGGTGACATCAATGTATTTGAGGTTACTGTTAAACAGATGAGCATTAGGTTTGGCAGGAAGATTAATACTGTCATGGAAAGGTTGAAGTTCTATTCACGAGCTCAGAAGGAGGATGAATCTATTGAGAATTATGTAGCTGCATTACGCACTTTAGCTGCTTCCTGTGCTTTCGAAACAATTAATTTTGAACAAGTTTTGAGAGATCAGATTATGATGAAGCCCAAGAGTAAGAAGATTCAGGAACGCTTATGGATGGGGACAGAATCCTCTCTCAGTGCTGTATTAAATATCGCTAAAGGGATTGAACAATCAGAAATTTTTGTTAGTGAAATCAGGGGGCAGGTAGTTAAAAATAAAAAAATAATCCCTGAAGTATCTATTGTAAAATATAATTCCAATCCTAAGAAACCTCCTTTCGTTTTTTACTAGAAAGCAAGTTTTTTGGGACTGTGGTGGGTTCAGCAAAATTATGATTTTTATTTTTAGCTTAAATGTGTCAAAATAATACTGCTAAAACATTTGCTGCATAATTTACCTTCTTTTTGCAGGACGTTTAGATGACCCTGCTTCATAATTTAGTCCTTCATTGCCCACCGGCGGTGAGTTGGATGCAGGTCTTTTTCTCAACCCCACCACGCATGACTACTACAAAAGTGACAAAAGAAAGTCTAACCAGGCAAAAAGGAAATTGTTAGTGTGTAGTAATAAAACCCTATGATAATGGTGGCAATACTTAAGTGTTGTCTAAAGAAAAGAATGCCAATAAGGCACATCACACACTGCATGATCCTAGATGGCAAACAAAACTGGAGGAGAATCTTACTTTGAGAATTTAGGAAAATACAATGAAAGAACTGAATACTGGAGAGACTCTGAGCTCCTCAAGGATGACTGACTAAAGACCCAATTATACCTTTAATCTACTTCATACACAAAGTTCATAAATATTACAAACCCAAAAGGAAGACCAATAGTCTCTTCCATAGGATCTTTGTATGCAAACGTTTCCAAATATGTAGATACTTTTCTAGCACTTTTTGTAAAACAAAATGTGCTTCTTTCTTAGAGACACAACATATCTGCTAAGTCAATTGCAGAGTATTTATTTATTTATTTATAAGTTTTATATAGCGCTAGCTAGACCTGGAGGTATCAGAGCGCTTAACATACACAGGGGAACATAAGTTGCATTACATAGCAGGACATTGGGATGCATAAAGATATAAGCTAAACATAATAATTAGGCACACGCTACATAGCAGGACACAAGGGTGCAAGAGGATAACACATTATGAGTGCACATACAGTGAAGGGTAGGGAGGAAGCTCAAGAGATTGAAAAGAGGCCTGGAACCATGTATCCTTGATGGACAAGTGAGCTGGGCGTCAGCTAGGTTACTGAAGTCTAGGTTTGTTGACTTGGTCGGTGAAGTACTTCTTGAATAGAAGGAGTTTCAGGTCCCTTTTGAAGCAGGGGACGGAGGGGTTGCATCTGAGGTCAATCTGGAGTGAGTTCCATAACCTGGGTACGTTACCAGAGAAGGATCGGGACTCTACGGGGTGCTGAATATAATTATTCCACCATTGAGAAAGAATTGTTAGCATGTACTTGGGCTGTGCAACACTTCCGTCAATTTTTGTGGGGTACCAAATTTTGTTTAAGAATTGATCACAAGCCATTAATCAATATGCTAGCGGCTAGTGGTGGTAGAACTTTAACTGCTCGTTTGGCTGCAAAATTACAAGAATTTCAGTGTGTAGTTGAATATGTTCCTGGCCGTCTTAATGTGCATGCTGACTGCTTTTCTCGTTTCCTGTTATCAGACACTCTTGATATTGCTAATGTTGAATGTGATATTGATGTAGCATTTTCTATTGAAGATGTCAATGGTGAGACATCCAAAGTTTGGCCTGAGGTTATTTCTGAAACTGAATGGAAAGCAGCTATGTGTGAAGATAGTGTTTTATCTGATATTGTGGAGTTTATGCAACTGGCTGGCCTGAGGAACGCAATTTATCTGGTGATGTTTCATCTTTTTGGAAAATAAAAGATGAACTAATGTTTGATCAGGGTTTTCTAACTTGAGGGGATAAGATAGTTCCTCCTTTAAAACTAAGAGAGAAAATTGTTTCCATGGCTCATGAGGGTCATATGGGTATGTCCAGCACCAAAAGACGCATAAGAGAGTTCTACTGGTGGCCAGGAGTTGATGGCATGGTTGACAAATGGGTCAGATTATGTCCTCCTTGTGCTAAGAGTGACAAATCGGTCAAACCTATAGTTGTTGGTGTTTCTCCTATTGAATTTGTTACGAGTCCTTGGAAGAAACCTGGAATCAATATTATTGGCCCATTCAATTTGTCTACCAATAAGGATGTGTTTGCTCTGGTATTAATTGATTATTTCTCCAAATGGCCTGAGTTGAAGGTGGTTGATAAGGTTGGATCAGCACAGGTGATTGAATTTTTGGATGAAGTTTTTTGTAGGGAGGGCATTCCTGCAGAAATTGTTTCAGACAATGGCCTTCAGTTTATCAGCAGAGAGTTTGTTTTGTTTCTTGAGAGATGTGGAATAACACATAAAAGAGTGTCCAATTATAATCCTCAAGCCAATGGTCAAATAGAACGCTTTAACAGAGTTATTAAGGAGTCTATTCAACTAGCAGTGAGAAGTGGTTTGGAATGGAAAAAAGCACTACGTGCTACCTTGTTGTCATATCGCACTTCTCCTAATTCTGTTACTGGTTTGTCTCCTTTCGAGATGTTGCGTGGTAGAAAACCAGGTTCCAAATTATTACCTTGGTGGATTAAAATTAAGATTCCATATGATTCTTCATTTGCTTCTTCTCAGGTTAGAGATAAAGTTTTGAAGTATCAGGAAAAGATGAGAGGTAACTCATTGCATGTGCCCACTAATAGTTCTAAGATCAAGGCGGGGGACTTTGTACGTGTTAAATTTGGTGATTTTCATGGCAATAAGTGGGCTAAATGGTCTGATCTATGCAGAGTGTTGGAAGAGTTTAGTAAAGCAGTAAGAATAGAAGGGGGAAAGATTTGGAATTTTAGACGTATTTCCTTATGTAGAATGGGGAATTCTTAGATGGTTTCACAGTCTGGTCTATCCAATCTTATGACAATCATGAAAGTTATGCTGTATTGTTGGACACTTTTGGTTGTGATTTATCTGCTTCTGACACCAGTAATTGTGATGTATCAACTTCTGACACTGCTGTGTCTACTTCTATGAATACTAGCAATGTCCAAGATTCATTTTCTCGTATACCATGTGATGATGTCAGAGGTTTTGGTAATGTTATTGCTGAACCCAGTAATGTTGTCAATTTGAGAAAAAGCTCTCGTATCAGACATACTCCTGTCAAATTGCGGGATTTTGTTAATTAGTTTAATTTTATAGTTTACTAGCAGCCCGTCCCGACGTTGTCCGGGTCTGAATTGCTGCCGGCCAGTCATTTCTTATCTGTGACAGGCCTGTGAAACGCTCCGATTCACAGTGCACTGCTGATGCATTTAAGAGTGCTCGTTCAGTAGTGTGTGAACTCGAGTTTCCCTACTTTATTTTCCTTGCAATATTATATAGCGCAAACTCGACAACATGGCATGAGCACAATTTACATTACAGAAAAACACATTCATTTGTGGTAGGCACGGGGAGACAAAGCGATTTGCCTGGAATCACAGGATGTTGAGCTGATGCCGAGATTCGAATGTAGCTCCCCAGCTCTAAAGTTCGCAATTCTAGGACTTGTGGCGGGAGGTGTGTCTGAAAGTCTATGTCGGTGCTGGCCATCACTGAGAGAGACCTGTGCATTTTTCAAATGGGTGGTGAAAAATATGAGTATGTTGCTGGAGATGTGGGCCACCAATGTACTTACCGGGGGAGGGTAAACACCCATTATTCCGCAACTTTCTTTCCGCATACCATCATTCCGCATACTTTCATTACGAAAGTACCATGACTCCGCAATGCCATTATAACGCATGGCATTACATTTTATATGCTTTTACCACGCATACATTTACAACGAAATTCGTTGTAAATGCATGAATGGTAAAAGCATGTTTTTTTAAAATGTTTGGATAAAGTAAGTATGGTTATAGGGGTATATGTTTTGGGGTACTGAGGTATATGTTTTGGGGTGTTTTGGTATTTAAGGGTTCAGATATAGTATTGGGTTATGGGGTACAGGGGTAGTTTTAGGGTTTAGGGATAGGTGTGGGTTTTGGGGTACAGGGGTATTTTTAGGGTTCAGGGCTAGTTTGGGTTTTGGGGTAGAGGGGTATTTTTAGGGTTCAGGGGTAGGTTTGGGTTTTGGGGTACAGGGGTATTTTAAGGGTTCAGGGCTAGGTTTGAGTTTTGGGGTACAGGGGTATTTTTAGGGTTCAGGGCTAGGTTTAGGTTTTGGGGTACAGGGGTATTTTAGGGTTCAGGGATAGGTTTGGGTTTTGGGGTACAGGGTTATTTTTAGGGTTCAGGTCTAGGTTTGGGCTTTGGGATACCGGGGTATTTTTAGAGTTCAGGGCTAGGTTTGGGTTTTGAGGTACAGTGATATTTTAGGGTTCAGGGGTAGGTTTGGGTTTTGTGGTACAGTGGTATTTTTAGGGTTCAGGGCTAGGTTTGGGTTTTGGGGTACAGGGGTATTTTTAGGGTTATGGGGTAGGTTTGGGTTTTGAGGTATAGGGGTATTTATAGGGTTCAGGGCTAGATTTGAGTTTTGGGGTACAGGGGTATTTTTAGGGTTTAGGGATAGGTTTGGGTTTTGGGGTACAGGGTATATTTATAGGGTTAAGATGGGTTAGTGTGTAAGGGTGTTGGGGTATTTTAAGGAGTAAGGGTGGGCTATGATTATGGGGTGCAGGGGTATTTAAAGGGAGCAGGGTGGGATTAGCACACAATATGAGACATGGCATGAAGGGTGGAACGTACCATATGCCCCCAGCGTTTGTCACGCCCCCAGCACATGCCCACAGTACAACGCAGACACGCCCACAAGGGACTACTTTGCTGGCACGGTTCTTTTACCTTTTAAATGTATATGGTGGGCGTCTGCATAGCCTATGTCCTTCTGCTGCAACTGCCCTTTCCAATGCTGTATTGGGTGTTGTGATTGGTGCTGTGGTTCCTGAGATTACCCGCCTCAAAGGTTTGAGCTCTCTCTTTATTATATTAGTATGGATTATTATTTTTATTTCTTTTTTTAAGGGGAAAGTGTGTAGTATTCTCATTTGGAATACTCTTTTAGAATTGTTATGTTTTCTCTATCTCTGTACATTTTGTATGTGGGAGTTGGGCAGAGAGAGAGAGTTGCTTCTTTGCACTGTGGTTGTGTAAGCTGTTTCCTGGAAATAAATTGATTCTTCATACTGATCCTGTGTACTGGATTACATCAGATAGCATTCCCGTAGTCTAATTCGGAAAGAACTAGGGATTGGACAATAGTCTTGAAATCGTCTTGGGAAATGAAAGGTTTCATTTTCTTCAGGCGTTTTAGTGAGTAAAGCGCACTTTTTGAAGAGTTTTTGATGTGGTCCTTCATCAATAGGTTCTTGTCCAGGGTAATGCCTAAAGACTTAACCGAGTCAGATAGGGTGAGAGAGCAGTTTAGGGCTTCTAGGTTCTTGAGCCAGTCTTGGATAGGAAGGTGGTTACTTTTAATAGCGAACAGTATTAGTTCTGTTTTGTCCGGGTTCAGTTTTAAGTGGTTTGCATTAAACCAGAATTCAATCTTGGTTAGTGTGACATTGAGGTGTCGGATGTCACTGGGAGGTTTGATTCTATAGTAGAGTTGAGTGTCATCTGCATGTGGGTGATATTTAACTCCTGCTTGTTTCAGAATGATGGTAAGGGGTTCCATAAAGAGATTGAAGAGGGCTGGGGAGAGGATTGAGCCTTCAGGACCCCAAGTATGACTTGTGTTTGCTTAGAGAGACAGGAGTTGATTTTAATTTGTTGCAAACGGTGCTGAAGGTATCTATGTAAACATTGACCATAAGTTATGTAGTCCTATCTTTGTTTCCTTTTATTTACGTGTAAGATGCTCCTGACTTGCACCCTGTGTGTGAACAAGACCGCAAGACGGTTGAAAAGCGTCACGCGGGGTTTATGATGCAATACATCCTTTCTGCCCAAGATCAATGTGTCTTTGCCTATGAGCGCCCTATTACCTTGTTTGGCTGGATATTACCTAAAAGTAATCTAATAGCATTTTATAAATATTTAGTGTAGCAATAATCATTAAATAGAAAACGGTTGTTAAATTTTGGGGGGATAAAATAATAAATATGTATAATTGTGTATATTTTTCTTCAGATTAAATTATATTTAGTTATATTTTTAACTATTTAAAATAATGAGCTCCAATTTCACATAATTTCTCACAAGGTTTTATTCTAAGCCGCCGTTCCAGTGCGTAATTTGAGCCATGGAATGATAGTTACTGTTTTGCAACAATGGATGTAGCATCACTCTGTACATGTACTGCGTAGGACTTTGGGTTATGACATAAATATTTCCTAAAAACGTAATTATTGCCAGATTGGAACATGATCATGGAAATAATGAAAGCTGGTTTAAAAAACCAATGTCTTTATTTTTTTTAAATAAATGTTGCAAAGACGAGGGACTGCCATGGGATACATTCTTTACCCTCAGCTATATCCACCTCATGATTAGCTGGTTGGAGACGGGATTTGCATGAATTGAGCAACATGAAACCTATTTTACAGTAATGTTGTTGTTTCTCTTCTACACAGACAATCTCCTTTTGATGTGGGATCGAGAGATTAAAATATTCCAAATGTTTTTTAAGATCCTCCATGAAAATGAGTATCGTATTCAACAAGGAAACATTTGAATTTGTTTTGTAAGTGGGACAATGTGGTTTTAGTAAAGACACTGCAACAAATAGTATATTAAATATCAAAAGCCGCTGTGTTAAAAAATTAAAGTGGAGCACTCCTTAAGGGAGAGTAAGAATGAACTGTTCATTGGACAAAAAAACTAAAAACGTTTGGAGAGAGTAAAAATATGTTTTCAAATGAGTGAATATCCTAATGATTTAACCGAAGGGGCTGAGAGCAGGGCCACATCAAAGAAAAAACTATTAGTAGCTAAAAAACAGAGAAATTAAGAAAAAGAAAAAGATGAGAAAATCGGATTCTATTTCAATTTTCTAGTATTTATATAGCGCATGGCTACCCAACGTCCTCTCAGAGCTGGTAAAGACCTTTACTCTGAATAAGGATATCTATGAGTCACTAGAACAGATGATTTTCAGTAGTTTCCTAAACGAGATTTCTGCTGTCTCCTTTGGGAAGGGAGTTCGTTCTAGAGCTTAGGAGCTAGAACTCTAAAGAAGCTGCCTCCTCTCCTTACTTTTTTAATCCTAGGAACCAGAAGAAAGGCTTGACCCTTGGAACATTAGGCTCATTTGGGTATGTGGAGAAGTGTGGCTCAATGGTTAGAGCGGCAGACCCTGATGCAGAGGTCTGGCCCGGGACCAGGGTTCAATTCCCGCCTCGGCGGGTCTTGGGCTTAATTTCCTCGGACCTGATAATTCTCGCCTCTGTGCCTATTCTAATCATGGGTCCCACTCTGCAACTCTGGGCAATAGCTTGCTTAATCTCCACAACGGCCCCAACAGCGCTGGGATGCCTGGCTTCACCTTGGGGTTGCCCAGGAGTGGACATTTCACAGGGAAAAGCCAGGAAGGGTTCCACAGCGGTATGCGTTCAGCGCCAGGAAACCCCGGTTGGGGGATAAGTGCGCTTTACAAATACAAATTCATTTCATTTCATAGGTAGAGATTGGACGTTGAATTGGGAGGGATCTTTTTCTGTGTAGAGCTCGATGGACAAGTAAGAGGGACTTGAATTGTGTTCTTGTTTTGGACGCGCAGCCAGTGAAGAGCTGTCAGAACAGGGGCAGCTCAGGTGCATTTGGCGATTCTGAAACGTGTGTGTGTGCTGCTGCATTCTGCATTATCTCCAGTTAGCTGGTAACATTCAGGACTGCCTAAGTAAAGGGAGTTACCTTAGTCCAAGCGCAAGTTGGCGAGGCCCTGGACTACTACTCTGCCCAGGTTGATAGGAAGCCAGGTCAAGACGAGAAGTCGTCCGAAGCAGCATGCTGCCATCTTTTTAGCCTCGATTTCCATAGTGAGCCTTTCATCAGTCCAGAAACTTAAACTCCTCACTGATGGAGCTGGTGCCAAATGGAGTGATTCTATTCTACCACAAATACCTCTGTTTTCTCTCCATTCAGTTTTAGATGACTGTCTGACATCCAGCTAGTGACATGCTTGAGAGAAGCCTTTAGCTGCTGTGGGGCGTTCTTAATACCTGTAGAGAGAGAGGACAATCTGAGTGTCATATGCATATGAGACAATCGTGAACCCATATGTTTGCACAATTTCTGCCAGAGGGCGTACATAAAGATTAAAAAGGATAGGATTCAATGAGGATCCCGGGGATACTCCACATTTTAATGACAAGGTTGTAGATATGGAGGAGTCCACCTGGACTTGGAAGATTCACAGTAGTAGAAAATCGGTTAGCCATTGAGGGAATTTCCATTTACTCCTGCCTCCTTTATTCTCTGAATGAGGACTGGGTGGTATACCGTATATCAGGCGGCACTCAGGTCCAGCAAGATCATTGCTGCTGAGCCGCCCTAATCCAGGATTGATCTTAGTTTCCCAGTTGCAGTTCAGATTCATAGCAATGTGTAACATAGAACAGCCTGAAACCAAAATCTTTTGTAGCCATTTGCACTTTTTGAAAGATGACCCAGACACAGGCAGAAAATGGGTGCACATCCAACCATAGCAAACTGAAAGGCTTCATTATTAGCAGATATCCTATCAAGCAGTCATTTTCATGCCGAGGGCAATGCAGAGTGGCAAGTAAAAAAACAAAATAGCTTTTGGAAATGCAATACATTCAAGGCACTCAAACAAGGGATTACCCTTAAGGAATATGAAATCAATGGGATACAACAAAATATCAGGAAACAAATAACATGTAAAGGCACACATAGAATATATGTAATAGTGTCCATGCACATTGAAATACATTGGAAGCACAACATACTAACTGCAAAAATTAACACCTGGACACAAATGAGCAATAAATAATAAAGATCCAAGTACACAAATTGCAGGACATAGCCAGAATGTTCATACTCCTCCTTCTCTGTTCAAGCACCCAAACTATGGAACACTTTACCCCCAAACATAAGATCCACGGATAATACCTTATCTTCAAAAGACTACTCAAGAGTTGGCTCTTCCTCACATAACCCCCATAGTCATACATAAATATACAGCATATCCCTGTATCCCTCCACTTTCCTTTTCAACCCAAATAACAAACTGACATGTCCCCCGCTCAAATTAATTTGATATTTCCCTATACTAATTCACCACAAATACATTTTGGGTTCCGGGGTAGCGCTTCTATGCCTCATCAGGGGTAGTAAGTGCTATATAAATGCAATTACAATGACTTTAAATCCATAATATTTAGAATACTGGGATATTTATGTAATGGAAAAAGCCATATGGGGGAGGGGGGCTGAATAAAGCATTTGAGGCATTTAGAGTTATTGTACAGCTAAAAACGAAGTCCCCAGAAGGCGATAATTAAGATAAACACCGGTAGGCACATTTATAGAATCAAATGTTGCAGAAAGATAATCTATCAACTGGATTGAAAACATTATATATAACTGGTAACAAGTAACAAATCTATTGGAGATGGTGTATATGGAATATCTGCAGAGCCATGTTATTGCATGCCTAATCCCGTTAGAGATTCAGTGGAGACCTTCATCTCTGCTAAAACAAATTCAATGTATTAAACAGTGGCTTAGATTGAATCAGAAATTGTCTTCTTCAACACAGAATTCTGTGGGAATTACATACCGGGTGCTTGCACAAAATGCAGTTTCATATCTCCTCCCCATAGTAGTGTAAAAGGTGCATAGCTTATGGCCTTAGAATAACACCACTTTTTAAATCATATGGTAAACACTGCTAGCACCCTCATTTAAAAAATACTAGCAAACATATTTTATTGTATACTCAGGAAATGAAGTAAATGCTCCTAACTGCAACATGTCCACCCAATGATAACAGATGTTTTACCTGGCTTGTGGCAGTGAAAATAGCACTGAAATGTTGAACCGTCTGCAAGCAGGTGCAAACAGCAGAGCACACTTACATGGGATACTGAATGAATTCTAGCTTTTTTCCAGTGACATAAATACTAAACAAAACACATTTGACCATATATGCTGCGGCACATGCAGAAAATGCCCTGATCAATACCCCAATCAAGGAACAGCAACAAATGCAAAATACCACTAGGCAGAGGAGAAGGAGATGGCCTACAAGGTGGTCCCACATGAAGAACAATCCATACAGGACCCGATGGACCTCTCTCTACTCCCCTTCCCAGCCAAGGTCTTCCAGAGTTCTGAGTTCATTGAAGCGTACCACATCCTGGACATCTCCAAATCCGGCTTCCAAGGCAACCATAGCACCGAAACTGCCATCCTCGCTGCCACAGACAATGGCCACACCCTCCTCGACTGCAGCCCTCAACTTCAGCCCTCGACTGCAGCCCTCATCCTCCTACACCTTTTGGCTGCTTTCGTTACTGTCTCCCATCACACCCTATGCACACAACTCCATGACACCGGCATCCGTGGCAAAGCCCTGGAATGATCTGTTCCTTCCTCACCTACCGAACACACTGAGTCAAACGACCACCCTTCCACTCAAAACTCACGGAGATCAGCTGCGGAGTGCCTCAGGGCTCCTCTATGAGCCCCACTTTTTTGAACATCTACATGGCCTGCTTGCAGCCATCTCCAGGAACCACGGACTCAACATTGTCTCCTATGCTGACGTCACCCAGCTGATTCTCTTCATCAACCGAACCCAGAGTCGCCAACAACATGACGGGATGAAAGCTGTCACCACCTGGATGAAAGACAGCTGCCTCAAGCTCAACTCAGAGAAGACAGAAGTCCTCATCCTGGGCTTCACCCCCTCTGCCTGAGACTACTCCTGGTGGCCTGCAGCACTTATACCCCCCCCCCACACACCGACAGACCACGCACAAAACCTCTGCATCATCCTGGACTCCTTGCTCACTATAAATTGCCAGATCAACGCCGTCTCATCAGCGTACTTCCACAAGCTGTGCCTGCTCCGAAAGAGCTTCAAGTGGATCCCCACTGAGTCTAGAAAGATGGTCACCCACACACTCATCAGCAGCAGACTTGACTACAACAACGCACTCTGTCGGCATAACCCAGAAACTCCTCAAGAAACTGCAGAACATTCAGAACGCCTCTGCCAGACTCATCCTCAACATCCCCCGCTGCAGCCACATTCCAACCACCTGCTAGACCTCCACTGGCTCCCTGTCAACAACAGAATGACCTTAAAGATCCTCACATAGGCCAACAAAGCCCAACACAATTCAGGACCTGTGTACCCCAACCACCGTCTCGCATTCCACGCACCCACCATAGCTCTCCGCTCCACCCAGTTGGCCCTGGCCACCGTCCCAAGCATCCGCAAGACCATGGTAGGAGGAAGATTCTTCTCCTCCCTCACAGCAAAGACCTGGAACACCCTATCTCTCCACCTGAGGCAAACACTGGCAATGCCTCAATTCAAGAATCAGCTCACAACCTGGCTCTTCGACTGAACCACAGTGCATTCGATGGCTCAGCAGCCCTCTCCCAGCACCTTGAGACCCTTACGAGTGAGTAGTCATGCCCTACAAGATACCTGATTGATTGACAGGATGAATGCAGCATCTATCCTCACAGCATACAGATTCGACTTGGGCAGCTTGAAGCACCTGATGGCCTCAACAAAGAGCACCTTCACCCTGAAATAATTGCAACCCATGAATCTGTTTCAAATGTCTGTGTCATCTGTGCTTATCAAAGTATGGTTGCTCTGGCACATGGTATGTTCTAGGCCTCATTTTGCTACTTTCTACAGCAGATAATGAATGCCATTTTCATATAAGGGGCAAGTGACATTTCATTTCCTAAAGGCGTGCACTTTGTGAATGCCATGATAACCCAGTGCTATGGCCTTGAAAATTATCCACGTGTGGGTAATATCATTGGATGCAGCCTTTCAGCTGGCACCATTTAACCACTAGAGGAAGTTACTTTAATCATAAAAAAGCATGTGATTAATTGTCGTGCTGAAGATCCTTAAGCCATACTGTGAAACCAAATGTGAGTAATAGCTCCGATACTGCACATATAAGTAAACCAAAAACAGACTATTCTTGTCCAGATATCTGTGACGCTGATCCAACATTACCACATCTGTATGCTCACTTCCGCAGCTTTGCAAGTTATGTTATGTTACAGCTGCTTATATAGCACAACGGCTGCCCCAGCGAAGGGGCGTCCCGGCGCTGAACCAGACAGGAGAGAGCGTAACATACCACAAGCTTTAGGGTCAGCTTAGCAGAACAAGTGGGTCTTAATTGCCTTTCTAAAGGATAAAAGGTCATTTATGCTTCGAATCCACAGTGGTAGTGCGTTCCATAGTTTAGCAGCCATATATTGGAAGGAACGTCTGCCCGTGCGGGCGAGTCTGACACGAGGAATCGTGACCAAGTTTTGTCCTTCTGATCTGAGGGATCTATTGGGAGTGTAATGCGTTATAAGATGACATAACATGGGGGGTGAAGATTTTTTTAGGATCTTAAAGGCCAAGCACAGGGCCTTGAAATTGATTCTTTTTTCCACCGGTAGCCAGTGCAATTTTACCAAAGTGTTGGTTACGGACTCAAACCGGGGAAGTGACTGTGTTCCTTCTCTGCAGCATCAGCATCCCTTACATCAAGAGGCTGCACCATCCCAGAGTAGGCATTAAGATGTCCCTGATGCAAATACCTCCAAACACCAGCTATTTATAAAAAAAAGATCATTCAGATGCTCCTGACTTATTTACTCACTGGTGGTGTCATATCAACCCACAGGAACACTGGCAACAGATACAGTGCAGTGCTCAAAAAATGATCGGAAGACTGTGAGGATTGAGGCAGCCATTGGAGTTTACTAACAGAAAAACAGATCTTTGTTTTTTTTGGCATTTTTTGGTTGTGCATGAACTAGCCATCACTGGGGCTCATGTTTGAAAAGAGAAAAGATGCGCTGACGCTACAGCTGAAGGTCGGTCAGTAACTAGCAGAGTCTCACTCTGCACTTTCAAGTTTTTAAATTGAGAACAATTTGAAACTTAGGTACTCGTTTTAATGCTTTTTAAGAAAAGCAATCCTATGTTTACATTGAATTTGAATACCTGCTGTTGCCTCTAATTTGGGGAAGGGGGCTCGCACTCGTGAAAGGGAGGAAAGAGTCTTCAGGGACACGCAGCACAGACAGACGTGCCTGAGGCAAGCCCGTCTGCACCCGTCAGCATCCCGGAAGCATCCGGCGCTAGCCACGCTGCCCGGGTGTCTCCAGAGGGTAATCCCATTATTAAATACAGCAGAACTGAGCTTCTGTATCTTGTGCCTACCAGTAAATGCCTGAAGGAGCGCCGGGACCCACTGGCTAGGTTAAATACTTGCTGCCCTGACTGTAACTTCCAGTTTACTAGGGATAGTTGGAAACAGACGGAGACACAAACAAGGACAGTGAAAACGAGCACGCCCTTGAGCAGGGCCACCTTAGTCAGCGTGCGCTCTTTGCAAAAACACGCACACAACAACATCTTTGATCTTTTAGATGAGGGAAGTCTCGATTTTGTGTGTGCAACAAGAACTAGGCTCTCCGATGTTCAGTGCCATGGCCATACCTCAGGGCTTCAAGATTTCTAGGATGGACCAGAAAGAGGGGAGGGGAGGTGGACTAGCAAACATGGGGATGGTAATGTACTAAGATTACTGAACTAATGGGAGCAGAAGCAATGCTTTTTTCATTAGCCTATCACATCAGCGCTCAGTTGCAGGAGGTCTGGTTCATGGGCCACCAGGTCCAGCAGTAGCCTTTTTAAAATCAGTGGATAATGCCAGTACCCACCTTGCCCTAAGATACTCACCCTTTTTGTTTTAAGGTGATTTAAACTTACTCCTAGATAAATTAAATGATAGCGAGGCCATGGAATTTAAAGAGACAATGAATCAGGTCAGCCTGGACCAATATGTGTCAAAATCAACTCATCAGGGGGTCACATATTGGACCGAGTTTGTTCTAATATGGCTCTACATATGGAAGACCCACAACTTTTGATTTGGGCTGACCGTTCTCTGATTCGGTTCTCTTTGCAGCTCCCAATACGAATATGCCACATTACATTGCATGCTTTTTTAACGCATGCCATTACAACGCGGTCATTACAACCGCCGGGTTGTAAAAACTCACGCCATTACAATGCAAGTTGAAACAATGACTTGCTCTAGGGGGGAGCTGGATGTTGGAATAGTATAATTTCTGCCACTCTTGTCTTTCCATGCAAAGAAAACAGTTGTCCAGGCACTGATTACACCTCGAATCGACTACGACAATGCCCTTTAAAACGGCCTTCCAGAATATCTCTTGGATAAACTTCAGGTGATCCAGAACGCAGCAGCTTGACTTTTGCTTAATCTCTAAAAGGCAGACACGTATCAGGTCTCATGTTTGGGATCTCCATTGGCTGCCCATCAGGGATAGAGCGAAATTCAAGTCTATGGTGTTGGTTCATGCAGCCCTCTGCTGCAAAGGACCTACCTATCTAAGTACCAGATACATCTTTTGCAACCCTTCAAGACAGCTTTGATCCACCAATAATTTTTTGTATGCACATCCAGGATCCGTAGACAGAGAGCATGAGGTAGATCACTTACTTTTTTGGGTTCAGCAGCCTGGAATAAGCTCCCCTGGGAGTTAAGCTCCAAAAGTGGCCCATGGCTTTTTTTCTTTTTAACCCTTTGAGTGCTCATGACGAGGTCAGCTTGTCATGAGCTACGGCGCTCCGGTGCTCATGACGAGCTGAGCTCGTCATGACCTCGCCCGTCCCGTGGAACGCTCGCATGCTGGGCTGATTCCCCTGCTTTGCTGAGCGTTCCATTGGAACGGGTGTGGCCATGACGAGCTCAGCTCATCATGAGCAACGGAGCGCTGTAGCTCATGACGAGCTGACCTCGTCATGAGCATGGGGGCGCTGTACGCACCCCCCCCCCACCCACAGCACAGCGGGGGAAACAGCCCCGCACGGAAGGGGTTAAACTGAAAACCTGGTTGTTTTGGCAGGCCTAGCTTTTTCCTCTCTGACTGTCAGCTTGTACTGTACCGGGACACTCCTTGGACCAGCTGTGCGCAATATAAATAGTATATCATATCATATTTGATAGATGTGGACGTATACATGAACTAAGAAATACCTCAAAGTGTCTGGGCAATCTGCTTTTGACAGGGGTAGTTATATGATAATCATCACAACTATTAGAGGTCAGTGTTTCCTATAATATTTTGCACTCTCCCATTAACCACATGGCTGCTGGGCGTTTTACCCCCCCTGGGCTGGAAAATGCCATTTTAGTGGCACCATGACGAGCTCAGATCGTCATCAGCACACGACACCCGTGGGTGATGACGAGCTGAGCTCGTCATCAGCATCGAAAGGGTTAAGAACGGGATGAAGATTTAATACCCACAGAAAACCACAGCATCAACATAACCCACAGTTTTAGTTGGTTTGACAGTGCAGCTGTCTGCATGACCTACTTTTACCAATGCTTTAACAGAATACATAGATTTGGCTTGGCTCTACCCACAAGGGTGTTTCTCTCTCAAATAATGCTATTAGCTGTTTGGTGTGCCATTCCACTTCCCATCGGGTGCTAGCATTGCAGTGCATGAGAAACAATTTTACATCTCAAAAATACAGACTCATCTCAATTTAAATTCGTTATCTTCTATATAGATTGTATAGTGAATGTAAAAGTGTTTAGGCCCAGCTTGACCTTGCAGCTGTCTTCAACATACTTGGTTAAAATTAGTTAAATATACATAGAGCAATCTTTGGCTCTACCCTTAGGAGTAGTTCTCATTCATTTGCATTTTGGTGAGGCATTCTGCCTCCTACCCAATGCTTGCCTTGCAATGTGTGAGAACAATTTTACATCTACAAAGTGCACAGAATAATTTCATAATAAATGCCATACACACAAATAAAATGCATATAGAGAAGAGCCCTTTTTGACTTGTTCTTTTTACTGTTTTAGTCAGAACTCTCTTTCCAAATACTCTAATACAAAATCATTGGTAGAACCAATTGGTGTGGCTTTATTATACCAGCATAGGCGAGCACAAATGCAGTTTGCATACAATTGCACATTAAGACCAGACCTATTCACTTTGCTAATGCATATTATGGTTTTTCATTGCAGACTGGCTTGATGCTCCGCCCAGGACAGGGAGTCTGTGCTGTTTCTTCAACCTGGCTGTGCAATACAGCCCAGTTGGAGAAACCTAAGTGCGCATGTGTGTTTGGTCAGCCTAAGACAGGCGACCAAACACACCTGCACACTTAGAAGTGCACAAACCAGTCCTCCTACCCTCCCATGGCCCCAGCACAGCCCTCCTAGGTACACTGGCTCAGCCAGCAGGTGAAAAATAAATCGATTTAAGATTAATATTTATTTTCGCACATGCTGGCTCTCAGCAAGTGTAGGGACGCTCCTCAGCTATTGTGGAGTAGCCCCCCTGATAATTTTATCAACAACCATTGAGTGAGAAAAAAAAACATAAACCACCCCAACATCTTCCCTCCTCATTCAGGATATCCGCATCCCAGTCTCATGGCACCACACTCCCTTCATCCCCATTCCTCCGTAGCTTAGTCTCCAACTCTGTTGTGGCGGAGGCCCCCCTCGTAGGCCCCTGTCTCCAAAACATTGTGTCATTTTAGCAGGGGTAATATGCATGGCCTCAGGTCAGGGTTTAGGGTGATGGGATCGGTGCACGAGCTCCTGGTGCTCTGCTGGGGGTGGGCTGTGTTTAGAAATAAGGTACAGATTTAAAAGCACCTGCTACAGAGTTCCTTGTGTGTTCAGCAGTTTTCTGGCAACAATAAAAATGTCAAGATAACTCTGATGATTAATGTTCCTGTTAGGGAGAGATGGGAGTTTTGTCTAGTGGTACTTTTGACCCATACTGTTGCCCAGAGGGTTAATATGCCTGCTGCAAAGAGCATGAACCACACAGATCACAGAACTGTATTTTATGTGGATAGCTCAGTGAGTTACTGCTTGGGTCACAGAGATCCTTTTGTTACTTACAGTTCATAAGTTGCACTCCTATTATTGTATCGTATTGTAATTGCATTTATATAGCGCTTACTACCCGCGACGAGGCTTCAAAACGCTTTTTCGGCGTGTGGCACGCTACTCCGGAACCCTTAAAAGATTAGTTGTGGATTAGTATAGTGAAAATATTAAAGTAATTTGAGTGATGGGATTATAGCAGAGTGACCTATGAACTGTCATCAATGAGCTGCATGCAAATTGCATAATATAGGTCAGAATTTTTCGTTTTTTTCCCTTAGTTCATATTTTAGTATAGGTTATAACATTTTGTTTTTTCCACATTATTCTAAATTTGCTAAAAAGGATAGGTTTAGTGAGAAGTACATTCTTATTAGTAAAGCCAGCCTCAACCACTGTAGTATGTTTTAAATCCTATGTTTGTGCTTCTCCAGATCAAACACTCTTAAAATATACTGCCTACTAGTATATATGGCATGTGATGACTGCACCTTGTAAACCTCATTGTCTTATGTAACATTCCCTATACACTGATTTACACACGTAAGATTCATTGTCTCTGTATGATGTGTTTGTGATTTAAAGTGCTCTGACACCCTACACTGGTGTAAGAAGCGCTATAAAACAAAATAAATGCATGAGAGAGGAGCTATGGAGAGATGAGGTACCCTGTTGGTGGGTAGTAGTGAGGGAATCTGTGGAGAAAGAGGTAATTGGTGGGGGCGACGCCAGAAAAGATTGTCTTACTATGAAGCCAGCCCTGCATGACCGTGACAAACTCGGGGCAAGTTAGTTCCCTAAATTACTTTGCTGGGTGCCGCAGAAAGGGAGAAAATTGAGTATCAAATAACCCCTCGTCTTGCTTGACAGAAGGGGTCAGCTTCTCAAGTGTTAAAAGCTCGCACACCTTGTGGGTCCATTGACTCTCAGTGGGAAGTTAGACTTTTCCCCAAAGGCATACGATAGAGTGAATTGCCACCAAGGTCAACGGGAAAGGATGTGGCCTAACTGCTAGAGTGGTCGACCTTGAAGCTGGGGAACTGGATCCAGGTCTTGGCAGTGACGCTCAAATATTCTGTGATTTGGGGCAAATCACTTAATCTCCCTGTGGCTAGCAAAAATGAATGTGTCTGTTTGTAACGGAACTGGTGCTCATGTAAAGCGCTCTGATACCTTTGAGTCGAGTGTGCGCTATATAAAACTCCCCCAAGAAAGGTTATTTTCTTTTATATGACCGGGCACCCTGATAGGGGAGACCCAGCAGTACCACCCAGAGCTCTCACCATGTATTAGTTGCAAGTGCCGACAGCCACCTTCGAAACCACCTTGCAGTAGTTCCCTAGTTTTGGAGAGTTCCACAGCAGGTGTGATAGAGTGCCCATCACCCCACCACCCTTTCAGCAAAGGCACTGCTTTATTGTGTCATAATTGTTCAATTCTGCAGGATTGTGATACCAGTAAGAACTTTGTAAGTGGTCCTTTGTTCTATTCACACTCCTATGGGCACTAAAAACATTTCCCCTCTCTACTTCAATTATTGGGCAGGCCAGTTCTGCTTCCCATTATTTCTGTCCTGGGCCCTTTAATGGCTCTGGGCTTGTGTGGAAGCATTCTGTACATATAGCCATCAGGTGCTTATTGTGGTCACCGTCCTGCACCCAGTGCACCATTTAGAAGAAATACTTAAACCTCCTTTTAAAGTCTGCAGTGTAAAGCCAGCATAGTTTTCTGTATGCTAATTGCCCTCATCTTACTGTGTGTACATTCGACATTCAACTCTGGAACTGAAATGCTTTGTGCTTGAAATACAATTTTTTTTATCTCCAGTGCAAGCCTACACCCTAGACTTTAGTAATATATATATATATATATATATATATATATATATATATATATATATATATATATATATATATATATATATATATATATATATATATATATATATATATATATATATTACCTACTGGCGATAGCCAGTAGGTATATATAGTTAGAATTTTTTCTCTATGGGACTTCTGAAAATTCTATGTCTAATAACTTTGGCGTTTGTGGACGGAATCGGCTGAAATTTTCAGGAAAATGGCACATTTTGATTCTGAGCAGCCCCTGAAAATTTGGTGGAGTTTCGTCAAGGGGGGGCTGAGAAAAAAGGGGGGTCCCAAAACGCGTTTTTCCCATTCATTTTTCCATAGGGCGGTTGGACTCACTTTTAGCTCGAACGGCTGAATGGATTTGCACGAAACTTGGCAAAATTGTAGGGACTGTTAGCCCGATGTGCCTTTGCTAGGTCTCAATATATGTGCTCCAGTAGTTTTTGAGAAATTAACGTTCAAACCAAGATATATATCTGTAACAGCGCTCTGGGCAGCGATCCGGTCCGCTTACTTTTCGCTTATCGGAACTTTGCGCGCAGAAAGCTGATTGGCTCTCCGGTGTCTGTCAACATTCTAAACAGTCCGGAGCGGACGCCATCTTGTCTCTCGGTAGGATCGAGAGAGAAGAAGAGGTGGAAAACGAAAGGGGAATTTAATGAAAGGGGGCAAGGTATCCCCCTCTTGACCCCCTAGGAATGTTGTTGGGGTTATTAAAGGGTCCCGTGGGGAAAATAAAAAAAAAATGATTTTTCACGGTAGAAGCGCGGCCGCGAACTGGTAGCGAAACGGGAATTCGCCATTTTGTGCTTTGTTAATTAAATTACTAGTTATAAGTGGGTGCGGGAGACGTATCCTAATCCCCTATGTTTCCTGAGGGTGGCTGAGGAGGCTGATATATGTTGATACATCTCTTCCAGCGGCTGTGCGTGAGCTTTTTTTTTTTTTTGCTGCGTGACAGTCCGGAGCGGCCGCCATCTTGTCTCTCGGTAGGATCGAGAGAGAAGAAAAGGTGAAAAACTAAGGGGGAATTTAATGAAAGGGGGCAAGGTATCCCCCTCTTGACCCCCTAGGAATGTTGTTGGGGTTATTAAAGGGTCCCGTGGGGAAAATAAAAAAAAAATGATTTTTCACGGTAGAAGCGCTTCACGGGCCGCGAACTGGGCCGCAAACTGGTAGCGAAACGGGAATTCGCCATTTTGTGCTTCGTTAATTAAAGTACTAGGTATAAGGGGGTGCGGGAGACGTATCCTAATCCCCTATGTTTCCTGAGGGTGGCTGAGGAGGCTGATATATGTTGATACATCTCTTCCAGCGGCTGCGCCATCTTGCCTTTTTTCGAATGCCACAATTTTGTCGTGCACGGCAGCCATTTTAGATGCCAGGCTGGTCCCAGGCTATCACCTAACCCTGCGGATGTAGTTTATGGCCCCAGCTGTAGAGAATTCAGACATGCCAATCCTCCTGATTCAGGCGTGTGACTACTGATTTCAGTGCTAGTCTCCCGCCTCCCGATTTCTGCAAGCAAAAACCCGGGGGCATATTACGAACAACTAGCGATAATTTTTGTCTCTAACTTGTTTAGAGACAAAAATTATCGCCGCACATCGGCGATTTTTATCGCAGATAAACCTTGCTATTATCGCAGAAAAGTCAGCGATATTCATGTATTATCGACCTAATGCTCTTAGCCATGTTATCCACCTCCCATTGGATAACATGGCTAAGAACTGCTCAGGGCAGGTGTTAGATTTTGGAGATATTCGCGCTTAGCGCGAATATCTCCAAAAGTTGGTAATAGAAGGTAGCGATGTTAGGGACTGTTTCCAGTCGCTAACATCTTGGCACGCCACTTTGCATGTCATTAGTGATAAGTATCACTGACATGCAAAGCGGGGCCCAAGATGGTCGCTATCTCCTTTTAGCTGTCACTAACTGGTGTTAGCGACAGCTTGGTAATAGGGAGATAATTTTATCTCCGCTTTCATGGCTTTTAAAGCCAAAAAAGCGGAGATAAACCCCCTTGATAATATGCCCCACGATTCCTTGGGGGTTTCAGCTGACAGGGCTTGGTATTGTGTTACATGGTAATTTTTCCATGAAACGTCAGAGGGTCGATGCAGGGGTTCTAGAAGAGGTGATAAACCATTTAAGCCTCATGAACAAGCGCATGGTCTTTTAAAGATTTGTGAAGTACTCGGGGCGGCGGTGTGTGTGTGCCCTCTTTCAGGAGCGGGCGGGGGGGCACTGCCAGCAACTTGCCAGGTCAGGTAGTGTTCAACACGTGCATCACCCTTTCTCTGCTTGCTATTGCGCTCCATGCTTCGGAAAGGTAAGAAAAAGAACGTGCATTTGAGTTTGAAATGTCCGATCCTGCAGCAGCACACTTCCAAAGCCCACACATGACAATAACCCGATTCAAGGCCCCATTCACCCGTTTTTAAAAAAATAGATAACACTCCAACAAAGTAAGGTTATAAAACTTTATTAACTACTAACTTTAACGAACGGAACAAAAACTAAAAACATTTAAACATTTCTCAACACAAAAAGCAACAATGGTTAGAAGCTGTCTTTTGTGCGAATAGTCCCAAGGCAGCACAACGTGCAGAGTTCTGGACGGCACCCAGGTGATGTCGCCTGGGTGCCGCACTGGTTTAGGGATCCTACAATGCTGCTCCGAAAATTGGCGTGGGGCGTCCCAGGTGGGGCGGGGGGAGGCCTCGTCAGTAGCGGTCTGTTGTGCGAATAGTCCCAAGGCAGCACAACGTGCAGAGTTCTGGACGGCACCCAGGTGATGTCGCCTGGGTGCCGCACTGGTTTAGGGATCCTACAATGCAGTACAGAAAAACAGCGTGGGGCGTCCCGGGTGGTGCGGGGGGAGGCCTCGTCAGTAGCGGTCTGTGTCCAGTGTCACATGGCTGACACAACATGTACGTCAGGCACCCAGGTGATGTCCAGTAAACTGCCGCACTGGTTTTGGTATCCTACAATGCTGCTCCGAAAATTGGCGTGCGGCGGCCCGGGGGGGGGGCGTGGGGGAGCCGGCGTGAACGGGCCTCCCCAGGTGGCGGCCATCTAGCTGAGTTGCGCTCGCTCTTGCGGCCACAGCGTCTCGCTCACCATGTTGTTGAGTTGCTCCCACTCTTGCAGTGCAGCGATAGGCGGCTGCCACATGGCTCTTAAAATGGCGGACAGCTCCTCGGTTTTGGGCCTGGTCCACTGAAATGGCCCTGGGACACTTTGGAACTCGGACGCTTGCCTGCTAGGGCTTGGGCTCCATTCTCGAAAAGCGTCCCCTCAGCCGTGAAGATTGTATAAAAGTCTTGGGGGCCCCCGACTCCCGCAGGCTTCCGGTGGGGAGCGGCTGCCATGATTGCTCGCGGAATGACCACGACGGAGCCACGAGATGGTGGTGCTCTCATGCTGACGCCAGCTTCAGTCTGAATGATCCAGAAACAAGGTGGGGCTTTCATCGTTTGGGAAAAAAAAAATGTTCTAAACCAATGAAAAGTGTTATTTTTAGGTCATATGACCAAGCCTTCCATCTTTAGGAAACCAAAAGTAAAATGAACCAATGAAAAGTTTTATAAACAAGTCACATGACCTGTTATGCGGCATAGGGCTACAAAAAGCGTAGAAAATCCGTTGGCACGTGAGGCGGCGTCAGTAGCGGACCGATGTGCGAATAGGCCGAAGGCAGCACAACGGGCCGAGATCCGGATGGTACCGAGGTGGTGTCCAGCAAATTGCCGCACTGGTGTGGCCATCCTACAATGCTGCGCCGAAAGACGGCGTGTCCAGCTGAGTTGCGGTCACTGTTGCGGTACAGTGACTCGAACGCGCCGAGATCCGGATGGCACCGAGGTGGTGTCCAGCAAATTGCCGCACTGGTGTGGCCATCCTACAATGCTGCGCCGAAAGACGGCGTGTCCAGCTGAATTGCGGTCACTGTTGCAGTACAGTGACTCGAAAGCGCCGAGATCCGGATGGCACCGAGGTGGTGTCCAGCAAATTGCCGCACTGGTGTGGCCATCCTACAATGCTGCGCCGAAAGACGGCGTGTCCAGCTGAATTGCGGTCACTGTTGCGGTACAGTGACTCGAACGCGCCGAGATCCGGATGGCACCGAGGTGGTGTCCAGCAAATTGCCGCACTGGTGTGGCCATCCTACAATGCTGCGCCGAAAGACGGCGTGTCCAGCTGAGTTGCGGTCACTGTTGCGGTACAGTGAGTCGAACGCGCCGAGATCTGGATTGCCCCGATGTTGTGTCCAGCAAGTTGCCGCACTGGTGTGGCCATCCTACAATGCTGCGCCGAAAGTCGGCGTGGGGTGCCCCGTTGGCTTATGAGGTGATGTCAGTAGTGGACCGATGTGTGAATAGGTCGGAACCAGCACAAGGCACCAAGATCCGAATGGCAAGTCCTGGATGTTGAGTGCCTCAGTTGAGAGTTCTGAGCAGTGCTTGTAAGACTGTCTGAAGCTTATTTGCACCTGCTGCAGCGTCACTAGGTCCGGCGGAACTTTTTTCCTTTTCCTTTCTGCTTCTTTTCCTACAATGCGTTTCATCTGAAGACACGACCAGGTCCCTGAATGTGTGCAGGGGGACGCTATTGATTGAATGAAAATGGCGGCTTGACACAAAGCTGACTCAAGCGTTACTGTTGGTGCTATACAGACAAAAATTGGTTTTCAGTTTGTACATTCTTCAGGTTTTTTTTTTCCATCCAAGTCTGATTGAGAGTTTGTAGAAAAATGGCTTCAGATTTTCCACATACTACTCTTCAACATTCTTCCTAAATGTAACAATGTGAAACTCACTAGGAGAACGGCTGTTTCTGTTTCCTTTCAAAATGCTGCCACCAATATTTTCTGAATGGAAGACACCATCTTGTAGCATAAAGGGCCGAAAGGGGTTCTGGTCTGGCCGATGGTTGGTGGAGACATTTTGACTATATCTTGGACCTGCCCGGCCTCGCCCAAAATGGCGCCGGTATAAATGGGACTCGTAACTCCTTGCCCGCAAATGTATATCTAGAAAATGTTATTGTAAGTGGCCCTGTCGTATTTTAATTACAAAATGTACGTCCACCGATTCCGCAACTGTTAGACACCTTTGTTCTTGTCACCTAATGGCCCGCTCGTTACGTTCTTCTACAGTGTAAATGTCTCCTCATCATATACGATTTCAGTTTGCTCCGTGGCCGGCCCACGTGGTTATAGGCCCGTATTTGTATACTGACATTTTCACAATAAAGGTTTTTAAAACAAAACACGGTAGTAGTATTTACATTTGTAAAGTTTTTACTTTTAGTGACTGTTTTCGAATCAGTAAAAGGCAAGTGAAATAAAGCAGTCCAATTACATGACGGATAAAAGGTATAATATGTAGGAACGCAGTAAAGATAAATGGTCAAGGGCAGTTGTGTTTTTCATGTCTGCAACATAAAGTGATCGATAAGAATCTGATAATCAGGCGTATCGGCGACTAAGACAGCAGGCCGAATCTCTTTTACTCAACGGCTCCGTCATGGAAGGAAGAAACGCCCTTTTTCTCGAAAAAGGAATATATTTTACTTGCAAGACAGTTGTAAATTTTCCGGGAAAGTACATTAGCCTGGAATATTATAACATATGTTTGAAAAAAAAATATTGTTCGAAAATAATAAAAAGCATAATTTTTAGGTCATATGACCAAGCTTTTCATCATTAAATTAACAAAAGTAAAATGAACCAATGAAAAGTTTTATTAACAAGTCACATGACCTGTTATGCTTACGTTACGCGCTGCGCGCCGCGCCTCGGATCACTTCCGGGTGCGCTAACGCGGCGTGTCATAAAACGCATTACGCGACAACGTAGGTCAAGAATATAGTCTAAATGTCTCCACCAACCAGCGTTCGGAACACAACCCCTTTCAGCAGTCCAAAAAGTTCTGTTAAATGACAACAGAGGGGACAGGCAACAAGAACCATCAGTCAAAGAGGGGAGGGCAAGTTCTTCTCTTCCGGGTCATGTTGGGGCGCTACCGGAACTGATCGAATTGGTAGTCTACAGTGTTTCTGGATGTTTCAGACTAAAGCTGGCGTCAGCATGAGACCACTACCATCTCGTAGCTCCGTCGTGGCCATTCCACGAGCAATCATGGCAGCCGCTCCCCACCAGAAGCCTGCGGGAGTCGGAGGCCCCCAAGACTTTTGTAGAATCTTCACGGCTGAGGGGACGCTTTTCGAGAATGGGACCCAAGCCCTAGCAGACAAGCGTCCGAGTTCCAAGGTGTCCCAGGGTCATTTTAGTGGACCAGGCCCAAAACCGAAGAGCCGGCCGCCATTTTGAGAGTCCTGTGGCAGCCGCCTATCGCTGCACCGCAAGAGCGGGCGCATCTCAACTACATGGTGAGCGAGACGCTGTAGTCGCAAGAGCGGCCGGTAAACAGCTGAATGGCGGAAGAGGCACAGTGTAGCTAAAGCGGGCGGAATGGCAACTAAAACGATAAAGGGGCGCCCCACTACAGCTTGTCTTCAGGTCAAACGGATTGTGGGACAAGGTCCAGAATTGAAGAGTCATCAAAAGGCAAAAAGTTCCGCCGGACCCCGGGAGCCGGCCGCCTATGTCGGGGGCGATCTCAGGCTACACCAGTGCTATAAGACTTGGGGAGGGTGTCGGAGCCAAGCGTCTTCTCCGAGTCCATGGCCATCACACCGCCCCTCAGGGGCCTCCGTCAACCTGTTTAGGAAGGTAACATATCACATTGTTTTCAAATGCAGTCAGGTCCACAAACGACACTCACTTACTTTGAGAATAGTGAAGCTGCAGTAGGTGGAAATAAGCTTCAGACAGTGTTACAAGCGCTGCTCAGAACTCTGAACTATGGCACCCAACATCCAGAACTTATGCTATTTGAGAATGGCAGTGACATCGAAGCATCTCAGGGACCAAAACCATTAACGTACTTTCACGTATGAAAATCTTACTTGGGGAGGGGGCAGGAGCGAAGCGCCCCCTCCCAGTCAGCGCCACCACACCGTATGTTGAAAATCTGAAGCCATCGTTCTACAAAGTCAACCAAACTTGGATTGAAAAATCTAGAAAAATGTACAAACTGAAAACCAGTTTTGGTCTGCATAGCATCAGTAGCAACGCTTGAGTCAGCTTTGTGTCAAGCCGCCATTTTGATTCAACAAAGCACAGGCATTGAAAAAGGCTGAAATTCAGAACTCTAAACTATGGCACCCAACATCCAGGAGCTTGTCATCCGGATCTTGGAGCCTTGTGCTGTTTTCGATCTATTCACACATCGGTCCACTACTGACATCATCTTATAAACCAACGTTATGTAAATAGTTTTTTAATAAAATGTTTTACCCTGTTTCTTTGCTGGTGTGTTGTCTATATTTTTAATATTTGCATAGGGTTTGTCGTTATTTTGTGCGGGATGGGTGATGGAGCCGAGCTGTCTTGCAGCCCTCATGGTGTGGAGCTCAGTTCATCTCACTATTTTCGTATTTCTCATGAAGGGTTGTTCCTAATATTTCTATTTTAGCGAGGTCAAAAAGAGATCCAATTAGTGGCCTACTGATTTTGCTCGATTACTTTTATTTTTTTACACGATTTTTCACTATCTGCAAAGACTAAACAGAGTATTGCGACTTTGTGCTTGTTTGTAAATAGAGAATGATCCAAAGAGAACCAATTCTAAAACAGTAAATGCTTGGACAACAATCAATCAAATGGAGAGACAAGGAGGCACGACGGATTACAACGGGGGTAAAGGCCTGCGTTAACTACCCTTCAGTATCTGCAAAGAGAGAGTACTACTAAGACAAAAGAGGGGAGGGGGGGGGGGGTGCAGCGTTCAAAGCACATCAGCGTGCATAAATACGAAAATGTTTTTATCTCTCACGTACTTGACATTTTAAAGCTTTTCATATTTGCTATCAAAAAACCAATGAAATTCACAGAAAAAACCATAGGTTATAGTGGATATATAGTTAGGAATTTGCATTTAGAAAACCTTGAAAATTCAATGAAAAAAACCATTGGTTTTAGGCCATATATAGTTAGGAATTAGCATTTACAAAACCTTATTTTACTCGCATAAAACCATTGAAATTCCATATATAGTTAGAAGCGCTAACTATATATCGCGCACCCGCAATCCACTGCTGATGATGTCACATATTACATCATTCATGACATGGTCAGTGACATCACTGATGACATCACTGATGACATCTGAAATGACATCACTGATGACAACTCAAATGACATCACTGATGACATCTCAAATGACATCACTGATGACATCACTGATGACAACTCAAATGACATCACTGATGACATCTCATTTGTCATCACTGATCACATCACTTATGTGATAATACAATGAACCTCTTCAGACTCTAATATAACCTTACATACACTCAGTATAAACAGACACTCACAGACTGTCACTCATCCATGGAGTTACTCACACACCTAGTCAGTCATGCAAAGAATCAATCACACCTCCATTTCCTCAACTATAAAGTTATACACATCTTACTTATTCAAACATATAATAACACATATTTATTCTCTTATATAATCCCTGATACAAGCTCACAGTGATCGATACAGCCACTCACACATTCACTGGCTCTTATGTTCAGTTATTTATATATCTCAACTCTCACATGTATTGTGTTTTACATACGTACTTACTTGCACATGTAGCAATGAGAAATCCATTCACTCACCAACACACCCATGCATAGTCAACCGCCCATATAGCTGTTTCCACATGCACTCTTGAACTCATACTCCTAGTGAATCAACTGCTTACACATCTATGCACAGAGTCACGCACCTCCCAGCCACCCACACACACACTCAGCCTCCCATTCAAATACTTGGGCAACCAATCAATAACCCATATGGCCACTCTTATAGCTACTGATCAACACATGCAGCAGCTTACACAACAACAAACATACTGATGCACAAATTAAGACAGTTTAGTCACTAACCCATGCACTCAGTGAGACACATTTAATCACTCACTCATACAGTCAGTCATGCACCTACTAAATTCTTCATCCAGACAGTTATACATCCACTCATTCTTCAATATGTGAAACATATTTAAACTTTACAGACACATACAATCACTGGATGTTGTGATCAGTGATGTCATCAGTGATGTCATTTCAGATGTCATCAGTGATGTCATCAGTGATGTCACTGACCATGTCATGAATGATGTAATATGTGACATCATCAGCAGTGGATTGCGGGTGCGCGATATATAGTTAGCGCTTCTAACTATATATGGAATTTCAATGGTTTTATGCGAGGAAAATAAGGTTTTGTAAATGCTAATTCCTAACTATATATGGCCTAAAACCAATGGTTTTTTCATTGAATTTTCAAGGTTTTCTAAATGCAAATTCCTAACTATATATCCACTATAACCTATGGTTTTTTCTGTGAATATATATATATATATATATATATCTACTACAGCATACAGCACAGGGCAATGTACACATTGGCTAATGTTACTGTGAGTGATGGCATTCTGCTCTTCAAAAGAAACACATCCACATTCGAAGCACTTTCTTTATGTGCCAGGGACTACTATGACAATTTGTGTGTTTTTTGAGCATTTTTGTTCTTATTGCTTTTAGCCATGTTATATTATATTGGCGAGGACCTGGCAGCATCATCATCCATAAAGTTTTACCAAAACCATGACAAAACAAAAGAGGAAATGACAAAGTCAAACTCCTGGCAGCCAATGATAGCCCTATTTTTTTTTCCACATTGCAATGACTTGTTAGATATGTATTGCACAACGTGCAGTCTATGTTCATCATTGCCCCCTGTGAACGATGGTCTGGTTATTGGTCACAAGATCATTGAGCCATACCGGGTTCTCAGTGTTGAAAAAGGCCTGATATGATCCTATCTGCTTTGACAGGTCTCTTTCGCATGTTTTTTTTTTTTTAGTATACATTGATTAAATGCTGCTGCCAGAGAATGTGCTACATAATTTGCAATGTTTGCACGTGATTCAGAAAACCTTGCTGCACTGTTTGGTCCCCCATGCAGCATAATTCTAGTAGCGTAGACAAGCTTAAAGCAGCGCAGCGTAGTTTGGAGGACAGTGATTATGATGATGAAATCCATATTCCAGGGGAACCGAAATATTAGTTTTTATAACTGCAACAGAAGCACTCAAACATGTAATATAATACAGTATATAAGGGATAAAGTACCCCCTGCTGCACATTATAAGCATATTGCTAGTCACTGAGAAGTTTCATTACTAGATAAAGGAAAAAGGTATTTATATTGTTATGGAACTCTGACTTGCAAAGGTTCTTTATCCTATGTAGTACATATTCACACCATCACCTTTCCCACAAACCACTTAAAAGCTTGGTGCATAGCTCTTTCATATTAAAAGTGATCATGTTTTCAAACAGGAAGAATGAAAATAAAACCTCTAGTGAAAAATTAAACATATCAAACACCTGTCAGTTATTTGTTGCAAAAGATACAGTTCAATACAAGTAAGTTTACAAAAAAACAAAAGCTGCAGTAGCTCAAATGTGCAGAAGCATGCAGGGACATCCTAGCTTTTCTTTAACTATCTAAGGAGCGCAAAAAATATGTTCTGTCTGCTTCTCATTGTAAGCTGACAAATAGAGCAGAAGAAAGAAAAGCAACATTTGTTGCTTTAAACACCTGCCTCAGTTATTCTCAGTGACATCACCTACCTTTCACCTCCACTGCTGGGTATGTCTGCAGGATTGTGACATCAGAACTCGACTGTATTAACCTTATAATAGTCGAGATCTGACGCATTTTCTTCATAATCAGCGACTTGGTGCACCACAAGTTGCCAATTATAAAGAAATTAATAACTGTCCTTCATACAGGAATTACAGAGGCCCATGTATTATACAATCATAACGGGCACCAACAATCCACTGCTCCTTCAAAGTGAACCATATAAGGAGAAAGCAGATGACAGAAGGCATGATCTGGTGAAGGGACCACCACTAAGGGAAATATATAGAGGAGCAGCCAGACGCGGCCCATGCAGGTAAAGTGCGGTGGGGGTAGGGAGAGTTGACAGACAACGACAAGGGAAACTTAAATGAAAAAAACACGAAACCCTCTTACCTTACACCCGCCGCATCACCGACTCCGCAATGCGGTGAGAGCAAGGTAAGTGGTTTTACTTTTTTTAAATGTAAGTTTCCCTGGTCGTCTGTCGACTCCGCCCACAGAGCCCCCCACTCTTACCTGCACGGGCCGCACCTGGGAGCAGCACTAGTCCCAGTGCAGTCAGACATACCTTGGCCAAACAACTGCCAACAAGCCATGGTGTGTCCATACCACCTGTTCCACCACTAAGATTTGCATTTACAAAGAAGAAACACATTTTTCAACAATTGACTTTCTAGTAGTTGCAGCTGAGGAGGTGTTAGAAACAAGTAGGTGTTCATGAGGTCAATTTGGGTTATGAAAGAGGAGAAAAGGGCATTGGTGAGGTTTAGGTTGTGAGTAGGATATAGGAGATGTTCATGGGGTCAGATGGGGCGAGGAAGAGGATAGAAGAAAGAGGATGTTTGAGGGTTGATGTATGGGGTTAGAGTTGGCTGGGATGTTGTGTTTTCTCATGCATGTACTGGCACATTAAAGGATATTTGAAATGGCATCACCTGTTTTCAGAATTCTTGCTTTCAAGCAGTGGGAGTTCCTCTATTCTCCTCAACTGATCGACCTTCTTCATGGGGTCTCGCAGGCATCCTCTTTCAGAAATACAGAAATCTTCCGACAGCAATAACACCCATATTATCATCCTTTTGGGAAGTAGCCAGGATGGATTCTGATTGATTCCACAGCCCCATGATGCAGCACTCGCGAGTCTGACGCGCTGAGGCTGAGCAGCCCTCTTTCAAAGTAGTCATCATATGGTGCCCTAAGAGGCTCAGAACCTCTCCTCAGCTTGCAGTCTTAGACTACATGCTTAGAGTGAGAATTGATGAATTCTTGTCACTAAAGCATCATCTAAGTGGTCTCCACCTGTCTCCTTCTAATTCAGACTTATTGGAAGGCCTTCCCCCTCACGGGATAGGAGTATGGCGAGTCAGGGAATCCTCTCATAATTGGGGAATGCTCTTTAGGTTGACAACCCTAATTGTCTAATTTCGTAGGTTCCAAGCAGCCTGGCTTTCTTGTGGCTTAAACTGCCACACTTCCATCTCTCATTCCATTGGCTTCGAGGTCAGAAGAGCTTCTTGTTGAAATCATTGTGTACCTGGCATTGCACCATTTTTTCCTCCACCCGCACTTACCCTTGTGCCTCAGCACACTGTTTGCTCATGCTCCCTTCACTTGCTTTAGGTCTCTTGGTCATTGCTTCACCTTCTAGGTACCTAAGATCTCCCTTTTAGACTCCATCCTAACTTTGCTCTTCTCTAACCCTATCTCACCTATTATTCCACAGCTGCAGTTTAATTTGGGTAAGGCTAGGATGCCCTCTCTGGGTAACGTTGTACTTTATTAAAATTCATTTTAATTTACTCATTCATGAGAACTGCCATGGCATGGCTAAGATTCATCTAGCAATGACACCTGGCGTAGGATGGCTATGTCATGCTGCAAGTAACACAAGACTGGAATTAAGCAGTTCAAAATGAAATCCAGTTTATTAGACTATTGTAGTCCACATAAACATTTAGAACTATATAGAAAAACACTTTCATAATATTCATATAACATAATCTTTTTCATAAATTTAAGGAGGTGCTCTGTTATCTGATGTTAAACTCTTTTGCATAGTGCGAGGACTCACACCACTTGCTACTGTACAGTGGCATTGAGAAAATAAAAACAAACATGTTTTTAGGAGTTTTTTAAATGTGCCGTGGTCAGGAAAGGTGCAAATATGGAGGGAAGCTGGTACCAGTAAACTGGGAAGACGCAAGAAAAAGATCGACCCCCAAATTTGGTCGTGCGGATTCGTGGGATCTTTAGAATTGCCTTGTTAGCACACATGAGTGACCTGGAGGGTTACATCATGTCTACTTCAAATTCACTATAGTCTTTAAAAACGAGTCCACCCTGTTACTGCTTATCAATTAATGTATTTATCTGTATACTTATTTATGGTGTTCCTAGAGCATGGCCTTAGCTGAAGCGGGTGCTTTGAATAGAACATTTCAGTACATAGAACATTTGTAACATCAGCATCCAATGACATCCTTGGATATCTGTGGCAATCATTGTGCACTGGGCTAGCTATGCTAGCTAGAAAGGACAGAGAAAGAGCTATGACAGAAAGAGCCTGTAAAGGAATGTTTTTAGATATTTACTGAATGTCAGGAGATTTAGGGTTGCTCTTATGGATTCAGGGATTTGGTTTCATATTGTGGGGCTAGGCAAGAGAAGAGTGCTGTGTGGTTTTTGTCAGTGGCGGCTGCTTTGGGGTCGTAGTGGTGTGAGAGGGGGGGTTAAAAAGAACAAGAAAACTGCCCATACCTGGCTGCCGCCTCTCCTCAGTTCTTCTTCCATCGACGACAGGAACAGGCAGCACCCAGGCTCCCTGTCTCTCCCAGCCAATCACAACTCTTCTGATAGCAGCATCGTGATTAGCCAGCAGTCATACAGGCAGTGGGAGCCTGGGCATGTTCCCCACCCAGGCTGTGATACAGCCTGGGTGGAGAACATGCAAAGTGCGCATGACGATTTGGCCAGCCCAACATGGCCGGCCAACTCGTCATGCGTACTTATGTGCATATACCACTCCTCCCTCTGCTGGCTGACAGCCCAGCCACAACTCACCCCTTAATCAAAACTGGGCCAGTACCATAAAAATAAAATAATAATAACATTATGTTATTAGCCTTTTATTTTTCGTATTTGTGTGCACACTTGAATGTTTGGTAACAACTCCTTTGCTATAGTATTTTGTTATATTTGTACCTGATTACTAGCTCTATGAGTTACATGTCAGGAAATTTGATACATTTTTTCTCAGGATCGTGGGTGCCATGTTGTTCGGAAGTATGTACAGAAGGGACACATTAATATCTGACTCATGTTTCGCTCAGTCTGACAATATGCTTTAAAACTTCTTCCAGTCACTACAATAATGATACGTCCTTACAACCCAAAATGTCTATTTTTCGATGAGTTTTTGCACCAGAAAGTCACAATTTCATTTATTTTTATTTATTTATGGATTTGTATAGCGCTTGAATCACCCCCGAAGGGGTATCTAAGCGCTCACGGAAACACATAAGAAAGCTGTCACAAAAGAGCAAGTCTAGAACAGAACAGTTTTCAAAGCCTTTTTGAACTGCAGATAGTCCAGACACTGCCTCAATGAGATGGGAAGCTGGTTCCAGTAGAGGGGAGCCAGATATGAAAAAAGCTTTCCCCCCTGTCCTTGACTTCTTGACCATTAGGGGAGATTTAGAACCAGAGTGGAGAACCCTACGGGAGTGTATCAGGTAAGTTTCTCCGCCAGGTAAGTAGGTCCTTTACCCCACACTGCTTTGTGGATGATGCAGCAGATCTTAAACTTTATTTGTTTGCGCAGCGGAGCCAAAGGAGCTGTTGGAGAAGGGGAAGGTGGGACTTAGACAGGAGCCCTGGGGCACTCCCTTGGTCAGTTCCTTGGATGTAGAACGATATGGACCCAGATTGACTGTCTGGGAATGATTAGAAAGGAAGCTTGTCATCCATTGCAGTGCCACTCCACCAGTACCAGATTCCTCCAGTCTCCTGAACAAAATCTGGCGGTCGACCGTATCGAATGCGGTGGAAAGATCTGATAACACCATGAGAGTGGATTAGTCGCTATCAAGTGCTAGCCTGATGTTGTCTGTAGCAGCCACCAGGGCTGTTTAGGTACTGTGTTTCGGCCATAAGCCTGATTGCGATGGATCAAGGCTGCCTGCCGATTCGATATGGTCCGACATGTGTTTATTATGTGCTTTTCCAACAGTTTGCTCATAAAAGGTAGGAGGGAAACTGGTCGTAAATTAGAAAGATCTTCCATAGAGGGTTTGGTGTTTTTGCGGATCGGAATGATCAGTGCCGCCTTCCATGCCGATGGCAGATGGCCTTCCTTCAGTGACAAATTAAAAAGAGGGTGAATTGGAGCTGACAGTTATTTAAGGTGAGAGGAAGAGAATCTGGTAGATATAACATCAAGCGGCGAACCTGATTTCACATTGCACATTAAGGTTTCCACCTTCTCCTGAGTCAGAGGAGGGAAGCTCACCAGTGAATTTACCTTCGGGCAAGGTGAAAGGTCTATGGACGTGGTCACCAACTGCGGACTGCCAGCAGAGGTGATCTTATTATAGATAGTATACATTTTCTGTATAAAATAATCAGCTATTTTATCACAGAGGATTTGAGATGAGGCTTCCTCCAGATCACAAGCTTTTGGATTTGTAAAAGCTTTCAGGATCTGGAACAAAACTATGGGTGTATTCTCTGCCTGGCTTAGCTGTTGAGCAATATAGGATTTCCGAACCAGCTTTATGTTTTTGTGATACTGGGCAAGGTATATTTCTCTTTATCATTAATAAGATGGGTCCGTTGCCATCACCTCTCCAAATTTTTGCAAATGTCCTTTTTCGTTACGAAGCTCAAGTGTAAACCAGGCAGCTTGGGCTTGCCTGGATTTACTAGGTCGAGTTCTTAGTCGGGCAATCTGATCGATGGCGGTTCTAGCCACCTCAATAAAATGGGCTAGGCTCTACTCGACATTCCTAGGTTCAGAATCCCATGGTGATGTAAAGACCACTGAAAAGGAGTCGGGGTAATTTTATGCCATTGCCTATAAAGGAACCGGTAATCTGGGCCAGGCGCCGCCTGTCATCTGGGTCCCTGCACTTAGTAGTCAATGATTGCATGGTCCGACCAACTAAGTAGCCGTGGGCTTTACATGAAATGTGGGGCAAGTTGGAGAAAATAATGTCCAGAGTATGTCCAGCTTTATGGGTTGGACTGTCATTAATTTTAGTTAGGTCCAATGCGGCTTGGTCAGCCAGAAAAGACACCGCCTCAGCATTGCCCTGACACTCACCATGCACGTTTAAGTCTCCCAACAACATAACGTTTTTGGAGGAGATAACATAAGGTGCAATCAGTTCCACCAGCTGAAGCGAAAATTCAGTAATAGGACCCGGGGGCAGGTAAACTAAGGCGCCTTTCCAACTGTACTGTGGAAGTAACTCCATCTGGAAAATCAGGATTTCGATCTTATCGTTACTACGTTGCTCCAGTATAGGAACTTTAGTCCTATCATTATAGACTATGGCTATCCCGCCACCCACTTTAGTCTGTCTATCCAATCTTTGAATCCTGTAGCCCTCCGGAAATGCTATGGTAATTGCAGGGGTGGAACCAGGTTATAGTCATGTCTCAGTCAAAAAACCTAGATCTGGTTTCTCTGAGTTAAGTAAATCCCATATCTCGATCGCCTGTTTTGGTAGCGATCTAACATTGCCCAGAAAACCCTTCCAGCTCTGTCCAGGGGAGGCTAGTGCCTGCCCTGGGTCCTGTCTTATAGCTTTGATAACGGGGACATTTCTCAAAGTTGTACGAAATTGACCCAATAGTGAATGGCCATCTGGGTTGTTTAGCTCTTGATCAGGGCCTTTGCTCTAGTACCTACAATATATACATGAAAAAGGGCCTTCCAGGGAATTGAGGCTCTCCACCCTATCAAGTAAGTGAAAGTGGCACCAACACTGGAAGTTTTCCCTAAGGCACAGTAGGTCCCTACTTGAATATATTAGCCTAGGGCCAGTACCTTGATCTGATTTAGAATGAGCAGGGCTCCTGGCTCCTGGCGATGGAAGGGCGTGGATGGGCGCAGACAGGCTGGCTTTTAACGCACCACCGGCACGCCCGCTGGGCGTGTCTGCTGTGCGCCCTGCCCTGCATCGTTTATATGGAGGAGTTGGTGGACTAGACCACTAACCTCCAAATAGCCGGTAGTTGCCAACCCACCACACAAACGGGAAAAAAAACGCAGTGGACCGGGGAGAGCAACCCAGGAAAGTTGGCAACAAATGTAGAGGTAAAAACTGTTTTCGAGACTACCTATGTACACCTTAAAAATTCAGCGACGCTATTAAAATGTATAGTGCAATTCATTTTTAACCAGCTCATTTTAAAAATGACAGAGAGCGTATTGCGAACAGAGCCTCAGAAACGGCGCAGCTAGCGCCGCGTAGTAACAGCATGCTCACGCGCGTCCGCTGCCCTCTTCGCCCAGCATCCAGTTATATGGAGGAGTTGGCAGACTAGACCGCCAACCTCCAACCAGCCGGAAGTTGCCTCCCTCCACACAAATGGAGAGCAATTACAGCATGATCTGACAATTACAGGTCAGTACCAGCAAATCATCTATCGCAGGTGCGTGTATGTATCTCTCAGACATATAATGACCCATGATCCACTGTCCTAGATGCTAAGGACAACTTTCCGGTGCAAAGACTCATGGGGGAGAAATCTACTATTAAACAAAAGGTCTGCTGGGACTTTTTGAGTTATTGTTATTTTACCGCCTTGTAAAACTGTCAACCTCAGTGAAACACGTTCCAGCTACAGCTATATTAGTGGATATATAAATGAACTAAAAGTACCACCTAAAGTCTGAAGACAGTCAACATTCATTACATCCACACTGTAAGCGTTACATCTATTAGTGTGAGAAGCCTCCTCAAAACGTCTCAAATTATGTACAGAATTGCAGCCTGGGTTTCCTGGTGCTGTGCTCGCTTCAAAATGAGATGGTTGTTGGACTGCGGGAAGCACCGCTGGGGTCACCACAGGTCAGTGAGAGCGAGAGGATGGAAATGCTTCTTCAGTTTGGCGCAAAGGATCACAATGGATGGCCACAGGTCCCTACAACAGGTACAATTAACCACTGAGCTATCTTACAGGAGCTGGTCCAAATCTTGGCTAGTTAAACCGGTGCTATGCCTGGAAATTGAGAGACATAATGTAATGCCTTAGATTAGCAATAGATAGCGGGTGCCAGGGTGGAGAGGAGGAGGCTCCTGGAACTCTTATCAAGAAGGTAAGAATTACATCTGTCATGCTGTGGCAGGAGAAGGAGATATTTGAGTCAGAGTCAAGAACCTCCTAGATGCCTGCAGCAAATGCACTAACCTCCTAGGCTTTTCTATTGATATGTACTAATCCATGGCGTATACAATCTGTGGTCTGTAAATTGAAAGAGTAGTTTTATCATCCATCACTACATACTGGGGCGGCTCCTGTGCAATGGCGGAGGGATATTGCCCCACTTGCTCAGAGCCAACGTGTGTAGGGAGGAAGGGGCCGGGGCCCTGGTATGGGGGAGGAGAACTGCTTGATGCACTTCTAAGAATGCAGGTGTGTTTGTCGGGTCATCTTAGGCCGGCCAAACATACATGCTCACTTAGGATTCTCAAACCCAGCTGTATTGCACAGCCAAGTTGGAGAAACAGCACAGACTCCTGAGAGCAGCACAGGGATTGCACAGAGAGTCTGTGATGCTGTGTCAGAATCTGCTGGGACTAGGAAGCACAGGAAGACCAAGGCGGCTATCAATTTAAGGTAAGTCTCCTTTAAAAAATATATATAACCCCTGCGCTCCCTGTTCCGGCTCCCTCTGCACCCTCTTCAGCCACCTCACCACTTTTTGTTGGTGGCAGCTGCCACTGACTACGTAGGTCTATTTTAGGGAACAGTAACACGAAAAGTAACTAGGGACCTCGGGAATCGATTATTTTTTAGAACAGTGGTCCATAGGGAAGCACATATGAGAAACAGATGCAATATAGGCCTCAATGGGTACTATATTCTTTTCAATGCCCAGCCGGACAGAGAAATTTTAATTTTTCAAAATAAGAACAATCTTTGTTACAGTAAGAACACAAAAGAATAAATAGTCCGGCACAATCCTGCACCCGGAATCTTCAAGAGGAAGAGAGACAGTGAACAATAAGCATACAATACAGAAAGAACACAGGCAGTAGTATGAGCAGTGGTTGCTTGATTTTGTCATACAATGAGGCAAGCTAACCCACATAGTAACCACACTAGTCCTATATACTCTAAGCAACTAGTGGCACTAATTAATATGTCGACGGCGTTTCGATCCCAGGCTCATAATAATGGGGTTCATCATCAGGACTAAAACAATAAATTTGCTGGTAATTGAGAACAATTGCCTGTTGGGATAGAAAACAGGAAAAAGGGGGGGGGACAGGGGGACCTGTCAATTACATTTATATAGTCTATTTGCCAGCATGTTCAGTACATTAACGCCTACTGTCTGTGACTAACATGCCAGAGTGTACTTGGTCTACACTGGTGTTCAAGTGCAGGTGAAGACTGTGTTGAAACCATGCTCAGACTGGGCGTGGGAGGATGGGCTGTATGACTGTGATGATTGAGAAGCGGCATGGAAATTACCTAAGTAAACTGTGTGGTCAAGGACTTGAAATGACATGCATAAACTTCCTGTAATCCGCGGTTGGTGAATGGTAAAAAGGATGAATTGGTATGCCCATTAAGGGAGGCTGCGAGCGAGGAATGTGCCCAGTTACGAGTGGAATAACTCTGTTGTGCGGTGTGAGGCTGGTGAATTTCGACAAAAAGGCGTGTGGAGCGGTGAAAAAATGCTGAGTATTAGCACTAAAAATTGAAGTCCAGATGGGTGATAAGGTGAACTGGCATGTGGAAGCGATAGTTACCTCGGCGGCTGCGTTGCAGGCACTGTAAGTGAATTTTACAGTGAGACGATGAGGAATCCGGCGTTTGCGCCGATCTGCAAAAAAATTGGTGAATAAGTAAATGTCGTGGGTCGTGGGGTGAGGCGTTAATGAAAAATGAAGAAAATCTTACTCGATGGAATAACCCTTCGGGTTGAGAAGGGGTAATACTTGAACTTCGAGGAACACAATGGTTCCGCAATGCCGTGATTGGCAGTTGGAAGTGGGTCTGCTGTTGGGGAAAGAAACAGAATGAAAATTGGGCGGGCTAAAAGAATGTATGAGGGCATGGATCTAACGCTGTGGGCAGAAAACAGCTTACTGTTCAAGGCGGTGACGGGATGCGTCCAGGGTTCCTTGCAGTGTGGCAGGAACTCCTGAAGTGAGCCGGAACGTGAAATTTAAAGGGCGGGTGACCGGGCGCCAAATTGGGTGAGTGATTGATGGAAATGAGCGAAAGACTTGTGGGAGTACATGACCCGTGATGGTATGCGTAGTCAAGGAAACTTATCTGTGCACCCGATTGGCAGCAATGTTAGTGTGAATTGAGAATCATGAACGTTATTATAACACACTTTACATTAATGGACAATTGCAGTGCATCGCCCCGGGGTTGAAATTGCGAACATAATGCAATGGAGGTAATGCTAAACCATTAAATAATACAATACGAGCTAGGCATAATGCAGTACTGGCAGGGCGCTACATCCTTGAGAATCCTTGTACCAAATTAATTGTACATAAAAAACACAACAGGGTTACAGTCTGGTTAAAAATTGACATAATGATAGCAATAAGCTGATGTCATTGCATAAGAAACCGTTCATGAGTCTAGAGGGCACAGAAATCACAGTTTATTACATTTTAGGAAGCGTGAAGAACCTGTTGAGACGGAATTAGTGACATAATTGTACATTCTGGAAATAGATCTGAAGTTTAGCATTTTAGTTCAGAGTTCAAAGTACCAGTTCATGCCATTTCCGGACCTGGGGTCAAAAATCTCTTGAGGGGAATACTGCATAGAGTAGGAACAGTATTACAGCAATGTTGCCCAGTCCTCATTTCTGTTCAATCCACCTCTAATCGTATCAAGCAGAATTATTGACTTCAACTACTCTCTGTTCAATAACATAGCCATGTTACCCCCTCTGGGTGGGAGTTTTAGTACTCTCAGGACTGTCCACCTGATATCATTTTCCGAGTGGTTTGATGTTGTAAAGTGTTTCACAAGAGGGGCATTCTGTGTCTTGCACCTTATCCTGCTCCGGTGTTGGCAGATTCTTGTTTTTATTTTCTGTGTTGTCTGCCCAACATACAGTAACATACAAGGACATTGAATCAAGTACACCACATTACACGTGTTACATTTTGAGAAAGCTTGACTGTTTATAGTTATGTTGTTAAAGAGGAAGTATTTCCCTTCCATTGTGAATTCACAGACATTACAGGATCCACATTTAGAGTGGCCAATTAAAGGGGAAATCCCCCATAAAGAGTCAATTGTTGTTGGAGGGATTGGAGCATTCCGGGCAGCACGTACTAAATGATCTTTAAGGTTACGGCTTTTGCGAAAGGCAAAGAGTGGTCTCTCAATGTTTAAGGTCCCTGCATTTATTATTGGCCAATGTTGCAATATTGATTTCCTTATTTTGTTAGAAATGGGTGAAAACGTGGTGACACAAGCAATTCTTTCAGTGTTGCTTTTAGGTTTCAGAGTCAGAAGGATTTCTCTAGGACAGTACCATGCTCTCTTTGAAGCACTCTCACTATCCTTTTCAGATAACCGCGATCTTTTAATTTTTTGGCCAGAGTATTAGCCTCTCTAAAGTAATCTTCTTTATTACAGCAATTACGCCTTATTCTCAAGAATTGTTTGTAAGGAAGGGAATCCCTTAGTGCCCTCGGGTGGTTACTAGAGAAGCTAAGAAGGGTATTCCATTCTGTTATCTTTCTATACAGGCTGGTGAGCAATTCACCTTCAGAATGGAAAATGTTAAGATCCAGGAATGCAATAGAGTTCTTCTCAAAGGTTATTGTAAAAGAGAGACCTGCACAGTTATTATTCAACCAGTGTAAGAAATGTTGTAGAGAGTCTGTGTTGCGTCCCCATATGATACAGATATCATCAATATATCTTCGCCACATGGTAATCCCATCAAAAAAGGGATTAGAGGATGTTAGGATGGATATAGTTTCTAGATGGTCCATAAACAGAATAGCCAGATTTGGAGCAAAAATCGCGCCCATCGAAGTGCCTTTGATTTGTTGAAAAAAGCTACTTTCAAATGATAAAAAGTTTCTTGTTAGACATAATTCAAGTAATTGAAGAATGAATAGGGTTGGGCAGCATGTGGGCGATGGCGTTTGTCAAGTATTTTTTGGATGACCAGTAGGGCTGCAGTTTGGGGAATGTTCGTGTAAAGTGATTCTAAGTCCATGGTGCAGAGTGAGTCAATGTCAGGGTTAAATGGATAGTGTTCGACCAAATTTATCATAGCCATACTGTCTCTAACGTAGCAGGATGTATCAGGCATGAAATCTTTAATAAAGAAATGTACGTATAAGCCTAAGGGTTCAAGCACTGACCCACAGGCAGACACTATGGGGCGGCCTGGAGGAGTTTTGGCATTTTTATGGACTTTTGGTAGAGTATAGATGATTTCACATTGAGGAAATAAAATTCATTTTTGGTCAAGAACCCTTAATTTACAGCATCTTTTGTTATTTTTGTGATCAAAGCTTGAATTTCTCTGGTGGGGTTGCCAGGGAGTCTCTGGTAGTGCTCAGTATTGGCTAATTGGCGTAGGATTTCTTCTCGGTAGGCATTTCTGTCCTGTAGGACTATACCACCACCTTTATCCGCACTCTTAATTACCAGGTCATCATTACTTTTCAAGGTGCTAATCGCTTGTTTCTCCTCTAGATATAGGTTATAAGGGATAAACCGTTTGGTGTGTTGTAAAGTGGCTAAATCCTTATGGACCATTTTCTCAAATGTGAGAATCTCAGTGGGAATCATCCCTGAAGTAGGTGAGAATGATGATCACCCAGCATGTCGGCACATGCACCATTGTACTCAGATGACTACATGAAGAAAATATGCTCTGGTCCATGCCTTCTCTCTGAAACCCCAGACGGCCCCATCCCAATTAACTCAACCCTCCCAGGACAACTAGAGAGGTTAAAGAAAAAACAGGTCCGTTTACAATTAATGATTCTGATGCTAACAGATTACCTTAAATTCGAGGTTATCCCAGTAGGCTTGCAAGTGAGGAACGTCCCAGGAATATTCACAGACAACCCCAAGTATATAACAGGGTTCAGCTACATTGGCACAACCTGCTCTAGACATTGGCTTGTCCTCGGGATAGACACCGCAACAGAAACACTTAAATCTTTGGAAACTGAAATCCTTGAGATTGAAAAACAGTTACAAGATTCTAACCCCACAGCTGAAAGCAAGAAACTGTTAGAGCAAGTAGAGAAAACAATCACCGACTTTCACCGGTTGGAACAAAATAAAAAATCAAACAAGATCAAGAAAGATATTAAGGCTTATCACGTAGAAAACACCTACCCATATTTGCAAAAATATTTCTATAATAACAGATCTTACTCAAACCCACAAAACTTCAGACCCTGGGGAAGTTTCAACACGCGTCAAAACCTAGTAGGTTTTTCTGATACATCGGCAGACTCCTCAGACACCTCAGATGCAGGGGAAGGCTCAAGCTCAGCAAATAGAGGTGGGAGTACTAGCAGTAGTTTTTTATCCAGAGGTCACCAAGACACGCCCGATCGGCCGGAGCGGCCGAGGAAAATGGACACAACGTTGGCACAACCAACCAGGGGAATGACAAAAACGACAAATGTTTTATCAGTGGTAAATACAGACGATAACACTATGTCTACTTCAGAGATTATACCCATTTTCAATCTATCCAAGTACCAATTAGTCAACTCTAAACTCTCGCTCCTTAAAAAAGGACTCTCATTTGTACCCACAAGTCTACCTATCTTCCTTGAAGTACAGACAGAACTACTCCGGTTTTTCAGACGGACACGCTTACAAGAATTTTTCCAACAGAACCCCTCTCCGCCCTTGCTTGCTAATACTCCATTCCGGCCTCCTTCATCATTCTCACCTACTTCAGAGATGATTCCCACTGAGATTCTCACATTTGAGAAAATGGTCCTTAAGGATTTAGCCACTTTACAACACACCAAACGATTTATCCCTTATAACCTATCTCTAGAGGAGAAACAAGCGATTGGCACTTTGAAAAGTAATGGTGACCTGGTAATCAAGAGTGCAGATAAAGGTGGTGGTATAGTCCTACAGGACAGAAATGCCTACCAAGAAGAAGTCCTACGCCAATTAGCCAATGCTGAGCACTACCAGAGACTCCCTGGCAACCCCACCCGAGAAATTCAAGCTTTGATCACAAAAATAACAAAAGATGCTATAAATAAAGGTTTTTGACCAAAAAGGAATTTTATTTCCTCAATGTAAAATCACCCAGGACCCCGGTAATCTATACTCTACCGAACGTCCATAAAAATGCCAATACTCCTCCAGGCCGCCCCATAGTGTCTGCCTGTGGGTCAGTGCTTCAACCCTTGGGCTCATACGTAGATTTCTTTATTAAAGATTTTGTGCCTGATACATCCTGCTAAGTTAGAGACAATATGGCTATGATAAACCCATTTGACCCTGACATTGACTCACTCTGCACCATGGACGTAGAACCACTTTACACGAACATTCCCCAAACTGCAGCCCTACTGGTCATCCAAAAAATACTTGACGAACGCCTTCGCCCACATGCTGTCCCAAACCTATTCATTCTTCAATTCCTTGAATTATGTCTAACAAAAAACGTTTTCTCATTTGAAAGTAGCTTTTTTCAACAAATCAAAGGCACTTTGATGGGCGCGATTTTTGTTCCAAACCTGGCTATTCTGTTTATGGACCATCCAGAAACTACATCCACCCTAACATCCTCTAATCCCTTTTTTGATGGGATTACCATGTGGCGAAGATATATTGATGATAACTTTATGGCGACGCAACACAGACTCTCTACAACATTTCTTACACTGGTTGAATAACAACTGTGCAAGTCTCTCTTTTACAATAACTGTTGAGAAGAACTCTATTGCATTCCTGGATATTAACATTTTCCATTCTGAAGGTGAATTGCTCACCAGCCTGTATAGAAAGACAACGGAACGAAATACCCTTCTTAGCTACTCCAGTAACCATCCGAGGGCACCAAGGGATTCCCTTCCTTACTCACAATTCTTGAGAATAAGGCGTAATTGCTCTAATAAAGAAGATTACTTTAAAAAGGCCAAAAAATGAAAAGCCCGCGGTTATCGGAAAAGGATAGTGAGGAGTGCTTCAAAGAGAGCATGGTACTGTTCTAAAGAAATCCTTCTGACTCCGAAACCTAAAAGCAACACTGAAAGAATTGCTTGTGTCACCACATTTTCACCCATTTCTAACAAAATAAGGAAATCAATATTGCAACATTGGCCAATAATAAATGCAGGGACCTTAAACATTGAGAGACCACTCTTTGCCTTTTGGCAAAAGCTGTAACCTTAATGATCATTTAGTACGTCCAATCCCTCAAACAACAATTGACTCTTTATGGGGGATTTCCCCTTTAATTGGCCACTCTAAATGCGGATCCTGTAATGTCTGTGAATTCAAAATGGAAGGGAAATCCTTTGCTCAATTTTTTGCGGGGGCACACCAAAAAGAAGTCCAAAGAGAGTATTGCTCGTGTATGTAGAAAAGTTCTTTATTTATTTTTATCCGTTCCTTTAAAATACAAATCACCAGGCACTTTACAAAAAAGATCAGCCAACGCGTTTCACTCCCTTCCAGGGAGTTTCTTCAGGGCAAATAAATACTTCACCGGAACCATATGGTTGGATCCTTCAAATTCTTGTTTTCAATTGATATCCCTTTTTCCTGCCCCTCTAGTAGTTCTTATGTTAGTCTGTTGTGAGGGGCAGTATAATCTTCCCCACATAAGTTTCACGTTTCCGGTGTCGAGAAATTTTTAATATCCGGGAAGTCGAATCACTTCCTCTTCCTGAGCGTGTGTAAAGGTACTGTCGTCGTGAACCTGTACGAGTAGACGTGGTCGTTTTACCGTAGCGGCATGGATGATCCTCCCTCTTTAACAACATAACTATAAACAGTCAAGATTTCTCAAATTGTAACACGTGTAATGTGGTGTACTTGATTCAATGTCCTTGTATTTTACTGTATGTTGGGCAGACAACACAGAAAATAAAAACAAGAATCTGCCAACACCGGAGCAGGATAAGGTGCAAGACACAGAATGCCCCTCCTGCGGAACACTTTACAACATCAAACCACTCGGAAAATGATATCAGGTGGACAGTCCTGAGAGTACTAAAACTCCCACCCAGAGGGAGTAACATGGCTATGTTATTGAACAGCGAGGAGTTGAAGTCAATAATTCTGCTTGATACGATTAGAGGTGGATTGAACAGAAACGAGGACTGGGCAACATTGCAGTAACACTGTTCCTACTCCACGCAGTATTCCCCTCAAGACATTTTTGACCCCAGGTCCGGAAATGGCATGAACTGGTACTTTGAACCCTGAACTAAAATGCTAAACTTCGGATCTATTTCCAGAATGTACAATTATGTCACTAATTCTGTCTCAATAGGTTCTTCACGCTTCCTAAAATTTAATATACTGTCATTTCTGTGCCCTCTAGACTCATGAACAGTTTCTTATGCAATTACGGCAGCTTATTGCTATCATTATGTCCATTTTTAACTAGACTGTAACCCTGTTGTGTGTTTTATGTAGAATTAATTTGGTACAAGGATTCTCAAGGATGTAGCGCCCTGCCAGTACTGCATTATGCCTAGCTCGTATTGTATTATTTAATGGTTAAGCTTTACCCCCATTGCATTATGTCCGCAATTTCAACCCCGGGGCGATGTACTGCAATTGTCCATTAATATAAAGTGTGTTATAATAACGTTCATAATTCTCAATTCACGCTAACATTGTTGCTAATCTGGTGCACAGATATGTTTCCTTGACTACGCATACCATCACGGGTCATGTACTCCCACAAATCTTTCTTTCATTTCCATCAATCACTCACCCAATATGGCGCCCAGTCACCCGCCCTTTAATTTTCTCGTACCGGCTCACTTAAGGAGTTCCTGCCACACTGCAAGGAACCCTGGACGCATCACCGTCACAGCTTTGAATGGTAAGCTGTTTTCTGCCCACAGCATTAGATCCATGCCCTCGTACATTCTTTTAGTCCACCCAATTTTCATTCTGTTTCTTTCCCCAACAGCAGACCCACTTCACGGCATTGCGGAACCATTGTGTTCCTCGAAGTTCAAGTATTACCCCTTCTCAACCCGAAGGGTTACTCCATTGAGTAAGAGTTTCTTAATTTTTCACTAATGCGTCACCCCACGACCCACGACATTTACTCATTCACCGATTTTTTTTGCAGATCGGCCCAACCGCCGGTTTCCTCATCGTCTCACTGTAAAATTCACTTAGAGGGCCTGCAACGCAGCCCCCGAGGTAACTATCGCTTCCACATGCCAGTTCACCTTATCACCGTCTGGACTTCAATTTTTAGCGCTAATACACAGCGTTCTTTCGCCGCTCCACTCACCTTTTTGTCGAAATTCACCAGCCTCACACCGCACAACAGAGTTATTCCACTCGTAACTGGGCACACTCCTCGCTCGCAGCCTCCCTTAATGGGCATACCAATTCATTCTTTTCACCATTCACCATCCGCTGATTACAGGAAGTGTATGCATGTCATTTCAAGTCGTTGACCACACAATTTACTTAGGTAATTTCCATGCCGCTTCTCAATCATCACAGTCATGCAGCCCATCCTCCCACGCCCGGTCTGAGCATGGTTTCAACACAGTCGTCACCTACACTTGAACACCAGTGTATACCAACCACACTCTGGCATGTTAGTCACAGACAGTAGGCGTTAATGTACTAAACATGCTGGCAAATAGACTATATAAATGTAATTGACAGGTCCCCCTATTCCCCCCCCCCCTTTTTCCTGTTTTCTATCCCAACAGGCAATTGTTCTCAAATACCAGGCAAATTTATTGTTTTAGTCCTGATGATGATCCCAGTTATTATGAGCCTGGGATCGAAACGCCGTCGACAGAATAATTAGTGCCACTAGTTGCTATGAGTATATATGACTAGTGTGGTTACTATGTGGGTTAGCTTGCCTCATTGTATGACAAAATCAAGCAACCACTGCTCATACTACTGCCTGTGTTCTTTCTGTATTGTATGCTTATTGTTCACTGTCTCTCTTCCTTTTGAAGATTCCGGGTGCTGGATTGTGCCCCATTATTTATTCTTTTGTGTTCTTAGTGTAACAAAGATTGTTCTTATTTTGAAAAATTAAAATTTCTCTGTCCGGCTGGGCATTGAAAAGAATATAGTACCCATTGAGGCCTATATCACCGACTACGTAGGGGCACTGTAGGGGGGGGATGAAGGTATACACCTCCCGGGTGGAAAATGTGCCACTGCAGGGCTTTGGCACAAAATATTTGAGTAGCTGCAGCCATTGCCCCATGCAATTGTGGGAGCTGATTCCCTAATTAATAATTCTGCATATTAACCAATGTTAAAGAGTTGTAAATGAAATGTATATACTGTGTTTAAAATAATGTTCTGTTAGCTTGACATGAGTGCGGCTTTAGGCCCACTTGTGTTTTCAGATTGCACATTTTTAATGCATGCACTTTGCAGAGCCTGACACCAACTCATCTTCCCTCTCCTAGCCTGGGTTTAGCAGTACGAAATTAAGTTAGCTCTAGTGTCTCACTTGCACTGTAATAATTTCAAAATGTAATGTTTTCTGCTTTAGATGTTCCTGGACAGCACATATTTGACAACTGTAACAAATTGAAGGTCCCTTCCTTTGACCGAATGGAGGTGCTGTTTATTCAATGAGACATTGTCTTCTGTGTAAGGCATAGTACAGTGTATTCATTAAATGTAGTGCAAATGTCAATACTACCATGTGATATGTTTTGTATTTACTTCTTGGATAGTTCATTGTTACTTTCTCTGTCAGGTGATATTGACTGCACAGTTTCACTGTCTATAGGAGTATAATGGCTCACCCTTTGGGGACGAACCAAGATTTGTTTCCTGATTTCCATTGAGGCAGACTTTATGGCGAAGACTTATTTACTTAAGTCTTTGAATATTTATTGTATTCCTCTGGCTCTCTAGGAGAGCAGACTCCAGGCTAGTTTGCTGTGTATTAAGAATGATTTTCTCTCCTGCCCTTCTGAGCAGTCCTCATGACAAAGGCTTCTTTATTCTCATTTGCTTTGTGTTAGACCCTAGCAGGTGCAAGCTGTTAATTCGATTAGGGCTTAGTTTCCACTGTCCATGATATTTAGCATTAATTTGCATTTAGATAATATTGATATGATGTGACTATCCAATACCTATTGCCTTCTGTATTTGACTTCTTCATTTTTAACATACCTTCATGGTTTGTACTTTGAATCTTGTCTTGTGTGGATTTTCCTCAGTGGATTTTCTTTGTCCTGTGGGTAAATTCTATGTTAAATATAAGGCTCTAATCTGGAAAAGACTGACATATAGCCCCGAGCCATCAATCGCCCCTTGTGATGTATTAAGCGCCAGCACAATAACCACTGATCCATATTTGCACCTTACATACTCATCTGCTACCTGTTTCTGCAGCTTCCTACTGCACTGAAAATTAAGAGTTGTTGGATTTATTTGTGTGACCCAATAAAATCAACAACTGCACCTTGACTCTTCTGTATGTCATTTATTTTTCATTCACCATTTTATTGACAGCGCTGGCATTATTTAGACTTATGTTTCTGAGAAAATATTACATCTTAAAAGTACATTATTCCTGCTGCTTTTCACCGGTCACCCCAGGTCTGCTGTTTGCATCTGCCCTACATACACTGCCTCGATAGTGACTCACATTTAAGTGTTTCTAAACAGTGCTGCACTCTCGTAGTCTTTTTTCACTATCATGGCTACATATGTAATTGATGGTTGTCATGTACACAAATCGGTGACCACAGAGTTGAGAGTAAAATGTTTCATAGACAAGTAATATTATCAGAGACTGAACACCCAAAAGATACTGAAATTACTTTTGAGTAATGGTGGTACAGAACCACTTTGCCTCCTGATAGTGCTGTCATGTCAAGACCATGTGAGCCTTCCCCAAGATAGTAGGGCTAGTCTTCCTTGTAGGGGGCCAGTGACCAGAGGAGTGGCTACAAGTCTCCACAGAGACTCAACTAAAGTCAGCGGGCCATTGAGACTGGCCATGGAGACAAACTCGCACAGGGTTCCTGCTGCCTGTGTCAGGTGTCTGTCGGTAAGCTGTGCCTGGGGTCTTTGAAGTCTTATTGTATCTTTTAATCTCTTCCCCTCTCACCTGCCTGTCTTTGTCAGCCTGTTATCGCTGTTGTACCCCTGTGGTTAACCGGCTGACTCTGCTGTCCTGCTGCCTCTGTCAGCCTACTAATTAAACATTTTGCTGAGTAGCTTACTTTCACCACAGTTCAAACGCAGTTATTACTTCAGTGCATTCATAATAAAGTGCAATGTGCAAATTCATGTCTTTAAAGTACATTTTAGACAGATCTTATTTGGATTGCTGCCCTGTTGTAAGGATTGTCCCACAAATGTGAGTACGCTACTCAACAAAAATTTTAATTAAACTAAGTTTGGGGGTAATCCGTGTAATGGGGGCAAAGAATTTGGAGCACAAAATAAGGGTGCATTTGTAATGTTAATTCCTATAGGAACCTTTAGCCACACCTATAGCCCGAACTGCTGAACGGACTTACACCAAATTTGTCAGGGAGGTAGATGTTGTCCGAGGAAGTACCTTTTTCCTATTTGGTGTAAATCTGTTCAGTAGTTTTTGCTGAAAATTATAGTGATATCTCTGACCGCAGATATTTTGCCGTGTTTCGCAATTCATCGTGAATTCACGCACCAACTGGAATGCTCTGATTGGCTGGATGGAACCTTAACAGAAATTTGTGGCCTCCATTTTATTGATCGGGAATGGTTCTCGGGGTGGAAAATTTCTGAAAAACATAACATAAGTTTGAGAAATGGGGGTGTTAGTGACACAAGTTATGTGTCCAAAATAGATCTTTTTAATTGTGTGTGATATTCGCAATGACAACGTGACTGCCAGTGTGGTTTATGTGTACCATCAGGGGGACGTCGCGACTATTGTAGCAACACCATGAATATTGGTGAAAATATACAACAAAAATATATCAGTGAATCATTAATACACACTGTTATAGAGATATTGAGATTCTGATACATGTTTTTATACAGTTATTTAGATAGGGATATATCTAGTGTGATTGTTAGATTTAATTATATAGTTATACATTTTTTATGTGGTGGTGGCAATTGAATTCTAGTTTTTGCTTTGCGGTTTTTTTCCGTTTTTCCGGCGTCACCGTGAAAACGGAAAATACGTTTTAGAGATGGTTTTTAAAGAAAAACATGATTTTAGTGACTATTGTAGGAAATCCCTAGTGAGTAAAATACTGTAATATGTCTGGCTATATGTGTTTTAGACTTCATGGAAAAGATGCTATAATTCCGGTTAATGACATCTTCGCGATGTCCCAGATAACCGCACAAATGGAAAATAGGTCTGAAAGATGGTTTTTAAAGGAACTTAGTACAAAAATATAAGTTTAAACATGCTTTGAAAGAAGTATATATATATATATATATATAGAGTAGTGCAATGTTCAGAAGGGATTTTTATACATATCATTTTTGGATGAGATGTGTTGGTGGTCATTAAATGTCTGCTTTCGTTTTCTGTTTTCGCGACGTATCCACTGGGATAGATTGTCAAAACTAAAAAAAAAAACGTAAGAAAAAAAGCCACAATATTTTGGGTACTAGGGTGGCTCTGACAAGAGCCATTGCGTTGGATGTGTGTATATGTCTGCTACACATAAGAACGGATGCAGAGTTTCAGGTTACTTTGAAGCGCCCTGTTGCCTTTATTTATAAAGTGCTTTCCATCATTTCTATATATTCCATGCATGTCAAAATGCAGATTGTTGTTATAGATACAGCCCATGCGATGGTCTTTCAGGAATGCAGAAACAGTTTTATTAACATATTTCTTGGCTTTGTCAATTTGTGGACAGAATTGATCAGTCCACTTCCATTTCTGTCTTTGACATATGTTAAAGTACACCATGACAGTGTGAGGGGAAAGCATCATTAGTTCAGCAAAGGTGTCCTTCGGTAGGATTTCCAGTCCTACTCCAGTTAATGTGCCTAGGTCAATGCCACTACAGTGCACAATCATGAGGAAGGTTACAGGGATGTTCTAGTTAGGAATAAGAATTTAAAAACCTAAGAAATTTGCTGAAAAAATCAAAGGTTACCGGGCCGTTATAGTTAGGAAGTAGAATTTAAAAAACCTTAAAAACCTTAAAAATTCACTGAAAAAGCCAAATGTTACAGGGACATTATAGTAAAAACTCAAATTTAACATGCACAAAACCAGAGAAATTGTGCATTGTTAGTTAGCTGAGCTAACTATACATTGCCCCCCCACAATGCACTGCTTATGACCTCACATATTACATCACTCATGACATGGTCAGTGACATCACTCATGACATCTCAAATGACATCACTGATGACATTATCCACAGAATCTCTGAGGCACCCACTCACACCCCAATATAACCTTTCATACACCCACTCCAACATCTACACTAGCATTTTAAAAACCATTCACACACCCATTGCAGTACTTACACACCCACTCACTGAATCATATGTCTACACACATACATCCACTCAGTTACCCATACAGCCACTCATACACCAACTCACTCACCAATACAGCCACTGATAAATACACTCATACAGCCACTCACACACAGGCACTCATAGATCTACTACACACACCAATTCACTCACCTATAGAGCTAATCACACTGCCATTTACTCACCTACCCCTCATTTATTCATAGAGATTCTAACACATATTCACTCATATATACAGTCACTGACACAAGCAAACACTCACCCATACAGTCACTTTCGCAATCACTCAGTCACATCTACAGTCACTCCTATACTCCAACACTCACCTATACTGCCTTTCACATATGCAGAAACGTATCCATATAACACTGATACATCATTCACTCACTGACAAAGCCATACACACACTCACTCACCCATACAGCCACACACACACACACACACTCACTAACCCATAGAGCCACTGACTCACCCACACACTCATCCATACAGGCAGTTACACCTACCCTCACCCACCCACACAGATATTGAAACACCCATACACGTACTCAGACAACCAATCACTCACCCATACAGAAACTCACGTACCCACTCACATGCCTATACAACCACTTAGACACAACTCACAGACAGATACAGACATTCACACAACAAGTCACTCACCTATACATTCACTGAGACACTTAATTATTCACTTATACCGTTACTCACAGACCCACTGAATCATCCAATCAGGCAGTCTTACACCCACTGATTCACAAATACACATTGGTATGTATATTTAACACTCATAGACTTTTTAAAAAACACGTACAGTTACTGAATGCTGTCATCAGTGATGTAACAGACCATGTCATGAGTGATTTAATATGTGAGGTCATAAGCAGTGAATGCGGGGCGTAAGTTGTAGTTAGCTCAGCTAACTATGATTGCTGAATTTCTCTGGTTTTGTGCATGTGAAATCTGAGCCTAACTATAACATCCCCTGTAACCTTTGTTTTTTCACAAAAAAACTGTACCGCAACGTTATGTCATGTGATCAAGGCTCCTGAGGAGGCGAAACGCATAATGGCGGCATCGAAATAAAGCAAAAGATCCATAACTCACTTTGTGGTCCGTGTCCGTGGTTTTGCAGAGATTACAAAGGAGACAACGGAGTGTGGAATATATATATATATATATATATATATATATATATATATATATATATGTATATATATGTATATATATGTATATATATATACATATCAAAGCTCCAAGGTTCCCACCTGTTGGAGACGCACTCTGACATCCACTGCAGCAACCTTCATGAGGTAAAAACCGGATTGGCGGGCGGATCCAGTTTACAGCATGCCTGTCGATTCACGCAGGACGCGTTTCGTGCTCATTACTCTTCAGCGGTGCGACAGTCATTTTTGCATAGAGGCCACACCTCCCACTTAAAAATATGAGCCCTCCAATGGGCGATTCAAATGAGTCTGTGGTGGTTTGTGGGTCTAGTGGTGTGTGCTTCAGTTATGTGCCGCTGTCTGAGATGTTCCAAGCCCACCAATGGGCCTCCACTCGCACATCCGGCTTGTCAATCCTGCATGGATGCCTCCATCCGGTCAGTCAGTTACTAACACTCCCACTCCCACTCACTACTCCAAACATGCTCTAAGACAGACATTAACTTAGCCACACCCCTACTCACACAGCCACTCCCTGAGCTATATAGTCAGTGACTAAAACGCTAACTCACCCTCACAGGCAATGAAACACCCATTGAGTGAGCCATAAACACTCACTGAGACAGTTACTCACTGACACACCCACTCACTCAACCATTCAGCCACTCACACAGCCACTCACACATCCATACAATCAGACACACACTCACTCACACATACAGACTTTTGCCACACCAACTTTTTCACTCATACAGTCACTGACAGAGAAACTCACTTGTGTACATCCACTCTCACAGCCAACCACAAAGTCCATGACACAGACACTCTATCACCGAATCAACTATTTACACATCCACAAATTCTACCATGGAGTCACTGACACAGCCACTCACTTATGCATACAACTCATTACACCCACTCACTCACCAAGACTTTCAATAACAAAACCAATCACTCACCAATACAACCACACACACCTACTCACTCACCCAATGTAGTCAGTCACACACTTTCCCATATAGCTACGGACAAAGCCACTTACTACACCTATAAAGTGACTCATATAGCCACTGACACATCCATATACTTGTAACCACTTACACTCACTGGATGATGTTATAAGTGTTGTCACTGACTATGTCATGATTGATGTTTTATGCCCAGTCGTAAACTGAGCATTGTGGGTGTGCATGTTCTAGTTAGCTCAGCTAACTATAACAGCTGAATTTCTCTGTTTTTCTAGGAGTGGAAACTGAGCCTATCTATAACACATATATATACACACGCGCACACACACATTTAACCTTACCACCAAAAAGCCCATACCTACCCTAAAACCTCCTTACCACCTAAAAAAACCATGCCCATCCTGAACCTTAAAAATACACTTGCCGCTCAAAACCCCATACCCAACCTACACACTGAAATTACCCTTGCCACCCAAAAATCTATAGCCACTCTAATCCCTAAACATACCCTTGCCACCCCAAAACCCATACCTAACCTAAACCCTAAACATACCCTTGCCACCCAAAACCCATACCCACCCTAAAAATGCCCATCCCATCCAAAAAACCATCCCCATCCTAAAACCTAAAAATACCCTTGCCACCCAAAAACCCATTCCCATCCTGAACTCTAAAAATACCCTTGCCACCCATACACTCATCTCCACCCTAAACCCTAAAAAAACGTAGTACTTACCTGTACTTACCTTTAAAACGTTTACCTCAAATATGCCTTTACAATAAAATCCCTAGTAATGACATGCGTGGTAAAGGCATGCGGGCCTCTGGCTTCATTGTAAAGGCTGTTTCCCCTGCCCACCTGCTGAGTGTGGCCCCATGATTGTTCTGTCTTTGTTAACAGGTTGCCTCTATGATCACGTGTCCCTTGAGTGTGCAGATGGGTCTCTGACTGTCACTCCTTAAAAATGTGTCCTGCTCAGATGCCAGGCTGCTCCTCTTCCTCGCCTCTGCTAAACCCCTCCAGATGGCTGAAGGTCAGAGCGGGCGGGATTTGGTGCCTGGAATGATTCATTGATTGTGTGTGCCTGTCGCTGCATGTTTTTTCACTTCTGTGTTTGTGGCTGCCCCTGTCTTTTGACAGCATGCTCTACTAATTGTGCATATGTTAAGTTGCTCTGACGCTACTTGTGTGTGTGGAGCCGCTCTCTTATTTTCATGACTGCTCTTTAACACTCATACATTATGTTATGTTATGTGATGTTATGTTACAATGTTTTTGTATAGCGCAAATCACCACTGGTCTCTAAGCGCTTTCACAGAAAAAGTACATAACCTGCTGTAGCCCAAGACCCCATTCCACCATCAAACCCCATTAGGGTATTGATGTTATCTTTTTAAACAGATAAGTCTTTAGATTCTTTCTAAAAGAAAGTAATATCGAGTCTCCCTGCAAGGTTGCAGGTAGCTCGTTCCAGATTTGCGGAAAGAGTACCGACAGAGCTCTGCCACCTTTAGATTTGAGCTTAAATCTAGGTTGGATCAATTTGCAGGCTTTGCCAGAGCGCAGAGCTCTACCCGGAATGTACTTCCTCAAGCGCTCTTTGATATAATTAGAAGCCTTTCCAAAGATGGCTTTGTGGGCCATACAAAGACATTTGAACTGCACTCTAAATGTAATAGGCAGCCAGTGCAATTCCAAAAGAAGGGGGGGGTCGCATGAGAGCTCCTCTGCAGGGAATAGATCAACCTGGCCGCATCATTCTGCACAACCATCAGTTTCCTCAGGAGTTTCTGCGGGAGGCCTAAATACAGAGCGTTACCATAGTCCAGCCGAGAGATGACAGTGGCGGACACTATGGATTGCAATGTAGAGGCAGACAGAATGGGTACCAGCTTCCAGAGTTGCCTGAGCACTCCCACGCAGGAACCTACCACCGCCAAGACTTGGGGGCCATAGATAGATCTGCGTCAATCTTCAGGCCTAGGAACCACTGTTCCGGGAGTTGGCGTTATCCCTAATTCTGAAGGCCAGAACAGCTCACACCAAGGATTTTCTTGATTGGTAATAACCAGCACCTCCATTTTCTCAGCATTAACTTTCAGAAGGTTGCTGGTCATCCAGTTTACAGTGAATCTAAGAAAGTTCTTTACAGATTCCTTTGCCTCCCTAGAATTCTCCAACTGAACCAGCAGTTGGGTGTCCTCGGCATAGTTAAAAACTTGGCAATTTCTATGCGTTAACTACTCCACAAGGGGTTGAAGATAGATGTTGAATAACAGAGGAGATAGTGCAGACCCCTGGGGGACACCCCAGGTCACAGTACTAGCCTCGGATAATTGGTCTCCCAGCTGCACTCTTTGGGTCCGGCCAGCGAGGAAGGACTTAAGCCACTTAAATGCTTGTCCTGTTATTCCCAGCTTCGCGATACGGTCAAGCAGAATGGTGTGGCTGACCATATCAAACGTTGCTGACAAATCCAATAGAATCAGGGCACAAGGCTGTTTATTGTCTGCCCTGATTCTCAGATTGTCAGCAACCGTGGCCATGACAATTCCGTGCTATGCTGTGGTCAGAAGCCCGCCTGCCTTGGGTGAAGTAGACCATGTTCCTCCAGGTAGCCAGCCAGCGTATTCAGGACTTGTTTTTCCAAGATCTTTCCTAAGAATGGGAGTTGAGAAATAGGCCTGTAGTTCTTTAGAGCCTTAATATCCGCTCCTGCTTTCTTCAGGAGGGGGATGACCCTGGCTTCCTTCAAATTCGCTGGAAGATGTCCAGACTCTAGTGACCTATTTAATAAACTTAACAGCTGTCTTTCCAGGCCGGGCAAGGCCATTTCAAATATTCTGGGGGGAACACGGATCCATACTCAATCCTGATTTAATTTGGCAGGCAATAGCTGCCAAACTCCCTACATCCAAGCATGGGAAGCTGTCCAAATTCCAGGTCGACTCCTGGGAAATATGGGCAGCTAGGAGAGTAGGATCAGCTGAAATTTTTGTGATGTCCCTGATGATATCTTGTACTTTCTGGAGGAAGAAACTCTGGAAGGTGTCACTGTCCAGGCGATCATTTACTGGGGCTTTACTATCCAGCTGCGTTAGTTCCCTGAGAATAGCAAATATCTCCCTTTGCTTGTTCCCTGCACGTCCAATTCTGTCTTCATAAAATGTTGCCTTCCTCAGCAATATATCAACCTTGTATTCTACAATTCTGTCGTTTTATTTCCGTGAGGCTTTCACACACTAAAAAAAAAACTCACATGGTGATGGACGGAATGTTGCACATTGGCAAAACATTCACCCCCAGTCACAGATCTGGGTTTAATCCATTGTTATTTTGCTCACCACGCCACCCCAGTTCAGACATTGCCATATGAAAATCAGGCTTTCACACACTGCCAATATTTCAGAACAAGAAACTAGAATATTTCGAAAACTAACATTGAGGAAATTAATTTCCCCATTATCTTCTATTGAAGCAGATCCAATTTCAATGAAAGCTGAAATAAATAAAGCCATTTTGGCTTCCAAAATCGCGAGTCTCCCGCGCGATTCGGATCTGCCGCCATGTATGCTTTCAGTAGATGTACTGTGATTGGCTGACTACGTGTTTACTCCTTAAATCCTTACGTATAACTCACATGTGTACATTTATATCACTCTTGCAAATGCCTAAATTGTGTGCGCGCGCACCCTTTTAGATTGCTCGACTATACCATATAACTATTGCGCCCGTTTCGCCACCTAATTTGCCAGCTCGGGATAAACGACACCCTGTGGTCTTCTCTGAATTATGCTGATGGAGCTGGGGAGGCTGTTAAGAGGTGAAACTCATCTTCCCGGGCAGGAAGTAAACTAAAAGCAATTCCCTGAAAGCAGGATAGTGTTCTGAAATATGATTTTCTCTAATATCATCAATTGGCCAAAGTCGGTGTGAAGCCATGTCCAGCAATTAAAAATCCTTCCTTATTTAGCTTGTTGGTAAATATGTTGTCGCTGCCCCTGCCTTGCTGTGCAGAGTCTATGTAATGAGTTGCTTTTCCACATTCTAATTTTAGCTGCTGCATTGCCCCAGATTTGATTAAGAGCATATGGTGCTTAGGCGCGCTCCGATTGCAAAAGCTTTCTGTTCATGATGGATGGCAAAGAGAACAAAGAGCATTGCAGAGGACACGGGAAGCTTCCCATTCCATTATGGCCACCTTACGGACCTGCACCTGTGGCCCACAGCTCGAATTATTGTTTGGAGGCTCCCATGCCATCATGGCTGCCAATGTATTTGAACTGCCTATTTCCTATTGTAGTGAGTGGAGCTCTCACAGACATTTCGAAGCTCCCACTTCCCGTTTTAAGTACTTTTAGCAACCTTAATTTATTATAATATTGGCACTCTGGGTTTAGGTAGATGTCATGTGTACATACATATCTGTTAACGTCTTAAAACTACAATGAGCTTGCCATCTGCGTAGTGTGATACCGGAGGGGCATGAACAGGGAAGGACAGCCCCTCGAAGGATTTTTTGTACATTGTGCGAAATTTTGCATTCTGATTTGACCTGACCAGAGACAGTTTGTTCAGTTTAAATTAATAACAACATTTCTCACAGTTAAAAGACAAACTGCATAATTCAATGGGAAAGTCATCCCAGCACTTGTCAACAAGCCAAAGCACAAGCTGAGCTATGCGGAGCTGCCCTATGATGAAGCATGAAACAACAACAATATCTCAACCGGTCTGGATAAGGAGAACGGTTAGGTATGCAAGTCAAAAACTTTACTCAAGAGGACAAACCAGGAGACTCCTAGTAGGTTTTTAGAATGTGCATACAGCATCATACATTGGAGAACAAGGGAAAAATCACATAAGAAAGAATACAGTTATAACAGCACTGTAAGCTAAAATGCGTGAACAACCCGAATTGACCTTGGGGTGGAAATGTGAAAGTGACACAAGAAGTGGGGACGCAAGTGACAATTGGTGAATCAGCGAAAGAGAACGGCGCAGAATGTGAGCAATAATATACAGTGATTGGGATCGTTCCAGACACAAATGTATGGTTGGCAAAGAAATTTGAGACTGATTCCGTTAGAACTACGACAACTGCGCCTTTAATCGCACTGAAGGGTCGACGGCGTTTTGATCCAATGACTCTGGATCATCATCAGGACAAGGTTGTCAATTAAATAGCAGTGCATGGGGGGCATCGGAGCCCTTGTGAAGGCTGTAACGGTGGGGGCGTTCCCGCGGAGGCAGGCTGGTCGGATGAGTCCATGTGAAGCGAGCGGGGGTCGATATAAGCCGTGTCCGGGCGGAGCATCGGTGGCGGGCGGCACTGTGGAGTACTGGCTTAGTTGCAGACATGAAGGCACTCGGTGGTGCACCGCCACGGTCGTGTGCGGTGTGGAGAGATTTGAATTCCGTGATAACTGCCAGGTTTGTGTGCGGATCGTCCCCGGTTGAGATATTGTTGTTTGTTTCATGTACCTACCCTGATTTTTTTTTTTTTTTTTTTTTTAAATATATTTTTATTGCAGGAATCAGTAAAGCAGTACAGTAGCGACCAGCATTGTATTATAAGCAACATATATAGAATAAAGCCCTCTGGCCCCCTCCGTAAAGTCTGTACACAGCCAACTGGCCCGCAACCCTGGGGTCGGGCGGCGAAATGCAACAGGGGTCAGAAGAATGCTGGAGCTGGTCCGGATAACACACTGTCCGTCATCTGCTTTTCCAAACAAACCCAAAACGCCCAAAATAAACCCCCCCCCAAAATACCTACTACCTGTGAAACCCCCCCCCCCCACCACCAGCGCCAGGGAGCTTATCAACATAGGATCTACTGTGTGACCCACGGGGAAGGTAATAGGACTGTCAGTGCTGACGTTCATCGGGACTCGGGGCGAGTCGCTTCTTCACTTTCGGAGTCGCTGGGGGCACAATAATCCCTGAGGGCCTGTACTAGCATTTCCCACTCCAACGCGGCCTCCTGCGCCTTCTCATTACCCTGCCTCCAAGCCAGCTGATATTCATGTACCTACCCTGATCTCAACTCGGTCTACGGGTTACACTCCTGTTGTTTCAGATAAGACTATGATGAAGCATGACACCTCTCGGGTGTGCGAGGGCCCTTGCTCCTTATAGGAGGAGCTCCCTCCACCATCTTCCTTCCTTTATCTGGAGTACCCCTTCCTGCCCTTTCCTTCTCTTTTAGTGACCTCTTGGTCCCCCTCCACAGGAACTGTATACCCTGTTCTGACCTCTATGCACTAGGGCATGTATGCTGGACCTTCTTAAGGCCCCGTCCCTCCTTGTGAGAACCGACTGAGCACGGTCTGTGTACTGTGGGACCTGTGAATAGGAGTAGCCTATTGGGTACCCATTGATCTATAGAATATCCGTCTGAGATCCCCCTCTTTGTGACCCCCCTTTTTGTCTCCTTCTCCCCCCATTTTTCCACCCCCCCACCTACCTCCCCTTTTCCTCATTCATACACCCCTGCCCCTTGCCTCCCTTTCCTGTGCCCCTTCCCTGAGACCACCCTCCACCACCATGGAAATCCCCCAGGGATTCTCCTTTGACGACGACATGGTATCTGAGATACTCACCACCCCTACTGGGAGCCGAGGGCATCACCACGGGCAACACCCAGACTGAGGATTGGAACTCACTGACCACAATGAAAAGACTCTACGTAAGGATAACATTACACGGTCTGCTCATGACAGAATATCTGCATGCCAACATCGCCCCTGGGGGCCTAATCGTGAGGAACATGCCACGCATCTTCCTAGAGGACATGGTCTTCAGAAGGGCATTGTCTCTGGTAGCATGGAAGTGCATCAGGGATTGGTTCATTCTTATCATCAATACTGCCAAACGTTTGCCCGATTACCTCCTCATTAAGATTACCATGGCAGAAAACGCCCTTAAAACCACAATCCAGATCACTGCATACAAGAATAAACTAGCAGAAATAACACGGAAATCAATGATAACAGAGACTATCTACTCAAACAGAAGATTAATGGACTACAAAAAGAAATCAGGAAGTTCGACAAGGAACTAGTCTATCCCTATTGAAAGGAGGACTACAGGGGAACTAGCAATGTGTCCTCTGACGAGAGTAGCAGAGCAAGGGCACACTACTCCTCAACCAGCAGTGACTCCAGCTCCAAGAGCAGGGGTTACAACAACAACCGCAGACACGCACAACAACCTCCACCATTGATGGGCTAGGTGGTCTCCCTTACCAAAGCGCCCCGTATGGAAAAGATAATGATGTACCCATAAGGGCCTCCACATGCCTTCCCCCAACCCTACTTTCTCCATCTTTTTTAGGCAGGGGTTGGGGCAGAGGGAGAGGAAGAAGAAGAGGTGGACAACAGAAGCATGAACAGTGGCAAACTCTAGAGAAGGAGACCTCCAGACAAACCAGGAGTCAGATGGCCGTCAAGAAAAACTGATCATCAACCTATTGACTAGAGTCCTCCCCAAGATGGAAACCACCGTCCTCAGCAAGGGTCTGGGGTATGTTCCCACCCCTAAGGAAAACAACTTCAGGATCACACAGGAACTACATCGGTTCTTTAGGAAGATACAACTTCATGCCTTTTTTTCTGGATAAACCACCCACATACACTACAGATTAAGGCCTGCACAACCTCTCTACCTTCACACCTACGATGGGGATGGTTCCGCCCGAGGGCCTTACCTTCGAACAAGCAGTCCTTCAGGATGTGGCATGTGGTCCTTGTAAAAATGCCTTCTCCAACATGTCCAAGGCTCAGACAGAAGCGATGCGTACTTTGGGCCATGATAAATCAGTAACCATAAAATTGGCCAATAAAGGTGGTGCGATTATCATCCTTAACACCACTGACTACAAAATGGAATGTGAACGACTGCTATCGAACCATGACTACTACACTCCCATCAGGAGAGACCCTACAGGACGCCTCAAAAAACATTACTTCCATCATCCTTGCAACAGAAACACAAGGGTGGAGAAGTAAAAAAGTGTCCTCTTTCTTGGTCAATGACAAACCCAGGACATTCCCTCCCCAAGATCCACAAAGCGACTCGACCGCCACCAGGGAGACCAATAGTGTCCGGGATTGGGTCCATCCTCAAACCCCAGTCACAATTTTGCAACCACTTCTTGCAACCTTTATTGTTGGTAAATTGTGTTTTTATTGCAGATTCAGGAAACATACATTCGTGTGGTCCAACTCTCCCACCTCCTACAGACATCTTACACTGGTCGTAGTTTATGCACCACACAGCCATTTAGCCCACATCCCTGAGGCTGGGCGGCGATAGCCGGAAAGCACCAACAAAGGAATCAAAGAAAACAATGACATCTGCTCGGCAAGACGATCTAGGATCTGCATTTCTATGTCTGCCCAATCCCTAACCCCAACATATAACCTGTCCCCCAACGCAAATGGGAATAGCGGATAAACCCAGTCAGTGCATTTCAGCGGCCCTCCCCGACCAACCAACCACTGTGTGTAGGTGTCTCCTAGAGGGCCAAACTCAGTGTGCCTATGCCTGAATGGGGAAGCACCTTGAGCAGATATACAACTCTCATGTTCACATTAGGTACTTATTGATCTGTCATCCCTTGTACCATCAGCAGGACCCCTAGCTACCCTTCTCCCACCCTCCCACCCTAACTACTGCTGGTGTGGGTCTGGTCCCCATGTATTCCTAATCGGACAGTACCTGAAAGAGCTACACTCAACTGTCAGTGCATCACACGGAGTTCCAGGCAAAGTACTCATTCCCTAGACCTATTCGCTGGTCTGACAGTCACTCAGCATGCGCACTAGTCCCTCCCACGCCCTCTCCATTTCCAAACTCTTCTCATTCGCTGCGCGGGAAGCCTGCCTGAGCCGACCAGTACCTTAACTATGGGCCCATTTAAGAAGTTCGGCAGCCCACCGCCTGCTAGATGGACCCTCAGCTGACTTCCAATGCCAGGTGATCTCCGTCTGTGCTACGATCAGACCTAGGTCTATGAATTTACTAGTTATTTTCGTTTTCTTCGTGTGAGGGAACCAGAGTAATAGACAGGTCGCTATGTCATATGTCACTTGCCTCTCAGTAACTGCAGTGAGGAGCGCCCCCACCTCGGACCAATATGGCCCCAATTTCTGACAGTCCCACACCATATGATCCAGTTCCACCTCAGGCATCGTGCACCTAGGACATGCTGCGTCCGCCACCTGGAAGTATCTCCGAATCCTCCCTGGGGTAAGGTAAGCTCTGTGTACCACAAAAAAGTGCACCTGCTGAAATCTAGCATTCCTACATCCCTTCCACGTCCGTCTCAGGATATGCCCCCACGCCGTATCCGGTATGGGCTTCCGAACACTCTCCTCCCACTTTTGTTTGAGGGCCGTGAGGGGTTCCAGTCCCTCGTGCAACATTCGAGAATGTAGGCATGTGACCGCCTTAATTGTCCCCGCTGCCATCACCACATATTGGCAGGCCATCGTGGTTTGTGGTTCCGACTGCCCAGTCTTCCAATGCTTCCTTATCGCCGACGTTACAGCCATATGCAAGAGAAAACTTCCGTCAGGTAGACCGAATTGATCCTGCACAGCTCGAAATGGCAATAACTCGCCATCAGCATACAGGTCACCTATCATGTGGAAACTCAAATCTTCCCATTCCATGAGGGGGGACCAATCCCCCCTGTGCGGAAATGCAGTCAACATGCCCAAAGGTATTTCGGGTGCATAGGGGTGCGCTACTCCCGCCCTCCTCTGGCTTTTTTTCCAGCACTGCCTCAGGGTCTTCTCCTCCATGGTTAGGTCTCTCACATCAAGGCGTTGTTGCATGATGATGTAGGAAAGGACATGTCTCTGTATTCCCACTCTACGCATCTGGTCAGGGCCCCTAAACTCCCGCGCCACATTCTGTGTAAGGACCTGCAGCTGCGCCGCCAGATAGTAAAGTTCGAAGTTAGGTACTGCCATCCCTCCCTCCGATTTTGGCCGCCTCAGTGTATCCAAGGCCACCCGCCATCTCCAGTGACCCCACAGAAAGTCAATAGTGAGCGTGCGCAGTTCCCGAAAGAACCGGGGTGGGATCCACCGCGGCAGCGTATGGAAATAATAGAGCAATCGCGGCAAGGCCACCATTTTAAGCAGCGCTACTCTCCCAACTACCATAAAGGGGAGGGTGGTCTAAAACGCCATACAGCTCCTCAGAGCTCGTATGCAGCGTCCTATGTTCCCCTCCAACATGTCATCAGCATCATGATAGATCCTTACTCCCAGATAGGTGAAGCACGATCGCTCCCACACCATATCCGCGGATAGTTGCGGCTGGGGTACATCTGCACGCAGCGGGAAAACGCATGTTTTACTCCAGTTGACTCTAAGGCCCGACAGTGTCCCAAACCCTGTCAGCAAGTCTACTGCTCCCTGTAGTGCTACTGTTGTGTCCTCTAGGAACATCAACAGATCATCCGCATACAATGAGATATGCTGCTGGGTACCGCCATATAAGAGGCCTCCGTACGCTACTCCCGACCTAGCCAGAATCGCCAGAGGCTCAATCGCCAACGCGAATAATAGGGGTGAAAGTGAGCACCCCTGTCTTGTTCCCCTCTTCACCGGGTATGCAGCAGATATTACCGAACCCAGCCGCACCCTGGCAGTAGCGGAGGAATACAGGACTTTCGTCCAGCGTCGAAATTGAGTCCCGAGGCCGAATTTCTCCAGCACCCTATCTAGGTACTCCCATTCCAGGCTGTCAAACGCCTTTTCTATGTCTATAGACAACACAACTGGCATCATATCCACACCCAAGTCGCCCCCCAGCACGCGTATGAGGCGGCGGATATTAGTCGAGGTATTCCGAGTGGGAATGAACCCTGCTTGATCTTCATGGACCAGTGCCGTCGGCTCAGAATTTTGTAATCCACTGTCAGCATGGACAGCGGTCTATAGGAGGTCACATCGCTTGCCTCCTTCCCAGGTTTCAGCAGGGGGATGACCAACGCCTCCCTCATAGATCCGGGCAGTAGGCCCTGCTCCATCGCTTCATTATAAACTTCCATCAATTGAGGCGCCAATATGTCAATATATCGGACATAGAATTCTACCGGAAGTCCGTCCACGCCCGGTGTCCTATTCCTCGCCATTTTCTTTATCGCTCCCCTAATCTCAGCCAAGGTGATCGCTTGACCTAAATTGTCAGCATCATCCTCCTCTAGCTGTGGGAACTGAATACCTGCCAGATAGTCCTCTATTTCCTGGGCGTCCGCTGTCAAGTGACTTTGATAAAGGGTCGTGTAGTAGCTCAAGAAGCGCGACACAATCGCAGTTTGGGAATAGGCCATCCCCCCGCCTCTGTCCGTATATTCAAAACTGGGCATCCCCTTGGCTCCGGGTTCACCAGTCTTGCTAGTAGCGTGCCTACCTTGTCCCCCTCGTCATGAACCTTCGCTGTGTACTGCTTATAATCATAGCACCTCAATCTCTCCGTCTCTGCTGCCACTAGTTCCCTAGCCTCTGAAAGCTGCTCCTGCAGTGCCCTCTGTTCTGGTCTCTGCCTCTCTATGCCCCTCAGTGCCTCCTTTGCTTTCCTGACATCCTCCAGAACCACCGTCCTTTCTCCTGACTGTTTACCAATGCACAACGCTCTCACCACCACCTTGAAAGCGTCCCATTCTATTGCCCTAGTAGACGCAGTCTCTCTGTTTATGATAAAATAACGTTCAACACCCTCCCGAAGCTCGGAGTCAAAAACCTGATCTTCTAGGGTGGCCGGGTTCAACCTCCATTTGGGGATCGCTGATCTCAGCCGCTGCCACTGAAGGGATATCAACTGGGGATTATGATCAGAAATGGTCCTAGCTAGGTACTCAGAGTGCGTGGCCAGGGAAGGGATTGTGCTGTCGCATAGGATCGTATCAATTCTAACATGCAATTCATGGAGTGCGGAAAAGAAAGAATAGTCCCTATCCTCTGGATGGTGCCCTCGCCATACATCAAGCAGTCCCCATCTGTCCTGCCAACCCGCCCTCTGCCTCGCTATCCTGCGCACCTGGGACTCAACCAATGGCGGATGGGATCTGTCCAATGTGATGTCAGTAATCGAATTAAAATCTCCTCCCAGTATGGCCGGGCCCGCTAGATAATGTGCTAATGTGCCTGAGATTTTGTCAAAAAACCTGGGCTGATCCGTGTTCGGGGCATACAGACTGCAGAGCACTACATCGCGACCATATAGTCTCCCCGCAACCGCCACATATCTGCCGTCAGAGTCAATAGTATGACTCGTGACCTGGAAGGGAACCCCCGCTCTAACCCATATCAGGGCCCCCCTAGCAAATGCGGAATAGGCCGTACCAAACACCTGGCCCCTCCACCGCTTCTACAGTGCAGTACATTCATGCTTGGTAAGATGGGTCTCCTAGAGCAACGCTATCTGAATCCCGCGTCGCACCAAATATGCATGCACCCTATGACGCCTAGACATGGTATGCAGCCCACGAACGTTCCATGTGATACATTTCAATTCAGGTAATGTCCCCATTGTCGATGTCCCGTATTAGTCCTCCTTTCAAGCCCCGCCAGCCCACACCAGAACCAATGAGCCCCACCCTCTGAACGCCCCATAACACACCCATAAACTTCCCCCCCAGAACAGGACCCAATAAAAAATTATCAGTCCCCATCCAAACTACCACAACAATACACACTGTACTATCCTGCAGTAACCACTACAGGTTGCCTTAAGGGCAATGGGAGCGTGGTCAAGCCCCGGCAGGTGGCAGCTTCCCCCCCCCTCCTCTAGCCCCACCATCCCGCTCAGTAGCATGGTATTGTCATATTGTTCATACAGATTACCAGGTACTCCAGCCCCTCCATTTGCAGTTCATACGCGGGGCTCCACACAAAAGGTTATGCAGGCTACAAATCGTTCGCTGACCTAGGAGTCACTTCTGGCCCCTGGTTGCTGTCCACATCCGATAGTTCAGTGCCCGACAGTCTTTTACCTTCAACTGACTCCGAGTCCCTGTTCGAGTCCTCCTTCTGGGATCCCGTTATCGCCGCTGTCGCCGCCAAAGCGCCTTGCTTATCAGCTGCCAGTTGCGAGCGCTGTAGGGCCTGTTGGATTCTATTTTTCTTGCGGATCCGTTGCGGCTTGTGCGTCCTTGGCGGTCTGGGCTGTCCTCTATCTCCTTTGCCTCTACGATCCGTTCCCGCCCTGTAGGATTCGAGCCAGGACCAAGCTTCCTTGGGCATCTGGAAGAACTGTGTCGTACCGTCTATGATAATTCTGAGCTTGGCCGGGAACAACAGCGAATATTGGATCCCCTCATCTCTGAGCTCTTTTTTAACAGACAAGTACGAGCCCTACGCCTTTGTATCTCCTGTGCGTAGTCCGGGAAGATCGTGACAGTGCTGTTCTCTACCTGAAAAGGCCCTGATGCACGTGCATTCTGTATCAGTAGATCCCTATCTTTATAGTGAAGGACTCTAGCCACTACAGGCTGAGGCAGATGACCCTGCAAGGGCGGTTTGGCCGGGACCCTATGCGCCCTTTCGAGCGTGAAGAAGGAGGAGAGGCCCTCCGGGGCAACCTGCATCCTGAACCAGTTCTCCAGGTAAGCGACCATGTCTGTTCCTTCTATTTTTTGCGACAGGCCAACCACCCTTACATTGTTGCGCCGATTTCGACTTTCGGCATCCTCTGCCTTTTTCTCTAGGGGTCGCCAGCCGTTGCAACGCGTCCTCCAGCTTAAGCTCCACTGTCACCACCGCCGGTTTCAGATCTTGAACCACCAGTTCAGTTTCCTTTACCCTGTCCACCAGTTTCGAGTGGTCTGCCTTCAGGAGTCCCAGCCCCGTCGCAACCTGCACAATGTCTTGGTGCAAGGAGTCTTTCGTTGCCGTGATGGCCTCCAGGATTTGGTCCAGGCGTTTGTTCAACCTCCATTCCGACGCCATGCCCTCATTCTCGTCTCCGCCATTTTGGGTGTCATCTTGGTCCGCCGCATCTTCCTTCCTATTTTTGGGTTTCATTTGGAGGTTTGGGGTGTCCAGTGTTCCGCAGGAGAATCCCAGCTCATTGACAGTCGCCGCTCTCAGTGCTTCACCGGTTGTCTCGTGGGCAATATGCCACCTATTGATTTCCGCACCCTCTTATGGGTTCACTCTAGAGGCCCACTGTCCCAATTGGGCCGCCCGCATCAAACAGTTCTGTTAACGTCTCCCTCACAGGCCACCTCCGGGTGCAAGGGATCTCCCAGTATACGTGTGCACCCCTGTGCATTGTGCTGTGTACTCTGGCCACCTAAAATGTTTCTAAGGCTAGCGTCTGTATAGTTAGCACTTAGCACTCGCTGCTTCCTAAGTGGTGCCCCAATGGTGTATTTTTCAGAGGTTCAGGGCGCGAACTGGTCAACAGAAAAGGGCACATCCAATTAATATCCAACTGTGGTGTCCTATCGGCCCCAGCAATAGCCAAGTGCAAGGCGACCCATCTTGTCAGCATTCACCTCCGTTCTGGGCATGTCTGTGCCCCTGCAGGCCGCCGCATCCCCGCACTCCCCGCCTGTGCAGCACCGCAGGCCTGCCCCCGCCCCCACCTCCGCAGTGCCAGGCGCAGGCCCGCAACCCCGCACTCACCAGAGCCTCAGAGGGTGCACGCCCGCCAGCTGTCGGTCGTCAGCAGCGTCCCCCTTCTCGCTCTCCGTGTGTCTTCCGCAGCCGCAGGATGCCGGGGTTCTCTAAAAGTCCCATCAACGGCAGGCCTTTGCCGCTGCTACGATGTTCCCGCTGGCACCCCAGAAGTTCACGGCTCCGCAGCACAGCCGTCGGCTACGTACACCACTCTGCCACCCAGCCGCTACGGGCGCCGCGAGTCAGCCGATAGTCCGCTGGCCGCAGGTTCGGGAATGCAGACCTCTGCAAGAAATGCCGACGGCGGCCGCCATCTTAGTGCAGTCTTCGGCCGGCCAGTCCGGATCCGCCTCAACCCGCTCACCACTCTAACCCCTCCGGTCTCAGGAGTTCGGCCGCTATCCGATGTCCGCTCCACACTCCTTTCATTCGCCAGCTCAGGCTACCCAACGACTCCGCCGCAGGCCTCCTGGCGTTGATCAGATCCGGCTGATGATGTTCACCGCCATTTTGCTGGGCTCGCCTCCGCCCCACCGGTACTGCAAGCGGCTCCTACGACATAGCGGAACCCCCGACAGCTGCGATTTTGGGCTCAGAGTATGCCCTTGGTATTCCGGTATAAGCTCCGTGGTTATGAGCTACAATCAGGATGCCTCTACAGGATAAATAACGGGATCGGGCCCGGAGCTATCGGCTCACGCTGCCGTCTCCATCGGCGCCTAAGCCACGCCCCCTCTTCTTGCAACCTTTAGTTTCCAAATCTCTGTCTTTTCAAAGACACAACTGCAGCCTTGAATATCCTTGAGAACCTGGGGGATGACACCTTTGTGTACATTCTCGTCACGCTTGACGTAGAAGTCCTTTACACCAACATACCCCAGGATGACACTCTGGAGGTAATATAAACAAGTCTCAGGGGTGAACCTTGAACCACATTTATCATGGAATGTGGCACACTCGCTCTCAAGGAGAACCTCTTACAATTCAAGGAAAAACTGTACCACCAGCCCCAGGGCACCTTGATTGACAGCACCTTCGCTCTCAGTTTGAGCTGTCTCTACATGGCCGACTTTGAGGGAAGACACATCCAGATGAGTGACAATCCCTACCTGACTAACATTGTGATCTGGTGTAGATACATCGATGATATCCTCAGCCTATGGCAGGACTCACACACAGCTTGCGTTGAGTTCTGCAAATGGATGAATACCCTCAATCGCTTTCTCACATTCAGCAATAATCTGTCCACATCAGAACTACCCTTTCTTGACTTGTTAATCACCCTCTGTGAGGGTAAGACTTTGACCAAAACAAACAAAAAAAACACTGGCAGTAACAGCTTACTCAGGTACGATAGCCACCACCCTAAACACCTGCGGGACAACCTCCCGCTCTGTCTGTTTTTACGACTCTGCCGTAACAGTAGTACCGTCAATGACTACAAAGACCAGGCACAAGCACTAAAAACAGACATAATAGCCAGACACTACCCCCAAGGCGTGGTACAAAAAGCTTACAAAAGAGCACGCAACAACAGGGAAGGCCTCCTCAAACACCCTGAGCGAGCCCCCTGTGACGCCATCACCTGTGTCACCTCTTTCATCCCCTAATCTAATATGATAAAAAAAATCAACAAAAAACATTGGTCTATCCTCCACACCGACGAGCTGTCACCAGCCACACCATGCTTCGCATTCAGATGCACAGCTTACATTAGGCTCAACATTGTCCATACTAGACCACTGCCCAAATGGCTTCCACGCCAACTCCAACGGTGGGGGCTACCCCCGATCACAGGTCACTACCTCTGTGGATCGTGTAGCGTTTGTCCCCTCACACCCCCCTCCAAGGAAATCCTACTAAGTCCCTCTGACTCCCGGACCCAAAAGCACCACACCAACTGCAAAGCGCAGAACTGTGTTTACCTTATCACTTCTCCATGTCAGAAGAGATATGTGGGGATGACGACCAGCGTGGCAAAGAAGGATCACTGAACACCGCAGCAACATCAGGTGCAGTAGGTCCACATTGAAAATGCTCTCCCACTACATTGAGATGCACCACACTTCTGATGATATACAATTTTTTATTTTTTATTTTACAGAGTTTAATATAGTGCAAACTTGACCCGAATCGGGTATCAGAGCGCGTACATAGCACCAGTTGCATTACATGAGGACAAATTCATTTTTTTGTTAAGCACGGGGAGATTAAATGTTTTGCCCCGAACCACAGGATGTTCAGCGTCATTGCCGAGACTCGAACTCAGTTCCCCAGATTCGAGGTTGACTGCTGTAGCCGTTAGACCAACTCCTCTCCCCATACGTGAGTCTCACCCCAACATCAGACACCAAACTCTCTTCAGTAAAGAATAACGTTGGGTTTACAGACTTGCCACACACATCACAGGGCTCAACGACGATATCCAATGGTCCGAGGTAGGGCAGTGATCTTCTGAATATCCTGACTTTGAGAACCTTGTTTTCCGCTATACATCTTGCCTCTTGGGTGGAATTGTAACATGTAGCTAATTATTGACTGTAATTGTAAACAGTATTTATAAAGCGCACTGTGACCTGACGGGTATCCTATTTTAAGAGAAAGCAGTGGTTCCTGTGGAATAGATACTCAATAATGATTTGAAAAAACAAAGCGTAAATCGCGTATAAAAACAGGGGTTGTGTGAGATGTCAGAGAGAAAGAAGCTGCAGATACACTAATATGTTTGTTCAATAAGTTGTATTGAAAATATAAAGTTGCAGTGAATAATTTCATACATATAACAACAAATATTTACAGTTGTGTAAAGTGTCCCAAGTGAACACTATGAACCAAAGCATTAGAATAACATTTGTGAAAAATGATGTGCAAGGTTCAAATAGATTTTTTGTTCATCAAAGCGTCCACTTTCTTTCATCAAATTGCATAACATCTATACAGCCATGAAGTGCTATTTTCAAAGGTTCGCTTTTCTTAATTGTCGACGGCATTTGGACCCTAATAAGGATATAGGGTCTCTTCAGGACCTACGGTGTGGGGGATATCTGGTTTTCAGAATTGCTACAATACTGGTGGTGTGCGTGCAAACCGTGTGTAGATGAAATTAAAAGTTACTCACTAGGTAACCCAGCCGGGTTCCCTAGTGAGGGCGTGGATCTAGCAATTCCAGTGGAATGCACAGTGGCTGTCCTTTTGTTTACAAAAGCTCCATTTCAGTGTGAAGTGGGGTTCCTATCAGCATTATGCTGATTTCCTGGCCCAAAAATGGGTGCGCAGTGCCTGGACCCCGTGTTTCAGGGTGATTTCTTTTAGATTTCCTCTGGCGAGGGACTTTATCCGTCAGTCCTCGATCTGGTGCAATGACCTACGGGTATCCTGGCGCTTAAACACACGAGACCACCTAGCCTCTGAGTATATTGGGGAGCACAGGTTCAATGGAGCTAAAAGGCCATGGCCACAGACTTAAGCCCTAGGAAAGAGCCACATTTTTAGCTTCTTTCTAAATGGCAGCAGGTTTTCCATCTGCCTACGCTCGGTTGCGAGTCTATTCCAAGCCGAAGCTGCTGCAATGCTGAAGGCCCTTCCTACTAATCTGACTCTTCTAAACCTGGTCACTCTCACCAGTTTAGCTGAGAAGGAACGGAGGCTATGCGAGGGGACATACCATTCAAAGCTACTCTGTAATGGCTTAGGCCAAAGCCATGCAGAGCCTTAAAAACTATGCATAGCGACTTGAACTGAACCCTCTGCATAACTGGGAGCCCGTGAAGCTCAGAGAGAGTCTGCTAGTAACAAGTCATCTGAGTCACCTCTATGCATCTAGACATACCAGGCTCAATTAGCTTACCACATTCCACTTCACAGGTCGGCCATCCGCTGGCCTCCCGGGATTGTTCCACCCACACTTGTTTTTTTAACCACTCCCTGTGCATACCCGTTCCCTTCACCATAATTCCCGGTGTGAGCTGCGTCACAAGGAGCACATCACTGACTGCACAAGTAATATCTGCGCCATGACCATCACCACCCCAGTGAGGACTGCTACACACTTCTCATCTCCTCCAGCAGACCAAGCAGTCCAGCTTCAACCTCCCTGTATTCCTTTCCATTATGGTGCCAGTGTTGCACTGCATTCACACCCAACATGGCGGCTGCGCTATTCCTACTCCGGTTAGTCCTGCCACAGAACTAGTAGCTGCGGCCCTGGGGGTACTTAAGACCACCCCGCAGTGTCCGGACACCATCTCTGATGTCCAGACATGATTAGGAGCCACGAGCATGAGCAGCTACACCCAGTAAGTACCGGATGGACCTCCGCTGGCCCTCCCTTTCTCCCCCTTCTTTTCCCACTACGGTGAACACCGTGTTAGGGGCCAGTGTGCCCCTACAAATGCTTCCTGCACCTTTTCTATACCTGCTATTAGAATACAATGGTCCAAGACCTCTATAATTTTCAAACTGAATTCATCAGTGAATTTTCATTAATTCAACAAATTTAGGAGCATATATACATTGATCAGCTCTGTCCAATAATGCATATGTTTATAAAACAATATAATGATCTGGGCATAAAGGCAAGCAACAGTATCAATAAACAGCAATATTTTTAATCCATTGCTTCTCGGTCAAGCAAATTTACAAAAGTTCATAGCTGCAACACATTACAGTTCATAGTGGTGGCACCAAGTGGAGCATGCAACATAGCAAAGAGGTGCCAATAGAATGTGGATGGTGGTTAGAAAGAAAAAGGAAAAATCAAATAGATAGTGACAAAAAATATTCAAGTTAATTGGCAAAGCAGTAACGGATCATCATTAACCCATTCTGTGAAACCTGACCACTAAATTATTTAGAGGAGATTTTTTCATACATTTTCTAGATGAATATATCATAATTTTTGCACATCAATATAGAAAATAGTAACGGGGTCCAGGTTATATCTTAGGGCCATACGGTCATTTTATGCCTGGGCCATGCGAGTCTTCATCAGGACAATAAAAAAGTGGGGCAACCAAGGGATTATAGATGTCCCTACAAGAGAAAATGAATACGTATTAAAACTGTTGCCTAAATCTAAATGACTAGGAGAATATGCCCATTTATTCAATTTGCTTACCCTAAGCGGTGTAAAGTGGTGAAAAATCCCACGTAAAAGACAGACGGTTCTATATCCTATAGAAAAAATAAATGGACAGTATGGACTTGTCAAAGCCAATTTTTGGTGCGATTAATAGTCGAATTTAAAAAGGCCAATTTAAATACCTTGTAAACCCCAGATCGAGTCCAAGTTTCATTAATTGGTGGTTGATTGATGTTACCCTAAAATAATTTGTAAAGTGTATGTATTAGGGTCAGCATAGCCCCATTAAAACACTCAATGATACAAATAACAATGGATAACCACAATAAAAGATGGTTACCTGTGATTGGGTTCTGCCAATTTTGAGAATATTCTCCTCAACGGTTTATTTTATGAGCCCATACTGGTTTGGAAATAAGTGCTCTAATTATCCAGCGCAGTATTCAAGTAACTACAAAGTAAGACCAAATAGACAAATTAAGTACACGCTGGCAGTGTAAGCTAAGCTCATATGGATAGAGCCTCTACTTCCTACCACGCTTACCGTATGCGTCTGCTTGAAGGAGAAGTCAAAGAGGCGGCAAGCTACTGTGAGCCATCCGAAACTAAATGAACCGCCGTTCGATTCAGCGATATCAAAGAGGGACCAAACCCAGTTGATATCGGGTTTATGTGTCCAGGTTATTAAGCATTACAAAACTTTCCAGAGTAGATTGTATATAGGTGATACATTCATCCACTATACTCTATTTAAGGATAATTAATAAATGACAGAACTTAGATACATTTTAACAAGAGCAATTCACGAGTGAGCAACGTCGGCCATCTTGGTTTGGGTAGTGAGAGTAAATCAAAAACCAGTTACGGTTATAATAGGGTTGCCTAATTCATACCCTAAGCTATATTACACAGCGTCTTAACTGGATCAGTGGTCCTTTATTTAACTGAATGAATTAGATGCATATCCCAAAGGAGTGGTGTGGAGTGGTGTGGCTCACTGGTTAGAGGCGGCAGACCCGGAAGCAGAGAACGGCCCGGGACCAGGGTTCAATTCCCGAAGTGGCAGGGTCGTGGACCAGGGTCAGCGGACTCGATAATTCTCGCCTCGGTGCCTACTCTAACCAGGGATCACACTCGGCAACTCTGGGCATTAGCTTGCCTCATCTCTACAACGGCCCCCCACATTCGCAGGGGATGCCTGGTTTCACCTTGGAGATACCCAGTAGGGACCATCTCACAGGGATAGCCAGGACGGGTTCCCCAGCGGTCTACAGCGCCACGACGCCTCAGGGCAGCAGTGCGCTTTACAAGACACATACATTTACATACATTTACATTTACAAAGGTCCCTATTTAATGGCGGCCATATTGGATCGGTTTTAAATAATGGAACTAAATCCATCGCAAATTCAATCGGAACCAGAAATATATCCGTAACATCAAAAAGATTGTTTTTGAAATCTTAATCGACCACGTAGCCATCACTCATCGTCTATTATCATTAGAGTTGCAGTAACCCAGGCCATTGAACCATCAGGGACCATCAGACATACATAACTTTAAACACCATTGTATCGGATCAGAGACCCCCCTCTGTAACAATCAAACTGTTGGATCATTGATAATGCTCATCAGTGATCAACGAATCCAATAGTATGGATAAGGGCAACCCCTCAATTAAAAACAAAATATATGCATATATACATTACACATAGTATTCATAGACACCATAGAAACACATTTTCAACATATTCAATATACAAGAACACTTTTTACGGAAAACCATTACAAACAAATTTCCTTCGGGTACAGGTAGATACTCAAATGCACATTTCAAGAGGAACCATTACAGATAGATTTTCATCGGATACAGGCAGATACTCAATTGCACATAAACCCAGATTCATAAGAGTGCCACCTGCCTATTCATTTCTTCCAATTCATTCAATCCCCTGTTAACCGTATCAAGGAGATGTATCCATTTACATTCTCTTTTGCTAAGAGTGCTATTAAAATCTCCACTCCTTGCATTTGCTCTCACTTTTTCAATAATCCAACATTTGATGCTGTTTGGTTCATGTTCAAAGGTAGTAAAATGCTCCACCAAGGGAGCTCCTACAGTTTTGCAACATTGCGGCTAGTATGCTGAAGAATACGGCATTTAGCCCTTCAAGAGGGATACTACATAAGATATCAGAGAGGTGGTCTGTTGAGTCGGGGACGTGGGGGCTATCGGAGATACAATACCTTCTCAGGGTCTTCATTTGGTAGTAGTTCTGACAGTGATTCGGAACGTCCTGGTACAAGTACAGGTTCTGGTACTAATAACCAGGCCCAGAATTACCAAGGACAAGAGCCTTTTTTAGGCGAGGACCAATGGTGGGGTCCACGTGGCAGGAGCCGCCCCTGGGGGAGACCCAGGGGGACCCGCGGTGTGACCGAGAACGAAGGAACAGGCAGGGGGAAGAAACAACCGCAATTCCAGCAAGACTCCCATGGCGAAATCAAGACGAGACGCCAGCACTACAGATGGTAACACTAAACCGGATAATCCTGTAATCAACCTGGCTGACGTTGCTCACTCGTGAATCGCTCTTGTTAAAATTTATCAAAAAATTTATCAAAGTTCTGTCATTTATTAATAATCCCTTAATAGAGTATTGTGGCTGAATGTATCACCTATATACAATCTACTCTGGAAAGTTTTGTAATGCTTAATAACCTGGACACATAAACCCGACATCAACTGGGTTTGGTCCCTCTTCAATATCGATAAATCGAACGGCGGTTCATTTAGTTTCGGATGGCTCACAGTAACTTGCAGCCTCCGTGACTTCTCCTTCAAGCAGACGCATATACGGTAAGCGTGGTAGGAAGTAGAGGCTCTATCCATATGAGCTTGGTTTACACTGCCAGCGTGTACTTAATTCGTCTATTTGGTCTTACTTTGTAGTTACTTGAATACTGCGCTGGATAATTAGAGCACTTATTTCCAAACCAGTATGGGCTCATAAAATAAACCGTTGAGGAGGTTATTCTCAAAATTGGCAGAACCCAATCACAGGTAACCATCTTTTTTGTGGTTATCCATTGTTATTTGTATCATTGAGTGTTTTAATGGGGCATTGCTGACCCTAATACATACACTTTACAAATTATTTTAGGGTAACATCAATCAACCACCAATTAATGAAACTCGGACTCGATCTGGAGTTTACAAGGTATTTAAATTGGCCTTTTTAAGTTCGACTATTAATCGCACCAAAAATTGGCTTTGACAAGTCCATACTGTCCATTCATTTTTTCTATAGGATATAGAACCGCCTGTCTTTTACGTGGGATTTTTCACCACTTTACACCGCTCAGGGTAAGCAAATTGAATAAATGGGCATATTCTCCTAGTCATTTAGATTTAGGCAACATTTTAAATACGTATTCATTTTCTCTTGTAGGGACATCTATAATCCCTTGGTTGCCCCACTTTTTTATTGTCCTGATGAAGACTCGCATGGCCCAGGCATAAAATGACCGTATGGCCCTAAGACGAGTCGAAACGTCGACGCTGTATATATATTTATATAACCTGGACCCCGTTACTATTTTCTATATTGATGTGCAAAAATGTATGATATATTCATCTAGAAAATGTATGAAAAAATCTCCTCTAAATAATTTAGTGGTCAGGTTTCACAGGATGGGTTAATGATGATCTGTTACTGCTTTGCCAATTAACTTGAATATTTTTTGTCACTATCTATTTGATTTTTCCTTTTTCTTTCTAACCACCATCCACATTCTTTTGGCACCTCTTTGCTATGTTGCACGCTCCACTTGGGGCAACCACTATGAACTGTAATGTTTTGCAGCTATGAACTTTTGTAAATTTGCTTGACCGAGAAGCAATGGATTAAAAATATTGCTCTTTATTGATACTGTTGCTTGCCTTTATGCCCAGATCATTATATTGTTTTATAAACATATGCATTATTGGACAGAGCTGTTCAATGTATATATGCTCCTAAATTTGTTGAATTAATGAACATTCACTGATAAATTCAGTTTGAAAATTATAAAGGTCTTGAACCATTGTATTCTAATAACGTGTTACACCCAGGTCCTGTACCTTTCTGGGTTACCCCATTATCTTAATGGTTTTCTGTACCTGCGGCAGTGCTCTCCTGTCTATAACAGCTCTCACGGCACTCCCACGCTGGGTCCATAGTGCTCACCACTTGGACAGCTCTCTCCCCCATTGTTTCCTGTCTCCACCCTACCCCCGTTCCTCTCCTACGGAGGACCCCTCCAGAGGATATGTTTAGCCTCAGCAACGTCTGTTGCCACTCCTCCCCACATTGCCTGCCCACCTACCCTGACAATCCGGAGGTTGTGCGACATCATGGTAGCTCCCGCGGACACCCTCTCGTTTGTCCTCATTAGGCATATCCTTCGCACCCTTCACCTTGCCACTCCCTGGGCACTCCATCTGCAGCACCCGGGACACCACTTTGTGTGGTCCCCTTACTGCTCTGGGGCCTCCAACCCTGGCATGTCAGTGGATTTCTTTCTGGTACCTTCACACCTCCTGGCTTCCAAGGGGGCATCCAGCTGCTCACTCACCGACACCGTCCGTGGATTGTAGTGGTGCCCTCCACATCCAGGATCACGGGCTGGCCTTCTGACCCTATACCCTTGACCACAATGCCCCTGGCTACCTTTCAGTATCTTCCCTGTCTCTATCCCCCATGCTCCTGGGTCAAGGCAGTCTGGGGCCTTGACCGGTACTACAGCAGCCTCTGAGCATTCTCTTACAGAGTAGATGAGGTTATTCTCCCCCCCAGTCCTTGAACTGAGGCATGAAACATGTCGACCCACTGACCACTCCCCCACTTCACCTCCACCTTTAGCTGCAGTGAGTGTAATTCTCCTAGCCAGCAACGACTCACATAGTCGGTTTTAACCATAGCTTCAACGTCCAGCAAAGAAAGTTATTTTGGACTCTCTTAGCTATTTTCACAGAGACACACTCACACCCACCCTACTCATCTCGCACACGCTCCCACACTCCTTCAACTAGGGCCCTTTGGAAAACTACAATGAAGACCTCCGGTTAAAAGCCCCCCTTGCGGGGCCCGTTGGGCATTGAAGCACCGGCCCAACGGGGAGCTGCTCTATGATGAAGCATAACACCTTTTGGGGTGTGTGAGGGTCCTTGCTCCTTATAGGAGCTCTCACCCCAACCCCCACTGTCTTCCTTCCTGTACCTGGAGTACCCCGTCCTGCCCTTTCCTGCTCTCTTAGTGACCTCTTGGTCCACCTCTACAGGAACTGCATACCCTGTTCTGACCTCTATTCAAATTATTGTAATGCCACGCAGGCAAGATAAATTTTTTTTTAAAGATAAGGTAAGGTATTGCATTAAGTGACTCTTATGGAAATAACTAACTTAAAAACATGCACATGGAAAGAATGACCTGCAGACAAGGCCAGAAGGAAGCCAAGAGACAATTACTTCTTTGATGTAGACTAAATAATTTCTCAATATTATTTAACATGGCATAGTATTTCAGTCAAATAAAACGTGAACTGGTTATGTTATTTAGCACACACTTTGAACTAAGATATAGGTACGCCCAAATATGTCAAATGAGGGAAAGGAGCTGGGATTTGAGCCTAGGCTCCCAGTCAAAACCCTGCAGTTCAGCTACAGGCCATTATCTCCGACATCTAGTTTTACAGGAAAGGATAATGCTTTTCACTCTGTTGTCTTTTAGTGCTGAAATGGGTACACTGTGTTCAGTGTAGCATGCAGATAGAAATACCATTACAAATCAATCGAACACTATAAAACAACTATATGTAAGACTGTTTTATGACGGAACAATGCAGGGAAATACTTTGCATGCCTTTTTATCGCATTTTCTACCATGCATTTTTTTAGAACACATGTGCTTTAACAACTTATGCCTTTACCACACATTGTTTATATTGTTTATATATCTGTGTATATATAAACAATGTATTTCTGGGGAGATACCCCACCCCCTGAACTTACCTTAAATGCACGCTTTGTAAAGCCATAAATGTTCTATAAACTTGCGTGGTAAGAAATGCGAAGTAAAGGCACAACGTGGTAAAAACCTCGTTGTAAAGGCTGTTTCCCATTTAAAACATCTTCTTAGGGAAAAGTAAGGCAGAATATTCTGAATATTTGTAACCTAAGTTTAAAGCCACCCAGAAAATTAAATAGAATTAAAATGCACCAGGGCCGTTCTCCATAGTAGAACATTAAATATAACATAATGGATATTTTTACGTCTGCTAATATCCTTTGACTTTCCTTGAGATACACTTACAGCGAGACCATGAAATAGATTATCAACAGGTTAGATCCCACATATCCAATAGAGCTTGTTTTCGAGTTACAGACTCATTTGGGCATGTCTCGATGGTCAACTTAGACGCAGAGAGTACTCATATTTTAACTGAGACGCAGACCCTGTTCACATTTTTCTTTTCTTGGTCTGCATTTATTTTAAACTGCAGTTTCACTCTAAGCAATATAGACGTCCATTTAAAACTTGACATGTTCACATACTGCAGTATAGCTGCTCTACTTCAATTAGCGGAATGCTGAAAGTTATTCAGCCTGATTCATCAAGCTGAATTGCGCTTGCAAAGGGCCAGATTCTGAAAATCTGGCCCTTTGCGAGTGTGATTTTTGCATTTGGGATTCATCATCCCAAATGCAAAAATCAGTAATAGTGATTTCGCTATTTTGCGAGGAATTGCATTTAAGGAATCTCTATTTGAGATTCCTTAAATGCAATTCATCATCCATTTTTAAATAGCGAATTCGCAATTTCGGCCCGCTATTTACCACAAGGTCAAACCTCGTGGTAAATAGCGAAAACTTAGAAAAAGGCTTTTAGAAGCATTTTTCTAAGTTGCATGTTGCACACACACATGTCCTTTGGACATGTGTGTGAGCAACACCTGTTTAAATTTGCATTTAAGGGGTGCAACAGGGTGTCTTTTGGACACCCCTGTCACCCTTTAAATCGCTATCTTATTTGCGATTAGCAAATTGCTAATCGCAAATAAGGAATTCTCCCCATTCATTCCTATGGGCCTTTTGGCCCATAGGAATGAATGGGGAGTTATTCCTTATTTGCGATTAGCAATTTGCTAATCGCAAATAAGGAATATGTAGGAATCGCATTTTATTTTGCAATTCCTACATGAATCCCGTTTTGCGAGTCTGGAATAGCGATTCCTTATGAATCGCTATTTCAGACTCGCAAAACTTCCCAATGATGAATCAGGCTGATTGTTCTTTGCAAATCTTCATTAGTTAAGGCACGTGTAGAACCGTAACACATAATTCTGACAGTGGCTGCTGGCACAAGTAACAGCAGTGAGGCAGAGCGGAGCGGGGTGGGGGTCGGGGAAGTCGACATACAACTGGATAAGTTAAATTAAATTATTAAAAAAAGGAAAACCACGCATCTTGCGCTCTCCGCATCACCGAGTCGGCGATGCAGCGAGCCCAAGGTACGTGGTTTTATTTTTTTTAAGTTGTATTTAACTTATACTGTTGTATGTGAACTTTCGTACCCCTTACCCCTCCCCACTACTCCTACACTCCTACCTGTACTGGCCGCAACTGCATTCTAATGGCGCCTAGTACTGAAACACAACCATCATCTGTTCAAGCCAGACTTCAGTCGTCCTGTCCTCACCTTCCTATGCTTGGATCCATCAGGTGTCGCAGCTGCGACCCCTTGCTTGCCCCTTGCAACCTCTGTCACTGCCTTTGCAACACATGACCTTAGAGATGGCAAAATCATTTACTCTAAGACCCGTCCTCTTTAGACTGGAGGGGCGGGTTTTTCTTTCTCCCCTCTTCTCCATTGGCTAGAATGTAAACAACAGGCGTGTTTTTGACTTGTTGTTTACCATTCCAGCCAGTGAAGAAGAGGGTAGAACAAACTGAAAAAACACACCCCCCCCATTCGAAAAGGATGGGGCTTACAGCGAGAGAATAAAGTAGCTGAGACCTCTTCTCCAATGGCTGGCCGCCGTTTAGGATGCCAGCCAATGGAGAAGAGGGGCGGGGTTAACCCTCGCTACTCAGAGTCATTCATTCTCGCCAGCGAGACTGCGCATGTGCGCAGCCTACGCTAGCCGAGACCTAAAAAGGGAGTTAACTCCTAGGGAGAGTCAGGTTTCACTGGCTTGGCACACCATGACTTGATGTGAAAATGTAATGAATACAATTTCAGAGCCTGGGACTTTTTAGCAAATTTATGTGAAAATTGAGTTATATCACCAAATTCTTTTCAAACTTTTCGCTAGGGAGAAACCCCCTAGTAGAGCCATAGCTTTTTCGCTTTGCTCGTTCACTACAATACAGGGCAATAATTACATCCCAGAGATTTCAAAGACCAAATCTGCAATATAATAGAGGTAGGTAGTGCCTAAATTAGATATCTGTCTGTCTTGTGTTGTTAAATGCAGTTATTTTGGAACTTAAGCTACATCAATTATTATGATGTCATCATGCTTAAGGTCATGTGGCATAACTTTGTAAAAAAAAACATAGTCAAGGGTCATACGATGTCACCTCCTGTGATGTCATTAAAATCAAAGGGCGTGTAATGTTGTTCCTGCTACCACTGGGCTTTTACAGTTCAAAGAAAATTTCATTGTTCAAAAAAGAAGGGTGTCAATACATGGAGCATAAGAGATATAAAAAATAAGTCAAGGAACAATAATTGAAAAGGGCTACAAAAAGGAAAGCAAATGAGGTAATGCATTGTAAATAAAGGGTAAGGGAGATTATAATGGTAAACAATAGGAAAATATAGAAACAAGGAACATCAAGGCAATGAATTAGGGGGGTTTTAAAACTTCCTGTTGGTCAGATCGTAACTTGAAAGAACGTTTAGCACAATTGTCAAGGTATGATGTAATGGGACGCCATAAGTCCATGCGTTTTGTTTCCAAATGAAGAGGATAAACAAAGACAGTATCTAGTCTATGGTTGTGACAAACATTGTACCACCAAGCTTTAAAAGAAATGTCCGAAAATTTACCACTGGGCTTTTGATGAACTGATACCCATGCTGCTGTGGAAACTTTTCAGCAGGTCCGGGCAGATTGTAACAATAAGAGCCTTTCACCACAAGGGCCCTGCAGCTTAATCGTACTGCTGGGTCCAAAATTAGCACCAAGTACATCCCTTTGGTACTTGCAGTGGTGGCTCCTGCGCTAAGGCATAGGAGCATTGCACCACTGCTATTTGAGAATTATAAAAAATAAAATGATAATAACAAATCATTATTATTATTTTATTTTTCTGCAAGGGATTGGAGCCAGGTTTGGCGGGGCTCAGCACAGTGAGGAGGGGTTTTTGCACTCCCAAAGCGCATGATTGTTAGGTTGGCCCCAGAGGGCCGGTCAAACATTCATGCACACTTAGCATGTTCTCCACGGGGCTGTGCTGCACAGTCCTATGGGGAGCATGCACAGGCTCCATGGTACTGCCTGAGCGGTGAAAAAAGCTGCTCAAACCAATCACGATGCTGCTCATGCAGTGTCGTGATTGTATGGGAGAGGCTGAGAGCCTGTGTGCTTAAGGCGCTGCAGAGGGAGGATGCAGAAGAGGGTGCAGCGGTGGCTGTAATAAATACAACAAAAAGTTTTTTTATCCAATTCCCCCACACTGCCCCCCCCCGCCTCTGTCCCAAAGCTGCCACCACTGGGTACTTGACCCTCAGAGTAGAGAAGTTAAGCAGTCTAAGCCTGCCTCCGGGAGACAGAACTCAGTGAGACATATAAATGTTGCTTGGATATGAAATTACCTTTAAGAAATGAAATGCGAGAGGCTTTGGCAAAACAGGAATATGTTGATTTATTTAAACGCAGTGGCCGGCAGATTATCGAAAGAATGAGTCTGAGGATAGTCTCTCAGTGTAAAAAGTTTTGGCTGGTTTTATACACATCTTGTGAAGTACCATAAACAGATTTCTACATTCCTAAAAGGCATTACAGTCGTACATTTACACGGTTGGGAATCTGATGAGGACACAGATGGCTCTTGACCTCGGGAAGAGCAATTATGGGTCAGTGTGTGTGTCCAGATGTTCAGCATGAGGACCGTGTGCTCACTATGTATGGTGCATGCCATGTCCTGATTGACTGAGTGTTTCTTTGTACATGTGGCATCTAGCTTTGTGGTATTTTTGGGGAATGCGAGCCTTTGGCCAAACATGTTTTATTGGGGCCAACTGCTGTGGAACTGTTTGTGGTGCAGCTATCTATCTTTGGGATCCATCAAGGTATTCCCTTGGTGTGCATTTATCTTTTAGTTAAGAGCAACCCCACCTGTGATCTGTTATCCGATAGCAAGGGTGCGGGTCGCAGGGCCTGTCTGACCACGTATCTCTGACTTGGGGTTGATGAGGAGGTCACCTTGGGTAAATCCGACAGCAATGGTATAAGTACACTGAAACGCTTAAACATAATATGGCAGTCGCAGGTGTAATTTTTATCGACATACTCAATTGCTTGTTTACAGTTGTCATAGCAGACATTGGTATTGGGTTTACCATTATCGATATCATTATGCATTCCTAGCTCATGACATACATTGACATCGCTTTTACTGGTAACAACATTGTTGCTTGTCAGTGGCATAGAAAAGGGGGCACAAGTTTTGGGGATGGCAAACTTCCCCTCTCTTAGCTGTGGATGTTGCAGGGCAGCAGCCGCAGGAATCACCAGCATTTATCACATGCACGTAAATTCGACCGCCTTGGGTGGCAAACACAGGTGCCACCACAGGTGGCCTAAAGCATAGCAATGCCACAGCCATTTGTAAATGGATTATGGCATACATTGAGATTGCTCCTGGTGGTATTATCGCTGCTGTGCAGGCATCGATTATGACTCACTGACATTGTAATTATGAGCATTGACATTGTAATATGAACACAGGTTATGGCATACGTTGACATTGCATTTATTGGCATTGCACCGAACGAAGATGGCCGCCTGGTAGGAGCTGCCTGAAGGAGCTCCCCGTGCTTGGGATCCCTTAACCGGGTATATCCCTGTTAGCAGCAGCCAGCAATCGTTTTCCGGAATAATAGTAACAGAAGCAACGTTGTGGAATGATTTTGGGATGTTTTGTGCAACACCGTTGTGACCCGCCAACACCATAGCAGAGGAGCCCTGCAGCGACGGAGAGCTGAGAAAGGCTTGGGATGCGGAGCAACGTTCTGACCGGCCCGCACCACGGCAGAGGAATCCAAGTGGCATCGGAGGGCTGAGAGAGGCCTGGGACGTCGGTAGCTGCTACCGGACAACATCAACAGCCGGCACCGGGACCAAAGCGGAACGAAGACCGTACCCCTCCCCCACTCCCGAACAGAGGCAGAGGCTGGCTGGTACTTCGGGACCGAAGGCAACAACAACGGACCACCCCCCCACCCCCCCCGACGGCAGTGAAGGACGCTGGTTGCAGCACCGGGAGCAGCGCAGGATGAAACGACGAGGACAACGGAACCCCTCCCCCACCCCCCACTCCCGCCTGCTCCGCAGCAGAGCTCCGCAGCAGAGCTCCGCTAGCGGACAGCAGGCACCAGGATCAGAGCGGGACGATCATCGGACCCCGCCCCCACTCACGTCCTGAAGCAGGGACCCCTCCCGACGGCAGCAAAAGACGCTGGTGCGGCGGCAAAGCACCGGGACGAGGCCACAACCCCCCCCCCCCCCCCCCCCCCTCCCGCCCGCTCCGCAGCAGAGGAACCCTAGCGGACTTGAGGGCTGAGAGGGGACTGGGACGATGGTTGCTGGCAGACACAGTGTTGTCACATTCTCTCACAGCGGACCCGTGAGAGCTACGCACTGCTGAAAGACAAAAAAGGTATTTATTACACTCGCCGGTACTCACTCTCAAAGCTCTATTGTTCAAAATGGCGGGGGTCTAAAAAACTAAGGCAATAAATCACCGCCTGGGCCCACGAGGCTCCTTCAAGATAAGACTCCATCACAGCAACCTTGAAACCGGGCTAGCATGAAAGTGAAACTGCCCTCCCTGCTCACAAAGCAATAGCAATAAACAGAGGACTAATGTCTCCTTCCCCCTTTGTGGCGGCCATCTTTGTCCAGTCTCTCTCTCGGGTCGCCATCTTGGACTAGTCATTGTTTGCTGAGCTATTAATTAATTCTCTAACTGAACTGACACTAAGAACTCACCACTCTAGACTAAGCCCAACTACCGTACTTGGGTGCGCACCTGTCTGTATCATGGAACTACTTTTTATCGGCTGCACAATTTACACAGCTGGGCGTTTTTCACGTTGGATTTAGATAGTCTGCTCTTTCACAGTGATATTTATTATTATATTCCTGATTGTATCCAGCACATTTCACTTTTTCTGCACCGATTGCTACCCATATATTATTGCCTCTTACAGTAGCACTATATTCTATATTCCTAACTGTATCTTGCACGTCCCACTTTATCGTCACCGGTAATGCACCGTTTGCTACCTCATATATTTCTCAGATCATTTAATCTGTGTGTGCAATTGTATTCTGTCACTGACTCCTGTACCTTACATATTTTTGACTACTCTCTATTGGCACCTTCGATTTAGATATTTGTTTTGGTCGGCACAGTTATTTTATTCAAGTATTTTTCTCAGTTCTATATTTCATATTTTGTACCTCATATATTTTTCGTTGCTGCTCACTAATGTCACTTGTTGGTTCATATAATTTGTGTGTGCAATGGTATTCTGTCACGGACTCCTGTACCGTACATATTTTTGACTACTCACTATTGTCACCTTCGATTAGATATTTTTATGGTTTGCACAGTGTTTTATTCCAGTATTTTGTCAGTATTATATTGCTACTTGTTCTGCACTTGTTTATAACCTACATCGAATTCACTCCTATTCCTAAAATGTACTGTCGAATATCTCACATAGACTTGTCACTGATGTAACCTGCACTTACATTGTCCCTTCCCGTATACACTGATTACTACCGCATATGTGCTAACTGCCCGCAGTATTCTGCTCCCTTATTTCCTTATTGCGCACCCTACACTTGTGCAACTCGCACCCATCTCAATTGTTAATCTTGTATGCACCGATTACTACCTCAAATACCTTGGCAGCTCACTAGTGTCAGTCAATCCTGTATGCACCGATTACTACCTCAAATACCTTGGCAGCTCACTAGTGTCAGTCAATCCTGTATGCACAGATTACTACCTCAAATACCTTGGCAGCTCACTAGTGTCACTTACCATTATCTCACTATGATTGTCTGCATTTGTACTCTGCATATAGCATTACTGTGCACTCACTAGTGTCACTTTAGGCCCACGCAACTGTTTAGGACAGTGCACCCTTCCCTCCTACACCCTCCCTCCTACACCTACCTAGACTGTCCTCCCATCATGGAACCCGTCGGCAAACACACATATAGAATCAACTACCCACCCTCACTCACTAAAAAAGCCGCTAAACGCTTTAAACACAACTTCCTGAGGTCCCACCCTGAAACTCCTTGTGCAGACACCTACTTCTCACCAGTCAATGGTTCACTGAACATTGATATTATCTTCCACACCACACGCAGAGCCCAATGGAGAAACACGTTCCGCACCTTACTCACCGTCTCCACCTCCAGGAATTTCGCGCATGGCCTAAAACTCCCCATCACTCCATCCCAACTCTTCCCGGGCAGAACAACCATCACTATATACAATAACGGGATCATCCTAATTCAATCCACAGACAAGAACCTGGAACTACTAGACAACCTGTTCCCCATGTTCAAACAACACCTCGCCAGTCATCGGACCCCCACTCATAGCACCCGCAGGCCTATCACCCCTGAATTCACAGCCCCCAATCACCTAGCTCAACCCCAAAACGACACGCACCTTCCCCCCACCCCCGGCACCTTAGACATTCACCCACCTAATGTAGCTACCTCGCACTCCACAGTTACAGACATAGATCCTTCACCCACACATTCCAGCGGCACCCCCTCCCCCCCCTACATCCTCACCTTGTCATCCTCTCATACCACACCCATTCCTGTCACCCCTGACACCACAGCCTCAAACCACATTCATTCTAACCTAGCCCAGCCCCAAAACGACATGCACCTCTCCTTTACTCCCGACACCCTAGTCACTCACCCACTTACCGTAACTACCTCACTCCCGTCGATCACTCCCCCTCCTACACCAACCACCTCACCCCTTCCCCTCACACACCAGCCCTCATCCCCTTTCCCACCCCTGATACCACAGCTCCCACCCAAAACAACATGCACCACCCCTTTACTCCCGGCACCTTAGTCATTCACCCACCTACCGTAGCTACCCCACATCCCTCAAGCACAGACATAGATCTCTCTCCCGCTTACAACAACCACCCCACCCCTTCCCCCTACACACCAGCCCTCATCCCCGTTCCTCTCATCCCCGTTCCTCTCACCCCTGATACCACAGCTCCCACCCGCAACCCGCCTAACCTAGATCAACATCAGACCGACACACACAAAGGCAAACCCCACCCTTTATCCCCCCCCATTCTCAGCCCCCACTTCCTCCCATTGACTAATCACACAGAACACACCACCTCCATCAACTCAACTCCACCCTCTCAAAAAAGAACCATCTACAATCCCGCTACCCCCCCCAGTCTCACGCCCCACTACCCAACCTCCACCCCCTTCACCACTAATAAACGCCCATCCTCCACCCTGCATTCTACGCCTACCACCAATACTCTCATCCACACCACCAACCTCTCCCCTATGTCATCCACGCCCGACCCTCCCATCCCCACCTCCAACACATTTCCCACAGTGGACCACATTACGGCCTCCCTCCTCCAGCTCAAAGAAGACATGTACATCATCAAACAACAACTACTCTGTCTATCACACTCCAGTCACCCCTCACCCAACACCCTCCACCAGATCAAACAAGACATTCACAACATCAAACAAATACTCAGCACACACCCCAGACACCACTCACGCGCCTCCACCATCACCTCCCCTCCCAACTGGTCCTCCACCCGGGCGGCGAACTCTCGCACTCGACTCCCACCGCATTGGACCTCAATCCCTGTTCACAATCGTGAAAACCGCCCCCATCGCTCCTGCAACCCTCTCTCGGACCTAGACACAATCACCCTCCTCCGCTCCTATGACTCAGCTCCCCATAGCAACACACCCGACACTCTCACTGCCATTCCCACGATTCACTCCAATCCCCTTAGACCCCCCCACACTGAACAACAGAATCGCTATCCATAGTAACCTGAGTAAAGTCCCCCTCGCTCTAGAACACCCTTCCACCCTCGACACACCCCGTCTCAAATGCACTCTCCTCAACTGCAGATCAGCCGCTAGACACTCCGCCGCTATCGACGATCTCATCCTAAAATTGGATCTTGACTTAATCATCATGACTGAAACATGGCTAACAGAATCCTCTACACCTATAATGGACATTCTGGTTCCCCCCAACTACCACATCACTAGACTTGACAGGTCTGGCAATAAAAAAGGTGGCGGAATCGCATGTATATACAGGAGCAACCTCTCTGTCTTGAAAGTAACTTCCTCTTCCCTACCCTCCCCAACGTCCTGTGAATACATCTGCCTCGATATTATCAGTAAGGGCAAGCCGATCTGCACTCTTCATGGCGTTTACCACCCACCCGGTGACAACCTTACCTTCTCCCAACAAATCATGGACATGATCTCAACCAACTCCGGGCGACAACTCACACAAATATACCTTGGTGACTTCAACCTCCACTGGAACGATCATAATGATGCAGTGGTAAAAGGTCTGAAGAATTTCCTTAACGCCCTTGACCTTACTCAAATTTGCAACAGTCCAACACACGAGAAAGGCTCTATCCTTGACCTTATCATCTCCAAAGAGGCCTCTATCCAACTCGAATCTATCCAACCCTGTGACTGGTCGGAACATCATATTATCACGTTCTTCATCAATGAAAAAGTTAAATTTAACCCTGTTCAATCCGCCAGGCCCAAAGTCTGGAAAAGAGACATGAAAAAACTAAACTCAAACTCTCTGCCCCCAACAGCTGCAACTTACTACTTCCTCCTGCTGGCGTTAAGGACGTCCAATCCTTGACTGATCACTATCTTAACACTATGACCTCAATAATTAATGAAGTCGCACCCTTGCAGCTAAAAAAAGCCACCGCAAAAATCTCCAATCCCTGGTACGACGGGAGTCTCAATGACGATAGACGCGCCATGCGAATGGCAGAGCGCACCTGGAGATCAGCTCCCTCTGCACTGAACCTAAAAAACCTGAAGAAAAAGAGAAATGCCTACTTCAGGAAAATAAAACGATAAAAATCAGACTTCTTCAGCCGTCAGCTCGACCAAGCCAAAAATCGTCCGAGAAAGCTGTTTGAGCTTATCCGAACACAATCCAAAGAACAACCCCAACCTCTCAACACTATGTGCGAAGCTCCCTCCTGCGAAGACTTCGCCTCTTTCTTTAACCAAAAAACTGACAACATAAAGAATGATCTCCTCATGGACGCAAGCCTCTACCCCAAACCCCACCGCATAGCACCCACTAAACCAAAAAACAATGCCACCTGGTCAACCTTTGTCACCTACACGGAAGAAGAAATTGGCAAACTGCTCAGCACTCTGAAACCATCCAATCACCTCACGGACCCCCTTCCTGCTAACGCTGTCAAAGTCCTTACCCCGTCGCTCCTTCCACTCTGGACCAAAATCATTAACAGCTCACTTCAACAAGGGATCATTCCCGACTCCCTCAAAGTCGGACAAGTCACACCTTTGCTAAAGAAACCTACAGCCGACCCCTCTGACCTAAACAACTACCGTCCCATTACCAACATTCCGACTCTTGCCAAACTGCTGGAAAAATGCGCACAAATACAATTGACTAAACACATTACTCAGTTTGATCTCCTCAACTCTCATCAATCAGGCTTCCGAGCAAATCACAGTACTGAAACTGCTATGACTCACATAATCGACGACGCCCTCCAAATCTTAGATCATAACGACACCTGCCTCCTCATCCTCCTTGATCTCTCCTCCACATTTGACACCGTCAAACATGAGAACTTACTCGAACTATTAAACACAAGAATGGGCCTATCTGGAACTGTGCTCAAATGGTTCACGTCCTTTCTGCATAACAGGTCGCAGAAATTCAAGAGCAACAACTTGATGTCCGCGCCAAGACCTGTATCGCTAGGCGTACCACAAGGATCCTCCCTATCCCCAACTTTGTTCAACCTAGTTATGGAACCTCTCACCACCTTGCTGCAAGAATCCAATGTACACTTCCACATGTATGCTGATGACACCCAACTTTATCTCAAACTACAATCACCCAAAGACATCACGCTCTTGAACTCAATGATCAGAAGCACCCAATCTTGGTTGGCCGCTAATCATCTCAAACTCAATGCCCTTAAAACAGAGTTCCTTCTGATCTCACCACCCGCGAAGATCACTACCGCACAAATGTGGCTTAAAGACCTAACGGCACTTAATGTTCAACCCACCATCGTGGACTCAGCGAAATCTTTGGGCATAACACTTGACACCAATCTCAGCATGCAGGAACACATCAACAAGGCAACTAAGGGAGCGAACTACCAAATCAACACCCTTAGGAAACGTAAACCTTTCCTTCCAGCCAAAGACTTCCAAACTGCGGTACAATCACTAGTCATACCTCGAATAGAATACGGCAGCACCGCCCTCTGCGGTCTCCCCCTAGCTACTACGGCACCCATAAGAGCCTCTTTAAATGCTGCAGCGAGACTTATCACTGGATCAAAAAAACACTCACACATTTCCCCTGACTTCAAATCCCTGAACTGGCTGCCGTTTGAAGCCAGAATACACCTGAAAATCGCTTGTTTGACGCACAAGGCTGTCCACCTGAGCTCACCTAGATACCTAGATACCTCGCTCAGAAGCTGACGATTTCTGGAGGCTCCAGAAACACTAGAGGCACAAACAATCTTTTGCTAAAGCCTAAAAGATTCCGCGAGGGAAAAACCTATAAACGCTCTTTCTCGGGAATGGCTCCCAGGATTTGGAACTCGCTCCCCCCTGAAACCAGGTTCATCACCTCTACCATACTTTTCAAGAAAGAAGTAAAAACGATCCTCATGGCTAAATACACTTGAACCACTACTGGGGAAAAACTACAAAGACTCGATACTCATCTGTACTACTTGTTCGAACCCTTTGTATTTTTATTTTGACTCTGAAATTGACTTACTTGTTTTATGATATCACTTCAATGTACTTTTAACATGATTGATGTATCTGCGTATACATGCTCCCCTCCTCTATAAAGCGCTCTGATATCTGCGAAGATCTTGTTCGCGCTATATAAAAATTTCAAAATAAATAAATAAATAAATTGGTATTGTTGTAGTTGGGCCTGCACACATCATGATACTCCTTGACATCATTTTTACCCATTCCAACATAATTGTAGCCAATAAATCAATGCCTAGGCAGTACTTATGCATATAAGAAACGTTCTTTTCTTCCAACACTCAATACTGCATATACAAATTTCAGAGGGCATAAATAGTACACAGTAATCTGATTATCAATCACTATGTAGGAGTAGCCCGTTAGTCTAAGTCTAAGTTATTGGATCAGTACAAGGTAAGGAACAATCCTATCTAGGAAGAACAGATGTCTGTAGCTCACTTAAGGCCCCTTGAAGTTCCCACCTACCACCCCCACACCTAACATTTGTAAGGCTAGGATAGATGAATAACATGAAAATAAATAGTACTAAAGTTCACAGCTTCCGTCGTGACTGCCACACTGTTGCACTGTACCTTGAGTGCTTGTTCTCTAGTCTTCGGTCCACTTCCGTCAGCTGAGGGTTAGAGCAGCTCAGCCCCGGTGGTGTGCTGTCCTGCATGGCCCAATAAGAATAGTTGTGATGACTCAGTCAGTACTTCCTCTGGCCCAAGCATACACCCACCACCACCACACAATGTGAAGAGCCCATCGCAGGTCATTAAAGTTCTCCAACAAAGGATGGTGAAAATTACTGACTGCAGTATGTGATCTTATTTTTCTGTCAACCTTCTGTTGTAAAGCAAATGAAGATCTCAGGAACAGGTAAGTGAAGTAGAAGCTTTATTGCAGCACAGATACAGGTAGGTCAACCCCTCATCCGACCAGAGCTCCAACTGCCAACAGGGCGAAGGAGAACTCCAGAACCAGGAACACACAGAGAGATCTAGAGTGCTGGCCCAAGAGAGGAGCAAAGCACTGTACAACATATCTTCCCTCTTTGCAAGAAAAGAAAACACAAGAAAGGAAAAAGAAAGAAAGAAAGAAAAAGATTAATGTACATAGTCATTCAGATATGTGGGTGGACGGCGAGAGCGAGGGCTTCTCAACCTGACTTCAAACGAGGAAGAGGAAGAAGAAGTGGGAACAAGAGAGACAGGAGCAGAATCAATCGAAGAACCACTATGTGCACATAAAGATGTGGAAGCATCTCCACTACCCACTTCCCCCCGTCCAGTTGGCAAAAGAATGGGAGAAGAACTACTGCCAGAGGACAATAGATAACCATTACAACCACCAAGCCCAGTAGCAAACAGGTCATCAGAAGAAGGATCTTTCTGCTTTTGGTAGAGTGCTACCCTCCTATAGTTCCAACTTTCCCCATTAGCTAGGACAATGAAATGTGGAAAAACTTTCTTAACTCTGTAGGGACCTCTAAATTTACTAAGTCCCTTAGTGTGCCTACCCGGCTTAACCTTAACAAGGTCACCCACTGAGATGGGTAAGGGAGTGTTGTTTTGGGATAGGGGCACCTCACTATCCGAATTCTTCAACCAAGCAGGAGTCAATTTAGTCACTGGTGCACGCCCACGCATTAGTTCAAAAGGAGATTTTTCACCATTCTTATGTGGTGTTGACCGGTAAGCCCAGACAAGTTCTTGGACACGTTCATGTGAAAAACAACTAGACTCTACAAACATCTGAATCACCCCCTTTATGAGACGATTCACTCTTTCACAAAGGCCATTACCCTGTGGATTGTAAAGACTTGTCTTCTGATGCCTGATGCCACATTCGTGTACAAAAGAAGTCATTTTTGAGGATGTGAGTTGAGTCCCGTTGTCTGAAATAAGGACAGAAGGATAACCCTCATTAAGAAAAACACCCTTCAAAAAGTTAATGGTGGTGTCAGTGTTAATTTCCTTTACAAATTGCACACAAAGCCATTTAGAAAAGCAATCGATTATAACAATGGCAAAACGCTGATCAGAAGGTAACTCGCTCATGGGGCCTATGAAATCTATGCAGACACTATGCCAGGGAGCATTTTCAAACCCTATTTTTTGTGGAGACTGGGAGCCCAAAACTTTCAAACGCTTCTCCCCTTCTTTGCAGAAGCTACACTTTAACACACAATCTACTGCATCATTGTCAACGGAGGGCCACCAAAAGTTTTGTTTGACACGACGTTGAGTGAGACTTTGACCTAAGTGTCCCTCGTGGGCGAAGTCAAGAATCTTACTTCTTAAAGAACTAGGAGGAACAAAGCGGTCGCCTCGCATCAAAACATCTTTCCCTTCCAAAGAAAGTTCATCCAGGACCTTCAAGAATGGTCTGGCTAGAGGATCAACTGTACTTTCTCTTCTTGCCCCTTTTGAGACAAGATTGATAACAGCCTTTAAAGCTAGATCCTCCTCCATGCCCTTTGACCACTCAATGTGGGAAAACGAACCACCTCCCACCAATAAAACATCTTCTATCACAGCAACAGCAAGATCATCTAACATAACTTCAGGATCACACCTAGTGGAACGAACAGGAAGCCTTGACAAGCAGTCTGCTTGGATGTTCTTCCACCCATAAACGAACTCGATCTCACATTGATATTCTTGTAAGCGAGAGGCCAGTCTCGCCAACCTTGGAGATCCTTTCCCAGCCCCACCTGGAGCTAAAACATTTAAGAGAGGTTTATGGTCCGTACGCAAAACAAACTTGTACCCCCACAAGTAGGTTCTAAAGTAACTTGTGCCCCAGACAGCAGCAAGAGCCTCGCGCTCTATGACAGAGTAATTAGATTCCGAGGTAGATAGAGGCCTTGACGCAAATGCGATGGTTTTTTTCTACACTTCCATGTTTTTGTAAGAGAACTGCACCAAGACCTATGGCACTTGCGTCAACCATTAAAATAGAGGACCGAGCAGTGTCAAAAGGGGTAAGCACATTTGCAGATTTAAGTTCCCCTTTGATCATCTTAAAGCAAGATTCATGCTCAATAGTCCAACTAAACGTGACACCCTTCTTTAGCAAGGATCTCAGGGAAGCAGTCTTTGAAGAAAAATCCCTCACAAATTTCGAGTAAAACTCGATCAAACCCATGAAGGACCGAAGTTGATCCTTGTCAACTGGGGAAGGTGCTAGCTCAATGGCCTCCAGTAAATTTTTCTTTGGTTTAATGCCTTCCTCCGACAAGCAAAAACCTAAATACTCTATTTCTTTCAACAGAAAAGCACACTTCTCTTTTCTCAACGTTAAACCAGCCACATCAACTCTTTGTAGCACGTCCTGTAAAATCCTATTGTGTTCCTGCAAAGAATCACCGTAGATCAAGATATCGTCTTGAAAGTACAACACCTTGTCAAGGCCCTTAAAAACTTCAGTGACAAGTCTCTGGAATACACTAGCGGCAGAGACTAGCCCAAAGGGTAGCCTAGTGAATTGAAATGTTCCCTCGCTGGTGATGAATGCAGTCAAGTGTTTGGAGCTATCATCTAGACAAATTTGATGGTACGCATGTTTAAGGTCCAACTTACTGAAAAACTTTGCTCCCTTGAGAGTCGAGACCAATTCACCAATGTTTGGTAAAGGGAACACATCAGCTACAACACACTTATTTAATGAACGAAGGTCTACACAGAACCTGATTTTATTGTCAGGTTTCTGTGAGATCACTACGGGCGAAACCCATGGAGACGCTTCTATGGGTTCAATGATTCCTCCCTGGAGCATTTCCTCTAGAGTAGCCTTAACCTCGTTCCTCAAAGCAAAAGGCACTCTCCTCACTTTGTGTTGGACGGGGGAACTGCCATCCTTGAGAATAATGCGATGAGAATAGCCTATAAGTTCTCCCAACTGATCTCTAAAAACATTCTTAAATTTCCCCAATATGTCTTCCAAAGATGAGGTTTCAACAATAGAGACTGGATTATCAGACCTAGGGTCAACTACAATGTGCAGGTCATATTGATGGTGACGACCCAAAATTGCCGGCCCATCAACCGAAACGTATATCTTACCATGTGCTGATCTGCCTTTGAAGTCAATCTTGGCTTCAAAGAAACCTAGCATGTCGATTTTTTCGCCTTGGTAACCAGACGGAAAAATGTCACATGCCTTCAGTGCTCTTTCACCCCACACACTCTTCATTAATGAAGTAGGAATTATGGTCCATTTGGAACCAGTGTCCACCATGAGAGAAATAATTTTCCCATCAATCACAAAGTCATCCTTAAACGGATTACCTCTCTGGTCCCTACAAGAGCATACAGTATCAGATAGAACCAATATTTTGTTCACATCACGTTTCAAATCGTCACATTCATTAATAACAGTTACTCTTGAATTATTTCTATTTCTGCACATTTTTGCGAAGTGTCCCGTTCTACCACAGCGCAGACACTCTTTGTTATTTGCAAAACAAAATTTCCCATCTGAAGTATGAGAAAAACTTCCACACCTAGAACACATCTTTTGATTATTCTTACTATAAGATGATTGCTGCACATTCTTTTTTTGAAGGACATAACCCTTTTTCCTAACAATTGCAATAGCTGTAGTCTCATCATCACTATTATCACTAACAATACTCTTATTGGACACTTCTGCAACTTTTGTTTCTAGGCCACTCTTCTGTAACTCTCTCATGCACTTTTCGCTTTCTTCCACCACTTTAGCTAGTTCTATTGCAACTTTCAAAGTTGGATTCTTCGCTGCCCACAGACGTTCTTGGACTTTCCTGTTGTTAGCTTGGACAACTAGCTGGTCTCTGATCAGTTCGTCCGCCATCTGTCCAAAGTTACATTTAATTGATAGTTCGCGTAGTCTAGCCACAAACTCATCAATGCTTTCATCAGCCAATTGTTTATTTTTATAAAATGTATATCTTTGGAGAATAAGGTTTTCTTCTTTACCAAACCGGGTTTCTAGCCTTGCTACCGCTTCTTTAAACTCATCTAAGTCAACCTGTGACCCCGAAGGTAGTACTTGCGGTAGGTATTTGAAAAGACGTTGTCCTTCTTTACCCAACGTGGTCATTAAAAGAGCTTTTTTACGTTTAGGTGAATAATCCTCTCCATCTAGGGCTTCAATGTAATTGTTGAACATGACTATCCAGTCTTCCCACGCTATTGAAGGATTGCCTGGCTCAGATAGGAACTGCGGTGGAAGAGCAACGTTAATTGATTGAGCCATGAGTCAGGAATCCTCTTTTATACACCACAAATATGGGTAACGGACAAAATGGCAGTTATTAATAAACTAGTCAGTAAAGTAAAGATAGAGTTTTAAAATTGGCGCTTACTCCAACAAGGTAGCGAAGATCCGTTGTCTACAGCGCTTTTCAGATCGGTAGCGAAGATCCGTTTACTGTCTACAGCGCTTTCCGGTTACACGGAGTGAATCCTAGGTGATTGTAAACAAAACGAAGGGAAACACTTCCAAAATGGCCGAATACGTCGTGCGTGTGCTACGTTACACGTCAGACGTTCCAGGCACAGCGTGATTGGACGCGCAAGGAGGATGCGCTACAGTGACGCTGCTCGCGTTGCTACGCGACTCACCAGGTGGAGTGGGGTTCGCTTCGGTGACGCTGCTGCTCACGTTGCTATGCGGTCGAAGGCTTGCGTTGCTATTTGACTCACCAGGATTCGTAGACGTTGGTATGGATGACGTCACTCACCGCTACGAGCAGGAAATCCAGCGAAGAAATCCACCAAAACTTTCTTTTGGATATGACAGTCACCGCCAATACGGAAGAAGTAGTCAGCGTCCACGCTGCGCACCACACGGGGTTCTTGAGGGAGTTGAAGCACTACCGCACTGTATAATCTTCATAGGCTGCTGTACCAAACAAGGAAGCAGTGGTCGGACACCTCACCAGCCCAAATCGCCAAATGTTGTAGAGCAAATGAATATCTCAGGAACAGGTAAGTGAAGTAGAAGCTTTATTGCAGCACAGATACAGGTAGGTCAACCCCTCATCCGACCAGAGCTCCAACTGCCAACAGGGCGAAGGAGAACTCCAGAACCAGGAACACACAGAGAGATCTAGAGTGCTGGCCCAAGAGAGGAGCAAAGCACTGTACAACACCTTCTCTAAGCACTTTGGCTTCTGTGATGCAACAGTTAAAGTGTAGTCTAGGTTCTTTAGGTGTCACACAGTTGCAGGAACTGTGTCTTGTTACAGGGAGACCTCAGGGTGTGGTTGCGATCTCCATAAGTGACAAAATGTTGCAGACGCTTCAGCTTCTGTGCACCCTGCAGCGCCTCGGAGTTTCAAGGCCTCATCACATGGCCTGGAGTGCTGATCCTTCCCTGAGTCACAGCTGGCTGTGATGTGCTCTTTTCATCTCATCTCCTCACTGCTAGGTTGTTTCTTCTTCATGCAGAAGCACCTCCAGCTACTCACCGTAGAAGTGAGTGAGGTTGTTCCTTCAATGCACTTTACAGAACTTCCAGGTTTGTGTTCCCAAACTTGATGAAGGGGTGTTGTCAGTCAAGGACCCACTAGAGCAAAGTAGAGTTTCACAGTTGCCACTGGTGTGAGACTTCATATTCTGGTAGTGAAATCTCAGCACACTGGCTGGTAGTTTCTGCCTCATAGTTAAACCAAGTTTCTAGACAGAGCTTGTGTATTCCACAAGTCCAACCTTGGGACAGGTTTCAGGCTTTACTGGTTTCACTTGATTCCTCCCAAGTTGTCCCCCTGCCATAATCTTTGTCTCGCAGTGACAAGGGGAAGGTAGGTTGGAGATCCAAAATAAAGGCACAATATAGAGAGGTTTGCCTACTTACTGGAATTCCACTTCTAGAGAACAAGAGTGTGGAATGGCAGGGATTTTTCCTTGAACTTTAAAAAGACTTTCTGTGTCCTGTCCTTGACACCCTAAAGACTGGAATACTTTGGAGAAGCCCTGCAATTCACATTGCCACCTGGGCTCTTCCTACCTTCATCTTATATTCACTTTACTTCAAGAAATCAAAATGTATTCCACGGACATTGTAATGCAGACATATAACTTATACACAGGGTTGTAGCTAAAATTGGTGCAGCAGGTGCAGTGCACTGGGGCCCAGAACCCTGACTGGCCCATTGAATGTAGTATACTTGTAAAGCGCACAGCTGCCCCAATAGGGCGTCCCGGCGCTGTATAACGCTGTGGAACCCTTCCTGGCTCTCCCTGTGAGATGCCCCTTCCTGGGCACCCCCAAGGTGAAGCCAGGCATCCCAGTGTTGTCGGGCCATTGTGGAGATTAAGCAGGCTATTGCCCAGAGTTGCAGCGTGGGACCCATGATTAGAGTAGGCGTCAAGGCTAGAATTATCAAGTCCGCAGACATTGAGCCTAAGACCCTGCCGCGTCAGGAATTGAACCCTGGTCCCGGGCCTGATCTCTGCTTCAGGGTCTGCCGCTTCTAAGCAGTGAGCCACACTTCTCACCCTGTTAATTGCTGTATTATACTAACCCTTAGGGGGGCCCCTTGGTTGAACATTTCCAGGGATGACAGCACACTGTAGAAGAGATGTTATAGCAAGTGGTTGAACAGGTAACACCTAACCCAAGAGATGGAAACATGGCATGTCGATTGGTGACCAGTGAACTAAGACAGATCATCCGTGTGGAATGAACAGTCTTGAGGATTGGAGACAAGCAACCATTCTCTGACTTCCACTGACTTCCACATCATTTTGTAAATGATGAATGTCATTTCCATGCTTATATTTAAGGCTCCCTGTTTTCCATTTTTACTTATTTTTACAGATAAGTACAGACAGAAAAACATGTATTTCCTTGTTTGTACTTATTTTTAAGTGTGGATAAAAACGGAAATTGGGTTGCTTTTTGAGTGATTCTAAATACTCTGTACCATGACTGCCAGGCCAATGACTGTGTGGATGGCTAGGTGAGGGGGTTAAAAAAGAAATGAAGTTTAATAAAGAGGCTTAAACAGCAGTAGATATGCACATGGTTGATAATGAAATTTGCATAGTCTCATATAAGGGCATTTATTTATGTTCTGTGGGTATTCATATCACTGAGACCCGGCAGGCATTCAAGTATGAGTGCTTATTTATCGGTTAAATAAATGTGGAACTATACCAGATTAAGCTTCATTTTTTTCACAAAATCTAAAATAAATATGGAAAAATACAGAGAAAATAAGCAAAAAATAAATATGGATAAATACAGATGGAAATGGAAAAAAAAATACCATAAAACCGGGAGCCCTACTTATATTATACGGGGTATTCACCCCGCTCCATGCGCTGTCCTTCCCAATGTCTCTGTTGACTGTAATTATCTAGTACCGTGCTGTTCTCGCAGATGTCTTTATTACAGTTTGTGATAGCCTCTCAATACTTTCATGCTCCCTGATTGTTTATCCTACTGGGGCCTTGTGAGTCTTTTCTCTTTTTTTCATTTTTTCATTTCCACAGTAGGATTAATTACACCCCTACCTTGAATTTGAATTACTTGTATCATTCTTGCATGTTCCATTGAATGACACACTAAAATTGGTCTTTGGGTATTTCTTGCAAATAAGTACATTCAATATACTGCTTTCACCTGGTCTTGCTCGCGAGCCGCCTAAGTCTGCTCTCTCCACGTGCACGCTACGTGAGAGACAGCCTATATAACTATAGAAGCATGGGCGTCCGTGTGGGGGGCAAGGAGAGGTGCTTGCCCCCCCCCCCACCCCCCGATCGCCAGGCGTCCAGTGCGGGCTGTCCAGGTGGTGACGTGGATGGTGCGGCTCGATTCAATTTAGATGCCTGGTTTCTTTTTCTCAGGCACTCCGTAACTTTCCCCTTCTACCCTCCCCCAAGTCAGCCCCCACCGTCAACTAGGAGGCAGCAGGCTCACACAAAATGATACAAGTTGTTGCCTTATGGTGACTACTTGTGTCATTTTTGACAGCCCACACAGTGGTGTTTATCTGCAAGGCCGTCAATATTAAGAGTGCACTCACCTCCGCTGCGTATGACGCACTTCTACTCTGACCACGCACTCACTAGCAGCTGTTGTCAGAGGCGGCTCTAGGCTCATGGCGGCCCTGGGCAGGGAGTGTAGGTAGGGGGCCCTGGACGAAGGGGTCCGGGCGGAGCGCAGAGGCCAGTGAAGAGGGGGAGTGTTTTGGAAGTGGAACAGAGCCAGAGGCCGCCAAATCCCTGCCAGGGGCCGCCACGCAAATATGTATCCATCCTCAGAGGATGATTTTATTTAGGATATATATTGGCGTGGTGACCCCTGGGGTTTGGTGGTCCTGTGCAGGTGCACAACTTGCACATGCCTAAGGCCTCCCCTGCTGTTGTCACTGGTGATAGGGGCTTACTGTAGCCCACCGTCCCCTCAGGAAACCCCTCGCACTCAGCTCAGTGTACATCCCCAGGACACCGGGGTCTCCTCCTAGAAATGCATTGCTATGGAGCGCCCAAGAGTGACATTTGCGGGGATACGAGATTCGCCCCCCCACCTCAGGCTGAAGGGACAGCTTAGTGAAGTGTTGTGTGTTGCTTTCAACGGCTCGACCATCCGCAGTGTTCACTTCCCATGGCTATGCTATGTTTGTCTCAGTCAGAAAACTGAAAAGAGAACCGTTGCGCTTAACTTTCATCGAAGAGGAGTTACTGAAGTTTTAACCCATTTTGAAAGTTACTGGAACTGAATGACTGGAGCATGCAGCAAAGGGTTTTAGATGGGGTCGTGAAGGGGTGAACGGGAGTGGGAGTGGAGTGTGCGTGCCTAAAGATAAAATGTGACATAAGTCGAGTACACTTACAATTAACATTATTAAATCAAACAAGTATTACCAGATATAGTGGCTTGACCCTCAATCAGTACCTCCCACCCCAGCTTGCAACACAAGCTCTTTGAATACGGTTAATTTTTCCACCCGCAGGCCCGGACTGACCGTTGCGGGCACCGGGCAATCCCCCGGTGCGCCGCCTGATTTTGGGCTCCTGGGGGCCGCTTTTTGTTACAGGGCCGTTTGGCATTTTTTGTTACAGGGCCGTTTATGCAGCATAGCTGCAAAATCAGCTCTGTAACAAAATCGGCCGAAAACTGGCCTCGGCAAAGAGCTCGGCCGCACCCCCAACCTCCCCCAGGAGGGCCAGCCGAGCACTTTGCCTGGGCGGGTTTGGTTCCCTGTCCACCCGGACTCCTGACACCTGCCCTACAGGTATTCATTCCACTTCAGCAGAACCCAGCGTTTCTCCACAGAAGGGAGATGTCTTTTCCGGTGGGTGCTCTTCCCTCGTCCCCCAGTGTCCTATTGTGTGCTGAGCCACTACTGATGTTATGTTAGTTGGTTTATTAAGTGCTCAACTCACGCTGCCTAAACGATTGGGATCCTGCAAGGGAGCACAGAAGGCCTAAAGAGTGGATTCGAACAAAAAGGCTTTCAGCTGTTTTCTGAAAGTGCCATAGCTAGGGGTAGCTCGCAGAGCCTGGGGAAGCTGGTTCCAGTATCCTGGGGCCAGATATGAAGAGGCTCTGCCCCCGGTCCGGGTGAGACGGATTCGAGGAACCTGTAGCAGCCCCAGCGAGCTAGATCTGAGTCTCCTGGAGGGGCAGTATTTAAGCAATTTGCTTTGTAAGTAGAGGGGGTCTTTATTTTTGAGAGCGTTATAGGTTAAACAGCAGATTCTAAAGAAGGATCTCTTTTTCACAGATAGCCAATGTAATTCTCTGAGCGGCGGGGTTGAGGAAGAACCTGCAGGACGGTTTAAAATTATTCTTGCAGCTGTGTTCTCAACAACTTGTAATTTGGCCAGGAGCATCTCTCCCACTTCGGCCAACAAAGCATTGCCATAGTCTAAACAACTTGTTACCATAGCCTGCACTAATGTCCTGCGATGAAGGATAGGTATGAAAGGAAGTATTTTCCGTAGGAGTCGTAGGCTATAGTGGTCTCGGGTGGGCGTGGACGGGCGCAGACGGGCTTGCCTTTGGTGCGTCCACTGCGTGCGTCTGCTGCGCGCACGTGTTCTCATCCTAATTTGAAGTCCCAGAGGAGCCAACGACAAGCGCTACCTGTGCTGCCTGTCCAATATGTCTGCTCACTCCTGCGGTAGACCAAATGCGAGCGTGTTATCCCTCCCGTCCCCAGCACCTAATCGGCTGAGGGTGAGGTGAGCAAGGTGATCAGATTTCATGTTTTTAAAAACGAAGTGCAGATTAAAAGGTAAACATGCGGCGCAAATGCAAAACAATGGCAGAATTAAGTTACTCTCGGCTTCCGCCTCAGGAGCCAATCAGCTAGTGCAGTGCACCCGCGTTGTCATCCTCTTTTGAAGTCCCCGAGGAGCTAACGACTAGCGTGCTACCTGTGCTGCCTGCCCAATATGTCTGCTCACTCCTGCTGTAGACCAAATGCGAGCGTGTTATCCCTCCCGTCCCCAGCACATAATCGGCTGAGGGTGAGGTGAGGAAGGTGATCAGATTTAATGTTTTTAAAAACGAAGTGCAGATTAAAAGGTAAACATGCGGCGCAAATGCAAAACAATGGCAGAATTAAGTTACTCCCGGCTTCCGCCTCAGGAGCCAATCCGCTAGTGCAGTGCACCCGCGTTGTCATCCTCTTTTGAAGTCCCCGAGGAGCTAAGGACTAGCGTGCTACCTGTGCTGCCTGCCCAATATGTCTGCTCACTCCTGCTGTAGACCAAATGCAAGCGTGTTATCCCTCCCGAACCCAGCACATAATCGGCTGAGGGTGAGGTGAGCAAGGTGATCAGATTTAATGTTTTTAACCCCTTCGCTGCGGCGGCTATTCCGCCGCAGCGCTAAAGGGGCGGGGCGGCCGCGCGGCGGCCGCATGCTGGTGACGGAGCCGCTCCGTCACCAGCCGCGGTTGAGCTATGCTGGTGACGGAGCGGTTCCGTCATGACCCGCCCCGCTCATTAGAACGCCCGCGCAGGTGCGAAATCAGCGCCGCGCAGGTGCGGCGGCTGGGCCATGACGGAACCGCTCCGTCATCAGCACAGCTCAACTGTAGCTGATGACGGAGCGGTTCCGTCATCAGCAGGGGAGGGGTTAAAAACGAAGTGCAGATTAAAAGTTAAACATGCTGCGCCAATGCAATACAATGACAGAATTAAGTTACTTCCCGCTTCTGCCTCAGGAGCCAATCAGCTAATGCTGATAAACCGTCTGGCTGTCAGGTGCGCATTTTCGCTGCCTTATTCCTTGGTGCTGCATACTATAATATTTATCATGAATCTCTTATCTAGCGACGACCTCGCCTTTGTGCAACAGAGCGCTTCATTTGCAGCAGAACCAGACTACCAGACTAAAGGTTTCACCTGCCCTTACTCTTAGCACTTGCACAGCCCTTTGTGAAGTTTGGCTTTGGGAGCGAGTGTAGCTGGCGTGATGCTAACTGGTGGAGTTATGGGCTATGTACGATACTAAGTTCACTCGACTACCCTTGCACTGCAAGTGCTGCGTGTCTTTACACCCTTCCCTTGTCTTTATTTTCACTTTTCTAACTGCCTGCTAGCTTCAGAGTTCTGAAGTGTAAGAAAGGCGGCTCGGGCTTGCAAAATGCAGCCAAAACGTCAAAATAAACACGTCACGTGATGTTAACCGAAAACTAATCTACGGTTGTACAAGCTCCTCACTTGCTGAAAACCGTGACTCCAAGAACTGGCTTCCTCTCTTTCCTATACTTTCCCTCTTTCATTCACCTTTGAAATGGTTCTAAAAAGGAAGTAATACTTTTGCTGGAAATGTCTTTTTCTGACATTTTTCTATTCCAAAGTGCAGCGTCGGGATGGCGAGAAAAAAATAAATGTTAAAAATACGAAAAATAAATAACTAAATAAAGCAAGACAGAGTGGTCACAAAGTGGCCAGCGTGGGTTTATTCACACCCAAACACATTAGCTCCAGTTTATAGACGTTGTCAGTAAAGCCCTACTTTCATTGTTTCTCGTCTTTGAATAGCATTGTTTTCCTCAGGTGAGGAAGTTCACCATTCCTGGAGGTAATGCGATATCTGGATGATGCGTGGTGTAGAAAACATTTAAAATGAGCCTTATCAACTGTTTTCCTTATATTAGTTTATAAAATGTGCACTGGAGCTTTATGTTCATAAATGTGGTCTTTTAAAACCATACTCCTTATGTTTTGTAAGGATTTAACCTCTTCCATGCTCATGACGAGCTGAGCTCGTCATGAGCCATGGTGCTCCGGTGCTCATGACGAGCTCAGCTCGTCATGGCCCGTGGAACGCTCACATGCGGGGATAATTCCCCCGCTGTGCTGAACGTTCCACGGAGCCAATGCACCTGTGACGAGCTGAGCTTGTCATGAGCACAGGAGCACTATAGCTCATGACGAGCTCAGCTCGTCATGAGCATGCGGGCGTTGTGCGGCCCCCCTACCCCCCCAGCACAGCGGGGGAATAACCCCCGCAGCGAAGGGGTTAAGCAATGGATATTGAAACGGGCCCCTTATGGGCCCTGTAGTCATGTCCTTTGCTTTTCAGGCAAAAACCTTCGTTGATTTCTGAATAGTGAGTGCACAAGGGCCATCACTGAAACTATATTGACGTTCTTGCTTTTAGAGTTTGTTTACACCTTTTAGATTCAAAATGTTGTTTAAATTAGCATTCAGATTACTGCATGTTTTGCTTATTTTTGGTATCCTCAAAGTGTCGGTATGATAAATCGTTTATTTAATTGGTGAAGATGTTGATTTTTGTTAAAGTACATCTCGGGCTGTGTGAAATATTGGTACATAGAGGAATGCTATGTAAGGTGCTTTATTAGGGGTAAGCGTTTCAGTTGGTTATGCAAAACTTGAGAGGAGGCGCATTGTGTGTTTGTGATGCAACTCCGCTTAGAAGTTGGTTTAGTACCTGTGGTGTGAAGTGAGCTAGCCCTCATTTCATGAACAGAAAAAAGATTGCTTTTTTTTATTGGGGGGAGGGAGGAGGGTGGCTGGCAGTATAGAATGAATTAATTGACAGCTCGTTGTGGTGGAATATTTCTGGGGTTTCACTCTTTTCTGTGTGTGCTTTGGGGGTTATTTCTGAGGAGGGCCTCTGCGGGGAGTTGCAGCTAAATCCACTTGTGTGGGCTATGTCACTGGGAGTACTGTGCTGGTATTAAGTACCCCATGCCACTGCATTGTTATTTTACCTTCTTGGTGTGGTCAATATTCATTTTTGGAAGAAATAAGTATTGGTATGAGGCACATCCTTTATGTGGGTCTTTATTTGGGTGAACTGCAGAGCTTTGGTGACATTGTGGTGGTTGGGCACTGTCTGCGAATATACAGTTTTCAGGGCAGTATCCGTCATATGTATAGGATGACCAGATGAATCTCACCAGGGCACAACTTTTCCAGTTTTGATTTGCCATACAGTGCATTCTGGGAACTGTAGTCTAGGTTAATTTTATTTCAATCAATTGATCTAACACACTAGCTAAAAATGTAAAATCAAAACCCAGGTCTAGAAAAGTAATTCTCCCCGTAACTTGCAGGCATCTTGTCACCGTAATTATATAGCACCAACGGTAAGTGTCTCAGAAAGGAAGGACTCTTCCTTGGTGCATTTGAGAGGTTTATTTCTTTTGAAGAAGTGTCTGCAAAGTGCTATGCTTCTATTGAGATCTGTGTAGGATGTCACTATTTTGAACAAAATTTAACCTCAAACTCCATAGTGGCATTGTCGGTGTGAAGTGCAGCTCTTTAGGCAGGAATGGATGTGGAGACTATGCATGTGTGTGTATGCAATGGTGTCAACATGGGGTGTGCATATTTGAAGCCACTTCTCTGGGGCTAGCAACTGGAGAAGTATTTCTTTGGGATCACACTAATTGGCTTGTCATTGAAGGACGAAAAGGAGCAATGAAATCAGCACAGACAAACTTTAACGTTGAATAAAGTTCATGTTATTATTGAGACAAGAAAAAACTAAAAATAATTCTCTACCCCTTTAGTTTTTAAACTAATGGAATGGTCAATGAAAAACGAATACATCATACCATTACCATCTACTATGCAATAACCTAGCTTGAATTTGACTCTCGGCTATCTCTCTCACCACTTTATCTAGTTTTTTGGGTTCTAGGCCCTGTCCAGTTTGCATTGGCATATTGGCCTCCTTTTAGGCCTACCAGACACCTTCTTCACACTGATCTATTAGTCCTTTCTCAAACTTATCGGTATCGGGCCAGCACTGCCATATCTCAGTGATTCCAGGTTATATTATGTCTGACCCGGACCATCTAGACAAATAAAGAGGTAGAATGCCCACTTGACTGGTTACCCCAACCCCTTTTTCTTAAAACTAGAAGCAACTGTATTCGTCTATCTCCACCTTTGGTCATCGCTCATCATTCCCCAGCAAAACTTACTTGCTATGATGTATTGCTTTCTGACCTGCCTCTTTAGCAGATTACTTTTCTCCTAAATGTTTCTGTTAGCCTTGAGCACCTGTGTCCTAGCTTTAGCAACACCAGACAGAGCTGGGGCTTCCTCATTACCCCCCGCCCCCACCCCCCCCCTATCTACAGTACTTTTTTACTCTCATCACATCACCTTTTTATTAAGTCACCTCAAAACACAGTTTCTTCCCTTAAAATGGGCAAGACCCCTAAATAACGTAAAATTTGGCATCAAGTTCGTCCTCCATTTTCTTGCCCCCCCCTACTCCTAGATAAATGTTACTCCCAGGTCTGTCAGAGCTCCTTCTCACCAAACCCATGAACTCAATTCTGTCCATACTTATTGTTTGCCTTTTGGTCTCTGCCTCTGTTCTAAACAGGTGTGCATTAGAGGACATGTAGCCCTGCCACTTCCGTGTTCAATGACTTGCGGAGTACACCTAAAACCTACCCATTTATCAGTCCCCTGCTTTCCTTGTATCAGTTTTCCTGCACCTGGCCTTTACGTCTGCACTGTGATCTCCCTCTCTTGCTTTTCCACAGACTCTAAAGAGGAGATTCCTCTGAGAGTTTCTGTCCAAGTAGATAGATGGGATCAGTCATGGCTTTGGTACTTGATGAGTTGCTTATTTAATATTGTTCTAGACAATGTGGCTTAGCATGGGGGATCCTACTAGCTCTTGAATTTGACACAACTGCCCACTGTATCATCAATGAAAGGTTTGCTGATGTGGATCTCTCTAGAACCACATCAATCTGATTTATGGATTTTTTTTCTGGCCATTTTTAGTTTTTTCCTCTGTTTCATTGTAGTTGCCAGGTCCTCTGCTGTGGCGCCTCACAAGATTGTTCTCTCTCCCCCTCACCCCCCCCCCCCCCCTTTATGGGTTTCTTTGTTTATTTAAGCTATTTGTATTATTAGATGTTTTATTTATTTATTTAATACTTGTGCTCAATCATGTCGGAGAATGGATTATGAAGTAAAAATGTTGCCCCCCCCCACCCTGGAAAAATGTGTGCGGATGCCCATGTATAGATGAGCACGACCGCGTGCTGACCAGCGTTCCCAGACAGTGATTGAACTTACACGGAGTAAGTACGGGTCCTTGGCTCCTGAACACGCTTTTCTTTTTCATTTTACGATTGATTTTCTGTTGGCTGATTCTTACGTTAATTGCATTGATTCCACAGAAAATCCAGAAGTGTTAGCATTACCATTTTTGTTGGCGAGTAAGCGTTCCCATATCTCCCTAAGAGGTGAACTTTCAATCTTTTATTTGACATATCAAGCCGTGTGGGGTCTTCACTTTCATCAGCGCGCTAACCCTGTAATCGATTCGTTTGCTGCGTGTCTTTCACTGTTTTAGAATGGCCTCCACTACTTATTTTATGACCTGTTTGGCACTCTCCACAGTAAGCTAAATTTCTCTTCCCGTGTGATTCGGTTCACTTTGTATGTTTACTGTGCACTGTGGCTTCACTCTAGCACGCTGGCTTCGCATGGGCCTACAGGGTTCCCCATGCTCCTGGGTTCATACTTACATGCATTTTGTCATATGCGCATTCATGTGTCCTTTTTACCACGTTTATTAGTTATTTTGGCCTATGCTTTTGATGGTAGCCTTGTGCATATCCTTATTTCAGATTGGTGTGCATATTCTGTTGCATTCAGAATTACTACATTCTTTACATACCTCTAAAGGAGAGATAAGGTTACCTCAAAACATATTTTTATGTGTCATTTTCTAATATTGTGATTCATTATATGTTATGAATGTAGGCTTCTCCCCTTAATGTTTGTCTTTATGATTTAATTTGTTGTAGGTGTCTTCTTTTCAAAGTCCTGGTGAAGATTCTCTTCCAAATTGAAACTTTGGGGTCAAATCGTCGACGGTTTGATTGTTGACTTTAATAAGTGATTGCCAGACTTGCAACCCCTAATACAGGCCTCCACATACCACAAATGTGTGCAGTTTTCAGTCAACATTTGTGCTTTTCTTGTATATGTTCTCTGCACACTTGCTCACCACGTATCACAGAATCCACTAACACTGCGCCGTCCACAAACAGCACCTTCATTTCATTCATGATTCTGAATTAATAATTTTGATCTGGATAGTTGTACCATATGTGTATACCTTGTGTCTGTGCAGGGTTGTGCACACATGTTTGTGGGTATCCATTAAACAGTTGGTCCATCTCCATCTATTTGAGCCCGCGTGTATTTCTTCAGCCTAGGAAGATAAGGCGTTCTTTCCCAGCTTCCTCTGAGGGAACCTATTTGGTTGTCAAACTATAGTCACCCAGGTTCCTAAGGATACAGGTCGCCCCATTTTTTTGTTTTAGGTATTTCACTACCCCAAAAGCAGTAAAAGAGTTCATTTCCCTGTATTGCACCAGGCCCAACGGTTAGAGAAGGCAGACCCAGAGGCAGAGGTCGGCCCGGGACCAGGGTTCAAGGGTGCAGGACCAATGTCAGTGGGCCCGATAAATCTCGCCTCGGTGCCACTCTAACCATGGGGTCCCACCCTGCAACTCTGGGCAATAGCTTGCTTAGTCTCCACTTCGGCCCCCATCACCGCTGGGGATGCCTGGCTGCACCTTGGGGATGCCCAGTAAAGGGACCATCTCACAGGGAAAGCCAGGACGGGTTCCCCAGTGGTACAGCGCTGGGACGCTCCAGGGTAACCACGCGCTCTATAAACCCAACATTCATTCATTCATTCATTCATTCATTCATTCATTCATTGCTTCCTTGATATGCTACTGCTTATACATGAGTTCCATCCATGACACACATGAATAGAATGAAAGACGAGGTTTCAGGGGATGGATAGACCAGCATAACACACAGAAGCGTCTAGTCGGCAACTCTCCTTGACAAGTGGCAGGTAAAAAAAAGGCCTGTCATATGTCTATAATTTGTTGCTTCCAACTTCTGCTGTCCAGTAGGCTGATGGTAGTTCTACTCAGAAAAGGAGGCTGCTCGTGTGTACTTCTGCAGATCACAGATCCCCAGCTCAGTATCTCATTCCGTGTCACAAGAAGAACATAGTGCACATGCATGATTGTGTGAACTCAAACAAAAACAAATAACTAAAACCAATAGAAAATCAGTATGGGGAACCCAAGTCACAGATGCCTGCTGTCAAGAGCCATGCGGGCCATCTTTTCCATCTCAGCAGCTACTGGTATGCTCCTACACATTTATTGGTCCTAGTGTTACCCCTTTAAAATTAATTGTGTGGGTGGGTATTTATGTCAGCCAGATAAAGTTTCATCTGGAAAAATTACTTTCCCTGTCCTGCGGCTCCAATGGCCACGTCACCATGTGGGCTATGTCCAGGATGAGGTGGCAGTGAAAGAACAATGGGACTCCTATATAAAACACTTCAGGGATGAGCTGCTAACTGTCCCATAGACCACCGAAAAGGACCCAGGAAAAACAAAACAACGCTACAAGGTACACCGCACAGAGTAGCTGTCCAGGAATGTCCACCATAGATCTGAGGGGAGATGGACCAATACAGTATGTCACAAAATCTACACAAGATAGACTGACTCGCAAAGAAGCAAAATTGAAAGTGTTTACATATTCAGTAGTTATCCTGAAAATGTGGCGTGGATGTGCTCGTCCTCGGACTTACTTCGGACATCCTTGGGATATGCACTCCAGCAGTTCTGTGTGTACTCCGTTTCCTTGGCTCTTTACTCCACATTTTCCTGTCTTTGTCCCACTGAGTTTACTCCTGTCTCTTGCTCTTCTTCAATCTCTTTCTGCTTAGATTTTTTTTTTCCTCTATCTTTCCTGGTCAGCTCCTTCTCTTCTTTATCACTTTTCCCCATTATCTAACCATTCCCTCTCCTCTTCTAGTCTATACTATGCTTCACACCTTATATTCTTTCCTTTTTATCTCCAACCACCTTATCCTCATTCCCTAAACCCACTGCAGAATCCTCCCTATCACTTCCTTTTTTTTTACTCAGCTATTTACTGTCTATTTCTTACTCCACTTTTTAGCGCTTGATGCCCTTGGGGTTAGTGCGCGCTTTACAAATTCCCATTCATTCATTCGTTCATTCAGGTCTTGCCTAGGCAGCGATTGCGCTGTCTCTTCGAGATATGCTGTAGTCAGGATATGGATAAGAAAATGCGGTGGTCCAATTGTAGGTAATGGATATGAGCATTAAGCTCCGCCCACTTTTCGCCCATCTTTTTAATTGGCTCCTGTTACTATCCTTTGTAAATGGTGGCTTTTCATTGGTTAATAGGTTTAGTAGTCCCTCCTTATTACCGCCTTTTCTCTCATTGTAACCTCTCATGAGGACACCCCCGGTTACATGTGTTTTTACTCATTATATTACTTATTAGTTTCAGGGGCACTCAAACCTCAAAGTAAATATGTAGCATGCGGAGCACAAACAATGTATACTTTTCTTTCATATTATGCCATAAGATAACTCTTGTGCAATGTCTTAATACCCGATAGAGTGCGCAGTGAAGCCATCTCATCCATTCATGCACACTTCCTGGCATGCCCACCACTAGCAAACAGCATTTCCTTCCACAACCAACAAAGGCCAGCACAAGGCTTTAAGAGGGCTGGGTCTCAGACCCAGTAGTAATTTAACGTGGACATTGAAGCGGGTCCCTTTCCGGCTCCGTGTTAGTCTGCTTAACTTCTTATGCAAAAAGAATGAGTGTAAAAAATGTTAAGGTAATTCATGTAATTCCCGCTTACATTTCACATGCTTTATTTAATTATGCATTTCCTTTGATTTGTTTCCTTTTTTTACCAGGATTCTGTTATTTCTTTTTTTTAGGAAGCGGATTACATTGTTTAACGCACAATTGTAATTGTGTCGCACCCACGTATTTATAATGGAGCACAATTAAGTTGTGGCTAACGGCAGTGTGAGTTTCTTTCAGTACGTGTCAGAGGCAAAAAGCTGTTCAGAACACGTGGTCATCCAATCCTTGGCCTCTCTGAAAAGTGCACGGAGAAATGGTCACGTATATGTCAAATGCTGTTGTGATTCTATGCAAATATGTGGGTAGGATAGCAGGCAATGCAAATTTTAGTGTATATGTTTAAACATGCTCTAATTATATAGGCCCTGTCCATTCCAGGGGCCCCCCTCTCCCGTTGCCAACTTTTCTTCATTCTACCTAAAACCCTGGACCAACCTCTGGTCAGTGCGCCGCTTTTCAACATACCACTTCTCACCTGGCACCTGCATCTGGCACCAGATACAGAAACTTCTTGCACCCTCTTCCTCTCTTCCCAAATGCGCTCATTCCCTCCCAAATAACATGTATTTGCAATGCTATAGGTCTCGCACTTGCGAAAGTTTGAGCTATTGGCATTGTAAATGACAATGCCTTTTATTTATGTGTTTGGAAACCTGCAAGCGGTGCGCAAACATGCACTTTGTACTTATAGTCCTTGCTCATAAGAAGCCAGGCTGGCAGTAAAACAGGTGCCATTACTGCCAGCCTTGCTTTTCCTAACAAACAACTATAAGTACAAAGTGCTTGTTTACGCACAGCTTACAGGTTTTTTTTAAACACATAAATAAAATGCATTGTCATTTACAATGCCAATAGCTCAAACTCTCGCAAATGCGAGACCTATTGCATTGCAAATGCTTGTTTTTACATGCTTTCGGTTCCCTCTTCCAACTTTCCTGTTTCTCTCCTGTTACTCGTTTTTTGCGTTTTCTGTCTCAACTGAGTGAATCACTGACCGAGAACAGTTCCATAATGCATTTCTTCTTCTATTTCTTCGTTTTTTCCCTTCTTCCTTCTCCTCTCTATTTGCTTCCTTTTTTTCACTGAATGAGTAAATAACATTGTTTTCATCTCCATTCTCCTCCTATCCCTGAGTCCATCAGAGTTCCGATAGAGCTGGATTCATGAAGGTTGTCATGATAACTGTTGTATATGTGAATTAGGTCCATGTAGGTTCACTGCGTGTATTTCTTTCACCTGGAGATCATGAAAACCAGAAATGGATCCGACTCTCCTGGGACTGCATTGGACACGCCGTAACTTCTTCGCTTCTTCGGTATCCGTTTGGGCTCTGTGGTGAGCCTGCTGGCTTCTTCCAAAGCGTCAGCTCTGGTTTGGGGCTTTGCTCTTATCCGCCCGCGAAGGCCCAGCCTCGCCGCCCGATCCGTTCCCTTTAAAGTGGATTGGCCCTGCGGGTCGTGTTCTAGCTCGGCGCCGGCCTCTAATGCTGCTGACACTGATTGGAGCCGTCACCCTGCCCCCGCCACCGGCTGCCGGCGTAACCAATGGGCGCGCCACGTCTGCCAGCCTCACACTCTCAGGAGGTGATGTTTCAATTCATGGAGGCGTCCGAGGCCTCTGCCCCCAGGGGTCTCCATTAGACTAGGGAATGTGAACTTTGGCCAGAAAATCAGCAAGACACTCACTGCGCCGGCTGGAAACTGCGCGAAGGAGACAGTCCTGTAGCACAAAAAGATATCATAGTCTCTAAGCCTTAGGACCTGAGCGTCAACGCAGCAGAATGCAGGAAGTGACATCATACACCCTCTGGCCTCTTGACATCACACGGTTGGCCCGTTCTTAGCCCCTCGGTACCCCCCTAGTTGCTGTCAAGAGCCTCAGGGAATGACAACTAGGGGAGCTGCAGACAGTAAACATGGCACCCAGGGGTGCAGGTGAGCGCGCTATGAGCCCGTGCACGAGCCGAGCCATAAACAAATATTTGGCATATAAATCATGTAACAGACAACAACAGTACATCAGATTATTTGAAACGTATTTATTAAATGTGAGAGTTTTTGAACACGAACTGAGAAACATTAAGCGAACGAAGATGTCGGTTGTCATGTTTACAGTATACCTGCCCTATATTGTTATTATAGATGGAGCAATTGTACAGGTTATTCACTCGAACACAAGATAGGTTTTTGTACACCTCGCTTTCTGAACTCAAGCATTTGAAGATGCTCTTCGATTTGATAATGAGCAAAAAAGGTGTTTGGTGAAATAAAGTATTTGCCAAGGATCACACAATTTGGTCAAGTTGGGATTGAGTCCAGATTTCCCAGTTTCACACTGTAAAATTCAACCACTAAATTAGGATCTGTTTCTGGCATCAAAGAATACTGCCTTGCACTTAGTTCTTGGAGGATGATATCGGATGTTTGGTGACAGACCAAATCCACATTTTATTTTGGGCAGTTTTACATATTGCTAACCTTGCCCAAGGTAGCAGCGGTGCCTCACAACAGATGCAGTCTATGATACATATTATTTTTTTTCAGCACAAGGAGATTCATCCAGAATCACAAGATTCTGAGTCGAGGCCAAGATTGCAACTCGGCTCCTAATACCACATGGTCAACAGCTGTAGCCACCAGGCCATGTGGCCTGCCGTGAAAGCTCGTCTTGTTTTGGCTTCTAGATTCCCAGAGTTTGGGTTCGTAATTCCCAGAGGACCTAAAGCTGAGCCACTTGCCTAGTGTTTGGCTCAAGCCTGGCTCTCGCTTTCAGTGGTTCATCCACTTCTACCCAGGGCCTTATTCAGGGCTGGCTCCTAAATGGCGTAGGAGCCTCGCCCGCCTGTTGCGAGTGCAGCAGCCAAACAGCAATAAAGAAAATGGCAAAATTCTGTGTACAGCGAGAGCTTAAGGCAAGAGGTCATGACTGAATCCTATTGCCGGAATACTGCTGCCCTTATCAGTGCGCATGTCAGATTGGCCCAGTGGCGTCACTAGGGTTGGTGTCACCCAGTGCTGGTAACTCATGGTGTCACCCCCTCACGACTTACCCCATGGATCTACTCCGAGTCCGCCAGTGCCAAATAACGGGACCATACAGAATGGTTTCAGTGCTAACTCCCACATTGCCCCATCCCTTGTCACCCCCAGCACCATCCATAGACCAGAGTGGCAGGTGCACCAAATAAAGTACCATCCCAGCATGGCGAACCCTTGTGCATGTCTGCCCAAAGTCGCACGTGGACTCATTGCCGGTGTGCCCGGTGCGTTTTGCGGTGGCGCGCAAATTCCACAGCCAAGGTTGTACTCAAGTAACTGATGCATGGGAGCCGGGCTTCGGCACATTAGTCTAGCAAATCGTGCTTGGCTGGTGTGAAAACTCCGGCTGTTTGGCGCTCTCCTGCACCCTGGCTGAACCTCTGTCTAGGAAAGGCCACGAGCAGAGAACTTTCAACTGCTGCTGCGCCAACTGATTTTCAGCAGAAGGCCTGTCCACAAATGATCCTTTTTAGCCAAATAAGTGCCACATTTGAGCTTTCTCGTGCCAGCCACTGCACCCGTGAGCTGGGGTTCATACGGGTACATAGTATTCATTTTCCGTTTCACAACCCGATGTCTCTGTGAAGTATGTGAAACACAACATACTTTCTTGCAACAACTTACATTACTATCTCTGACTGGCAATAAAAGGCTGTACAGTATCCCTTTTCGAAAGAAAAGCTGAAGAACTTGGAGAAATCCACAGGTTGCTTCCGGTGTCTGTAGAAGGTAAACTGTCTGTCAAGCTGCAGCCGGGGATGAGGTCATGAGGACTGCCCTCACCTCCGCAGCCTCACGATCACAGGTGGAATCGGACTGTCAAGCAGGGATTGCATCGTCGACATCTGCCTAAATCCCCCAAAAGACAAACATCCCACCAAAAAGTGAAAGAGCAGAGTCCCTTAAACGCCAGGGAAACTTGCTGAGCAGCCTCGTTTAGCAGCATCCTCTCGGCTGACCGCTGGAGACCGGGAGGCACAGGGAGGCTGTGGCCTGGTGGAGCGCACAATCCGAGGCCAGAGCAGGCGGCTCCAGGCCATGACTTTAGGGGGAGGGTCCAGACATGTCCGTTCGCCCCCATCACCAGCAACAAGTAACAAAACTGTGACTCATTCTTCATTCACAGGCAACAAGCCGCCCGCCGCTTCTGCTCTGATGTGTTCACTTTGAAAATCATTGTTTTAGGAAGTTTTTAGCAAAGCGCATTGCTGTATTTAAGCGCAACGGAGGGGCGGGCACATGTAAGACCAGGCAAGCATCTATTTAGCAGATCAAATCAGCGGGCACTCACTGTACTTCACCAGTTACAAACTGTTCCTATTCGATCTACTGGCAGCATAAGGCGGATTACACCCTGGACTATACGCGTCCAGCGAAAAAACAAGCGGTCTCCTACTGGTCACAGACAGTAAAATTTAGCATTTTGGTGTCACCCCATGTGATGGTGTCACCCGGTGTGGGCCGCACCCCCCCGCACCCCCCTAGTGACGCCACTGGATTGGCCTACTGACTACCAAGGCCAGCCGACATGCGCACTGTACACCCATCAATCCTATGCCTGTGAAACTGCCAGGGGATTGCCAGCCCCAGCCTCAAAATGAGCGCAGGGTTAGCCTGCTTCCACCAATCCCGGAGCTCCTCTCATGCTGAGAGCAGCTCCCGGATTCATCAGGAGTCGTGTTTCACTGGGCAGGAAGGGAAGTTCATTACCTTTCCTGCTCTTGGACGTCAAACCACGATTGCTGCGAGTGCCGCACCGGGCTGAATATCATGGGGTGAGTTAGCTGCCGCTGGTCTTATTGCAAGCTGCCTAGATTGCCCATATGGCCTGTAAACAAGGTTAAGGGCTCCAACAGGATTTAAAAAGTCTGCGGAAACACCCTTGACTTTCTTTTTCCTCAGAGATTTCAGCCCTGAAAGCATCTTAACCGCATCGCTGCGGCGGTTATTTTCGCGCTACGGGGCTTTTTTCTAAAAGCCGCGTTAGATGACGAGCTCAGCTCGTCATCCGCACACGCCCCCCGTGGCTGATGACGAGCTGAGCTCGTCATCAGCATCGAAGGGGTTAAACCTCTAGTGAAAATAAGAATTACAAGTGTATCAAAGTAATTCCTCTTTACTCAGGGAATTTCATGGCTCAGCACATAATTATCATTAATTCAACATCCTGGCAACCCCTAGAGTAAACGGAACCCCTGGTATTGTTACATCCAGAGATATGGAATTAACACCCCACACCAGGGCCTGATAATGATGATGCCCTCAGAGCTCAATTTACTTTCTGTTCCTTCCACTTCCTTCATGACCCCTAAGACCAGGGGTGGCCGAGCCCGTGCCAAAGGTACCAAGGTGCACAACAGAAGTAGCCACTGCTACCCTGGCTAATTACCCTTGTACAGCGATAGGCACATTTTCAAAGTAAAGAGACATGTGTGGCTACAGGTAAAATGTGAAGCGGAGTCTAGGGACAAGATACTTGTTAAGGGATTGGAGGCGGTGGGGACGTACTGATAATGGTAGCACCACAAATAACCAATTTGGCCCTAAGCTCAGGACTGTGCCTAGCATGGTGAGCAGGCCGACATGTATAATGCCGATTCTATCAATGCATCCAGATATATGCTACACGCATCAGTTTACACTAGTGAACCACCCCTGAAAACTTCATCCACCTACCCACGATAATACCAATGGTACCACCCAAGGTACCACCCATGAATACTGTTGTTAGAAGGAGGAGGACGCAGGGACCTGGCAGTAGAGATAGGAGATCCTGTGGGTCTTGTTTCCAGAGGCACTTTTGAACAGCACTGCAGGCACTTCTGCATCCCTCATGTGATGCCTGCACTCCACTATCGGATACACCAGTCTGCACACCACCAGCCATGGTGCCCAGATTCCATCTGTGGCACCCACAGTCCACAGAGTGGTAATTACTTGCACTCTGTCAAATGTTGTGCCTGACAAGCCAACAATTGTGGTAGCCACCTCTTCGACAGGTGCATCTGTGAACCAACGCTGATCCAAAACTCCACCGACCACAGTACCCTCATTTCACCAGGTATAATTCCCACAATCCAGCAATGGTGACACTGCACTGTCAACCATGGGCCTTACTCTGTATGTGCTATGGTACCTACACTCCAGTGCCTTTAGTAGTATCTTTCCATCAATTGTGATAAACACACTCAGTCAACACTGGTACTCACCCAGTTCATTGGATGTGGTACTCACAGTATCGCAACTACTTCCATCTGTTCTGTCCAACACTGGAACCCTGAGCCACATCTGCCTCACAAAGAAGGGGCTGTCGCTCCCTGAGCCTCACAGTTGTTATGTTATGGTGTTATGCTATTGTTTATTTGTTCAGTGTTGTGTTCCCAAAATGGGGCATTGTACATACATTGGCCTGCGATTGCGGCTCATCCAGTGGCGTTTCCCGCTGTGATTCCTCTCTCCCGGATCACACTTGAGGGGGTGGGTGGCTTGGAGGGGGTGGGACATCCCCCAGAGGGGCTCTGTGGTGATTCAACCCTCCGAGCAGCGTGCCCGGACAATGGATCCCCGCGCCTCTCCAGCGTAACTGGTGCTGATCAGAATCCATCCAGCGCGATGTTTGTCCGTCTTCTGTTTTTCATCTGGAGTGAATTGTTCTTAAAAGGGCTCGTTCTGGAATGAGACGAATGCATGCTGACACCCGGAGCCTGACCCAGGAGGGGGAGGGGCTACCTATCATCATCCCTAAGACAGGAGGGCTACCTCCACCTCGCACTGGGTGGGCTTCCTCCAACTCTACACCCCAGAGCTCCGGCTGGCCCATGCTTGAGGCAGTGGCTCTGTCCCAACTCCATAGCTACCCCTGACCCCTGGCCCTTTCAGCCAACCAATAGTCGCCTTTTCCCACCGCTCAAAGGGCGCTACCTCCGTCTCTGATAACCCGCACTCACAACAGCGGGCTGTCTCAGTCCCTCGGGCCCTGGAGACAGCGTCAGATTGGTAACTAGGGCATTCTGGCAATGCCCGAGGGGCCGGGGTCCGAGTTCCACCTGAGGGCTGCTTTTGAGCAGCTTGGGGGCTGATTTGTGCGGTGTCTCTATTGTTCGATGCCACCAGCGGCCCAATGGGTGTCTAAGTGGCCTTTCTGGAGGGAGATGGGCGCTCATTACCTCCCATATAACAGCAACAGGTAGAGGTGTCACCCCTTTTCTCTCGCTGGGCCTCTCATTAATGTAGGCATACTGAGCGGGGCAGGGGCCCTGTGCTGAAGTGGCCTCACTTGTTTTCAGGGGTGGTTCACTAGTGTAAACTGATGCGTGTAGCATATATCTGGATGCAATGATAGAATCGGCATTATACATGTCGGCCTGCTCACCATGCTAGGCACAGTCCTGAGCTTAGGGCTAAATTGGTTATTTGTGGTGCTACCATTATCAGTACGTCCCCACCGCCTCCAATCCCTTAACAAGCTTCTAGAATGCGGGCGAGCACGGCAAAAATTAAGATATCGGGCTCGTAACACCTCAAAGCTTCTCTATCTTTATACAAGCCATTGTTACTGCTTTTTCAGCTTCTGCAATGTACAGCCATTTATAAGTCAATAGTGCTGACTTGTAGGTACGATGTTACGTGTCGCATATATCTGGATGCAATGACAGAAACGGCATTATACATGTCGGCCTGCTCACCATGCTAGGCACAATCCCAAGCTTAGGGCCAAATTGGGTATTTGAGGCGCTACCATTATCAGTACGTCCCCGCCGCCTCTAATCCCTTAACAAGCTTCAAGAATGCGGGCGAGCACGACCCAAAAAAAAAAATGTTGTGGCTCTTAACACCTCAAAGCTTCTCTATCTATATACAAGCCATCGTTACAGCTTTTTCAGCTTCTGCAACGTACAGCCATTTATAAGTCAATAGTGCTGACTTGTTGTAGGTACGATGTTACGTGTAGCATATATCTGGATGCAATGACAGAAACGGCATTATACATGTCGGCCTGCTCACCATCCTAGGCACAGTCCCGAGCTTAGGGCCAAATTGGGTATTTGAGGCGCTACCATTATCAGTACGTCCCCGCCGCCTCCAATCCCTTAACAAGCTTTTAGAATGCGGGCGAGCACGACAAAATAAAAAATATTGGGGCTCGTAACACCTCAAAGCTTCTCTATCTATATACAAGCCATCGTTACTGCTTTTTCAGCTTCTGCAACGTACAGCCATTTATAAGTCAATAGTGCTGACTTGTCTTAGGTACGATGTTACGTGTAGCCTATATCTGGATGCAATGACAGAAACGGCATTATACATGTCGGCCTGCTCACCATGCTAGGCACAGTCCCGAGCTTAGGGGCAAATTGGGTATTTGAGGCGCTACCATTATTAGTACGTCCCCGCCGCCTCCAATACCTTAACAAGCTTCTAGAATGCGGGTTAGCATGGCAAAAAAAAAAAAATATCGGGGCTCGTAACACCTCAAAGCTTCTCTATCTATATACAAGCCATTGTTACTGCTTTTTCAGCTTCTGCAATGTACAGCCATTTATAAGTAAATAGTGCTGACTTGTTGTAGGTACGATGTTACGTGTAGCATATATCTGGATGCAATGACAGAAACGGCATTATACATGTCGGCCTGCTCACCATGCTAGGCACAGTCCCAAGCTTAGGGCCAAATTGGGTATTTGAGGCGCTACCATTATCAGTACGTCCCCGCCGCCTCCAATCCCTTAACAAGCTTCTAGAATGCGGGCGAGCACGACAAAAAAAAAAATATCGGGGCTCGTAACACCTCAAAGCTTCTCTATCTATATACAAGCCATTGTTACTGCTTTTTCAGCTTCTGCAACGTACAGCCATTTATAAGTCAATAGTGCTGACTTGTTGTAGGTACGATGTTACGTGTAGCATATATCTGGATGCAATGACAGAAACGGCATTATACATGTCGGCCTGCTCACCATGCTAGGCACAGTCCCGATCTTAGGGCCAAATTAGGAATTTGAGGCGCTACCATTATCAGTACGTCCCCGCCACCTCCAATCCCTTAACAAGCTTCTAGAATGCGGGCGAGCACGACAAATGCAATAGGTCTCGCATTTGCGAGAGTTTGAGCTATTGGCATTGTAAATGACAATGCCTTTTATTTATGCGTTTGAAAACCTGCAAGCTGTGCCTAAACAAGCACTTTGTACTTGTAGTCCTTGCTTATGAGAAGCAAGGCTGGTAGTCTCCTTTACTGCAAGCCTTGCTTCTCGTAAGCAAGGACTATACGTACAAAGTGTGTTTTTATGCACCACTTGTAGGTTTTCAGAACAAATTAATAAAAGGCAGTGTCATTTACAATGCCAATAGCTCCAACTCTCGCAAATGCGAGACCTATTGCATTGCAAATGCTTGTTATGTGAAGTTACGCTGAAACAGTGATTTGAGGGAAGGCATTATGCAAATGTGGGCCGATTTTTATATGCGTGCCCGGGACGAGTTTTAATCCCAATCCAACCCTGCCCGGAGACCCTCTCTTTCACTAGGAAGCGGACTGGGTGCTCCCTCCCCCACACCCCAAAGCTCTCTCGGTCTCAGTCCTAACAGGCGAAGGGTTCTTCTTCCCTTCTCCCCCATTTCACAGGACACCGCCTGCATAACAAGCAACCCCTACCTCCCCGACCCCCGAATGACCCTCAAATGCCATTACTATGCAATACACTCAGTCTTTTGAATATAGGCATATACGCGTTTGCACTGGGGGAGGCTTAACTATAGAATCAAAATGATTTTTAAAAACACGGTGTCTGTACGGAAGCCGTCAGTGTGAGAGTTTCATCCACAGCCCCAGGATGGCTCGGGTCAGGGGGTGTTCTTTTCATATGACCCCCGTTAAACACTGTATGACCAGCTGAAGGGCAAGGGTCAGTGCCTCGGGGACTCGTGCACTGCTGAAGGGATTTATGCTTCACTCTGTGGACACAGGTTTGTACCCTGCCAAGTCCAGTCTGCCTTTCATCCTTCCGAAGTTGATAAAGTCAGTACGATTAATTTGGGTAACACGGAGTGAAAGTGTGCTCTGCAAATACGCTGTGTATGTGTGTCTAGTTAAAAAAACGATGTATTTGTGTTTGTTGCAAGCAAGAGCAGGGCAGGTACCCCGAGAGTACCATGTACACACCCTCTCCTCTCACACACCTCCTGCAGTTGCAAACATTTTCTCTTAATCTACACCCTGTGTGTGCACCGCGCCCTAATTCTTCTGGGTGTGGGAAGGTCACCTCTATGAGCCCAACCCACCCCGCCCCTCACACTCTGTATGTAACATGCAAGACAGCCAAGGTAATCGCCCAGATGTCGGGGTCTCAAGGGGATCAGCGTATTCCTTGGCGTCACCCCCATGACGGGTTGAGGTCAAAGGGGCAGCGTGACATGCTCAGGATCACACACGTGTTACCTAAGCAGGGAAGCTGAAATTCACATTGTGTCTACTACTTTAATTCGAAGCATTATAGCCGTAGACAACATCCAATTGTTTGCAATGGCAGGGAGCTGGGGTGATCGGGACAGACGGGGGCCGAGGTGTGTGTGTTGTGTGTGTTTGTGTGTGTTATTTGAGTAATTAAAGCCAACAATCCCATTCATGTTTAGTCCTTTTTCAGGCAAAACTCCTTTTCCCCTTGACTTTGCCAAAAAAACAATACCAAACTGAAAGACAAAAAAAATGCACTTGCTACAAAAACACGAACTGAAAGACAGAAATGTCTGTTTACTTAAAAAACGAATCACGTTTCTAACAAAAAGAAATCCATTTGCCAAGAGAATTGATTTGCCAAAGAAACTGTAATTACAAAGACTTGCAGCCCGATAATTTATTACTCATGAAAAAAATATATAATTATTCCCACAGTTCAGGAGAACCAGCCTACGTAAATTAATTCCATTTCTTTTCACTAGATGTAAATGTATTTATTATGAGTATCCTGAGATCGCTCCCCCCACCCCCATAAAAAGAGAAGGGTCCCAGCTCAGCCCCGACCCTTCCCCCACCCTTCCCAATTAGGTTGTAATTCACTAACAGTCAATCCTATTTGAATCCATTAAAGTGGGAGATATTGATGGAAACGGTGGGGAGATTTCTCACCCTCCTTGTTCCTTTAATCAGGGCCTGGGACCTGATTCCCAAACCTATTTCCAGTCGTAAATGCCCGTTTACAGCTGAAAATGACTCTATTGACACCTGCCACATACTAACAAAAGCGTTCCTAGCAGGCGTAAATGCGTTTACTACTGCATAATTGCATGCCATGACTGCATACATTTACACAGTAGTGAGCACCCACTCAAAGGATTGTGAGCAGGTCGAGGCATGATATGCCACATATATTTTATTTTTTAATTACGTATATTGTGCAGGTTACGACATTGTCTCTAGGCGCCCAGTTAGGACAAATATATAATCATCTTAAAAAACTCACACATCATACCGTGTTTGGAGTTGCCACACTGTTGTTCAGAAAGACACAAGGCTGAGTCTGTTTTTGAGCCAAAAGTCCTAAATCTACACCCATGCTTCCAGCTATTTGTTTATTTATTTATAGGTTTTATATAGCGCTAGCTAGACGCGAAAGTATCAGAGCGCTTTACATATAATGCAGGATCATTCAATTGAAGTACAAAGATATACGAGTTTTCTTTGAGGTGCTGGGTGTTTTATTATCGTGGGCGGGGGCCGCTTGGGCGTGGTGAATGGTGATGTCAAAGATTAAAATCTGTGCAGTAATCATTGTGAATTTTACCTCACTATATGGAGTCTCCCAGTGATATACGGAAACTTTGCATGCCTGCTCAGGAGGCCCTGCCTTGCTGCTGAATCTCATCTCCCTTCCCCCAGCGCATGCGTGCTGGGAGCTGTCCATTCAGCACCAGAGATGCCTCGCTCCCCAGAATAGCCCTGGGCCCTGACACCCACACCTGCTCAGCATGGACAGGGGATGCAAGCTTCCTTATTAAACCTTCCCCACCCCCACAGGGGGGTGGAGGGAGGGAATCCCTCATTATAGCCACCTCCTGCACGACTCCCCCTCACTGCACAGTAAGAGACAGATGAAGATGCTTCCACAGGTCCCCCAGGGGATCCTTGGCAGGGAGAGAAGCTCAATCTTCCTCTCATTTCAAGCCTTGGGCGATACCCTCTCTTACCCTTGCCTGACACTTTGTCATCATAAGGATATTTGAGGTTTGTACTGCGGAAAATCAAGGCTAGGAATATCGAGAAAAACTAATGTTGTGTGCAGAATATTGAGGGACAAAATATAGGAAGGGAAGTGCATATAGAGGAAGTATACATTTACCATGCCTTCCTCCACCTCTATGCATCGTGAAGACATATACAGTCAAATTCCATATATGTTTAGTTAGGGTTAGAAAATCTATACTTACTTACCTTTTGATAGTTTGTCGTTCTTGTGTCCCCGTTATTTGGTACCATCGAGATTACTGGCTTGACATGCAGAGGTCACTCCATTTTTGGGGCCCTCTGAAAGATATATTTTAGAGTCCCCTTTTCGGAATAGCTGTGAGTTGAACTCTGCAATTTCAACTCATTAAATCCTGCAAGATGACAAATAATATTCAATTATGTGTTACATTGTCAGAAAAGGGGCACTAAAACAGTTACAATAAGCCTGGGCTTGTGTCATAAGATCCCTCAGTTGACGCGGAGTAGACAGACAGAATTTGAGGTAGAAGTGGGCAGGCTGAACAGAAGAGGTTGAACTAGAGACATAGGTTAGATATAGAGAAAAAAAAACACTTTTCCAGGGGACCTGTGGAAGGTGGGGTCCCCTGGGTAATTGCTGTGTGTGCCCATGGTTTAACCCCTTGCATGCTGATGACGGCCCCCATCCGTCATGCACTACGGCGCTCGTGTGCTGATGACGGCTGGGGGACATCATAAACCCGCCCACTCGTGATTTTGCAGCACAGGCGCAGAATCGCGGCAGCATGCAATGGGTTAAAAGGTCTCTAAGTTAATTATTCACCTCCCAAAACACCCTTCTCTCTCACTAGTGGAAACAGGATCTTCTATCTGACTCTCTGCATCCTCCTCTCCAACACATCGCTATCAAGCGGCAACATGTCATATGTGACACGTCCAAATAATCCTGACTGTTAGCAGAACAATGTAATGTGGGAATTTGACAATGACTGCATGCTGTCTTTTTATGTATCATATTTACTAATGAATAACTCTGGGTGGTGAACTCCGCTTCGCTCGCTGAGTTTTGCGCAGCGGAGCAGAATTTGTTTCCTCGCTCGTGTTCACCAATGTCAAGTTGGCGAGTGTGAGTGAGGAAAATAAACCTCCAGGCAAGATTTTTCCTTGTTTGCTATCATCAACATCAGGCACGACCGGTAGTAGGTGTAACTGCAGGGCGGTTACGTAGGGAGGGGGAGGGGCAGGGTGGGGGGTTGTAATGTATGGATTACGGACTATAACAAGTAAACTTATAAATAAATAAAATGAATTTTGATGTGTGCACTGCGTCACCAAATGCGATGCAGTGCACACAACAAAATTAGTTTTATTTTGTTTATAAGTTTACTTACCTGTTATAATCCGTAATCCATAGATTACAACCCCCCACCCTGCCCCTCCCCCTCCCTACGTCACCGCCTTGCAGTTACACCTACTACCGGCTGTGCCTGATCAACATCAAGTTGGCGAGTGCGAGCGTGGAAAATAAACCTTCCAGTGAGATTTCTCAATGAGGGGAGAGGGGTCAGGTTTCTCATTGCGAGTGGTCGCGTATGCTCGCGACCGCTCACATTGAGAAACTGCCCGTTCGCGTTGAGAAAGCTGCCGCTCGAGTAAAAAGTCAACTCGAGTGGCAGAAAAGGAAAGAAGGGACTGCTTGCGCTGTGCAAGGTGCCGTTCACAATAATTGCACTGTGCAGACAAGCATCCGGCACTGTGCAATCACTGCAAACTGCATTTTTCTATGGAACTCCGCCACTCGTGGAGCTCTGCGTAGTGCGGCAGATTTTTTTTGTCACTTTGCGGAGTTCCGCGTAGTGCAAGTCCACGAACTTCGCCCAAGGCTACTAATGAAGCTATATAAAACCACATTAAATAGTAAAGCCAATAATTTCACAAAAGTTATCTTTTATACAATGGGCCTGATTTAGATTTTGGCTGATGAGTTACTCCGACACATCGGTGACAGATATGCCTTCAGCTGAAATATAAATCCCATGATATCTTATGGGGTTTTTATTTCGGCGGACCTGATATCCGTCACCATTGTGACGGAGTTACCCGTCCTCTGATATCTAAATCAGGCCCATAATCTAATTCAAGAAAGAAGAACAAGGAAATCTATGTGTTTCCACATTACTATTAGGAAGCTTACAATCCATGCACCCAATATCTTCGCTTTGGCCGGAGTGGTCGCTCCCAGTGCTCCCTGGCGTGCTCTGGTATCGTTTTTAAAGCGCTTGTGTAACATTTCCATTCTCTGTGCCTCCTAATCGATCTGCCCGGCTGCCGCTTTGCATAGAAAGCGCTTTGGCTTTAAATCGGACTGTTTCAGCTGCTGGCGCGCTCTGGTCTCGTTATTGCAGCGCTTGTGTAACATTTGCATCCTCTGTGCCTCTCATTGATCTGCCCGGCTGCCGCTTTGCATAGAACGCGCTTTGACTCAAAATTTGACTGTTTCAGCTGCTGTATTAGCGCGTTGCTCCTAAGCGCTCTGTTGTGCTCCCCCCTCCTCCATTTTGTTGGTTGTTGTTCTCGTGGTCAGCCCGCCCCGCCTCCCAGCTGAGTCACCCTCCCACAAGATACATACAGCGCCTCCCTACCTGGAAGCGCTGTGACTCGCTCTTCGCTTTGGCCGGAGTGGTCGCTCCCAGTGCTCCCTGGCGTGCTCTGGTATCGTTTTTAAAGCGCTTGTGTAACATTTCCATTCTCTGTGCCTCCTAATCGATCTGCCCGGCTGCCGCTTTGCATAGAAAGCGCTTTGGCTTTAAATCGGACTGTTTCAGCTGCTGGCGCGCTCTGGTCTCGTTATTGCAGCGCTTGTGTAACATTTGCATCCTCTGTGCCTCTCATTGATCTGCCCGGCTGCCGCTTTGCATAGAACGCGCTTTGACTCAAAATTTGACTGTTTCAGCTGCTGTATTAGCGCGTTGCTCCTAAGCGCTCTGTTGTGCTCCCCCCTCCTCCATTTTGTTGGTTGTTGTTCTCGTGGTCAGCCCGCCCCGCCTCCCAGCTGAGTCTCCCTCCCACAAGATACATACAGCGCCTCCCTACCTGGAAGCGCTGTGACTCGCTCTTCGCTTTGGCCGGAGTGGTCGCTCCCAGTGCTCCCTGGCGTGCTCTGGTATCGTTTTTAAAGCGCTTGTGTAACATTTCCATTCTCTGTGCCTCCTAATCGATCTGCCCGGCTGCCGCTTTGCATAGAAAGCGCTTTGGCTTTAAATCGGACTGTTTCAGCTGCTGGCGCGCTCTGGTCTCGTTATTGCAGCGCTTGTGTAACATTTGCATCCTCTGTGCCTCTCATTGATCTGCCCGGCTGCCGCTTTGCATAGAACGCGCTTTGACTCAAAATTTGACTGTTTCAGCTGCTGTATTAGCGCGTTGCTCCTAAGCGCTCTGTTGTGCTCCCCCCTCCTCCATTTAGTTGGTTGTTGTTCTCGTGGTCATCCCGCCCCGCCTCCCAGCTGAGTCACCCTCCCACAAGATACATACAGCGCCTCCCTACCTGGAAGCGCTGTGACTCGCTCTTCGCTTTGGCCGGAGTGGTCGCTCCCAGTGCTCCCTGGCGTGCTCTGGTATCGTTTTTAAAGCGCTTGTGTAACATTTCCATTCTCTGTGCCTCCTAATCGATCTGCCCGGCTGCCGCTTTGCATAGAAAGCGCTTTGGCTTTAAATCGGACTGTTTCAGCTGCTGGCGCGCTCTGGTCTCGTTATTGCAGCGCTTGTGTAACATTTGCATCCTCTGTGCCTCTCATTGATCTGCCCGGCTGCCGCTTTGCATAGAACGCGCTTTGACTCAAAATTTGACTGTTTCAGCTGCTGTATTAGCGCGTTGCTCCTAAGCGCTCTGTTGTGCTCCCCCCTCCTCCATTTTGTTGGTTGTTGTTCTCGTGGTCAGCCCGCCCCGCCTCCCAGCTGAGTCTCCCTCCCACAAGATACATACAGCGCCTCCCTACCTGGAAGCGCTGTGACTCGCTCTTCGCTTTGGCCGGAGTGGTCGCTCCCAGTGCTCCCTGGCGTGCTCTGGTATCGTTTTTAAAGCGCTTGTGTAACATTTCCATTCTCTGTGCCTCCTAATCGATCTGCCCGGCTGCCGCTTTGCATAGAAAGCGCTTTGGCTTTAAATCGGACTGTTTCAGCTGCTGGCGCGCTCTGGTCTCGTTATTGCAGCGCTTGTGTAACATTTGCATCCTCTGTGCCTCTCATTGATCTGCCCGGCTGCCGCTTTGCATAGAACGCGCTTTGACTCAAAATTTGACTGTTTCAGCTGCTGTATTAGCGCGTTGCTCCTAAGCGCTCTGTTGTGCTCCCCCCTCCTCCATTTTGTTGGTTGTTGTTCTCGTGGTCAGCCCGCCCCGCCTCCCAGCTGAGTCACCCTCCCACAAGATACATACAGCGCCTCCCTACCTGGAAGCGCTGTGACTCGCTCTTCGCTTTGGCCGGAGTGGTCGCTCCCAGTGCTCCCTGGCGTGCTCTGGTATCGTTTTTAAAGCGCTTGTGTAACATTTCCATTCTCTGTGCCTCCTAATCGATCTGCCCGGCTGCCGCTTTGCATAGAAAGCGCTTTGGCTTTAAATCGGACTGTTTCAGCTGCTGGCGCGCTCTGGTCTCGTTATTGCAGCGCTTGTGTAACATTTGCATCCTCTGTGCCTCTCATTGATCTGCCCGGCTGCCGCTTTGCATAGAACGCGCTTTGACTCAAAATTTGACTGTTTCAGCTGCTGTATTAGCGCGTTGCTCCTAAGCGCTCTGTTGTGCTCCCCCCTCCTCCATTTTGTTGGTTGTTGTTCTCGTGGTCAGCCCGCCCCGCCTCCCAGCTGAGTCACCCTCGCCCCTCCCCCTCCACTATCCGTATATGACAGGAGTTCCCGCGCGCAGCGTCCACGCGCAGCGATCGCGCCCCATTCGCGCCGAAGGTGCGCCAAAGGTAAGCCCGTCTACGCCCGTCCGCGCCCGGACCGCGCCCAGCGCCAGTCCCCCTGCCCCTCGCACTGCCCAGCCCTCCCGCATTACCTACGATGCCGCCACCCTCCTAGCCCTTAACCCCGGTCGCGCCCCCAACTGCGTCCAAGCCGCTCCGGACACACCCATGGACCTTTCTCCTGCCTCTCCTGCAAATTTAGCGACACCGACAACATCTCCGCTGCGACCACAACACAGATTCCCGACCCCAACCGCCTAGAATGCATCCTTCTCAACACCCGCTCGGTCCACAGACACGCCATTGACCTTTGGAACCTACTAGACACCATCTCTCCAGACGTCGCCTTCCTAACGGAAACATGGATGAACGCTTCCTCCGCCCCTGACATCGCCATCGCTATCCCTGAAGACTATAAGATCACTCGCAAAGACCGCACCGACCATACAGGAGGAGGAATCGCTATCGTCCACAAGAAATCCATCCGCATCACCACCAGCTCCGACGCCAACCTCGCTAACTCCGAACACCTTCACTTCCAGATCCACATCGACCCCACGACCACACTCAGAGGCACCCTCCTCTACAGACCACCAGGACCACGCGCAAAATTCAGTGAAGACATCACGGACTTCATCACCCCACACGCGCTCCCCTCCAAAGACTACATCCTTCTGGGAGACCTCAACTTCCACCTTGAAAAGAGCAACGACCGCAACACCGCCACCCTCTTAGACAACCTCGCCAACCTCGGACTAAAACAACTGGTCACTTCCCCCACACACATCGCAGGTCACACTCTCGACCCCATCTTCACCTCCAGCAACCATGTCTCCTTCAGCCACACTACAGATCTCCTCTGGACGGACCACAGCTGCGTTCACTTCACCTACAACAAGCCGAAACCCATCATCCACCTCCAACCAACTCTACAAAGAAACTGGAACAAAATCACCACAGAACAGATCTCTACATCACTCCTTCAAACCTCCCCAGCCCTCTCTTCTAATGCCAACGAAGCCGCCTCCAACCTCACCCTTTGGTTATCCAACACCGCCGACACCTTAGCACCACTGAAAAAACGTCAACACAAACTTGGCATCAAGAAGGCTTCATGGTTCAACGACGACCTCAAGAAATCCAAGAAACTGTGCCGCTCCCTTGAAAAGGCCTGGAAAAAAGACCCATCCACCAGCAACAAGGACGCCTTCAAAAGCGCCATCCGTACTCACCACCAACTGATCCGAAAAGCCAAGAAAACAGCATTCAAAGATCGACTTGACAACAACGCCCACAACAGCAAGGAACTTTTCAACATCGTCAAGGAATTTTCCAACCCCTCGGCCAACTCCAACGACATCACCCCCTCTCAAACCCTTTGCGATTCCCTAGCCTCTTTTTTCCACAACAAGATTGCTGACATCCACAACAGCTTTGACAACCAACCCAGAAGCCAACCCACCCCACCATCAACTGACCATCTTCCCCCCGTTAACACCATTAACGCCTGGAACCCAATCTCCACCGAGGACACCATCCGCCTGATGAATTCCATCCACTCTGGATCCCCCACAGACCCATGCCCCCACCACATCTTCAACAAAGCAGACTCCGTCATAGCTCCGCACCTCCGAGACGTCATCAACTGCTCCTTCAACTCCGCTACCTTCCCAGAAGACTGGAAACACGCTGAACTCACCGCCCTTCTGAAAAAACCAACAGCAGACCCCACCGAACTCAAAAACTACCGCCCCATCTCGCTTCTTCCATTCCCGGCCAAAGTCATCGAGAAAGCTGTCAACAACCAGCTCGCCGCCTTCCTCGAAGACAACAAATCACTCGACCCCTCACAATCTGGCTTCCGAGCCAAACACAGCACTGAGACCGCCCTCATCGCAGCAACAGACGACATTCGAACTCTACTGGACAATGGAGACACAGTGGCCCTCATCCTCCTCGACCTCTCTGCAGCCTTCGACACAGTCTGCCACAGCACCCTTTTACAACGCCTCAGAAACATCGGAATCCAAGGTAAGGCACTGGAATGGATCACCTCGTTCCTCACCGGAAGAACCCAGAGAGTCCGCCTCCCACCATTCAAGTCCGAGGCCTCCGAAATCATCTGCGGCGTACCACAAGGATCCTCACTCAGTCCCACCCTCTTCAACGTATACATGAGCCCCCTCGCGACCATCGCCCGCCAACACAACCTCAACATCATCTCTTACGCGGATGACACTCAACTGATCCTATCTCTCACCAAGGACCCCAGCACCGCTAAAACCAACCTACACGAAGGAATGAAAGAAGTCGCCGAATGGATGAAACAAAGCCGTCTGAAACTGAACTCAGACAAAACAGAAGTCCTCATCTTAGGTAAATCCCCCTCTGCATGGGACGACTCCTGGTGGCCGGAAGCCCTCGGAAATGCACCCATCCCGACAGACCACGCACGGAACCTTGGCGTCATCCTGGATTCTTCACTCTCAATGAACAAACAAGCCAGCGCCGTATCCTCTTCCTGCTTTAACATTCTTCGCATGCTCAGAAAAACATTTCGCTGGATCCCCCCCGAAACAAGGAAAACAGTCACCCACGCTCTAGTCACGAGCCGACTGGACTACGGAAACACCCTCTACGCAGGTACCACCGCAAAACTCCAGAAGAAACTACAACGAATCCAAAACGCCTCAGCCAGGCTCATTTTAGACATCCCACGCAACGAACACATCTCCGGTCACCTTAAAGACCTCCACTGGCTACCCGTCAATAAGAGGATCACTTTCCGACTGCTTACCCACGCACACAAATCACTCTACGACATCGGACCAGATTGCCTCAACTCTCGACTGTCCTTCTACACCCCCTCCCGCCAACTCCGCTCTTCCAGCCAAGCCTTCGCCACTGTACCTCGCATCAACAAGACCACCATGGGAGGCAGATCCTTCTCATACCTGGCTGCCAAAACATGGAACTCACTCCCCGCTTACCTTCGCCTCACCCAGAATCACCTAGCGTTCAGAAAACAGCTTAAAACGTGGATATTTGACAAATAATCCACCTCCCCTCCCTAAGCGCCTTGAAACCCTCTGGGTATGTAGTGCGCTATATAAATGTTTTTGACTTGACTTGACTTGACCCTTAGACTTACCCCGACAATCTCACCCTCTCAATATTTAAAACCAAGACTTTCAACACGGCAAGACAGGGCTAAAACAGACGGGACCAGAAAATGGTAGATGACAGGAGGGTAGTCTGTCTACCCACTGGAGACATCAAGAATACAAAAATGCTAACAGCGTAAGACCCCTCAAAAGCAACCCATATTAAGGTAAATTTATGCTATATATGGTAAACAATGAATTGATTTTTTTTATCTGTGCCGGGCACACAAGTCTCTTAGCCAGTCCTCAACCTTATGTTTAAGGAGATGTACATTACTTCAGATTAAACTTCTTGTCTTAAATCAGCACTGTCTGAAGAAACATTTTAATATCCAGATTTATTTATTTTTAACTTTTTTATTGGTACTCTCCTTCTAGAACTCTACGTGCGTCTTCCGCTTTTAAGAAAAAGAAAGTTCAACAAGGCGGTGGATCATTTGGTGATCAGTCTGCCATCACTTGGTACTCACTTCCAGTTGGCTTGAGGTGCCAAACCAATCTGTTTAAAGCTTTAGGAAGCAACTTAAGACCTAGTTGTAGGCAGGGTAGGCCATTAGTTCACGTTTCGATAATGAGATGTCTTCAGCCGATCACACGCTTTAGAAATATTGAAAATAAATAAATATCCATCTGAATCTTTGAAGAGACTCATCAGGACTTATGACTGTTTATAATGCCATTCATTAACTGTGACCTCTCCAATGCTTCATTCTAACACACTGCAATGTTACTGCTCAAACACAAGCTATGTTTCAGAAAACCTTTCGAGTCCACTGCAGTTCCAGCAAACAGCCACATCTAACAGCCCGGCGTACTTGTGAACCAACGATTTGTGCTTGCAAACCAGTACACTCACAACTTGTCCACAAGTGGTGGCTGCCTGGAACACAGATTGTACTGAACTCTGCCTCTGATGAAATGCTGCCTGCCTCTGCTAGGCCCTCCAAACACAGTAAGACAATTGCGTTGCAATTCCCTGGCTACAATCAGGGCAGGCGCGGTGCGTCCATAGGGGCGTGGGGGCGTAGCCCCCCGCCCGCAGCCGCCCGCTTGAGACACCGAGGGAGAACTGACAATGCATGCAAGTCAGCATGACGTCGGGAGGCGTCATGTTGATTGACATGATTGTCACCAGGCAGGCAGCAACACGAGTGCGCATGCGTGGGGACGGAGGGTGAATTTTTTACCCGTGCCCAAGCATGCGCACTTGTGTTTGTGATTTATTGCGCATGCCCATTAGGAGCTCTTCGGTCTCCTAATGGGCGTGCTGTGGGCGTAGAGTAACCTGTGCCCCTGCAGCGCCAGGATTGGCTGCAAGGGGCTGCCAGTGCCATTCGACGACGTGAAGGTGCCAAGGGGTTGAGGAGAAGAGGAGGTGCGGACCCGGACTTGTTGTCATCATTCTGTGTTACACTGGTACTAATAATGTTGAAACCTACGCCCGACTGTGTTAACAAGTGTTAAAATGACAACATAATGCATTAATACTTTCACAAAATGACATCCATTATGTAGGATGGGTGGGTGGGTGGATGGATGGGTGGGTGGATGCATGAATGATGTATGGATGGATGCAAGGTGGTTCGGGCTCGCTCGCTGTGGTGCAATATGCAAATTAGTTTACGTCCACCACTTTCAAATGTCACCAGCCGCCCCTGAATCAGGGCCACTGGAATTATGCAAATTTGTGGCATAAATATATATTAAAGAATGGTTACCCAACTGCGCACCTACTGGTAAAATGTGTCTTATAATTTTTTTACGCAAATTAGTGTGTTTATTAAAACAGTACGTGCAGCTGTGAGCTTATGGGCCTGCCTAAAGGCCCAGTGACCAAATCTGCAAGAGAGGGGAAGCGGAAACCTTCGTTCCTAACTCACGGCGCACTGCGATTTTATTTTTTTCAAATTTTTTTTTCAGACCGCCGTGAGTTAGGAACAGAGGATTCCGCTTCCCCTCTCTTGCATATTTATAGAATAGCCATATTTGCCACATCTGCTACATAATCTTCAAATTTTTATGAAAAAGTTTGTTTCTAGCTCAAATACATCAAAATGTCACTAAGAAGACAGCAACCTGAGTAGTCGAGCAGTGGAATGCCCATTGCAAAGGTTATCTGGCTCTCTTTCCATTGCTTAATAATGTATTTTGATCTCAAACTGATACTACGCGGTGAATCCTTTCCCCAGACAGTGTCAACCTGTATAAAAATGTCAAAATAAGGAAGTAATATTGTCACAAAATGTGCCGCATTATGCAGCATTATGTGCCTTTTCTTGACACATAACCAACCCTGCCGCGTAATTTGTTATGCCCCTGCCACATAATTCTAGTAGCCCTGGCTAGTGCAGGCCCAAGTTGGCTCCACCAGCCTCTTGAGAACCCTCAGTCATGGCAAAGTGAAATGCAGGAAAAAGAAACAGGGTTGTTCTGCGGGATTTGAAGATGGTGCTGGAAGTCGATGATTCAGGATAGGAAAAACGTCTGGAACAAAGAGGCTGAAAGTATCTCAGTCACTATGGATGCTGTGTTTAGCCCTGAACTTTTGTGTGATAGCTTAATACGTTCTGGTCTCTTGTAGTCTTCTTTTACTTCAATTGAACTAAATTGCCCAATGCACCTGAAACCAATGATTTATAGGTGGAAAGTTCAGGGGTGGGGACTGTGTCCATAATAACCTGGAGTGAGGTGGTCACCCTACGTCCCCTGCAATTCCCGCAAGAACCTATGACTGAAAAACCCACACGTCTTTAAATGAGTCAGGATCAGGATTTATTATCGATCACTTTCTGTTGAGTCAATCTCAGGTTATGATCTAATGTTGAGTACAAATGAAGTGTTGTAATCTCCCTTGAGCCTTGTTCTGAAATACACGCGCTTCATTCTTCTAACCAAGCTTTTCCGAATACATTTAATCCAAACCAAAGTTCAGAAATTGACAGCATGGAAAATGCTGTTGGCTAAACATCATGATTGACTGCAAACAATGACTCAACATGTAGATGACAAAGACAATAGAACATTTTCTCCTTAAATTTTTTTTTCCTTGCTAAAAATTGAACAGTGCAACCATGTACATAGGTTCAGTCAAGGTGAAGTGTGCTCAGCCTTTCGGGAAGGAGTAAAGGGTAGAGTAGGGCATAGAGTTCGAGAAAGAGAAGGCGAGACAGAAGGACTCCTCCCCAACACCCATGTGCAGAGTCTTCATACACAGGCTACATTCTAGTACAACTGTTAGGATACAATATGGCAGGAATGGCAAGAAAACACAGCCAATTGCTTCGGCTGAGAGGGTTGGTCAAGGCCGCATTTGAGCCCCTTTTTATTTCTTGTTTATACAAATGGGATAGAGGCATATTTATTGTAGAGGAAGCGCGATTTTCCAAGCATTGGCCGTATTTTCGTCCCATTCTTCTCATATACTGATGACACTGTCCTCCTGGCAAGGATAGCTATAAGCCTTCAGAAATCCCTTAATGCTTTTATAGATTTTATGACCTCTCTAGGTTTAAAAGTTAATTTTAAGAAATCATATATTATGGTATGTGGCCTCAAGTCAACAACATTGAAAACCTTTACAATGTAGGGAAATAAGGTCTAAAAAAAGTTTACAAAAATTCTTATCCGGGTAAACACACAGTTGCCAAGGGACCGTTTATTGACCTCTAGAGTGCATCAGACCACCAAGGCAACGGATGCTCTTTTTCGGTTCACAACTAAATTGGTACAGAAATCATTAAAATAAATGTTAATTGTCTATAAAACAAAATGTCTTTCTATTGCCACTTATGGGGCAGGAGTCTGAGGGCACAGTAGGAGTAACAAGCTTCAAGTTGTAGAGAATAACTTCATTAAAAGACTTTTTTTGATGGTGCCCAAAACCACTCCCATAACATTCTAACATTTTGAATAGGGATTAGAATATATCAAGGACCGCATTGGCCTCGCACCCTTGCTATTATGGTCAAAAATGTGGCTCTCAGAGGATTTCATTTTTTCGAGAGCTATCATTGGGGATTGTATCACTGTGTTTAAAGCTGAGAAGATCCCTTGGTTCAGTTGTTTGAAACGCATGCTTTCTGAGATGGATTTATGTGATTTCTTCAACAACCCTCAAAACATCCCCCTTAAAGCAAAATATATTAAATCTACATTTATTTCTAAGGCTAGTTTACAGCATCAGAAGTCCCAGACACAATACAAGATACTGAGTCTTGTTGAGGTTAGTTCAGTTTTATTTAAATTGTATTATGAACCTGCACTATAGATGTTATCTTACAGGGTTTTGGTAAGGCACAGTGCACTTCTTGGTAGCTTTTCCATGTCCAGGAGGTTGGCTGAATGAGATCATGCATTGTCCCTGTGATAATCTGTCTAAACAAAGCACCCTGCACTTTGTATTATTTTGTGCACTTTATAAAACAGTAAGAGCAAGATTTTTGCTCCCATTATTGAGAGAGCAACTTCCCTGTTCTTATAGAGATGGTTTTAGATACTTGTATTCGCTGGACTCAATTAACATCTGTACTGCTGTCGTACATTTCATAAGGGGCGCCCTTGTAATTAGAAAACAGAACTGGTGAAAAGTAGTAATAGAGAGACAATTATTTTCCTTTGAAACTTTTATATAAATTGTTACAACATTTTAAATAAGGGATGGCTTGTTATTTCAGGTTGGCAACATTATTATCCATGATAAATTAATGTCTTAGATCACTGTCTTAATATTTTCTGAATATTGTATTTCAACCATGTTCAATAATATAACAAATACATTATATTTAAACTCCTAAGTATTTGAATATGTGCTTTTATTATTTGTCTGGTAAATTGAATAAAGCTGTGTTGAGACTGAGTGTACATGGAAGGGAAACAGGCAGTATAATATTTTTACCCCAGATGAGCTTCCCTCTTTGATTATTCCTCAATTCAGTGTTAACCGGGGTGGGGCGAGTGTGAGAATATTTTCTTGCTTCACTGTGGGGACGCCATAAAAATCTGTTAACATTGCAGAGATCATGAAATAGCTCATTGGGTTAATGAACTTGCTACAGAAATTGGTGTGCAACCTGCAGACATAGGTATGTTACCCAGTCAGTCATCTCCTTGTGAACTAAATAAATACATATTGTAAAGTTGCATTATAATATCTCAATTACTCACAGCCTTCTAAATGATTAAACTCCATTGAAATATTTTTATAGTACTATTCTAACCTTCAATGCCACAATCCAGTTTAACATATTTTGTTTAAGTACGTTCTTTCTCTGATCGTGTGGATTTTATTAGTTTTTTTCGAATTAAAAATATTTGTATTAATTTTTGGTGGTGGATTGATAAGTTGAGTATATTATGACTTGTTATTTAGTAGGAAATTCTTTTGTGGTCTGCAATCATGACGGACTGTGTCTGTCACTTTGCGTGCTGCTGAGTGATGCCAGTCCTAGTAGAACCTTTTCGTAGTTGGTTTAGTGAGTTACATAACTTTCCAAGTAGACGGTCCGCAAATCCAGCAATACTATTATCCTAGTAGACCACATCAGATAGGTCAATAAATGTAGTGCAATTGTTGTTTATTTCCCCGAAATAACTTGTTATTGTTTTTTTGAAATGTTTGATTTCGTTGACAACAATCATCCATGTTTGTGTCTTTCTTTCATGTACATCGGCTCCTCCCAGGGGCACGAGGACAGAGGTGGCAGTGGCGGCGCCGGCGGAGCATGAAGGCCAGGATCGGTCCGACGAGGGCTCTTCTGCTGGCCCCAGTACGTTTTCCTGTTAATATTAATAATTATACTTCCCGAACTTTTACAGCACCTATTTAAACCAAACGTTCATCATAATTCTATTTTTTCCTAAGTCGTCTTTGATCTTCTTGTAGACTGTTTCTAAATTCTTATCCTGCCTCTACTATGACTCTCTGTTCTACTACTATTTTATTAATCTGCCTGTGTGTCTAGCTAAGCTTGCACAGTTGGCAAAAGGAGTTAAACGAAACTCCCATTCTATTCATCAATAGCTCTATGCACTGAGTGCAGTCCTCTGGGTTGTCCATAATGTCTATTGAAGTCTTCTTAATGTTTATGCTTTGACAATAAAATGTCAATGGCCACCAAGAATAAGATACTAGTTTACTTTTTGATTGAATAGGAGGACATACTACTACTGTTGCAGGGACTATTCTGCACATACAGAACTATGGATAAGAAATAGGGCATTGGTGATAATAGGCGCAGTTGGACTTTCCACATACCTCAGTCATAACAGAAGTTGAACCCCCAATCTCCTTACTGACTAGTTAGTGTGTCAGAGTCATTATTTAGCTCCCGAATGCAGCGATGATCCCCAATGATTATACAACCCAGAACATAAGACCACGGAGTCAGAGTCCCGACCTCTCAGAGTCACGGACTCATGCTTGCAAATGACAAACCCTTTCTCTCACTCACTCATGACAAAAAACCACAGAGTCTATGTAAGTTTTAAAGCTTTATTACAAGTAAACCAACTAGCTCTGTGTGTACTCTGTATATTAAATTTCAATTGTGCATTATATAAAAACATTTATTAAAATTAACTTCATCTATACTACTATAATAAAGGAGAAACTTTCAGGTTTTGAGGCGGGTAAACTCCGGAACCACTGCGCCAATCTACACACCCGATAACTGTAGAAATCGTCAGGGTGTGTAGAATGATATAGGCTATATAACGTTTAAAAATAAACCTTATTTAAAAAATGTATTTTAAAAACAAAGTAGTCCCCCCCCAAAGTAGTGCCGGCCGCGACGTGCGTGCTCACGTCGAGGAGCGGCGTCAGAGCGGCGTCAGAGGAGCGGCGGACATGGCGCGGGGGAGGAGCAGTCACGTGAGGAGCAGCGGACAGGCCAGCGGCGGGGCGACCAGCGGAGAGGCGGACATGGTGCAGGGGAGGAGCGGTGGCGGACAGGCGGTAAGGAGCACAGCGGCGAGGATCTGTCAACTCAGGAGCGGCGGCTGAGGTAAGCAGGCGGGTGTCAGGCCAGGCGGGGGACGGGGAGTTACAAAAGGCAATGTCGGGGCTGGCGGGGGACAAGGACTAACACCTCCATTTACTCAGGCCAGGCGAAGGTCGCGCCAAGCGGCAGGCGGGGGACGGGGCGGGCGGGGGCACGGGCTGCTGGGCAATGTCGGGGCAGGCGGGGGTAGGGGGAAGCCCGAAAGCTCCCGGACTAGGTCGGGACGGGCTGCTAGTATGAGATAAATGGTGAACTCTTGAAAACTGAATAGTGGCTGATTTTACACATTAATTGTGGGAGAGCACGCACCTGTTTGGAACCTAAAGTCTTGGTGGTGATGATGACGACTCTGAGTAACATATGGCTCTTGTTCGTAGAAGGGAAGCATCTGTCTGGTATGAGAAAAATGGTGTGTGTTAAAAAGCAGGCATTCATCAGTTGTGCCAAAAAGTGTAGCATGTTATGGCTAAGCATAAATAAAAAACACCCTCCTCTTACGAAAGGGGAATTTTTAGTTTAGACTAAAGAGTCACAAATAATTAAATTTGTTTATGTAGTAACATATCTTTTCATACCTAGACAAAATAGGGTGTGGTGTATATGGCATCTAAAAATATTAAATGTATTTTCTAGGCGTAACACCATCGGCACAGCCCACCACCAGTGCCGGGGCCAGCGCGGAGGTGGTCACTCCAGGGGCGGATTCTGTGCCAGCAGGAACTGCTATGGGGGATGCCATGGCAGTGGCAGGCAGTGGTAAGCTATTATATTCCTTACTTATTGAGATTGCAGAGTAGGCTCACTGCAGGGGTGTATATGTTGTACAGTACCAGTACACTTTACTGTTAAGAAGACTTACAAATTTAGAACTAAGTTTTTGTCAACCAGGTAGAAGACATTCACCCTTGACTTCGCATTAGCAATAGCATTAGCGGCTTAGCGGCTGGAGTTGACGAGTAACCAATGGCCTCCTCTAAATTTGACTTCAACTCAGCTGTGAAAGTTTTATCGAGAAGCCAAGTCAGATCAGAGATGAACTTGATGGATGGGATGAACGAAAAGGGAAAGAAGGGTGTAAGGAAGGACGGGCGAGTTAAATTATTGACTGGCAAAGAATGATACGTGTTTTTGAATGCAGGCACAGGTGGCTGGGAATGTGATGCATGGCCGGTTGAAGTCTGAAGCAAGGATGGGTAAAAGCGAAAGAAAAGGGGACTTCCTGGGTGGGGGAAACAGAAACTGCATGTGTACGCAAAATATCCTTTGGTTCAAATTCAAATGCAAGTCAAGCACGGTTGCATGGCTGGCAGTTTACAAAATAAAATAAAAAGGGTGATTTTCGGTGAGAAAAAGTAAGGTTTGTCCAGTTGAGACATTAAGAAGAATGATTGACATTTACTTTGAATGGATGGATGCCTGGATGGTATCTCCCTCATAGATAGCATAGTTGTATGTAGACAGAGTAGACGGTCACTGGATGTAGAGTGTTACTTTGAAGACCATGTAACACCGCACGCGGTGTCAGAGTAATAAAGCCGAGGAAAGTAGAAGTGGTAATTTTTCAGAATACTCCCTTGACTAACAGTAGTTTGCAAGCACAGCATATTTGTGTATCTAAATTGTATAGTTCAAATTATCAAGTCAAGCCACAACTCACAAGTGCTTTCCTCCGGCGATTACGGGGACCACTCACTACCTCTGTTAATAATTTTTTTACACTCTGTCATTCGTGTGTGGCCTATCGGTGTTCACTCAATCAATAAAAACAAAGCACCTAAAGTCATCCCTTATATGAGCAAATATTCTGTGAAGGGATAGATGATCATATTATTTGTCTTTTTCATTTTCCTTTTGTAGTAGTCAGGGGCAGGGCAGGGTGAAAGTTAAAATAATTGAGCAGTAGCCCTTGTACCAGAGTACGGCCAGTGCCACCCGTAATAGAAAAGTAAAAGCTTCACCACCTGCATGCACTGGACTGGTAACAGTAACGCAAGTCTGCGTCATCATGGCTTGCGTCTGTTTTTCTTGGGTGCAAGCTGACTGCGCTGGCATTATGCCGGCTTCCACAAGTTTATGTACTAATTCCGCTAAACAAGAGAGAACAAGAAGACTGGTGTACTGTCTGAGTCTAATGTAGTGAGTCCATATAGTGCTAGTAGAATTCCTGAAACTCCCACTAATGTTAGAGCAGAGGCTGACAAAGTGGGAGGTTAGATAAATACATGCTACAAATGTTATGTACTGTGCTTGCAAGTTGCTAGTGCTACTGTGACACAACTTTCTGTTGAAGTATTTTGTGTTAATCTTAAAGAGTATTGGTTACTGTATGTTTTTCTTTCTTCATATAGATACTCATTCTAAACTAACAAGGAAGTATTTGGCCATCCGGGCCCAGCAACAGAAGCTGGAGGCAATTGTCGCCGAATATCGATGGCTGATGGCTCAGGAGGAGGAGGATGACTCGCAGTCAACATCCACAACAGCTGCATCCTCCTCCGCTGTCCCTGGGTCATACAGCCAGCGCAATACTCCAGCGGTACGGCGCCGTGGTCCGGCAGCCACCTGCCGCCGCTGAACAGCGAAAACAACAGCTGCCCCCCACAGTACCTGCAAGACTCGTATGCACCGATTGACCCTGCGAGTGGCCTACCTTGAGCAGGAGGTGGCGAGGCAGAAAGCCCTGCTCAAGTAGAGAGCTGTGTGACCACCTGGCCACAAGTCACCGCCGGCGAAAGTAGAGAAAGAGAGACTGTCCCTTGTCCCTTTTTTAAAGACTTTTGGGGGGGTGGGAATTGGGCGCTGGGGTCTTTGGGCTTTTGGGAACTTGTACTTGCCCTCCTCGACCTTTTCCTTGCTGGGGATCTGGAAGACAATGGATCATCAGGAGGAGTGGCTTGCTCGGCTGATATCTCGATGTGCTGATGTGCCCCTACTTCTGGAGGAACAAGCATTGAGGGCAGTTGTGCCTCCGACGACACCTTCACTGCCGGCGAGCATCTTCACTTCCTGATACACACCGACCCCAAAACCACCCTCAGAGGCACCCTCATCTACAGACCCCCGGGACCACGCACCTAATTCAGCGGACTTCATCAGCCAGCACGCCCTCCACTCCGCTGACTACATCCTCCTAGGGGATCTCAACTTCCACCTGGAGAAAAATGACGACACCAACACCACCACCCTGCTGAACAACCTCACCAACCTCAGACTCAAGCAACCGGTGAACACCCCTACCCACTACACCGCCCACACGCTGGACCCTGTCTTCTCCTCCAGCAAGCACAACTCCTTCAGCCACTCCACCGGACTCCATTGGACTGATCACAGTTGCGTCCACTTCAGCTTCAGAAGAACCACGACCCACCACCAACCGCAACAGTTTCCTCGCAGGAGCTGGAGCAAGATCACCACCGACCAGCTCACCACCTCCCTCAGCCTGAACCCTCTCGCCAGTGCAACGGACCCCAACGAATCAGCCCGCAACTTCACACAGTGGCTCACCAACTGCGCCGATGACCTCGCTCCACTTAAGAACCCTCCCAGCAGACCCGGCAGCAAGAAAGCCTCCTGGTTCACCGACGAACTCAAGACATCCAAGAAGAACTGCCGCACCCTTGAAAAAGCCTGGCGCCACGACCAGACCACAGAAAACATGACTGCCCTCAAGAACGCCACCCGCAAACATCACCAGCTGATCCGCACCACCAAAAGGACAACATTTACAGAACAACTGGACAACAACACCCACAACAGCAATCAGCATCGTCAAAGAGTTCTCCAACCCCAACCCCAACGCCGGAAACAATGACATCACTCCCTCGCAAGACCTCTGCGACTCACTCGCCACCTTCTTCCACCGCAAGATCGCCGACATACACAACAGCTTCAGCGCACAGACCACGCATCCAACCACCAAACCAGCACCCCCACCACCACCCTCTGCAACTGGACCCCGGCCAACACAGAAGACACCACCGCACGATGAACACCATCCATTCCGGATCACCAACCGACCCCTGCCCTCACCTCGTCTTCAACAAGGCAGATTCCATCATCGCACCCCAACTCCGGGACATCATCAACATCTCCTTCAACACCGCCACCTTCCCGGAGAGCTGGAAGCACGCCGAACTCAGCGCCCTCCTAAAGAAACCAACAGCGGACCCCACCGACCTCAAGAACTTCCGCCCGTCTCGCTTCTCCCTTTTCCTGCCAAAGTCATCAAGAAGATCATCAACAGACAGCTCGCCGCCTTCCTCAAAACAAACGGATCCCTCGACCCTTCGCAGTCCGGCTTCCGAACCAACCACAGCACCGAGACCGCCCTCATCGTAGCCATCGATGACATCAGATCCCTGCTCGACAACGGGGAAACAGCGGCCCTCATCCTCCTGGACCTATCTGCGGCATTCGACACTGTCTGCCACCGCACCCTAGTACAGCGCCTTTGCAACATCGGGATCCAAGGGAAGGCTCTGGAGTGGATCATCTCGTTCCTCGCCGGAAGAACCAGAGAGTCCGCCTCCCCCTTACAGGTCCGATTCCACCGAGGTCATCTGTGGCGTACAACAAGGTTCCTCACTCAGCCCCACGTTCTTCAACGTCTACATGAGCCCCCTCACAGCTGTCGCATGCCAACACAACCTCAACATCATCTCCTACGTCGACGACACCCAGCTGATCCTCTCCCTCACCAACGACCCCGCCACCGCCAGAGCCAGCCTTCACGAAGGGATGAAAGACGTCGCCGAATGGATGAAGAACAGCCGCCTGAAACTGAACTCAGACAAGACGGAAGTCCTCATCCTGGGATCATCACCCTCCGCCTGGGATGACTCCTGGTGGCCCCCTGCCCTGGGCACCACCCCCAAGCCAACGGACCACGCACGAAACCTGGGCTTCATCTTGGACTCCTCCCTCTCGATGACCAGACAAGTCAACGCTGTATCATCATCGTGCTTCAACACCCTGCGCATGCTCCGTAAGATCTTCTGCTGGATCCCCACCGAAACCAGGAAGACAGTCACCCAGGCACTCGTCACCAGCCGACTGGACTACGGCAACACCCTCTACGCAGGAACCACGGCCAAACTACAGAAAAGACCCCTGCGCATACAGAAGGCCTCCACAGAAGGCCTCCGCACGACTCATCCTGGATATCCCTCGCCACAGCCACATCTCGACCCACCTGAGAGACCTGCACTGGCTCCCCGTCAACAAGAGGATCACGTTCAGACTCCTCACCCACGCACGTACCTCAACAGCCGCCTCACCTTCTACACCCCCACCCGCCAGCTACGATCGGCCAGACTCGCCCTCGTCACCGTATCACGCATTCGCAGAGCCACCGCTGGAGGAAGATCCTTCTCCTACCTGGCGGCCAAGACATGGAACTCCCTCCCCACCCACCTACGGCTGACCCCGGACCACTTCTCTTTCAGGAAGCAACTCAAGACCTGGCTTTTCGAGCAATTACGGACCCCCCCAGCACCCTGAGACCCTAAAGGGTGAGTAGCGCGCTTTACAAATTGTCTGATTGATTGATTGAGCCATGCGCCTCTCCATTCGCCTCTCCATGCGCCTCTCCATGCGCCTCTCCATATGCCTCTACTTGCGCCTCTCCATGCGCCTCTCCTTGCGCCTCTCCTTGCGCCTCTCCTTGCGCCTATCCTTGCACCTCTCCTTGCGCCTCTCCTTGTTGCACCTGTGGTTGTCGTTGCGGCTGTGGTTGAACACTAGTCAGATGAGTTACACCCTGCGTTGATTGGATGCTACTTTGCGATGAGTCAACACCAACATCACTGGTCGATGGTGAAAGAGCAATTAAAGTGGCTGCCTCTGCGGCACTCATGGGCTTGTGCCTAACTTGGCGTGGTGGCACTGAGACCAATTAAGCAGAGGAGCTGCTCCCAACTTGGTCCCCGGCGGACACCGCTGCTGCAGGCGTAGTTTGTTTTTTCCCCAAAAAAGTGTCTGTCGGCACACCAGTCTCCTTGGTAAGTGGCGCCACTTGCTTCTTCTGCTCCTTCTTACTGGCAGTGGCACTGGCAACTTTTTTTGGTAGAGGAGCTACGGCCAACTTTCTTTGGGCCCATCTTCTTCATATGTCAGAACAGTAGGGCGCAGTTGCGCGAGTTGCAGAGTTGTCTGTGGCCACAGGTGACATCACGTGACGTTGTGCACACACACCGCAGCAGGACTTCTTCCTGGCACTACAACAAGTGATGATGATGAGGATGATTCCTGGTTCTCAGTCTTTGTGCACCTAAAAGAAAAGGAAGCCACTGGAACATCAGTTAAATAAATGTTGCATATGTTGTGCTTCAATTAATATTTGCAACTAGGCATTTAATAATATTATTAACACAACACACCCAAAAACGTAAAGACCCAAAATCAAAAATTGCAATTCTGATCCAAAATGGATGTTTAAATTAATAGAAGAGAGACCACGCAGAGAGAGTTTTTTCATGCACCACTGAGTACCCCAGGGCATAATGGATGAAAGCAAGGCAGATTGGGTGCAGGCCTATGGCAAAAAGCACACTCCCTGGCTTCAAAATGGCCCCTAGACCCCCACCCACATGGCCAGGCCCTGGACCAGGCCTCGAAATGGCCGCCACCCACATGGCCAGGCTCTGGACCAGGCCCCAACAACACCCAAAAAATCTAAATACACACAAAAATCTCCCCAATCCAATGCCATCCATGCCCTAAATGATTTTTAAACTCAAGAGACCCCACAGAAAGACATGGCCCATGCACCACTGAATACCCCTGGGTATAATGGATGAAAGCAAGGCAGAATGGGTGCAGGACTATGGCACAAAGCACACTGCCTGGCTTCAAAATGGCCCCTAGACCCCCACCCACATGGCCAGGCCCTGGACCAGGCATCAAAATGCCCCCCACCCACATGGCCAGGCCCTTTACCAGGCCCCAACAACACCCAAAAAATCAAATACAAACAAAAATCACCCCAATCCAATGCCATCCATGCCCTAAATGATGTTTAAATTCAAGAGACCCTACAGAAAGACTTGGCCCATGCACCAGTGACTACCCCTGGGCCTACTGGCTAGTGTGGCTTTAACACACCCCCCAAAATTACACAAAACTTCCACATAGATATAACAGTGAGCTATTCAATTCCATGCCATCCATGCCGTAAACGATATTTAAGTTCAACAGAACTCACAGAAACGGTTGTATCATGCACCCATGACTAGCACTGGGCCTACTGGATACTGTGGCTACCACAATATATATATTTTTAAAGTTGTGAAAAAGTTTATAAATTGTAGTTGCAGCAACTGCAGTGCCCCAAACAAACAACACAAACTTACTTGTAAAATCTCAACTCCAAAAGTGATCCAAACAAAAGGTCCTCAAATACAAATATCCACCAGCAGCCACAAAGAGTAATTCTTCCAGCTCCAGATGCAAATGAAAAGTGACCAGGACATGGACAAAGCACTGGGAGAAGCCTGTTGGACAGGAACAGGAAGTTGGAGACTCTGGGGCACTTCTTTCTTCCCAACCCCCCAAAAATGCACCCCTTGCACAAAAAAGTGCAGCCAAATGTCAATCTGAGGAGTTATCATGATCCAAATCATCAATTTCAGAAGGTTTATGCTGCCAGCGATCGATTTCTTGTGCAGAATTGCACTTTTTGCGATTTCGGGAAAGCGAGATGTTCAAATCTCCCGCCGGATGTCAGCTGCACGGCGCATCTACGTATTTGCTATTGTTTACTCTCGCGATGCGTGATCGCAGGCCCTTATGACGTATTCGCGTTCAGAAAGTCTCGCATTGCAAGATGGCCGGACTCCATGACGTACACGTGGTCCAATACACGCCATGACGTACTCGCGGTCAAAAAGTCTTGCGCGATCACGCAGCAAGATCAAAAATGGCGCAGCGCACGCAAACCGGGAGGAAAACAACTCGGCGAACTTAGAATCACGGTAAATCAACGCCGCACGCGCGAGATTGTATTTTTGAAGCGCGACCAAGCAAAAAAATTCCACCAACTTGCGAATTGCAAATTCTTTGACAATTTCGCGCGATTCGTAGACAGCGAAATTGCCAAAAATTCTCAAATTTCGCTAGCGGAATGGATTTTCAGCCCATGCTTAGTCTGAATCATATTTTTGCCACTGGAATAGTGTTAGGAAAACTTTTCAAAATGGAATTACGTAAAAGTTTATATTTACAGTAATCTAAGGAAGGTTATAAGAATTTAAGCTGTAGTTTTGAAAAAGATAAACAAAATCACCTTCACAAAAAAAGTCAATTATCCATGCTTCAAACCAAGATTTCCAAAAAGTGATATTATGGTTCCATTTTATATGGGGATTATCCCACAAAGATATTTTTGGAGGCCGAAATAGGAAAATGAAATAAGGACTCAAAATCAAATAGTATTAGTTTAGTTGATTTTATGATTATTGAACTTTTTATTGTTGCATTCAAATTAGTAATAGACAATAAGGCTCATACTGGGAAAATCTTTACCAATTTTTGTTCGATTAGGAGTCACCTAGGAGAGGATACAGGATCAATCAGTTGAAACCATAAGTAGTCTTGTTTTATGACTTCAGGGAGGCCAAGACCAATATTCATTTAACCAAATTGAGTTTGGTATAACTTATTCTTGCAAGCTTGACATTCCATGTAAGTTGAGATAAAAATCTGTCTGACTGTAAGAGGTAGCTATGAAAGTAGCATATATAGGACATATAATAGTTGAGAAACAATGACCATTTTGATAGATTCAATTTTCCCCACCAGGTCATTTGCAATGCCGACCAATTATTAATTTTATCAGTAATTTTAGAAATTAATTGATCAGAATTAAAAGGGACAGTTTTTAATAGAGTTTTAGAAAAAATACCAAATATTTTTAATTTTGGTGTTTGAACAAAATTGTTGTAAATATCAGGAGACAGAATTATAGGGAAAAAATATTGTGATACAAAACTATCATGATGCAGAAATATCATTGTCACGAATATTGTTTTTTTCAGATAAGTACTATTGTTCTTAATAATATAGTTGTTGTTAATATTGTTTTCAATAATATAATTGTGGAAAGTACTGTTTTTAAATCACTTTCATGTGTTTTAGTATGTATATTAATTTTATGTGTTATTATTGTTTGCATAATTGTTATTTTTTTAATATAGTTTGTAATTCTAAGTGATTTAGAAATTTTAATTTAATTGCTAATAGTAATTTATAATGATGTAGTGGGTTGTTGGGTTTGTAAGGTGATTTGGTGGAAAGTTAATTAAGTAACCATTAAATAATGATATTCTAGTAAGTATGTGATTGATAGTAATTATGTGCATTATGTAAGACTATTCTATTTTACTTATATTTCAGGTGCAGGTTCCTACATTTGTAAGTGAACAGGGTGCAAAGTTAATTATGTAATAAAGAATTAACAATTCATTTTTAATGTACTAGTTATTTAATTGATTATTAAACATGGAACTTGTGTAATAATTTTATCTTTTAGGTGCAGGATGCTGGCTTTGTAGGGGTATAGGGCGGGACATTAAGTGATCAATAATTACCAATTAATGTATTATTAATTATTGAGTTGATTATTAATGACGTACAGTATAGAATGCTGATTTATTTTAGTTATATTTTAGCTGTGGGTTGGTAGAATTGTAGGGGTATAGGACAAGAAGTTAATTGCATAATTAACAGTAATTGTTAGTGTATAATTATATACATAATTGATTAATAATTATGTAAATTGTGTAATTATATATTTTAGTTATATTTTAGATGTGGGCTGCTGAGTTTATAGGGTGGGAAGTTAATTAAGGAATAAGTAACAGTTGATTATTAATTGTTAATCAATTATGTAATTGATTATCAGTTATGTAAATTGTGTTATACTTGTTGATTGTAGTCATATTTGTTGTGAAGTTTGCTAGGTTTGTAGGGGTATATTGTGGGAAGGTAACTTAGTAATAATTATATAACAATTATTTCCTAATTGAAAATTATTTCATTGAGTTTTGTAAATTGCTTTTATTGTTTTTAATATATATATAATATATACACATGTACATATATATATATATGTATATATATATATATATACTAGCAGCCCGTCCCGACGTTGTCCGGGTATAAATTGCTACCGGCCAGTAGTATATTGTTTTGTAGGATTTCGTTTTGATAGCATTTCTTATCTGTGGCAGGCCTGTGAAACGCTCCGATTCACAGTGCACTGCTGATACACTTAAGAGTGCGCGTTCAGTAGTGTGTGAACTCGAATTTCCCTAATTTATTTTTCCTTGCAATAATATATAGCGCGAACTCGACAACATGGCATGAGCACAATTTACATTACAGAGGAACACATTCATTTGTGGTAGGCACGGGGAGACAAAGTGATTTGCCAGGAATCACAGTATGTTGAGCTGATGCCGAGATTCAAACGTAGCTCCCCAGCTTTAAAGTTCGCAATTCTAGAACTTGTGGCGGGAGGTGTGTCTGAAAGTGTAAGTCGATGCTGGCCATCAATGAGAGAGACCTGTGCATTTTTCAAATGTGTGGTCCAAAAATATGAGTATGTTGCTGGAGATGTGGGCCGCCGTGCCACCAATGTACTTACCGGGGGATGGTAAATGCTCATTATTCCGCAACTTTCTTTCCGCATACCATCACTCCGCATACTTTCATTACGAAAGTACCATGACTCCGCAATGCCTTTATAACGCATGGCATTACATTTTATATATTTTTACCACGCATACATTTACAATGAAATTCGTTGTAAATGCATGAATGGTAAAAGCATGTTTTTTTTTAATGTTTGGATAAGGTAAGTATGGGTATAGGGGTATATGTTTTGGGGTACTGAGGTACATGCTTTGGGATGTTTGGGTATTTTTAGGGTTCAGATATAGTTTTGGGGTATGGGGTACAGGGGTAGTTTTAGCGTTTAGTGATGGGTATGGGTTTTGGGGTACAGGGGTATTTTTAGGGCTCAGGGCTAGGTTTGGGTTTTGGGGTATAAGGGTATTTTTAGGGTTCAGGGGTAGGTTTGGGTTTTGGGGTACAGGGGTATTTTAAGGGTTCAGGGCTAGGTTTGGATTTTGGGTACAGGGGTATTTTTAGGGTTCAGGGCTAGGTTTGGGTTTTGGGGTACAGGGGTATTTTAGGGTTCAGGGGTAGGTTTGGGTTTTGGGGTACAGGGTTATGTTTAGGGTTCAGGGCTAGGTTTGGGTTTTGGGGTACAGGGGTATTTTTAGGGTTCAGGTTTAGGTTTGGGTTTTGGGGTACATGGGTATTTTAAGGGTTCAGGACTAGGTTTGGGTTTTGGGGTACAGGGGTATTTTAGGGTTCAGGGGTATGTTTGAGTTTTGGGGTACAGTGGTGTTTTTAGGGTTCAGGGGTAGGTTTGCGTTTTGAGGTACAGAGTATTTATAGGGTTCAGGGCTAGGTTTGGGTTTTGGGGTATGTAATGGCTGGATTTTCTGTCTAGATGGGATCAGCCCCCAGGGGCCCCTGTGACCCAGCCAAAACGTACTCACCTTCCCTTCTTAGATCGTATTCACAATAAGTAGCTATACAGATAAATATACAGATTGCACCTAAGAATGGGGAATAACAATATACATATATGGATTTTCTACAATATCTTATTCACATCGGTTGGCCTCGCGGTCACTCTGACCCAGACCGTTCTACCCCAGGGCAGATCTGACACACAATCCGGCGTGTCTACACACGGGCCTGCAGAACCCAATGCTCCCTTTTCCAAATCGTTCGCGATCCTGCGAAACCTACACGACAGTGTCCCTCCTGTCGCTCTCATTTAGTCTTATACCACAATCCGGTGGCTTTACACGGCGGTATCCTTCCCGTCGCTCTCATTAACGCCGCATATCAACGACGACCACATTCCTATGAAACATTATTAGGATGATATCTCAGCAGTCTACTTAGGATAAAACTAAAATAATAACTTTGGATATGGATTCAGATTGTATAATGTACTCCGTGCTCATGACATCTAAGGTCCACTCACTCCCTCTTTATTTGGCTACCATTCGTCTGATCGGGATTTCTCATCCGTTCGTCTAAACAATGCTCAACTAGGAGTATCATTTACCAAGATCGAACACAAGCACCAGGTACACGATAATTCTATATGAATTAGGGTATTTATTGACAATAAACATAAATCACATTACTATGCAGCATTACATTTGCACAAGAAATAAAAGAGAAAGATTAGGGTGCACGCACTATAAGAATCGGTCGGACTTCACCTGGTTAATGGGAAATCGGGACTCGGCAGTCATCTAGGCTCCTGTCTCGTCTCTGGGTCCTGGCTCGCCTTGCAGTCACCCTCAGCCGTCACAAGTACACGTCTGCACCGTTAGGCTCAAACTCGTCTGCTCCCCCTCAGGACCTCGGAACCTTGCTGTTAATTAGCTACCGTCTCTCTCTCTCTGCATTAGTGCGCTCCGCGCCACTTCTCGTTCAGTCTATTTTCAGAGAGTTTCGGTCTTAAATCTTTCTCCGACTTCAAAGATGGCGACTTGTCCACCATGAAAATGAATAATGGTAGAGATGCTAACGGCTAGATGCCGCCTACGGACTAACTGACAAAAAGACTAACACCTTCGCTAATATCAAAGCCCGTTCCTTCATGGAAATTCACGGCCAGTAACCTGCCGCCCACCAAATTCTTGTACCTCCCCGTACCAAGGACACTTTCCCAGCCGGCCGGCCTGAAGTTGTGTCTTCGGAGTGGAGAAAAATACATTCCTTCGATAAGGGTCAGCCTGAACCGGTTCTCTCCAAGCGAACAACAGCTTGAAACTAAAACATCACTCCTGACCTAGAAAGCCTTCTCGAGCTACCAGGCAGAAAGCAAAATGGAGTCTGTCTCGCTTAAGGCCTACGGAGCCCATAATATGCATAGCTCCATGAGAAACAGATCGGCATGTTAGCAAATGAGTAAATCATGACTAATACCTATATATCTAACCCCTAACTTAAATTCATAAGCCTTACTCTAAGGGAAATAATACGAAAATGCCTTTATGTGTATAAGACAGGGTCCCTATCTATCGGCCTAATCCCTATGCTATGGGGGTGATAGGCTGGAGTCACTCTCCATCATTCTTCTTCTCCAGAGAGCTGGCAGAAAGACAGCCATAACATTACACCCCTTGACTCCAGTCTATTAACCACAAACTAAATGGAACTAACGTCAGTAGACGAATAATATGAAACAAAACTAACTGATCTATGAGCCTTAGTAAGTCTAAAATATTGTAGCAGGGAAGGAATACACTGAATAAAGCAACAAATCACTATAAGGATGCAGACAGTAATAATAACCCCTCCCAAAATTTGTCGTAAAAAATGCATGTCAGGGAGCCAGTTAAAGAGCCAGTCAAAGAAACCCTGATCTATGTGTTCTCTAATTTCTGCAGTCAAGTCGTGGAGTTTATTAATGTGGGATTGGATATCTTTAGAATGGTCAGATAAATTAAAACAACATAGACCTTCAAATTCAGAACATTCATGTCCATGTTTCAGCAACAAATAATCGATAGCGGCACGATTCTGCAAAATAGCTCTACGTTCACCTTGGGAGTCCAATAATAAATCTGATAAAACAGTAGATGTTTGGTTGATCGATTTGACCATCCAGCAGGCCATTTTGCCGATTGTTTTGGCATTATAAACGGCCAATGCAGGAACACCAATAATGGAAAAAGCTAAACCAAGATATTCTGATCTGGAATAAAGATGAACAGAGGAATCACAGTCTTCATGCAATGACATAGAGTCTCGAACAATACGGGAATGTGAAGGAGGATGTGAAGAAAACATTAGCAAACTTAATCTAGTGATGGCACATGGGCCACCAGAAATATTCGCAGGAATATAGGGCCAAGATGAATTCCCGCATGAAAAGAGCCATCCAGCCGGTAACAACATTGAACGATAATGGCTAGTGGCAACAACTAAACTTTTGCAAGTCATATTGTTCTTCACTGAAAAACATGAATTAGGAAGTCTTTTCATACATAACAAACGCTGGTGAAATGAAAAAGTAGTAGCGGCTTGGAGTTTCAACCGCAAACATTCAGAGATGGCTTTAGGATTGCAGGTCATCATAAAACAAAGGTCACCAGGGGTAATATTAAAAGTAGTGATTCTGGAATTAATAAGGACATCCTGGTCTGGAAGAAGAGTACATGAGGGACAATATTCATGGGCCAAGAAGTCGCCCAAAATGACATTAGGTCGGGCATTGGATATATTAAATACATGACGAAGTGTATCAGTAGATGCAGGGACAGCAACCAAACAGGTTGATAAAATGTCAGTAACGGATTTCATGGGTGTAAGGCAAAAATGCGGAGAGTTCGTCACTCGCTTCGCGAGTGTGATCCAAAAATTGGAGGACTTCTGCCACGCGGACCGCGCGGCTCTTGTTATCCCATCACTCGGCGTCGGTAGATGCTCTCCTCTCCCGGCGTAGCAAGCCAAAAGGAGTCCAACGACGACACATCCTGCAGCAGCAGTCCAAAGAATGATCTGAAAGAATACAAACACAGGCCTTAATCATTCTCGTAAATAACATTTGTCAGCTGGGACAGCTTCCCAGCCATCTTTCCCTGGCTTCATCACCAAAACGGTGTTGTCATGACCGGTCGCAATAATATCAGCCTGTTCAGGAGGATTTTTAGGCGATTGCACCCATATTTTAGCTCCAGGAAGATCAGACGATCCGAAGCCTTTTTGTCCTCGCACAGTAAGCAACGTTGGGGCAGAGCCTTTCTTGATCTCACCACTGAAGACAGGCATAATCAGTAACTGAGCAACACGGTCAGACTTTTTGATCAATAAATCAGTCTCACTGCTATTAAGCAAGAGAACCTTAATCTCTCCCTGATAATCACTGTCAATCACTCCTCCGAGTACTTGTACACCTTTCAGGGCCAGGCCAGATCTAGGGGCAATTAATCCAAAACTACCGGCAGGTATAGAGACACCAATGCCAGTTTCAACAATGATTCGATCTTTTCCTGGGAAGTGTGCATCATTTAAAGCAGGCAGGTCGAGGCCTGCGGAACCTGGGGTTGCTCTACATGGAGCCAAAGCACCGGGGGTAATTTCCCAATAAGTAACAGTGGTAGCAACAGAATTAGGTTTCGCATCAACATGTGGAGGAAACAAACGCATCAAAGGAGATTCAGCATGCAACAAAGGACGGTTGTTCAAAATTAATAAAGCTTGAAGTAGGACATCTCTCCACTGGCTGTAACGGTCATCAGTCAACTTGCGCAACTGTTCTTTCAACAAGCCATTCATTCTCTCAATCAGTCCTGAAGCTTGTGGATAATATGGAATATGAAATACCCAGTCGATATTGTTTTCCATACAGAATTCCTGCACCAATCTTCCACGAAAGTGGGATGCATTGTCAGATTGAATTTGGAATGGGACACCATAATACAGAATGATTAGCTCCAGGGTTTTAATTGTGTTCACTTGGGTAGCATTCTTGCAAGGGAAAGCGACCAAAAGGCCACTGTAGGTATCAACCACTGTACAAATGTATTGACAATTTCTGCTCATAGGGAGCGGACCAATATAATCAATCTGCCAAATTTGGGCGGGCAATTTACCTCGATGTAAGTGGCCTCGAACAATTTGAGGCACCTCTTTCTTTCTAGAATGCTGACAAATGGGACAATGTAAAATGGCGTCTTTAATTAAAGAAAAGGGAATATGAATTCCTCTATCAGCAGCCCACCTGTTAGTGGCCTTCTCTCCAAAATGTCCTGCTTTCTGATGGGCCCATTTCGCCAATCCCGCCAAATCAGAATCTTGCATGTCAACCATTGCCTCAGAAATTTTAGACTGTTCATCTGCAATGTTATGGAAAAATTTGTCAAGGGAGTCGATTGGAGTATGAGCATCCACGTGAAAGATTGTTACAGTACTCTGCGGAAGCAGTTCCCAAATTTCTTGCCACAATTCTTTACCCCATAATTCCTTAGAATGCAATTCCCAATTGTGCGAGTGCCATGTAGGCAACCACACCGCTAGTCCATTTGCAGTGGACCAAGAATCAGTGAAAATATGACATGTACCTGGTAACTCTTGTTTCAAAACTTGGTAAATCGCATAGAGTTCAGCATATTGACTACTCTTACCGTCTCCAGTTGTGCTCAACAATTTCTTAGTAGTCGGGTTATAGGAGACAGCTTTCCAATGTCTCTTGTCACCAATAAACTTCGCAGAACCATCCGTAAACCACACATGTTTTCTATCCTCCGCGGACAGATCATCAAATGATTTACCCCACTTCACGGGAGACTCCTGCACTACGGGAACCGAACGCTCACTTTCAGCCTCATTGGAGGGCGCCTGCGCCACTCGCTCATGTAAAACCGCCACACCTTTCGGACCCACACGTGCCCTGTCCTGAATGTACCATTTCCATTTAATCACACTAGCCTCCTGAGCATGTCCAATTCGATGGGACTTCGGTGAACTCAAAACCCACTGCATGATGGGAATCTCAGGCCTCAAAATCACAGCATGGCCTAAAGTCAATTGCTCGGTATCCACCAGAGCCCAATAACAAGCAAGCAACTGTTTTTCAAAAGGTGAGTAACGCTCACCAGCCTCTGGTAACTTTTTGGTCCAAAAACCTAATGGCACTTTTTGTCTGCCTTGCTTTTGCCACAAACTCCAATTGGCATACAGACCTTCCACGGATACATTTAAATCCACATTACCTTCACTCACGGGCCACAAATCCAAAGCATACTGAATAGCTTCTTTAGCCAAATTAAAAGCAGTCTGTTGAGGTTCACCCCACTCAAACGCATTCTTTTTACGAGTGACTCGATACAGTGGAGCCAAGATTTGACTCAAATGTGGAATATGTTGACGCCAAAATCCAAACAAGCCAATGAAACATTGAGCCTCTTTCCTGTTTCTGGGAACAGCAAAATCAAGTATTTTCCGTTTAACCTGTGGAATCACCTCTCTGTGACCCTCATGCCAATTAATTCCTAAGAATTTCACAGCTTGGGATGGAGTTTGTAATTTGTCAGGATTAATTTCCCAGCCTTTTGCTCGCAAACAGTCAATGATCTGATCTAAATGAGACTGTACTTGGTCTTGCGTTTCACCTTGAATCAAAATGTCGTCAATATAATGACAAACTTGAACTTGTGGAATCGTGGGCACTTCAGATAAATGTTCCGCCACCAGCCGGTGACAGATCGTAGGACTATGTACATAGCCTTGAGGAAGACTCCGGAACGTCATTTGACGTCCATTCCATGTAAAACTGAATTGTTCTTGGCATTCGGGGGCAATTGGAATCGAAAAGAATGCATTAGCAATATCGATAGAAGCATACCATGTACCTGGATGCTTTTGAATTCTCTCAATCAGTGTAACAATGTCAGGCACTGCAACAGTCAATTTAGGTGTATGTTTGTTCAATTCTCGATAATCAACAGTCATGCGCCAAGAGTTGTCACTTTTGCGCACGGGCCAAACAGGATTATTCCAAGCAGATGTGACCGGAGTAATAACTCCCGCGTCAACCAAATCCTGAATCGTAGCTGTAATTTCTTCATGACCACCTGGGATGCGATATTGTTTCTGAGAAATCACTTTCGTTGCTAAAGGGATCTTAATAGGTGGCATGCGTAAACGGCCAACCCGTACGGGTCTGGTCGAAATGTACTGCCTAGTACCAAACTGATAGTAACCATCATCCAAATGCAAAGTCATACCTTTCAAGATGTCAATTCCAATAATGTATTCCAAAAGTGGCACAACCAACACAGAGTATTCTCTACGAGGAATCCTACCAATTTTAATTTCAAGTGCAGTTTGAACTGCGGGTGTTTCCTTACCACCCAACCCGGTAATTGTGAAAGACTGTCCATGAAATTTTCTTGACTTGCCATGAATTAAAGTGGCCTCCGCCCCAGTATCAACTAACGCTCGGGCCCTTTGGATATTACGATGTTTCCAAAAAATCTCAATATCTACATATGGTCTGTAATCTCTGTGGGCCCACCTGCGTACCGGAGCTTGACCTATTTCCTAGTCATTTTTCCTGCGTTCCGTCAACCAAGACAGATCAGGGTAGATGTTTTCAGTCTTCTTTGGTATTAGAATCTCTTGTTCATATCCGTCTCCAGTACGAAACGGATTAGTATCAGGTTCAAAAAGTTGTGAGTTACGGTCAGAGAGTCTGTTACGATCCTCCCTCCTTCGTGCATCAGGGGAAAAACTCCTTGCATCTCTACGTCTGTTAGAACCACGATCATCACTTCCCCTTTCACGATCATCCTCTCTCCCCCTCCCATCACTACGACGGGGGGAATCACCACGTTCTTGGCGCCGATCATCACGGCGATCAAAATTCACACGTCGTCTCTCATCACCACTGTCATCCGAACCACGATCATAATCATTCTTTCGCACACGACGGGCACCTTCCTTCCGATCCAAACCACGCTTACGAAACATATCCCATAGGATATTATTAGGTTCACCATCGATCTCTTCCCTTTTGACACCATCAGCAATGAGAGCAAGAAACATGTCGCGTCTAGAGAACTTATAGTCCCCACCAGTACGACCCTCAGGTCGGGATTGTCTTTCAGGTTTAAACCATTCACCCAGCTCACCAAGCTGACGAACAGACTCAAGCACAGCAGACAAAGGATTGCCAGTTTGATTAATCAATAGTGTCATCATGACCTGCTTGTAAGCAACAGGAGAAGTACGTATAATGCGGTTACGCACAGAAGATGTTAACAAACCATCCAATAACCTGTCAGCAGTACTAAGGAAGATACACGTTTTCATGACTTCTTCCTTTAAACGTTGCGACGCATCGCGCAGAGTGTACCACGGCTTTTCATCAGAGGGCCAATCAGACTCTGTTGGATATTTATGATTACAGCCCTCAGACGCAAGCTGGAGCAAAGAAGTCTGGACATTACCATTAAAATTCCGAAAATGGTCCTGAATAGTAGAATCAGAACTCAAAGAACAAAATCGTAAGCAATCAACAGCATCGAGCATAATACCGGAAGCGCCAAGCTCATACAGACGCACCATCCAAGTAAGCAAGGCCTCACCAGGCCGTTGTTTAAATCGTTGCAGGATGTCACTAATCTCCTGCTGAGTAAAATCTTCAATACAGTCAAGAGGGATACCACCCGGATTACCAGGGGCTTGTTGTAATTTCCGTCGAAAGATCGGGTGAGCAGACACTGCGGGAAGAGCTTCCGAGGAAGCCCGCATCTTAGATTTAACCGAACAATCAGGGCAGGCTACGTCATCCGCACGGGAAGAACGAGCACGGTCACCATCGGTAGTCAAATCAATGCACGAGGCAGATTTACAATCACGTCCGGAGCGAGAAGACTCGCGCTTGTCACCCTCCTCTGCCGAGGAGTCAGAAGTATGAGAATCCCAGATATTACCGTCCCATTCATCAGGGTTCCAATCCATTCCAGCTTTTGCTACAACCATACGCACTTTGCGTGAAGACACACGTCCACGCCGATGTTTATACTTATATCGTGCAATACGGACCGCAGCCCTTTCGGCAATGGTCTGATATGTTTCAAGTTTATCGGCAAGCAATTTATTTTGACAACGCAACAAAGTGTGCGCATTTTGCAACTCGACACACTGTCCTTCCGAATCTTTAAACTGTTTCTGTAGTCGCACAAACCTCTCATGCAATATTCTGTATGCATTAAGAACAATCCACCCTCTGCGTCCTAAAATAGGAAGCTCATCACCCTTCACCACTGGTGCTTTCTGTAGGCACGAAATCACATCAGCAGGCTCCGCCTGCTCCAAGAATGAAGACCAATTTTCACTTAAACCAGTAGAATCAGCCCACTCACGGGCCAAAGCCTCGTAAGGCGTAGACTCCCAGCCGGGAATCTGGATCGGTAATTTAAAAACCGACTGTGATTTTTTAGCAAACATAATGACACGCAAAAAATTATATACAAAATTATAAACAAAATTTTATACGTAGAAGCCGAGCGCAAACCAACGAGATGAAAACAACACAATGCACACAGGCTTCGTAAACAGTTCGTGACGCCAGATGTAATGGCTGGATTTTCTGTCTAGATGGGATCAGCCCCCAGGGGCCCCTGTGACCCAGCCAAAACGTACTCACCTTCCCTTCTTAGATCGTATTCACAATAAGTAGCTATACAGATAAATATACAGATTGCACCTAAGAATGGGGAATAACAATATACATATATGGATTTTCTACAATATCTTATTCACATCGGTTGGCCTCGCGGTCACTCTGACCCAGACCGTTCTACCCCAGGGCAGATCTGACACACAATCCGGCGTGTCTACACACGGGCCTGCAGAACCCAATGCTCCCTTTTCCAAATCGTTCGCGATCCTGCGAAACCTACACGACAGTGTCCCTCCTGTCGCTCTCATTTAGTCTTATACCACAATCCGGTGGCTTTACACGGCGGTATCCTTCCCGTCGCTCTCATTAACGCCGCATATCAACGACGACCACATTCCTATGAAACATTATTAGGATGATATCTCAGCAGTCTACTTAGGATAAAACTAAAATAATAACTTTGGATATGGATTCAGATTGTATAATGTACTCCGTGCTCATGACATCTAAGGTCCACTCACTCCCTCTTTATTTGGCTACCATTCGTCTGATCGGGATTTCTCATCCGTTCGTCTAAACAATGCTCAACTAGGAGTATCATTTACCAAGATCGAACACAAGCACCAGGTACACGATAATTCTATATGAATTAGGGTATTTATTGACAATAAACATAAATCACATTACTATGCAGCATTACATTTGCACAAGAAATAAAAGAGAAAGATTAGGGTGCACGCACTATAAGAATCGGTCGGACTTCACCTGGTTAATGGGAAATCGGGACTCGGCAGTCATCTAGGCTCCTGTCTCGTCTCTGGGTCCTGGCTCGCCTTGCAGTCACCCTCAGCCGTCACAAGTACACGTCTGCACCGTTAGGCTCAAACTCGTCTGCTCCCCCTCAGGACCTCGGAACCTTGCTGTTAATTAGCTACCGTCTCTCTCTCTCTGCATTAGTGCGCTCCGCGCCACTTCTCGTTCAGTCTATTTTCAGAGAGTTTCGGTCTTAAATCTTTCTCCGACTTCAAAGATGGCGACTTGTCCACCATGAAAATGAATAATGGTAGAGATGCTAACGGCTAGATGCCGCCTACGGACTAACTGACAAAAAGACTAACACCTTCGCTAATATCAAAGCCCGTTCCTTCATGGAAATTCACGGCCAGTAACCTGCCGCCCACCAAATTCTTGTACCTCCCCGTACCAAGGACACTTTCCCAGCCGGCCGGCCTGAAGTTGTGTCTTCGGAGTGGAGAAAAATACATTCCTTCGATAAGGGTCAGCCTGAACCGGTTCTCTCCAAGCGAACAACAGCTTGAAACTAAAACATCACTCCTGACCTAGAAAGCCTTCTCGAGCTACCAGGCAGAAAGCAAAATGGAGTCTGTCTCGCTTAAGGCCTACGGAGCCCATAATATGCATAGCTCCATGAGAAACAGATCGGCATGTTAGCAAATGAGTAAATCATGACTAATACCTATATATCTAACCCCTAACTTAAATTCATAAGCCTTACTCTAAGGGAAATAATACGAAAATGCCTTTATGTGTATAAGACAGGGTCCCTATCTATCGGCCTAATCCCTATGCTATGGGGGTGATAGGCTGGAGTCACTCTCCATCATTCTTCTTCTCCAGAGAGCTGGCAGAAAGACAGCCATAACAGGGTACAGGGGTATTTTTTGTGTTTAGGGATAGGTTTGGGTTTTGGGGTACAGGGTATATTTATAGGGTTAAGATGGGTTAGTGTTTAAGGGTGGTGGGGTATTTTAAGGAGTAAGGGTGGGTTATGATTATGGGGTGCAGGGGTATTTAAAGGGAGCAGGGTGGGATTAGCACATGATATGAGACATGGCATGAAGGGTGGAATGTACCACACGCCCCCAGCATTTGTCACGCCCCCAGCACACGCCCACAGCACAACGCAGACATGCCCACAAGGGACTACTTTGCTGGCACGGTTCTTTTACCTTTTAAATGTATATGGTGGGCGTCTGCATAGCCCATGTCCTTATGCTGCAACTGCCCTTTCCAACGCTGTATTGGGTGTTGTAATTGGTGCTGTGGTTCCTGAGATTACCCGCCTCAAACGTTTGGGCTCTCTCTTTATTATATTAGTACTAGCATCCCGTCCCGTCCTTGTCCAGGAGCAAAAGGCTTCCCTGACCCCCACCCGCCCCGACATTGTACAGCAGCCCGAGCCCCCGCCCGGCCCGTCCTCTGCCTGCCCCGACCCCCGCCTGCCCCGACATGGGTCCCCTTACCTCAGCCGCCGCTCCTCCCGCCTGTCCGCTGCTCGCACCGCTGCTGGCCTGTCCGCTGCTCCTCACGTCACCGCTCCTCCCCCGCGCCATGTCCGCCGCTCCTCGCCGTGCTCCTGGACGCCGCTCCTCCCCACGCTCCTGACGTGAGCACGCACGTCGCAGCCGGCGCTACTTCGGAGGGACTACTTTTTTTTTACTGTAAATTTTTTAAATAAGGTTTTCTTTTAAAATGTATATAGCCTATAACCATCTACACACCCTGACGATTCCAACGGTGTATTGGGTGTGTGGATTGGTGCTGTGGTTCCCGAGTTTACCCGCCTCAAAGGCTGAAAGTTCTTCCTTTATTATAGTAGTATAGATGGATATATATATGTATATATATATATATATATATATATATATATATATATATATATATATATATATATATATATATATATGTCTCACATTTTTGATCAAACCACATGATTCATTTTGCTTTGTTGAACGATGTATTCAATCGTGGGGTAATTTCAATAGTGTTTATCATAAACTACAGCACCAATAGTATACATGAATTGTTTCAATTTGTATGTTACCAAGTCGATCACACAGTAATCCCCGCTGAGGGAGTCTGTTTTTCATATTCATAATCATGTGACTTTCACTTTATTTACTTGCACTTCAACAATGTTTATTGCCCGTGATGAAGGAGTGACTACAACTCCGAAACGCGTTGGACATCGTGCCTGAATAAACTTCCTTGCACTGAGAAAACTGTGGCCACGGCTCCTTTGTTTGATAAACTCGACCGGAATCCAGTGAGTTTTCACGAGGTGACAGCGTAGGTAGTTATAGTTAGGATCTACTTTCCATAGTAAATCCGCAAAATTCTATTGGGAATAACTTTGGCGCCGGTGGACGAATCTTCGAGAATTTCTCAAAGTAGGTGGCCCGCTTCGCTCCAGTCCTTCCCTGAAAGTTTGGGGGGGATTCGTCAAGCGGGGGCCGAGATAAAAGAGGGTCCCAAAACGTGTTTTCCCCATGTTAATTTCCATAGGGCAGTCAAACTCACTTTTAGCCCGAACGGCTGCATGGATTTGCACCAAACTTGGCAAAATTGTAGGGACTGGTAGCCCGATGTGCCTTTGCTATGTCTCAAGATATGTGCTCCAGTGGTTTTTACGAAAATTAACTTTGAAAAAATATATATTGGGCTACATTGGGCTATATATATGTGACAGAGTGACAGACCTCCTTTCACTGTAAAGTAACCCTTGAAACACATATTCAAAAATAGTAACTAACATTTTCAAAAAAGTGGAGATACCCATTCCAGTTACAACAACCAATTCAGTAATACCACCATCTAATACACATCCACTCATTCACCAACAGTTCAATATAGTCACTTATACATATATTCACTCATCATATGTAGTGATAGACCTATACATCCTGTTACACACCGACAGTCATCCAAAAGTTACTCACACACATATTCACACATGCAAATAAACTATTGAACATCCATTTATTTGCATATACAGCTATACACACACTACCACTTTACTTCTAAGGAAACTTACACATACTTACTCTCTTAAACAATCACTTATAGAAACACATACTTATTTAAACAGGAACTCTTACAATCTCTCACTCTCACATATACTCACTTATATATATCAATACTCACATATACTAGCTTAAAACATATGTTGTTACTGATAAAGACAATAGTGAGACAGTCGTTTACTCACTAACACACAAATATACACACTCATCCATCCATACAGTCCTGTACATATGCTGTCTTCAAAACACATACAAACAGTGAGTCAGTCACCAACCCATACAGCCACTTATACACAAAGTGAAACACTGATGCATACATTTCAATATTTAAAAGTTACTCGCAAATATATGTATTCACTAAGATACACTTAATAAGCTAGTTAACCAATCAATAAAAAAAAAACATTCATTAAAACACTTATTTAAACATTTATTCGTCCATCGACCTTTACAAATACATATATAAAACATATTGATATTTCAGAAAGACACACATTCACTGGATGGTGTCATCAGTGATGTCATGAGTGATGTCACTGACCAAGTCATGAGTGATGTAATATGTGACGTCATCAGCAGTGCATTGCAGGCGTGCAAGTTATAGTGAGTCCAACTAACTATAACGTGGAATTTCAATGGTTTTATGTCAGTAAAATTTCCAGCTAACTAAAACTGGTGTGAAACCTATGGTTTTTTCAGTGAATATATATATATATATATATATATATATATATATATATATATATATACACATTATGTTCAGTAATAATGTCTAAATGTAATCTTATCCCTCCCTCTGAAGTTCAACGCTTTCCCTACTGTTGCACAGACTGGAGTGTAAACCTTCTACCTCCGAAGTCTAACACTTTCCCTACTGTTGCATACACTGCAGTGGGAATAGAAAATGCAACCGCTCTGAAATCCAATCCTTTCCCTACTGTTGCACAGAGTGGAAATAGTAAATCTTACCCTCTGAACCCTAGTACTTTTTCTAATATTGTGTTGTTTAGAGTGGGAATAGTAAATCTGACCACTGCAAAGTCCAACATCCAAAATCTAATGCTTTCCCTACTGTTGCTTAGACTGGAGAGGGTATAGTAAATCTTACTCCTCCAAAGTCCAACACTTTCCCTACCAATGTGCTGTTTACGGTGGGAATAAGAAATGTAACCCCTCCAAAGTCCTACATTTTCTCTAATGTTGTGTAAACATGAGTGGGAATAGTATATCTATAATTCCCAGACTCCAATACTTTTCCTAATATTGCTTAAATATGTTCATTACAAGTTTTATAATTCTATATTAGTTTATATTTGTATTTGTTTTTTGGTTTTTATAATATTTTTGATAAATGCCTTTTTTTGTTTTTCTAAATGTTTTATATTTTATATGTTTGAAAATTTATGAAATGTTTTGGAATTGAATTGTTCATATTTTTTATGCTTCAAATATATTTGTATGCTTCATACATATGTATGTGCATACATTTTGTATAAATAACCTAATGTAAAATATATATTTTTAACAATTGTGTTAAATTATTTATATAGACACACATGTATGTGTTTATATAAGTATATATTTATATATAGTATTACATATTAGTGAGATTTATTTAATTAACATGTTAATGGTATATATTAAAATATTTATGATTCACTACTTTAAACTATATATATAATAAGAAACTATATTTGTGTATGATTTTAATGATATTAGTGTGAAACGATATTTTTTACACTATTTTTGTGCTTATCATTGTACGGATAGGGACACAATATTTTTGACATGATATTTGTGTTACACAATATTGTTGATTTCGATATTGTGTCACTAATACTTTCATTTTCTCTCTTTGCCATATAATTTCAGTATTATATAACATATCAGGTGTACAGTATATATAATTTAAGGAAAAAACGCAGGACCTTTTTACGATGATGGTCGGATAAGCGTCCAACTGACATCATTTTGGGAGTGGAACCGCCTGATAAGTAGTCGGCGGTTCCACTCCTGATATTATGATGTGACCCCCAGCACGAGGGTCGGAAACATACCCTTTACCATTGTGTCTTGTGCTGGCAGCAACAGAAGCTGCAATGGTAAAGGTTATGTTTCTATACATCTATGCATCGTGTATCAGGCACCATGTGGGGCCTGTCACACTGTGCATAGATGTTCGGAAGCACCACATATGCCTCCCAATGGTCACATAGCAGAGGGGAAAAATGGCAAAGAGGGAATGGCTTCTCTGACATGAAATACAAAGGTGGTATTATTAGCAGAGTGTCTACTTTCATGAGACCTGTTTGGTTTATATGAATGATATAATTTAACATTTGAGGCTAGAATTTTTGCATACACTTAACAATCTTGATTTATTAGTGATATGGGAGTATAATTTGAAGTTAGCATGCAATCTATATCGGGTTTGAGGAGTACAATTATGAGTGCGTCTGTGTATTACCTAATACAGTAACAATATTACAAAATTCAGTAAAGGATCTGAAATAAATAAGTATAGGGTAAGTTATGTAGAAAATGTTTTGAACAATTCAGCAGGTATACTATAAGTTCCAGGGGATTTTTTTGGGTTCAAGGAATTAATAGTAATTTAATTCATAGTTATAGGTGAGTCAAGTTTAGACTTAGTAGATTGTGAAATGGGAGACAGGTTACAAGATTTCACTAAAGAATCTATTATAGTAATGTCAGTTACTTCTGGTTTAATATATATTGATGAATAAAAGTTAAAAAAAGTCTGCAATAATATCTGTAGTAGATGCCCCTACTTAAGCATCTTTTCCACAAATAGCGTGAATTTGAGTCCTATCTTTTTTTAATATGTAGACGGTTAGCTAATAATTTTCTAAATCTATTTGCATTAAAATGAATTTTATTTTCTCCTGTGATATTTGCAATCCAGCTTTTTTTTACTAAACTAGGAATTATATTCATAGCAAAGATATTCAAATTTGAATTTGTAGAGACTATTATTAGGAAGTAAAGCGAGGTTCAAACTTAGCAACTCCTTCTTCTAAAGTAAATAGTTTCAAGTGAAATTGTTAGTTTTTATGGGCCATCATGGAAATGGTTATACCTCAAATGCATGTTTTAAAAGCATCTCAGCATATGTCATTTGATGTTACATCATCAATATTGATTGTGAAATAATCTTCAAATGCAGAAATCATTTTACATTTGTTATTCAGAGCAATATAAACATTCATACGCCAGCTATGTCTAGAAACATCATCTAATTTTAATAACATAGAAATGATTTCATGGTCTGAAATATCAATTTTCCCAGTTTTAGGAATGGAAATTGAATGCCATGAATTTCTTGATGCTAACAAATAATCAATTTGAGAATTACAGGGTGAGAAAAGTGTATCATCTTTATGTGTTGGAAAGTGTATTTTCCCAAGATCAACAAGTTTAGAGTTCTTAAACAAAGTCTCAAATGATTAATGATACTTAGGGATCTAAATTTGGTGGAGAAAATTCTATCAAAACACGGATCTTGCTTTAAATTAAAATTACCACATAATATAAGGGAACGTTTCCTAGATTTATAATGTTAGTAGTGATATGTCTTCAAAAGGCAGGATTCTCATCTATGGGGCCATACATTTTAATCTAATATAGAACAAAAGAATCAATTTTGACCTTAGCATTTACAAAACTACCATCTGTATTAGCATGAAATGCAAGGATTTTAAGCTGGAGCTTTTTAGAAAATTGCAACACCATTCTTTTTACCAATGGATGGAGAATCTACAATATTCACAACCCATTTTGTATCCATAATGGATAGGAGCTTATCGATAATGTGAGTTTCTTGAATTAAACAAATATCAAATTTATGTCTAGCTAAATATTCTAAAATGTTCCTGTATTTAAATGGGTGCTGTAAACCCTTAACATTTGATGAAATAATTTTAAAGCAACATTGTTTCTCCTTGAAGCGATTAGAAAAATAGGGAAACATAGTAACCAGTCCAAATTAGTAGTCAATAAAACTTGTGACCAATAATAAGCATCAAAATAGCTCTTACAATTAAAACATAAAAGGCAAACAAGACAAACTTTGTACAGCAAAATGGAATGGATAAAATACAACAAAAATACCAATCTGGAGCACACAGGGGCATGTCTAAGATTTAGCTAAAATATGAACCTGCAATTAGAGCTTAGAACCAGAAGGCCAACAATTTGTTAAAGAAAAACTACAAGAGTAACTGGTCATTTATTCTTCAGCTTCATGTGTGACCACAGAGGAAGGATGATGACGAGCAAGATGAGCTTGAAGTGCTTGAAGATCAGCAGGGTAATAAAATGCTTTTGAAATCTCAAGTTTCCAAATTCAAGTAGTTATAGGGTCAAAGATACCAGATTTGAATTCAACATATTAAAATCTCAGTTGAATTCCTGAGAATTATTTATGAATAGCAACTGTTTCATTTGCAACGTCTTCATGTATAAACATTTTATATCTATTAACCATCAAATAAGTAATTTCTGATTATGACTAGATGATTATGACGCAGGACTATAGATATGACTTTCCTGGGTGTATTTTGATTTTCCTGGCAATGTTAAGGGATATGATAAGCCATGTCAATCTCAAACTTTTCAGTACATTTCAACTTGGGTAGATTAGGTAAATTGTTCTCTCAATATCATCTATAGTCAGCCTCTTCTATGTCTTGGGGCAAATTAGAAATTCTCAAATCATATTGCAGATTTCGGTTTTCCTGCTCTAGTAGTGAATATAAGAAGGATTTTTGCTGCAACTGGAAGTAATTGATTAACATTTTTCTACGTTGCTGTTATGGTAGTAGGCCCACGGTCTACTGACTAGATTCTACTGTGTCAAAGGCACTGCTCTCAGAAGAGACCCCATGTTTTCTTATTTGTGTGTCCTAGTTGACACTCCTTATCTTGGGCTCTCTTGATAATGGCTAGAGGGTACATGTTTTCCAAGAGTATGTCTTCTGTGTCCAACTCTGCTTCCAGTCTGGTCTGTAAGCCAATTAAAGCCATGGTTGATATTTATAGAGCGAAATACAGTAGTGATACATGGGGGTTCGCCAATGTGACTTCCTTGCAAGTTCTCAAAAATATGTGTTTAAGAAAGCTCCTTTCCCTCCCCCCGAGTTTATCCTCCTTTATTATTCATAATGAACCAGGGATCGATTATCTAGTGGACGTATTGATGTTGCAGCCCTTACCCCTGTGGATTTTGGCTTGGGTCCGTCTAGCCAAGCATTTTAATTGTTTAATATTAAAAGACTGCCTAGCCTTAGACAGATCAATCAATCAATCAATCAATCAATCAATCAATCAATCATCGCATTTATATAGCGCACTACTTACCCAGAGGGTCTCAAGGCGCTGGGGGAGGGGGATCTGCTACTGCTCGAACATCCAGGTCTTGAGTTGCTTCCTGAAGGCGAGGTGGTCCTTGGTCAGGCGGAGGTGGGTGGGGAGGGAGTTCCATGTCTTGGCGGCGAGGTAGGAGAAGGACCGTCCCCCTGTGTTGGCTCTTCGGATGCGGGGGACGGCGGCGAGGGCGTGGCTGGTCGATCGAAGCTGGCGTTTGGGAGCGTAGAAGTTGAGGCGGCTGTTGAGGTATCCTGGGCCTTGGCTGTGTAGGGCTTTGTGTGCGTGGGTGAGGAGACGGAAGGTGATTCTCTTGTTGACCGGGAGCCAGTGCAGGTCTCTCAGGTGTCCGGAGATGTGGCAGCGACGGGGGATGTCCAGGATGAGTCGTGCTGAGGCGTTCTGGATCCGCTGGAGTCTGTTCTGGAGTTTGGCGGTGGTTCCGGCGTAGAGGGTGTTGCCGTAGTCCAGGCGGCTGGTGACGAGGGCCTGGGTGACCGTCTTCCTGGGCTCGGTGGGGATCCACCGGAAGATCTTACGTAGCATGCGCAGGATGTTGAAGCACGACGAGGAGACGGCGTTGACTTGTCTGGTCATGGAGAGGGAGGAGTCCAGGATGAAGCCCAGGTTGCGTGCGTGGTCTGTTGGTTTGGGTGCGCTGCCTAGGGCGGGGGGCCACCAGGAGTCGTCCCAAGCGGCGGGTGAGGATCCCAGGATGAGGACTTCCATCCTATCTGAGTTCAGTTTCAGGCGGCTGTTCTTCATCCATTCGGCTACCTCTTTCATCCCTTCGTGAAGGTTGGCTCTGGCGGTGGCGGGGTCGTTGGTAAGGGAGAGGATCAGCTGGGTGTCGTCGGCGTAGGAGATGATGTTGAGGTTGTGCTGGCGTGCGATGTCTGCGAGGGGGCTCATGTAGATGTTGAAGAGGGTTGAACTGAGCGAGGAGCCTTGAGGGACGCCACAAATGACTTCGGTGGCTTCAGATCTGAGCGGAGGGAGGCGGACTCTCTGTGTCCTTCTGGCGAGGAAGGAGATGATCCACTCCAGTGCCTTCTCCTGGACTCCGACGTTGCTGAGGCGTTGTACTATGGTACGGTGGCAGACAGTGTCGAAGGCCGCGGAGAGGTCGAGGAGGATGAGGGCCGCTGTTTCTCCGTTGTCGAGCAGCGCTCGGATGTCATCGGTGACTGTGATCAGGGCGGTCTCGGTGCTGTGGTTGGCCCGGAAGCCAGACTGCGAGGTGTCGAGGGATCCGTTCGTCTCGTGGAAGGCGGCCAGCTGCTTGTTGACAGAGCCACTAGTATCCAGCGCATGCGTTAATTAGGGACTGTTTTATTTAGTTGGGCTGACCTGAGTTATTTGATCACCCAAAGTCTCTAGTTGGAGTGGATTACATTTGGAGCAAGAGAGCTTTTGGAACCTGTAGTACAAGTAAGAGAGCATTATCAGTTAAGGATACAACATCTGTTAATGTCTATTTATTAGTTCAGACAGCAATGTTAATTGAACCTTACTTTGTTTAGAACACGTCTGATTTATCATTGATCCCTTTTAATATGATTTAGACTGAATATAATGCACCACTTATTAGCAGTGCGCGAGGAATTTCTGAAAGTACTACGTTCACCCCATGCAGTTGTGATAATGATTTCCACTTTTTATAAAAGACTTAGAAAGCTTTTTATTGTTCCACTGCTTGCAGACAAACATTTTGCACAAGTTTGACCTGCACTGCTTTATCCAATGGTATTACCGGATGTGCTGACCTGTTTTAACTTGGCGCATTTTTTATCTGTTGCTGTCTGTTTGAGTGAGACTTTTTTACTATACGATGAAATGTTTGAATCCTCTCAGGCAGTCTTTGCCATGTTTAAATTCTGTATTCTCATCCTTGGCTGATTTTAACTGTATTTTATATGTGTACTTTTATGGTTTTCTAGCAAAACCAAATAAATATTGATTGGTTGATTGTCTAACATAACCTTATTGTCTCTGTCTTTGATTATATTATTAGTAACTTTAATTGAAAGCAACATCTTTATGAATATTTCTAATTGCCATAGTAATATTATCAGGATTAGAAGGACTAAAATTGTATTAAGTAATGGCTCTGCTGAGTCAACAATTTTAGATTTAATAGGTGGTGGAGAAATTGTTTGTTTACGCTTAAAGCATGACCAGACATAGTATTACCATCCATATCTGCAATATTGAACATAAATGACAGCACAAAGAATATGGAGAGTACGGTAGGAATTCGCAGTTTCAATAAAGATTGACTCACTATATAGTAGAGTAAACTGTGAAAAATAAAGAAATGCAGTAAAAAGCTGCTAAAGATGTTCTGAAGACTGAATATAATAAGATAATAGCCAAAAAAGGTTGTTTATGTCATTGCAGCAGCTAAAACTTCCACATGGAGGGTTTTAGGCAGAAGCCGCACCTCTTCCTGAAAGGATCCTCCTCTTCTGACTAAAACGTTGGATCAAAGAGCAGAGCAGCAGCCAGCAGTCCATTGACAGACAAACGTCCCAGAACCAGCATCACCACAATGAAAGAGAGGCTCACAGGATACGTCAAAACTCAGGGTAAGTGCAGCAGAAGAAACAAGGATTGGCAAAGCTAATAGGTCTCGCCTATACAAGAGCTATTGGCTTTTTCAATATGTTTTAGCCATGTTGTGCACCAGTGTGGCAGCTGTTCAACAAGGCTAAAAGTTCTTAGGGTAAAGGAGAGTGGCGTGGAGTGGAGTGTTATAAAGTGGAATAAAGTAGAGTGTTATGGAGTGGCATAGAGTGGTGAGAAGTGGCGTACAGTGTCAGAGTTGAGTCGAGTCTTGAAGAGTGGAGTGACATAGAGTATCATGGAGTGGTGTGGAGCAGAGTGGAGGGGCATTGAGGGTGTTGGGTAGCGATGAGTAGAGTGTTGTAGAGTAGAGTGGTGTACAACAGAGTAGATTGTCATGAAGTGGAGTAGCATAGAGTGGAGTAGTGTGTCATAGAATAGCAGTGCAGATTAGATTGTAGTGGTGTAGATCGCAATGGCATAGAGTAGAGTGGCACAGAATGGAGTAGAGTGGTGTAAGTGAAATGGCATAGAGTAGAGTGGTGCAAGGTAGAGTGCAGAGGTAGAGTGCAGAGGTGTAGAGTAGACTGGCATAGAGTGCAGTAGAGTAGAGTGCAGTGGCTTGGAGTGTAGTGGTGTGGAGTGCAGTAGAGTGGTATAGAGTTGAGTGGTGCAGAGTAGAGTCCAGTGGCTTAGAGTGCAGTCATGCAGAGTAGAGTGTCAGAGTGCAGGGTCATAGAGTGTAGGGTTGTAGAGTGATGTAGAGTAGAGTGGTGAAGAGAGCAGTGATGTAGAGTACAGTAGTGCAGAGTGATGTAGCATGCAGTGGTGTAGAGTGCAGTGCCATAGAGTAGAATGTTGTAGGTTATAGTGGCATACATTTCACTGGTGCAAAATAGTTGGCATAAGTACAGAGGCGCATGGTGCATTGGTTTTGAGTAAAGTGGTGTAGAGTGAATTCGCTAGAGTGCAGTGGTTTAAAGTAGAGTGGTGTAGTGTAGAGCGCAGTAGTGTAAAGCAGAGTGGCGTCGAGTCGAGCACTCACTGCACTCTGCAGTCAGTGCTCGATGTTGTAGCCTGCCCGCCCCGGTCCGACTCGGCAATTATTGCCGTAGAGCTGAGGGCGGACAGGTAAGAGCCTGACTAACTTCCTCACTTCCGCTAGTGTATCAGGTAGCGGTCTAGCCTTCCACAAGGAGGGGCTATTTAGCCCTCTCGTTGCCCTGAGCGCGCAGCGGTCGCGCGCAGGGGAGTGCCTGAGGACGCGCCTGAGACAAGCCAGAGAGAAGCCCGTCTGTGCCCGTCCGTGCCTGGACGGGGCTAGGGGCGGGGTACTACCATGGCTGTTTCATCAATCTCCATGAGGATTCCTGATGCCGGCCGCATAACATATCCATCACAGGTGCTACGGGATTTATGTCCCAGTATGTCCTATACATGTGCCGTCACTTTCCGTTCGAATCTAGAAGGCCCTTTCACTTGCCCTAACTGTTCTATACATTTCAGCTCTGAGTTAGTGGCCAAGAGCTCCTTGCGAGTGTCACCCGCAAGGCCTTGTCTAACATCCAATACCGGCCCAGTAAAGATTATCAAGGATCCCACTCCTATAGGAAGCAAACATTTGTTATGTAATGTGCGTTCACTATCAAAGCACGCTTCACAGGTGTGGGACCTGATATCCACAGAGAAGCCTGATCTCTGTTTTTTAACGGAGACTTGGCTCAAGCCTCATTCTGTCCCAGCCATTACTTTAGGCATCCCGATGGACTATAAGATCTCTATTCTTTAAACAGAAGAGGGGCCCTGAATCTAGGAAAAAACTACAACAGGGGAACAACCCGCCAGGGCGAGAACATGAGAGAACAACATGAAAGGGGTGTTTCCCAAATAGAACAAATCAAAGTTTAATAAAAAATTAACAGAATACCCACCAATTCACAAAGAGAGTAAATATATTCAAAAAAAGTTTTTAATTTTCATTTTGACAATCAACACGATTTTTTTTGGATAATAAATAAAGTGATTCCATTTGTACAATACATAACATTTGGAAAAAATATACATAATCAGAAGCATACAAAATTAGTCTAAAAACTAGGACACGCAAAAACACTTCAAACCGGACAATAAATTAGATCCACTCATACATCCAAACATACCTTTTATACAATCAAATTCATACTCAGACATTCACATCCATATCACTACACACAGGGACAAGAAAAGCGCCGACGCGCGTTTCGGACAAGTGCCAATAAAGGCTTCCTTCATCAGGGCGCACTTCAAATATTGTATGGACAAGCAGAATAGATAATGTCTGTGACACGGTCCTGGCAAGCGGTCCTAGTAGCAGCAAAGCTGTGGGTGGGTATTCTAAATACCCAACAATAGATCCAAGTGTACGAGGGAACCAGGAATAAAAGCAGTACCATGAAATAAATTCCAAGTATCTCAAAACGAATAGCAAGCACTGATGCAGAGCAGTAAGTAACCCCTTACTGCTCTGCATCAGTGCTTGCTATTCGTTTTGAGATACTTGGAATTTATTTCATGGTACTGCTTTTATTCCTGGTTCCCTCGTACACTTGGATCCCTTGTGGACCTATTCTAATATGCGCTATTCATGACCGATGAAACCCTGGGATTGTGAACCACATATTTAAAGGGGCTTCATTATTGTTGGGTATTTAGAATACCCACCCACAGCTTTGCTGCTACTAGGACCGCTTGCCAGGACCGTGTCACAGACATTATCTATTCTGCTTGTCCATACAATATTTGAAGTGCGCCCTGATGAAGGAAGCCTTTATTGGCACTTGTCCGAAACGCGCGTCGGCGCTTTTCTTGTCCCTGTGTGTAGTGATATGGATGTGAATGTCTGAGTATGAATTTGATTGTATAAAAGGTATGTTTGGATGTATGAGTGGATCTAATTTATTGTCCGGTTTGAAGTGTTTTTGCGTGTCCTAGTTTTTAGACTAATTTTGTATGCTTCTGATTATGTATATTTTTTCCAAATGTTATGTATTGTACAAATGGAATCACTTTATTTATTATCCAAAAAAAATCGTGTTGATTGTCAAAATGAAAATTAAAAACTTTTTTTGAATATATTTACTCTCTTTGTGAATTGGTGGGTATTCTGTTAATTTTTATTAAACTTTGATTTGTTCTATTTGGGAAACACCCCTTTCATGTTGTTCTCTCTATAAGATCTCTAGACTGGACCGCCCACATAAAATAGGTGGAGGAATAGCAATTGTATATAGGGAGGAGCTAATTGTTACTACACTGGAGGAAATTAGTACTCCCCTGATGGAATTAATGATTTTTAAACTTAGCTCTACCTCTGGGGAGAACAGAAGGGGTGCGGTTTTATATCGACCCCCAGGTTCGAGTGTGGATTTTTCGATCGCACTTATGGAGGTTCTGGCTCCATTCATCTTAAACAATCAGATTTTCCTATTAGTTGGGGATGTCAACTTCCACAGTGAACTGGAGACATGCATGGAGGCCAGAACACTTCTTACTGATATGGAACATTTAGGTCTGAAAAAAATGAATCAGGGACCCACACATGAGGCAGGCCATACGTTGGATTTGGTGTTCTCAAACTCATTTTTAAATATGTGCCCATCCCCCATTCAAGCAGAATGGACCGATCATTTTATTCTAAAATTTTACACTAAGCCCATGTGTAAACCAAGTGTACCGACTGCTTTGGCGACCAAAAGAAGACCATGGCACAAACTGACACAGGACACCTTTCGAGAAGCCTATCAAGCCCCCATAATTAACGAGCATGAGGGAATAATGCCAATTGAGCTCAATGGCGTTGCAAATGCTGTAAATGAAGCAATTGATGGTACTATACCACTTAAAATGTATAAACCCCGCCAAGCAGCCAGACAAGAAGTCTGGTACTCCGAAGACCTGAGACACATGAAACAAAAGACTAGGAAGCTGTGGAGATATTCTCGGAAGCCGGAGGATAAACAATGCTACCTAACATCCCTTAGATCCTATCATAAGGCAATAAGGATGGCTCGGAAAAGCCATATTGCGATGCAACTCGCAGAGGCTGGGAAGGACTCTAAAGTTCTTTTTCAAATCCTGCAAACTTTTACCAAGCCTGTAGCATGCGAGACGGCGGAGATTGCTTCCCAAGAACTATGTGACAGGATCTCATCCTTCTTTATGAAGAAAATTGACACGATCTATGCTAAGATATTGGCCACTAAATCAATGGAAGTGGCCGATCTTAACAACCTCCCTCACAATAGTATACAGCAGAACACACTGGCCAATCGTTTAAAAAACTTTCCCCTTATTTCTTTGGAGGAAGTCATTTCCCTTATAAAAGTAATTAAGAGCGGTAGTCCGCAGGATACTGTTCCCGCCCGGATCATGCCTATGCTGGCTGATATTCTTGGTCCAGACATACAGAAACTGATTAATCTGTCATTAAGCACGGGAGAAGTCCCGAGAGATTGGAAACGGGCATTGGGTAGACCGCTAAGGAAAAATACCACCATTCCTTGGACGGATCTTGCCAACCTGCGACCCATCTCTCTCCTTCCCTTTACGGGCAAGATGATGGAGAAGTTTGTTAATGGACATCTGTCCAGGTTTGTTGAGGAGACACATGGACTGGATCCCTCTCAGTCGGGTTTCAGGCCGAGACACAGCACCGAGACCACCTTGCTGTCAGTCGCAGACGATCTACGTATGTACCAGGATGGGGGTTATTCCGTCATCCTGGTTCTGCTGGATCTGTCTGCGGCGTTCGACACCGTGTCACTTGACATCATGACCACCAGACTTGTCAACATCGGTCTGGAAGGTGTAGCTCTGGCATGACTGAGGAGTTTCCTGACCGACCGCACCCAGACCGTCACCTTGGGTGCCTACCGGTCAGAGGAGTTGGGGATCTCAAAGGGGGTGCCACAGGGGTCTTGCTTAAGCCCAACCCTGTTTAATATCTATGTGGCCCCCCTGGCAAACATCATGAGATCCCATGGGTTCATCCCTATGTCATACGCGGATGACACCCAACTCCTCTTCCCGTTTAAACATCTTACGGATACGGTCAGGAACTCTTTCTCCTTGGGGATGAAGGCAGTAGCTCACTGGATGGCATCAAACTTCCTGCAATGCAATGTGGCAAAAACGGAGGTGATGCTGTTCGGTGAGGCAAAGCTCCTATGGTCCCCAGACTGGTGGCCGCAAGATCTTGGCTCAGTCCCAGAGCCAAAGCAGGTGGTAAAAAATCTCGGTGTGCGTCTGGACCAGGAGCTCTCTTTAAAACAAAACAGCAATCAAGTAGTGGGCTCATGTTTCCATGTGATCGCTATGCTGAGGAAAGTCTTCCCCTTGCTCCCTGATACAACTAGGAGAACGTTAGTGCAGGCCCTTATACTGAGTCGACTGGACTACTGCAACGGGATGCTCCTATCAGTAAACGAGGGAGTTATTGCGAGATTGCAGGTAGTCCAGAACACGGCGGCCCGTCTTGTCCTAAATCAGCCTCCCCGCACACCATCGAAGCCTCTTCTGAACACCCTACATTGGCTACCCATCAAACAAAGGGTGAAATACAAGATAGGGTGCACTATACATAGAAGTAGGTATGGGCGGAAAATCCGTTCCGCTCGCGGATTTTGCGGATTTTCGGGAAATCCGCAATCCACGAGATTCGCGAATCTCCCGCAAAATCCGCAAATCCGCGAGCAGCGGATTTTGCTCGCACTGCTCGCACTGTTCGCGTGAGTTCGCGGCTTCCCAGTACAACTTCGCGCCCCGCGAATAAGTGCTAAATTGCAGAAATACGATCTTAGCAAAACTGAAACTACTTGCCAGGTTCAAAAGTTCAGGCTCATCATTAGTAGCGATTTCCTGTAGTGCTTCCTGAGGGGCCCCTCCAGAGTTCAGTTGCCAGTTGCAACTATTATGTGACCCTGCTCTGAACCTCAGAATAGTTACATCGAGTTCATGCAGTTCCCTCATTTCAGAACAGAAAGGAGTCTGTTTGAAAAGCATTTTTTTTATTAATCGTTGCATCTCGAGCAGCCCATGCTGATAACTAACGAGTAGGCATGGGCGGAAAATCCGTTCCGCTCGCAGATTTTGCGGATTTTCGGGAAATCCGCAATCCGCGAGATTTGCGAATCTCCCGCAAAATCCGCAAATCCGCGAGCAGCGGATTTTGCTCGCACTGCTCGCACTGTTCGCGTGAGTTCGCGTGAGTTCGCGCCCCGCGAATAAGTGCAAAATTGCAGAAATACGATCTTAGCAAAACTGAAAGTAACTACTTACCAGGTTCAAAAGTTCAGGCTCATCATTAGTAGCCATTTCCTGTAGTGCTTCCTGAGGGGCCCCTCCAGAGTTCAGTTGCCAGTTGAAACTATTATGTGACCCTGCTCTGAACCTCAGAATAGTTACACATATGCCACAAAGGTCCTGAATTACAGCTAAGGGAGACAAGCAGGAGCCAGGCTGGAAGTTAAAATCCATTAATCAGCCCCTAATTCATTATTGTCAGTTGGGGCAGGGCAGGTGTTGTAACTAATTTTGCAACAATGAAAGCACTTAGCAAGTGCAAAAGATCACTTATCAGGAAGCACTAAGGAAGCAGGTGCCAGCTAAAAAAATATTCTGTGACACATTAATCAGCCCCAAATTAATTCAGGTCACTTGAGGCAGGGAAGGTGTGCTTGCGTTGCCACAATAATGTACACTGACTGGACAACCAGAGGGTGCTGTGATGAAACAGAGGGTGGCATGGGTGGGCCAGAGGGTGGCATGAGTAGTCAGAGAGTGGCAGTGGTGACAGAGAGTGGCAGTGATGAAGAAGAGTGTCCCAAACAGGCTGGACACGTAGAAACAACAAGTTCGCAAAACTTGCGACCCGACAGGTAAGTTCGCAAATTGCGAAATTGTAAAAACCCTCGCGAACTGGCAGAAACACGGGCGAACACAAAAAAAAAAAAATCCGCAAATTCGCGGGAATTCGCGGATTTTGCGGATTGCGAGTTCGCAAATCCGCAAAATTCGCGAACGCGAGATCCGCAAAATTCGCCCATGCTTACATAGAAGTCTCCAGAACAAAGGCCCAGAGTATCTAAATAATAGATTCTCTCTCTATAGGCCTGCTCGATCCTTGAGATCCAGTGAACAAGGTCTTTTACAAGTTCCAAGAGCTAGAAAGACCAGACAAGGTGGAAGAGCTCTGTCCATTGCCGGACCAAGATTGTGGAACAGCCTTCCTCTCTCCTTGAGACTTTGTCAGGAGTACCTCCCATTTAGGAAACAGTTAAAAACCTTCTTATTTCCTAATTAATTAATGACATCTGCCTACCTATTGTTACAAGCTGAAAAGGTTCTCAAAGGCGCGGAGATACTCCTCCGGAGATGATCCTAGCGCGATACAAACCCGCAAATAAAAATAAATAAAGTAGAGTGGGATGTAACTGAATGCAGTGGTGTAGAGAGGAGTGACGCAGAGTGGAGTAGAGTGGCATAAAGTGCAGTGGCATAGCGTGCAGTGGTGTAGAGTAGATTGCTTTAGAGTAGAGTGAAGTGGCGTAGAGCGGAGTGGTGCAGGGTAGAATGGTCTGATATAGAGTAGTGGGTCAGAGTGCCATTTTGCAGAGTGGAGTGACGTTGACTGGTGTAGAGTGTAGTAGGGAAGATGCAGTGGTGCATAGTAGAGTGGGGTAGAGTGCACTGGCATAGAGTAGAGCAATTCTGATAGAGTAGAGAGGTATATAATGAAGTGGCATAGAATGCAGCATCAGGGTGTAGTGGTGCACAGTAGATTAGAGTGGCATAGAGTGCATTGGCGTAGAGTGCAGAAGACTGGCATAGAGTGTGCAGAGTAGAATGCAGTGATAGTAGAATGTCACAAAGTAGAGTGCAGTAGAATTAGATGGCAGTGCAGTGCTGTAGAGTAGAGTGTCATAGAGTGCAGTGCTGTAGGTCAGAGTGGCGTAGAGTGCATAGGTGTAGAGAGCAGTGGAGTACTGTAGTACAGGGTAAAGTGATGTAGAGTGCAATGGTGTAGAGTGGCTTGCAGTGGCGTAGAGTATACTGGCGTACACAGCAGTAATGCAGAGTAGATTGGAATTGAGTGCAGTGGCATAGAGTACATTGGTTTTGAGTAAAATGACGTTGCATGCATTCACATAAAGTGCAGTGGTGTGGAATGGTGTGGAGTGGCGCATAGTACAATAGCGTGGTGTAGACAGCAGTGGCAACGTAGATTGTTTCAGAGAAGAGTGAAGTAGAGTGTCATAGAGTGCAGTGGTGCAGTGTAAAAAATAATGATGGAGTGGATTGCCACAGAGTTCAGTGGTGTAGAGTTCAGTGGCATAAAGTAGAGTGGCAAAGAGTGCAGTGCTGCAGAGTATACTGTCATAGAGTGTGGTGGTAGATAGAAGAGTGTTTTGGCATAGAGTACAGTGGCACAGAGTAGAGTCGCATAGAATGCAGTAGTACAAAGTAGAGTGGTGTAGAGATCAGTGGCGTACAGTACAGTGGTGCAGAGTAGAATATAGTGGTGTAGAGTGCTGTGGCATAGAAAATAGTGGCATACAGTGATTTGGTTCAGATTAGATTGCGGTAGAGTGCATTGGTTTTTAGTAAAGTAGTGTAGAGTGCATTGGTGTAGAGTGCAGTGGCACACAGTGTTGTAGAGTAGGGTGGCATAGAGTTGAGTGACACGGAGGGCCGTGGTGAAGAGTGCAATGGTGCATAGTAGAGTAGTGTGGAATAGATTAAATTGGCATAGAGGAGAGTGGATAGAGTAGAGAGGCAAAGAGTGCAGTGCACAGAAAAGTACGGTGATGCAGTGTAGTAGAGTTGAGTGGCGTAGTGTGGAGTGGTAGAGCGTAGAGTGCAGTGGCATGGAGTGGATTGGAGTGGTGCAGAGTAGAGTGGAGTGCGGTAACATGGAGTATGCATGCTACGGTAGTGTACTGTCATTACAGAAAAAAGATATTCAATTGAAATGACCATTATATTTGCACTCACATACAGTTTTCCTGATAAAAGTATACAGCCAACAAACGAAAAGTGTGTGTAAATGTATTCACCCAATGTATTGGTTTGATGATCAGCACAGTTTATTTACAGACAATTAAATTTTGGTGCATGCTAGAAAAAAAATAACATCTGCACAGCCTTCCTCAAGCAGGCCCACCCTAGCCAGCATGATTGTCACATAAATCCTCTTACTTTGAATTCAGATAATGAAATATGAACACCGAGTTCCCTGGAAGACACAGCCTGACATTTGACCTCTGTCTTTGAATGCACAGCAAATGTGACAAGATAGGAACAAGATTTAAAGACCTGTTTACAGAAGGCGATGTTATGGAAAAATATAGTAAACAAGGTTTGGGCAAAGGGAGGGACAAACTCGAGCTGGACAGCCTAAAGCAAAAAAAGCATCAAATAGAAAGCCAGAAAATGTGAGTTACAAAGCTAATGGTGAGCCACAGGTGGAATGCATTCCTAGATCAACTTTCTGAATGTCCCTAAGATGTCTTAGCAAACCATACAACGCAACTGTGTTGGTAGGCTGCAACCTAAAAAGGAAAATGAAAGCAAGAAATAGTTAGAAAAGGATCTTTGTTAGAGTGGGAATGTCAGAAATGAGCAGATGGCTGCTATCTTAGTTTGGGCACTCATGCATCTCGCCTACTTGTGTTTGTTTTAATGCTGTACTTTGGTCACACTCGAGAAAAGAGATGCAGTTGGGGTGATTTGGTACAACTACAGTAGCACATTAAAATATGAACTACAAAAAAAATCCTACAAAATAAAGACACAAATTGTGTACTAAAAAAGAAAGAACATAACAAAATGGCTACTTGCAAAAGTGTCAAATACCCTAACCTCAATATCAATTACTTACCCCCAATCATATTAAGGCTGGAAGTTTTAACAGGTCAAAATTATGTTAGGTAGGCATTTTTGTACTGTCTTTCTCGTCTAGATTTTGATTCATATTTTCCGGTCTATACTTTTTCTGCTCAAATTTTTACATAGAACTTTACCTGTTTTTGCCTGGTCGCTTCTAGGACCCTTTTACTTGCAGTGTGTAAACGGCCTCTGTCCAGAAGCATTTCGAAGAAGAGTAAACATATTTTTTACCATCAGTCTCTGTCACAAATTGTACTAGTTGGACTATATCCATAGTGTTAGTGGGCTAATTCGCCAGCAGCATATGTATAAGTGCAGCTTGTATGCAGTCCACACTCTCATCTCAAGCTATCTGTGAAGCAGCCACTGCAAGAATCAAGACAGATGTAGAGATTGCAAACTACTTTTTCCTTTCTCCAATTGTCCTGATTCAGTAATCCTCTAAAAAGGGAGACATTTCCACTTTAGAGGGTACTGCACCAATGGGATGCATAAGAAGTTGTTATTTAATTAATAATTTATTTGGCTTCTATCATTATGTGGAGAGGACAAGCAACCTTGATAGGAAGACACAGCTTACCTCATATTTGAAATATCAATATTTCACTTCAGGTCTTTTGCTGAACACACCGTAGCTAATACATTTCAACGCATCACTTCTTCATTCTCATTCAAGGCAGGCTGACCTAAAGATGACCCGAAACCTGCCAAGAAGCATTAAGCACAGCTGCCGTGTTGTTCCTACTAATCCATAGGATCAGCACATTTGTTGGACAACATAAATTGGGGTTTGGCGTCCAGACTGATTCAAGACACCCCTGCAAGATATGTCAGCCATTGGACCAGCTAGCTCACAATACCAGTGTAAGCCCCCCCCAACCTTATCAGGGAGTGAATGGTTTCTGGCACCTACTAAAAATGACAATCCTGACCCCTCAGGGATCATGGAAACAGTACAGAACCTTTCACTCAATCACTTGTGCTTACTTATTCTCAGACAAGTGTACAGAAAATACACCACAGTGGGATGTTTTCAATATATTTATTGAACCAATGTTATTCTTGGATATATTATATGTGCTGCAATGATTAATAGACAGAAGCAAAACAATGAGAACTAGCACCAAAAGTGTGAATAGTAGATATAGTTCTACCATGGTGCTAAAACAATGTGCATATGCAGGCATGTAAAACAAGTGAGTAATCAAGCGTAACTCCTACTATGCAAAGCCTACTCTAAATGTACCTAGAGCGTGTGCAGGTGTACAGCCAAGAATCCACCATGGCACAATCCAACCGCATAACCTGATGGGAGAGAATTAAGAACCCCGTCTTGGTCATGAACTGGATACCCCAAACAAGATCTCAGACCGCTGCATGGTGATTTTTGAGCACACAAGGATACTCGGTGTCAGCTGAATTTCCTCCTCTCACAATCTATTGCGATGCTCATCTTTTATAATAGAAAGCAGCCTTGTGATGTGCATAAAGATTAGTGATGTTATAGATATGTAAATAGCCCTGTCCCCCGTGGAGGAAGATAGAGATGATATTTGTACATTGTGCGAAAAGAGACTTTGTACATGATGTTCAGGGCATCGTGATAATGTTATGCAAAGCTAGATGTGTAAAAAAGTTAATTTTCAAGAAAACAAATCCAACATTGTTGTGCACGCAAATATGTGCCAAAGTTCCCATCTTTGTGAGGACAAATTAAGAAATTAGCTGCTTCACTACATGGACCTAACCCGCAAATATAACACCCAGTCCCCATACTAAGGGTTGATATATAAAAGCTATCCAAAAAGCAAGCAGACCATTTAAAAATGTTTTTAAACTACTCTTAAAATCTTCATTTAAAATCTTTTAAGTCAGTATACTATTTGAGATCCCAAGCCCACTGAAAGTCCTGGTACTTAAAAAAGAAAACAAATGCTGTTTGGCTAATTTTGTTTAAAAAAGTAGGCCAAAGTGTTCCGAAGCAGAAAAAGCCAATTATTTATGTGTTCCGAGTGGTAGACGCAGCAGAAATATTAAAACCAGTATTCCCGCCACAAGTAGCAGGACATGCGGAAGCCCTCCAAAAACACTTCTCAACATGGAGTATTTGAAAGATGGTATAATTCCGAAAATCATCTGGATGGTACTAACCAAACCAGAGCTGATACATTGAAAACAAAAGTGCACTATTGCTTTTATATCAGACATGTTAAAGATACGATGGACAGGCTCCGTAAAATGCAGGGGAAGTTAGTATGGAGTAGTATCTGTACCTCGGACGAGGGCCTTGCAACCTGGGGATCAAACGCCTCTCCAGCTGAAGGTAAGGCCACATCCTTTTGAAAAAGCATGGCTTTACACTTTCTAAAGCCTGCACATGTGTGTCAACTTCATCCTTGGGCAAAGTTTACTTGTAAACTGGTGCTTAATTTGAGCTGGTGGTTTCCGGTGCTCAGCATCAGCACTTAATTGTCAACACCAGTGCTCATGACAGCTGCCACATGTTGACTCTGTTTGTATAATTTAGAGATGATCAGAACGGCAATTGTTTATTCATTTAGTAAACATTAAAAACAACTAATACCTGGTGCCCAATCCTTTTTAATAGCTTTGTAGGCCTGCAATAGTCTGAATTATCACACTTGTAGCAGTGTGAAGGTTTGTTGTTTTATGTAGGTACTGTCATTGGCAACACCGGCAGTGGCCATGGGTGTTCAAAGCTGCGGAGGCCTCCTGACTGGGGCCCTGGCACTTAGCTTTTCACAAACTAAGCACTGCTTGCAAATGCAGTTTTTGTGGGAGAATTTTTGTGCTAAAACATTCTGGCTGGAAAATACTCTCACTGAATGTTCGTTTCACTGATTTTTTTTACAACTTCACGAAGTAGAGGTAACCAAAGTTTCACAACTTCACCCTCCTCCAGTCCAAACTTCCTTGTCTTTTAGTCCACACAATAGAGCAATTTTTCAAAACTACCACCAATATGTTTATTGTCACTAGTTAATCAAAGAACAGTAAGAGTACATTTTTCAATTAATATTAAGCAAATAATACCAATTAAAGTATGAATAATGATTAATTATTACATTTAATTAAAAAACAGAGGGTCTCATGAGTTTGTCCCTTGACTTATTCCATTTATAAATTGTACATACGTTTTCTAACAAAAAGGAAAAAAAATATGGTTAGTACAAGAATATTAATATAAAAACTCAAACCTAGAATAAAGGTAACATAATTACTATATTTCAAAGTAAATAAAAAGCGGTGTTTGAAAGGATTTGCCTCCCCACGTATCGAAATATATTATTTAGTAAGCCTGGGGAGTGAACTCGGCTCCATTCGGGGAGTTTGCGGAGTTTTTCACACTCTGCGCTCTGCAGAGCTTGCGGTGCTGTGAAAAAACTCTGCTCCTCTCTGCTCCGTGGAGTGGAGTTTTTTCCTCGCTTGCCAACTATAAGTTGGCGAGCGTGAGCGAGGAAAATATAACGTTACACCACTTTCCTGCAAGATTTCTCAATGCGGGCGGTCACAGATGGTGTCTACCGCTCGCGTTGAGAAAACCTTCCATTCACGTTGAGGAAGCTGCCGCTCTAGTGGAACATCTACTTGAGCGGTAGAAAGAAGCAGCACCCTCTTGCACTGTGCAAGATGCTGTTCACGCTGATTTTATAGTGCAGGACAAACACCCAGCACTAAAAATCAGTGCAAACAGCGCGAGGTAACCCACTCCGCCACTTGCAGAACTCCATGTAGCTTGGCAGAGATTTTTTGTCCCTTTGCAGAGTTCCATAAACTCCTACCAGCCTTTTGATTTAGCAACTTCATTTTCACAAA